>NC_134711.1:293319104-293924104 GCF_049634645.1 Pelodiscus sinensis | reverse complement strand
CTCTGTTCCAGTTCTAGCCTTCACAGCCTCCTGCAGCAAGGAGTTCCACAGGTTGACTCTTTGCTTTGTGAAGAAGAACTTTCTGTTACTACTTTGAAGCCTGCTACCCATTCCTTTCCTTTGGTGTCCTCTAGTCCTTCTATTATGGGAACTAATGAAGAATTTTTCTGTATGCACCCTCTCCACCCCACTCATGCTTTTATAGACCTCTATCATATCCCCCCCCCCCGTCTCCTCTTTTCTAAGCTGAAAAGTTCCAGTCTCTTTAGCCTCTCTTCATATGGGACCTGTACCAAACCCCTCATCATTGTAGTTGCCCTCCTCTCTCCCAGCCTCTCTCTTCCCCTCTCCCACCTCCTTTTCCCAGTCTCCCCCAGGTTTGTTCAATAAAGAGAGATTCTATTTTTGAACATAATTGTCCTTTATTTTGTACATCAGGAAGGGGGGCTAGGGAGGGGTAAGTGGAAGGAGGTGAGGGAGGAATGGGGTACGCGCCCCCGTTGGGGAGGACTGGGATGGCTCTACGGGCTTCTGGGAGTGGAAGCTCTCCTGCAGCCCCCCAATTGCCCCCTCTCCCCAGATGGCAGCCTGCAGCAAGTGCAGCCGGTTTGATGGCCGAGTGCTGTGATGTGCCGAGTGTGGGTACTCAGGGCACTCCAAGCCAGGACTGCTTTGCAAGAGGGGCACCCCTGTCTGTCCGGGGTGGGGGTCAGGTCCCTTTAAGCACAGACCTCGGCTAGCCTGAGACAGCAGCTCCACACTCCAAGTCCTAATCTGATGCCCTGCCGGCACTGCTTCTAGCCATCCTTAACCCCGGTTCAGGGTCCACTTAATGTCGACATGCTAGTTCGAATTAGCAAAATGCTAATTCGAACTAGTTTTTTAGTCTGGATGCGTTAGTTCGAATTAGCTTAGTTCGAATTAACTAATTCGAACTAAGTTAGTTCGAACTAGCGCTGTAGTGTAGACATACCCTAACTGTTTAAGTATGTCGCGACAATGGAACAGATATTGGGCCATAGGGAGGAGATTCTATAAGGTAGGAGACCCAAAGTCCAGTTTTGCTCCTCCAGTGACTCTTTCATTAGTTAGTCACAGTGGAACAATTGCACCAGAAGAAATAAGGGAAACCTGTGTTAGGATATCCCATAGCTCAGTGGTTGGGAGCCATAAAAGATGTTTGTTCAAAACCTTGGCCCCTCTGTCCATGAGAGAGAAGGGGGAATTAAACCTTAGCCTTGTCCATCATAAGTGAGAGCACTAATCACTGGGCTAGATAGAACTTAAAAAATAATGAATAGTCTTGTAGTACCTCAGGGTATGTCTACACTACCACCCTAGTTCAAACTAGGGTGGTTAATGTAGGCAACCGAAGTTGCAAATGAAGCCCGGGATTTAAATATCCCGGGCTTCATTTGCATCTTGCTGGGCGCCGCCATTTTTAAAGCCCCGGTAGTTCAGACTCCATGCCCGCGGCTACATACGGCACGGATTAGGTAGTTCGAATTAGGCTTTCTAATTCGAACTACCATTACACCTCGTGGAACGAGGGACGAGTCTGAACTACCGGGCCTTTAAAAATGGCGGCGCACGGCAAGATGGAAATAAAACCCGGGATATTTAAATCCTGGGCTTCATTTGCAACTTTGGTTGCCTACATTAACCACCCTAGTTCGAACTAGGGTGGGAGTGTGGACATACCCTTAGAGACAAACAAAAAATGTAGATGGTATCATGAGCTTTCATGGCCACAATCCACTTCTTCAGATGAATGGTGTTAAAGGGTCCAGTTTCCAAATAAATAGCAGAGAAAGTGAGAGGGTTGGGAGGGAAAGAAGGAAAAAAAGGGCAAAAAAATTGTCATTTAGAGTATCCATGCTAAATGAAGCTGATAGTGTGGGTACTAAGTGCTCTTAAGTATCCTGTGCTTGGTTTTTTATGTAATATGGGTGTGGAATGTAGTGGGCCATCCATGCAAGGTCTTTGTTTTGACCTCTATTGCTTGTTAGACCTTTACCAAACTTGTTAATGAAATTTAGCACTGCAGCCTCTCTTTCAAGCTGTTTTTTGAAATTGGCTTGCAATAATACGGCAACTTTGAGATCTGTTGAGTGCCCGGGCAAGTTAAAATGTTCCCCAACAGGTTTCGTTTTGAATATCTGATTTGAGTCCATTAAACCTTTCTCATCGAGACTGTCCAATTTGGCAAATAGACATGGCAGAAGGGCATTGCTGGCACTTGATGGCATAGATCACATTCATGCATGTGCAGTTATATGAGCCTCTAATGTGGTAGTTTATGTGGTTAGGTCCTATGATGGTGTCACTTGTATAGATGTGTGGCTAGAGTTGGCACCGGAGTTCATTGCAGGGGTGGGTTCCTGGATGAGTAATGGAGATGTACTACTGGAAAGAATTTGTTTGAGGTTAGGGGGTTGTCTGTAGGTGAGGATTGTGAGAGTGAGGGGTCATTTTCCAGGATAAATTGTAGATTGTTGATTTTAAGTGGGCGATGACAAGTGGTTTTCTTTGTTATTTTATTTTTTGTCTTTAAGAAGCTGATATCTGGGTACTCGTCTGGCTCTGTCAATCTGTTTTTTCACTTTTCCGAATGGGTATTTTAGTTTTAAGGACGCTTTATATAGATCCTGAAGATGTTTGTCTCTGTCAGTGGGACTGGAGCAAATCCGGTTGTATCTTAGTTCCTGGCTATAAACAATTGATTGGGAAATGTGTCTTGGCTGGAAGCTAGAGACATGTAGGTAAGTTTAACAGTCCATAGGCTTCCCTGTATTAGGCGATGGAAATGTGTCTGTTCCGTAATTGTAGTGTAGTGTCAAGGAAGTAGCTCTCTTGTGTAGTCTGGTTCAGGCTAAGGTTGATAGTAGGGTGGAAGTTGTTGAAATCTTTGGAATTTTTCAAGAGTCTCCTTCCTGTGGGTCCATATGACGAAAATGTCATCCATGTAGCATAAGCTGAGTAAGGGTATATCTACGCTACAGCACTAATTCGAACTAACTTAATTAGAATTAGTTACAGGCAGTCCCTGGGTTACGTACAAGATAGGGACTATAGGTTTGTTCTTAAGTTGAATTTGTACGTAACTCGGAACTGGCTCCGGATTCAGCTGCTGCTGCTGAAACTGACCAGGGGCTGACTAATATCTAATATCTAATATCTAATATCCTCTAATATCATTAACTCACAGGCATTTACCTTCCTTTCCCCCCGCCCTGCATTCCCCTTCTGTTCTGAAATGTGATTTGTCCTTTTCATATGTGTTCATTTTTTTTAAATTGTATCCTTTGGTATATATGGCTGTGACTATTTTCTTCCACTATTTGATCTGAGGAAGTGGGTCTGGCCCACGAAAGCTCATCACCTAATAAACCATCTTGTTAGTCTTTAAAGTGCTACATAGTCCTGTATTTTGTTTTGCCTACAGGCAGGGGCAGATGACCGTTTTGCGGGGCCCCGGGCAGCATAATTCCGCGGGCCCCCCCCTTTGCCATGGCACATGCGCAGTGATGCCATGCGCATGCGCGGTGGTGCCACGGCGCATGCGCGGGGCTTTTCGAAGTGCGGGACCCGGGGTGGCCGCCCTGTTTGCCCTGCCCTATATCCGCCCCTGCCTACAGGCAAACAATAGGAACTTTTACTTTGAAAATGTGTGTCAGGTGAGTTTGTTGTCTAACAGTAGTTTTAAAATTATGGGGTCACGACCCAGTACTGGGTCACAGAATGTCAGGCACTTGGGTCTCATTGCTACAGGGTGAAGAGTGGGGTTGCTGAAGCAGGCTACCTGCCTGTCCTGGCACTTCAGACTGCGCTGCACCTCAGAAGTGGCCGGCAGCAGGCCTGGCTGCTATGTGAGGGTGGGGGGTGAGGGCAAAAGAAGAGAGTACAGGGCACCATGCACTGCTCCTGCCCTGAGCATTAGCTTCACACTCCCATTGACTCAAAACCTGCTGCAGGCTGCTTCTGGAGTGCAGCATAGTCTGGACAGGCAGGGGTGCCAGGACAGGCAGGTAGCTGCCTTACCACCTCTGCTGCACCATTGACTGGGAGCCACTCAAAGTAAGGCCCCCCTGCCCGAGCCCTAACCCAGCCCTAAACCTGAAGCTCTCATCCTCAGCCCCACCCCGGATCTCACGTTTCTGTCAAATGATGTTGGGTCACGGGCAACAACAATTTTCTTTAACTGGATCATGAGAAAAAAAGTTTGAAAACCACTGATCTAGCAGGATCAGCAGGGGTTTTGTGGATCACAGTGAACATCAAACTAGGAGTTAGGCACCTAGACTCAAGACAGACTGCTTACTACCTTTCTGGAACTGGGTCTGCATATGTATAATTAAAACTAGAATGTGTGCTTCATAATTATAGTCCTCTGTGAAACAGGGTGTAAAATTGAAAAGAAAATGTGTATATTCACTATTGTCAAGAGCACACACGGCTGTTAATTTTGAGTTTTTGGCTGCATGAATGTTACTGTCCGGGTCATAATATAACAATTGTAATACTCATAATTAATTTTAGAAATGAATAGTACAAGTGCAGAGTGGTTGAGAACAATAGCAGGGTTTCATGGTGTCAGACACTATACAAATATAGTCAGAGACAGTGCCTACTCTGAACAACTTACAATCTATATAGGCAAGCAGAAAACGAGTAAATGGGAAACAGACACACAAAGGGGTGAAGTCACTTGTCTGTAATCACACTGCAGGTATGTGGCAGAGCTAGCCTGAGAAGTCAGGTCTTTCATCTGCCATGCCGGTGTCTTATTGATTAGATCACTCATGAGGCAGTGTATTTAGTTTGCAATTCATTCAAACAATTCTTTCTAGTCTTTCTCTAGCTGTGGTTTTGTGGGACACAAAGCAGCCTGTTCATTTCTTTCACAATGGGAATAGGAGCTACAAGAAATTTGCCTTCTTGAATCCCTTGCAAAAGGAACATTCATGCGCTCTTCTGTGCATAGGGACAGTCCTCAGCTAATGCTCTGACTTGCTGTTCACCCCAAAGAAATCTAAGTAGGACAGAGAAGACTAGTCTTCTAGTCTGTGGCTTCTCCAGTCTCCACACTGTCTCCAGAAAGAACCTATGTTGTACTCATCTCATGGAGGGCTTGTTTCTCTGGTGTGGCATGGAGCAGTGGGGCCCAATGCCTACTGGAGCCTCTCTATTGGGCCTATACAAATAGACACAATCTGACCCCACATATTATCTAGAAACTGTTCCATGCTGCCTGACTCTCTCTGCTGCAGTGAATGGGAATAGGAAAAGTGCTGGGCACAAGGAGGAACAGAAGCAGTTCCTGCTGCTTGGACTGCTGCACTCAAAATGCTGCAATCTATATCCTTATAACTAAGGATACAGACTGCAGCAAACGTCTCTTCCCTGCCAGCAGTGGGATGGGCATGTGGGATGTCATCAGGGTTGTGGAAAGGCACGATGGTGCGGAGGAGTGAAGAGATTCCATGAGTGCACTGGGATGCTTATGTCACCATTGGCCAGCTAATCATTTCCAGGCAAAGAATATGAAATAAGTGAACGTGCTCCTTTGCTCTTTTCTGGCAAGTGTGGAAATGGAATTTAATCTTATTTTTTGTAGTAATCTAGGAGGGGCTGCTGACAGTGTAAATACTTTGGGCTCTTGGCTGACCCAACTGTAAATGCTGGCCCTGGGTTAAACTCCACACATCATGCACAGCAGGACACATTGTGGGCCTGACTTTCACTTATATATACTGTTTCTGGCAGTATGAAGGGATTCTGAAGTTTAAAGGGACTCTGTGGGAATATCCTGCAGAGAGAATCTGTTGGACAGAGCCTTCATGGCAAGTTTAGAACCAATACAAGGTCTTTATACCTATGGGCTACGTCTACACTGGCCCCTCTTCCGGAAGGGGCATGTAAATTTCACTAGTCGTCGTAGGGAAATCCGCGGGGGATTTAAATATCCCCCGCGGCATTTAAATAAAAATGTCCGCCGCTTTTTTCCGGCTTTTAAAAAAGCCGGAAAAGAGCGTCTAGACTGGCCCCGATCCTCCGGAAAAAGTGCCCTTTTCCGGAGGCTCTTATTCTTACTTCAAAGTAAGAATAAGAGCCTCCGGAAAAGGGCACTTTTTCCGGAGGATCGGGGCCAGTCTAGACGCTCTTTTCCGGCTTTTTTAAAAGCCGGAAAAAAGCGGCGGACATTTTTATTTAAATGCCGCGGGGGATATTTAAATCCCCCGCGGATTTCCCTACGACGACTAGTGAAATTTACATGCCCCTTCCGGAAGAGGGGCCAGTGTAGACGTAGCCCTGGTGCTTCCAGCTCTAGTGCAGACAGTGTATTCGGAATGAGCCACAGACAAGAGGATAATTGGGCCCATGTGCAGTCAAGTATTGCTATTCTCTGCTTCCAGTGCTCATAACCAGAGTGCACAGCACTGCTATCACTGGGAGCCCAAAGGAACAGAGCATTAATTCTATTCCACATACACCTAGGGCAGTGCCCCAGAATATAGGGAGCATAGATTTGGCTAAACTCACCAGTGTCCCTATTTCAGAGGTGTGTCGGAAAGGCAGAGATGAAGTAAGAGAATTGGGCTTTGGCTATTTCTGAAAAATATGCTTGAGCTGTGAAGCAGACTGCTGGAAGCAGGACAAGAACCAACAACAAAGAGGGGAGAGGGAAAATATAGTTGCATTTCCAATATTTGTACTAATTATAGCATGAAATGGGGAATGTGGGAGGCAATCAGTAGCTACTGGTACAAAAGGGTCGGCAGAGGGAGAGGATTTGCATTTTAAGTTTGTTCATCAAACGACAGCTTGAAACAGGAAAGGGGATGGGAAAGCACTAATGGGAAGGACAAAAGAGGAACAATCTATAGACTCGTTTCTTAAAGATATGCTCACTTTAGCTTTAATGCACCATTGGGAGAGGAGAGAGGAATATCTATCTCCGAGCAGAAGCAAATTACCTTAATGCATAGAAATAAGTAAAAGTACCAGGTCTCCAAATGGAGCTTTCCAGACCTACTGAACTCTGCTTGTTTGTTGTACTTGTTCGCTAATGTTGCAATTGCTCAATAATGACAGCAAAGTTACAGAGCTGTGTTTTCCAGTGACGTATCTGATGTAGCCAATCAGCTTAGAAAAAGGAGTTCTGACTGTGCTTCCCTCCTTCCTGGTGGTAAATCAAAGGGCCACCAAGAAGGAAACAAATCAGTTCTTCAAAGAGAAACCAAGAATGTATTCCCCAAAGAAGAAGATGGAGAAGACTGAGGAGGAAGAATTTTCAGGCAGTACAGCAGGTACAGACATGGTAAACTACAGCTCAGAGCTGTAAGAAGTTATAAGAAATTTGGGAACAAGATTCACCTCTTGAGTTAAAGAAGAATCTGGTCTCTGCATTGTTAAAAGCAAGCGCTTAATTATTGCTATTTTTGTTGTTAAATGTATAACAACCTGCTTGATACTTGGAGGGAGGGGCTCAACTTGTAAGAGAAGGTACCAGGAAATCAGTCCTTGCTCATATAGCTAACATGCTAGCTACTGTTAAAGCATTTCTGGAATTACTTCTCTTTATTAAGAGCCAGTTTAATTTTACTAGCATGGCTGCCCAGCTTAGGGTACATGAAATAGTTAGACCTAGAGAATACAGGGGAATCAAATGCTGTCTGACTATTTACATAGTGTAAAAGGCAGCAAAGTTGGAGAGGACATATGTTTTACTGAGCAGATGGTGCAATGTCACCAAAAAGGGGCCTCCTTAATACATGTGCCCATATAGTTAAATCTGACACTAACAGGAGGGGATAAAAGGCACATGCAAAGTCTTGGGGCCAGACTCAGTAAGGCTGAGCTGACAAAATGTAAAATTACCTCTCTCTTTCACCCTGGCAGGGACAGCAGGTAGCCTTTGCACTGCCACTACACAGCAGAAACAAAATACAGGACTATGTAGCACTTTAAAGACTAACAAGATGGTTTATTAGATGATGAGCTTTCGTGGGCCAGACCCACTTCCTCAGATCAAATAATGGAAGAAAATAGTCACAACCATATATACCAAAGGATACAATTTTAAAAAAATGAACACATATGAAAAGGACAAATCACATTACAGAACAGAAGGGGGATGTAGGGGGGGGGAGGAAGGTGAATGCCAGTGAGTTAATGATATTAGAGGTGGGGAAGGGGAAATGTCTGTGAGTTAATAGTATTAGAGGTGATAACTGGGGAAGCTATCTTTGTAATGGGTAAGATAGTTGGAGTCTTTGTTAATTCCCCTGCGGAGAGTGTCGAATTTTAGCATAAATGCCAGTTCAGAGGATTCCCTTTCAAGTGCAGATTTGAATGTCTTCTGAAGTAGGATGCAGGTTAGCAGGTCATTCAGACAGTGTCCTTTCTGGTTGAAATGACAAGCAACTGTTTTTTCTTTGTGATACTGTCTAATGTCTGTTTTGTGGGCATTGATTCTTTGGCGAAGTGTCTGAGACGTTTGTCCAATGTACATAGCAGACGGACACTTTCGGCACATGATAGCATAGATTATATTTCTGAATGCGCAGGAATATGTATTCTTGATCTTATAACTCACTTGGTTAGGCCCAATAATGGTGTCAGCAGAGTGAATATGTGGACAAAGCTGGCAATGGGGTTTGTTGCAAGGGAAAGTACCAGGGTTGGTATTAGTGTGGTATGTCCTGTGGTTGTTGGTAAGAATCATCTTGAGGTTAGGTGGTTGTCTATAGGAAACTATGGGTCTGTCTCCCAGAGCTTCTTGGAGTTTAGTGTCCTGTTCCAGTATAGGCTGTAATCTATTGATAATGTGTTGGACAGGTATAAGTTGGGAGCTGTAGGTGATGACAAGTGGTGTTCTATTGTTGGTTACACAGCAGGGTTTTTTCTGTTGAGGACTGGACATGGCAGCTGTGAACTCTGTCTTCTTTCTCCAACTTAGCCAGCCAGAAGATGGTTGAAGCCACTTTGCAAATCTGGAAAGAGGTCAGGCTGATACAGCAATGGAGGGCCACTGCTAGGTCTTATGGTGATGCCTGCTGAGCATAAACTCCAGCTGGAGGTAACTTGCTGTGCTCTTTTAGGCTGTGTCTAGACTACATGCCTCTGTCGGCAGAGGCATGTAGATTAGACACATAGGCAAAGTCAAATGAAGCTGCGATTTAAATGATCGCGGCTTCATTTAAATTTACATGGCTGCCGTGCTGAGCCGACAAACAGCTGATCAGCTGTTTGTCCGCTCAGCGCGCTAGTCTGGACGCTCCCCTGCTGACATCAAAGCCCTTTGTCGGCAGCCCCGTTATTCCTCGTGGAATGAGGTTTACCAGGGCTGCCGACAAAGGGCTTTGATGTCAGCAGGGGAGCGTCCAGACTAGCGCGCTGAGCGGACAAACAGCCGATCAGCTGTTTGTCGGCTCAGCGCGGCAGCCATGTAAATTTAAAGGAAGCCGCGATCATTTAAATCGCAGCTTCATTTGACTTTGCCAAAACAACAAATCTACATGGCTCCGTCGACAGAGCCATGTAGTTTAGACGTACCCTTAGAGTTCCATTTGGAGATCTAAGTGCTTTACTGAAGGGAATTCTGTTGTGGGTGATTGTATCTCTGCCCTTGATTGCTCGTATAAAATGGACTTTCTTCATAAATCTAACCCATCAGTCAAACTGATGATGTACTCTAGACTTCTTTGCATATTGATTGTAATGGCAAAACCATTCTGTTTCCCTTCAAGTACTAGCTTTCCTTCAACCACTTCTCTACACACTGAATAAAAGGGAAGCATTCATAACCAAAGTTCAACTACTGGATATGTTTTACTTAAAAGAACAAAATAAACTAACAACAATCTCCTAGCTGCTGCAACCTCTTTATCTTAGCCGGGCAGGGTTGAGCTCTACATTGTTTGTCCAGTATATTTGAACTATAATAGTGCGGAGGCAGGAAAAGGGAATAAGGGAATTTGTGTGCTCGTCTTGTTAACAAGAGAGCAAGAGTCAGGCTAAGTCTGTGGCCTGACAACGCGAGATCTGTAATTAGACGCTGCCTTTGCCTCTCGCCTCCATACAGAGATAAGGATAGAATGCTGACTCTGGTAGGGACCTTGAGATAAGGAGCATCTGGGTAGAACTAAATAACGGTTAGCCATTGGTGTTGTAATGGGAAGAAGACTAATTGTTATTGTTATATATCTAATGGACAGTATATAAACTGCTTCATAATTGCTTGTATTCGAAGATCTGGCTCCCCCCTGTCCGAACCAGTTTTTCCCTTGCTGCAGCTCGTAATAAAACTGCCTCCGGCTACTTGTTGCTTACAAACGCAGAGTGAGGACAATGTTTTCTTCTCTTAATTGCATCCTAATAGAAAATTGGCAGCATGATACATGATTAATTAGCATAAAAATGAAGAAACAGGCTCAGTTCAAACTTCTCCAATGGCTCTAAGGCTATGTCTACACAGCAGTGTTATTTCGGAATAACTGATGTTATTCCAAAATAACATACTCCGCATCTAGATAATAAGCTGTTATTTTTACATAATGTTGAACTGGAGGACTTCTTACTCTGATTCCCATAACCCTCATTTTACGAGGAGTAAGGAAAGTCAGAGGAAGAGTGCTCTAACTCGGACTTCCGGCTGTGTAGACAGTGCCAAAAACCAAAATAAGCAATTTCAACTTAAGCTATGCAATTGATGTAGCTAAAGTTGCGTAGCTTACTTCAGCTTTAGCCCTGCTATGTAGCTGTGTCCTTAGAGAAAGATTTAACAGGCATTTTTATTTTGTTTTAAAAGTCATGCATTCCACTGCTGTATCAGGTCTTTGGGCTCATCAGAAGGATTAGTTTGAGTTGCGTAGCTTATTTCAGCTTTCACCCTGCTGTATAGATGTGCTCTAAAAGACTGGGAAAATGGCTTTCTGAGTTAAATTCTCTTTTTTGATCTACTAGGTGTAAATCAGTTAACTAGCACATATTTCCAACTGACTATACCTTTGTTCTTTTTCCCTATTCTGCTTTAGGTAATAATATTAAATTAAATTAAATTAAATTAAATTAAATTAAATTAAATTAAATTAAATTAAATATTGTGTTTTATGATTATTTTTTAAAATGTAGCAATGTTTAGACTCTTGCCAGTAGGTTTCTCTAAATGTCCTGAATGAGGAATTTACAACTGTGCTAGAAAGTCTCTCAGAGTGTTTCCTATGGTACTACTTTCTAAACAGAAAGTCTCTCAGCCCTAGTTGACACTAGTAACTTCCTTTGAAATAACCCCTCCTCAAAGGTCAAATTTATAGTGGTTTGTCAAGACTACCAAGCCCGTTATTTCAAAATAACAGGCCATGGAATTTGAACTCTGTGCTCCTGCTTTTCATCAGGAGTAATGCTAATTCCAAAATAGTAATTTCAAAATAACGGTAGTGTGGATGCTCTAGTGCCATTAATTTAAACTTACTGGCCTCCTGGAAGCCTTCTGCAGCTCCCCAGAGTGATTTCTGAGGCTCGATGTCTGAGGTAGCACATTGACATTAACAGAGCTTGCCTTGGACTAATTTCGATGCTTCTCCATAGTGAGGACACGCTCATTCAAATTTGTCAAATTTGTTCTTAAGTCAAATTTAGTGAGTTTAATAGTTTGAAGATATGGCCTCATATTGTTTTCTGTGGTACTACTTTCTAAACAAAAAGCAGAAAAAACATAAAGTAACAGTCCTTCCAAGAAAGTTAATTATGTCTAGAGTAAAGAGAGAAAAGTAACCCAACATGAGGTAGGTTTTTACTTGAGGTAGGCTATCCTTGCAGGTCTGCATGGATATTTAATATTTCTGGCTGTGTTTACATTTCACTACTCTTGCTGAATTTTGCATTGTAATATTATAAAAATACAGGGGGAGAAAATCCAAAGTTTACAACAGCCAACAGAAAAAAAACCCCAACAACTCTGAGTTCAGTAAGTCCAGTATGCCCTTATGTGCTCATCTAAAAACAAAACAAAATAATCCTAACTTACACTGGTTTAAAAAAATAGAAATTGCACAAAGGCAAACTCTGAATTCCCTTTCTGATTGGTTATTCCTTACTTATCCATTATAGGTTTTATTGCACCTTCCTCTGAAACAAATGGTGTTGGCAACTGTCAGAGACAGGATATGGGAATTAAATGCATGGGCACCGGGTATGCTAGGCAGGGGAAGGCTCTGCCTTCCCAAACCACCAGCCTGGCCCCGCCTACACTCCATACCCCCAGAATGCCTACTGTGTTTCTGCCCCTGAATGACCACCCTCTCCATGCTCCAGGCCAGGGAGATTGGTTACATATTTGTAGTTATAGTATCTCGTGTCTTTATTCTTTCATAGACACAAATGGAATTATATGCAAATGTTAATAAATTATCAAACTAGTTTATGTTCTGATCTTAATGTAGATTTCGGTCTATTGTATATTAATTACAGCTTAATATAAGAGAGCTTCTTAAATAGTTGGGGAGGGATTTTTGAAAATGCTGTGTTGGCCTCATTCTCCCTTTCCACTGAAGTTAATGAAAGTTTTACCACTAGTACAACTGCAGCAGCGGTAGGCCATCATCAGTGAGAATTTTTGAAAACCCCAGTGTTGTTCCTCAACATATTCTGTTCTTTTATGTGATTTCTAAGCAAGATTACTCACACTTTTCAGAATGATGGTACCCATAAAGCATATTGCTTTAAGACTTATAAAATCTCTAGTCCTTTCACTTTTTATTGTGAATTCCTCTTTAGATCTACACCAAGAAGAATTCAGGCATAAAATGCCTCCTGCATCTTTAAAAGAAAGAATGCTCCAATGTCTAACTATTATATATTTGAAAGGTTGTTGGAGCAGCAGAAGTCTGCATATAAATATATGTCTAGCTTAAAAGAGCTCAGTTCAAACTCAAATATTCATTTAAATGCAAAATGTGTATTATACTTAAAAATTAAAACAATCACTCACTGACAGACTTCCCATGAGCTTGCATTGGTCAGTAGCGTGCTGGACATTGCAAGACATACATTTATGGGGAGACAAGACTGAGACTTAAGGTGTGTCTAGACTACAGAGTTTTGTCGACAAAAGTCCACTTTTATCGACAAAACTATACCTGCGTCTACACTACCACTGAGTTCTGTCGACATAACGTCAACAGAACTCAGCAGTTTTGTCAACGCTGGTAAACCTCATTTTACGAGGCATAACACCTTCTGTCGACAGAGTTCTGTCGACAGAAGGTGTTATTGCATGTAGGGTTGTGTCTAGACTACAGGGTTTTGTCGACAAAGCAGCTTGCTTTGTCGACAGAACTGAATGTAGTCTAGACGCTCTTTGTCGACAGAGGCTTTGTCGACAGTATCTGTCAACAAAACTTCTGTCGACAAAACCCTGTAGTCTAGACGTACCCTAAGAATTGACACGTTTCCCTGTAGGTAATTTATGAGTGACTAGTCATAGTGCTCATGTATTTAGCTGGGAGTGAATTTGTATCTAAAAGGCTGTGTGAGCAGGACAGTACGGGTGCATCTACATAGCTCCCTTAGCTTGAAATAAGCATGGCAAATTGCATAGCTTATTTTGAGTGCATTTCAAAATAGCTTATTTCATAATTTGGCACTGTGTAGACAGCACCATATTTTGAAATAACTTGCTATTCTGATTATTCTCCTTAATCATCAAGGACCAAGGATTACTGGGACTTCAGAATAAGCCACCTATTATTTTGAAATCTATTTTGAAATAATGGGTTGCTTCAAAAGATGTGGAATAGCTATTTCTGGATACTTCCATTATCCTGAAATAGCTCTGCAGTGTAGACGTCCCCCTAGTAGATGTTCTGACAACAAAGCAGTGTGAAAGGCATCCCACTCTAGAAAATTCAGGCGACACAGCTCTTTAACAGGCCAGACTGTACCCTAGGCAATGTCATACCCTCCTAGGACCCTCCTAGGTCAGCTAGCTGGCTGAAACTCAACCCAGAGAATGGTGAGGAACTGGGAGACATCTAGTGAAACATGTTTCAAAGTGGTATTCAAGGTATTGGATTTTATGTAGAATATGTTATGGTTTAACATCAGGGTATGTCTATACTACCACCGTAGTTCGAACTAGGGTGGCTAATGTAGGCATTCGAACTTGTAAATGAAGCCCGGAATTTAAATATCCCGGGCTTTATATGCATGTTCCTGGGCACCCCCATTTTTAAATGCCTCATAGTTCAAACTACCTGCCCGCGGCTACACACGGCACAGACTAGGTAGTTCAAATTAAAGCTCCTAATTCGAACTACCGTTATTTCTCATTGCATTTAAATCCTGGGCTTCATTTGCAAGTTCAAATGTCTACATTAGCCACCCTAGTTCGAACATGGTTGGCAGTGTAGACATACGCTCAGAGGGATAGTGGTGTTAGACTGTAACTTTAAAAGCAACAAGCAGTCCTGTTGTAGGGATAACATATTAATGTATTGAAAATGATTCCCCCAAATGGAAGTGACTCCCCATAATTTGTTCCCCACAACTTAAAGTATTTAGATTTATTATTAATTCTTCTTCTTATTATTATTTGTTAAGATTGTTAAATGTTTAGATTTATTATTATTATTGCCCCTTTAGAATATAATGTATTAGGTCATGTAACTTAGAACTGTTAAGAATATAATCCTATGTAACCAGAAACAGCCCCCCCCACTGTGCTCCAGGGCATGCTCAGGTTTGTGCAAGGGGCTGCTTGAAATTGACATTGCAAAGATACATTGTAACAATGCATTGTCAAAGCACTAACTCTGCTATGGGAGCCAAGCCCTGTAATTGACTAAGGGCATTGTTACTTAATTGACGCCTGTTCTCTTTAAAACATTGTAACTTTACTCAGCACTCAGAGAATGTTTTAAGCAATACCACCCAGAAACTTTTGTAACTACAACTTTTATTATTATACAAAATACTGTATGAATGTATGAGAGAGTGCTTGGACGATGAATGAATGGTTCTGAGAGGTGCCAGTCTGAGAATACAGCAACAAAGGGCTGAAGAAGGCGTCAGGTGCCAGTGCAACCAAAAGGTGTCAAGTGGAGAAAACCAAGTACTGGAGGTCGACCCGATGAGATCACTGACGAGCACCTGGCAGCCACCCTGGAGACATCAGCATGATGCAGCAATTTCCATAGACTGGCATAGGAAGAAATTCCTATAAGAACTGGACTAAAAAACTATGGAATCAGAGTCCAAGGTTCTGCTGCCAGCCTACCAGGAGCTTCAGATGCGCATCTGATCAGGACTTTGCTCCCCACTACCATCACTTGTGTACAGAGTACCTGGCCAGTATTCTGTCACAAGCAACTTCCAGGCTGGTAACTATACACAGAACTTGAATGAATGGATGTATGAATGAATGGTTTATATATATATATATATATATATATATATATATATATATATATATATATATATATATATATATATATATATATATATATATATACAAGTGTATAAGGGTTAAGTAGTGTTAGGAATAAGTAGTTAAACAACGTTGTTTGCTTCTATCTTTTCTTTATTTTTTATTATTATCTTTACAATAAATGTGGCTTTTTGCCTTATCCCCCTCATAAGATCCTGCTTACTTTTATTTGGTACAACACTGTGGCAACTTACAGACTATCAATTTTTTTAGGTCATGAGATATTGTTGGTAAACCCCACTTCATCAGATGTTTGTTTACACCTGGAAAAACTGTAAATCAAGGGTGCTGCTCACTGAGATCAAGTGGCCTAAAAAGGAGAGCTAGGGCATCTACCATTCAGTTATTCAGTTGTTTGGGTATGTCTACACTACCCCGCTAGTTCGAACTAGCGGGGTAATGTATGCATACCGCACTTGCTAATGAAGCCCGGGATTTGAATTTCCCGGGCTTCATTAGCATAAGCGGGGAGCCACCATTTTTAAATCCCCGCTGCTTCGAACCCTGTGTAGCGCGGCTACACGGGGCTCGAACTAGGTAGTTCGGACTAGGGTGCCTATTCCGAACTACCGGTACACCTCGTTTCATGAGGAGTAACGGTAGTTCGGAATAGGAACCTAGTCCGAACTACCTTGTTCGAGCTCCGTGTAGCCGCGCTACACGGGGTTCGAAGCAGCGGGGATTTAAAAATGGCGGCTCCCCGCTTATGCTAATGAAGCCCGGGAAATTCAAATCCCGGGCTTCATTAGCAAGTGCGGTATGCATACATTACCCCGCTAGTTTGAACTAGCGGGGTAGTGTAGACATACCCTTTTTCAGTAAAAAGAAGAACCATAGAACTTTAACTGCCAGGCAAAGAGAATGTTTTAATTGATACAATATGCTTAACAAATCTTTGGGTATGTTGCTGCATGGTATCTTTAATTCTGAATAATTTAATTCTCTGTGCTTAGGTAACCCACACACCTACTTACTGTAGTGTACTGTCCCATCTAGTGGCACTCACAGCACTTATGGGCTATGTCTACATTTAATCCCTCTTGCGCAAAAGTCTATGCAAATGAAGCATGGATTAGCTTATTGCCGTGCTTCATTTGCATAATTAATTAGGGGCTGGTTTTGCACAAGAGGCTTTTGCGCAAAAAGGAGCTGTGTAGACAGTTCCTTTTTGCACAAAACCCCCTCTTGCACAAGAGCCATTCTTCCTGAGAAAATTAGGAAGAACAGCTCTTGTGCAGGAGAGTTTTTTTGCGCAAAAAGCTGTGTAGACAGCTCCTTTTTGCACAAAAGCCTCTTGCACAAAAACAGGCCCTAATTAATTATGCAAATGAAGTACAGGAAGATGCTAATCCACACTTCATTTGAATAGGCTTTTGCACAAGAGGGATGCAATGTGGACATAGCCCTGGAGAGAATGATGAGTTTACTTTACAGCCTTAGCTAATAACAAGCTAACTTTAAGCTCATGTGGTAGAGGCTCATGTTGTAAGTTCCAGAAGTCCAAGGTTCAATTCTGCCTGTTAGCATTACACTTATACATTAATGAGTGCTAACATATGGCCTATTAGCTTCTTTTGCTATAACAATATCATTGTATGTTAATTTTTACCTGTGTTTGACAGTTTTACAATGAATTAAAGAGCAGTGAAGAAGTGACAGGAGTTATGTAGGATATATCTAAAGGAAGTGAATGGAAGAACTTTTCTGTCATCTAGCCATGTCAACACAGAAAGTTATATCTACCTAACTACATCACACAGGACACAAATTTTTTCACAGTCCCGACTGCCATAGCTAAATCAATCAAATTTTTAAGTGCAAATCTGGCTTAGCACCAATGTTCTTTTCTGCCTGCTTCAACTTTTTCATTTGTATTTCAAATTGTCCTACTTTCAAACCTGCCTTGAGGAGAATGTCTCCAGTATTTTACTGGTCTTTTGCGCTTGATGATACCTGATTATGCACATTGCTCTGAGCCCCATAAACTGACCCTCCCCCAAAATTGAATCAATGCACTGATTTTTGTAGGGTATGCTGAACAGCAGCCAGAAACAAGAA
Source organism: Pelodiscus sinensis (assembly GCF_049634645.1). NCBI lineage: Eukaryota > Metazoa > Chordata > Testudines > Trionychidae > Pelodiscus > Pelodiscus sinensis. The sequence continues at coordinate 293,906,556 of NC_134711.1, read as the reverse complement.
AGAAGATAGTGATTTTTTCAGTCTTTCAGAACTTTGCAACTTTTGAGCTACAAAATAACAACATAAGAACATAAGAATGGCCATATTGGGTTAGACCAAAGGTCCACCCAGCACAGTACCCTGTCTGCCAACAGTGGCCAATGCCAGGTGCCCTACAGGGCGTGAATCAAACAGGTAATGATCAAGCGATCTCTCTCCTGCCATCTATCTCCACCCTCTGACAAGCAGAGGATACGGACACCATTCCTTACCCATACTGGTTAATAGCCATTTATGGACTTAACCTCCATGAATGTATCTAGTTCTCTTTTAAACCCTGTTATAGTCCTAGCCTTCACAGCCTCCTCAGGCAAGGAGTTCCACAGATTGACTATGCACTGTGTGAAGAAGAACTTCTTTTTATTTGTTTTAATCCTGCTGTCCATTAATTTCATTTGGTGGCCCCTAGTTCTTATATTATGGGAACAAGTAAATAACTTTTCCTTATTCACTTTCTCCACGCCACTCATGATTTTATAAACCTCTATCATATCTTCCCTTAGTCTCCTCTTTTCCAAGCTGAAAAGTCCCAGCCTCTTTAATTTCTCCTCATATGGGACCCGTACCAAACGCCTAATCATTTTAGTTGCCCTTCTCTGAACCTTTTCTAATGCCAGTATATCTTTTTTGAGATGAGGAGACCACATCTGAAAGCCGTATTCCAGATGTGGGTGTACCATGGATTTATATAAGGGCAATAAGACATTCTCCGTCTTATTTTCTATCCCTTTTTTAATGATTCCTAACATTCTGTTTGCTTTTTTGACTGCCGCTGCACACTGCGTGGACATCTTCAGAGAACTATCCACGATGACTCCAAGAGCTCTTTTCTGATTAGTTGTAGCTAAATTAAAGGTGCTTTGGTTAATTTTGCAAAGATTTTCAGTGCCCAGTTACATTGTAGCAAAATGAAAATCAGAATTTCCTCCCTCCTTCATTTGGTAATCTATTTGGAGAAAAACAACAGGTATCGCTAAGTCAACAACAAAATTACATGAGAGCAAAATGACATAATGATAGTGACTCACCTGAATGAGTAGACCGACTTACTTTTAGAATTAGCAAACCTTGAAATAATTGTCTTTAAATGGTTTAACAAAATACATAGTGACTTTATTACCAGATCTGGTAACCTTTTAGCAATGTAGGCCCAGCTTCAATTTAAGCATATGCCTATTTTCAAGAATTGCTAACATAAAATATAGAAATGCAAGACTGTAAGCACTAATACACTAGGGAGTTATTTTGAAATAAACCCCTTTATTTAAAAATAATAAGTGGACAGTTAACTCTACCAAGCCCATTATTTCGAAATAATGGGCTGTTTTTTGCAAAATCTGTACTCCTGCTTTCCTCAGGGAATAACACTTATTTAAAAATAGCTATTTCAAAATAGCGTAAATGTGGACACTCCACTGCTGCTACTTCTAAACAACTACTTCCCAGTGTAATTCAAAGTAATTACTCCCCCGTGCTTCCTCAGGCTCTAAGTCAAGTGTCCTCAATAACGAAGCCCAACTTGGACTAATTTTGAGACTATCCCGTACTGAGGACACACTATTTCAATGTTATTATTTTGGAAGTTATTACAAATTTAGCTATTTTGAAATAATTTCCTAATGTAGACATTCCCTAAAGGACCTCAAAAAGTCATCAAGGCTAACTCTTTGAGCTGAGGTAGGACCAAGTAGTGCTACACAAGTGTTTGTCCAACCAGTTTTGAAAAAACTCTAATGATGGGGATTCCACAATTTCAATTGGGAAGCCTATTCCATTGCTCACATATGCTTATAGTTAGAAAGATTGAAGATAGACGTGTTTTCAAGTACTCTGGTGCATTGGGACCTAGTTCACAAATTAAACATCAAATTATATGATCATTGAGCACATTTAAATATTCTTTCAAGAGATGAAAATATTATCCTTTCAGACTTAGACTTCAAAGAGATGTTCTCAATCCAGTATACAACAAGGGTATGTCTACACTACAGCGCTAGTTCGAACTAACTTAGTTCGAATTAGTTAATTCGAACTAAGCTAATTTGAACTAACGCGTCTAGAACTAAAAACTAGTTCGAATTAGCGTTTTGCTAATTCGAACTAGCGCGTCCACACTGATTGGACGCAGGGGGGCATTTAAGGGCAGCTGAAACCGGTTCTGGCAGGGCATCAGGTCAGTAGTTGCTTTGTGTGGCTGCTGTCTGAGGCTATCTGAGGCTCGAGCTTAAAGGGACCCCTCTGGACAGCCGGTTCTCAGCTTTTCCTGCTTGCTTGCCAACCTCGCCGAGGGACAGCAAAGCGTTGGTCTCTGTGCCCATCTGTGTCGGTGCTTCCCTTCGGGGGGGGGCCGCCGCAGGTGGCAACATGGAGCCACGGCTCGCCCTGCACCCTCTGGTGCATGTTTTGGACTTGCTGCTGCAAGCCTGCCAGCAATGGCTCGAGGCTGCCTGGCACCACCTGGGGAACGTCAGCCCCCTGCCTCTCCGCCTGGCCGCCCTGGGGGCCGTGGAGGAGCCGCGGCAGCGCCCCGGCACCGGCATGCCCCGCCGCGTCTGGCGTCTGGACACCAGCATCGACTGGTGGGACCGCATCGTCCTGGAGCGCTGGGACGACTGACAGTGGACCCAGAGCTTCAGGATGAGGAGGGACACCTTCCAGGAGCTCTGTGAGTGGCTCGCCCCTGCCCTGCAAAGAAGGGACACTCGCATGAGACCCGCCATCCCCCTCCAGAAGCGGGTGGCCATCGCCCTATGGAAGCTCTCCACGCCGGACAGCTACCGATCCGTTGGGAACCAGTTCGGCATGGGGAGATCCACCGTCGGAGCGGTGCTCATGCAGGTATGGCACTCGTCGGCCACCGAGCCGGGGTGGAGGGGAGCTGCGAGGAGGGGATGGGCCGCCCCAGGGACAAAGGGGGGGCGGGAGGAGGCGAAAGCGCCCCGCACCAGAGGGGTCGGGCTGTCCCAGCCGTACTACACGCCGCCGGGGGGTTGCTTCCGGGAGTGGGGCGCGGGGCACTGCCAGGACACGCACACTCCCAGCCACCCGGGCGCCCCACTGATTGGCGCTTTGCTGTGTCTCTCTCCGCAGGTGGTCAAGGCCATCAACCGGGTGCTGCTCTGCAGGGTGGTCCGCCTCTCCGACCCGGACGCCGTCATCCGGGGATTCGGCGCCCTTGGCTTCCCCAACTGCCGGGGGGCCATCGACGGGACACACATCCCCATCCGTGCCCCGGAACACCAGGCGTCCCGGTACGTCAACAGAAAGGGGTACTTCTCCGTGATCCTGCAGGCCGTGTGTGACCACCGGGGACAGTTCACAGACATTAATGTGGGCTGGTCCGGCAAAGCACATGACGCACGGGTGTACCGCAACTCCTCCGTGTGACAGCGGCTGCAGGACGGGACCTTCTTCCCCGACCGCCACATCAGGGTCGGGGACGTGGACATGCCCGTGTGCCTGGTGGGGGATGCCGCCTACCCACTGCAGCCCTGGCTCATGAAGCCCTACACGGGGCACCTCAATCCCTCCCGCCAGGTATTCAATGCCAGGCTGACCAGGGCCCGCATCGTGGTGGAGGAGGCCTTCGGGCGACTGAAAGCCCGCTTTCGATGCCTCCTCACCCGTCTGGACCTGGCCGAGCACAACATCCCTCCCGTGGTGGTGGCATGTTGTGTGCTCCACAATTTGTGTGAGCGGAAGGGGGCGGCTTTCCTGCCAGCCTGGATGGCTGAGGCTGACCGCATGGCTGGACACTACGGTCAGCCCCGCACCACCGCCATCCGGGAAGCCCAGCGGGGGGCTGTCCGGATCCGGGAAGCCCTGCGGAAGAGCTTCCTGGTGGAGGAGGAGGAGGACTGACCTCTCTCTGCATGCCCCACTGGGGCCTTCTTCCACCCTACCCCCCTTCCCCTTTCCCCTCCCTATCTACTGTACAATAAAGACACCTGTTTTTGAAACAAAAACGTCTGTTTATTGAACATAACTGGGTGCGGGAAGGGAGGAATGAGGGAGAGAGAGGGGAAGGGGAAACCTGGGACGAGGGAGCTGGAAGGGAAGGGGAGGGAAGGGAGGAAGGGAAAGGAAAGCTCAGGGGTGGGAGTCCGGCTGCCTCTCCCGTCTCGCCACACTGCGGGTCCGGGGGCGTCGGTGGGGAATGGTTGTGGAGGGGGGGGCAGGAGGGACAGGGGGTGTGGAGGAAGCAGGAGCGGAAGCAGGAGCAGGAGCGGGAGCAGGGGGAGCAGGGGGAGCAAGAGGGGGAGTAAGAGGGGGAGCAGGGGGAGGAGGAAATGGGAAGCTGTCCAGCAGGCTCTGGAGGTGGCCTCGCAGAGCACGGCCCTGCTCCTCCAGGGCCTCCAGACTCCTCCGGCGCAGCCTCAGGTCCTCCTGGACCCAGTGGTCCTGGAGACGGAGCTGTCGATCCAGGAACCAGAGGTGCCGCCTCTGGTAGTCCTCCTGGTTCCTGGCTGTCCTGCTTGCCCAGGCGCGGGCGGCTGCTGCAGGCGGGGTGGTGCACCCTGCAGGCCCAGGTGCTGCGGCTGTGGTGGGCAAGGCCCAGGCGCACGGCCCCGGGGCTCCCTCTCGCCCCAGCCCCCCATACACATAAGGGGAACACGAGGGTACTCACAGGTGGACGCCTCCCCGGCCTCAGACGACGCAGGCGAGCAGCTCTGTGGCTTGCCTCGGGGGTCCCGGGTCCTGGGCAGGCTGGCGGCAGGCTCCTGGCTCTCAGAGCCTCTTCCTCCTCCTCCGTGTCCAGGAGCGGTCCCTCTGCCCCGGGGTCAATCACGTCCCGGGGGGCAGGGACGGCATGAGCCCCCAGGATGCGGTCCAGGGTGTGGAAGTGGGGGCAGGCCTCCGGGTCGGCCCCTGGCTGGCAGGCCCGGGAGTAGGACTGCCGCAAGTCCTTTATTTTGCAGCGCACCTGTTCCCGGCTGCGCTGGTGGCCCCTGGTGGCCAGGCTGGCAGCCATGCGTCCGTAGACAGCCGCGTTCCGGTGGCTAGTGCGGAGATCGTGGACATTGGAGGCTTCCCCCCAAACCTTGATGAGGTCCACGATCTACGCACTTGACCAGGCGGGCGCCCACCTTTTACGCCCCCGGGCAGGCTCCTGGGAGCCGCCAGGCTGGTCCTGGGGAGCAGTGGAGGGCTGGGAGCCCTCGGATGGCTGGCTCATACTGTGGCAGGTGCAGGCTGTGCAGGCACAGGTGCTTGCAGCCTTGCAACTGGCACAAAGTGAGTAGCCAGCCTGTGGCCCTTTAAGGGCTCCGGGGCCGGGAGGGGGGCAATAGAGTTTCCCTGGTGTTGGCCAGAGTGGCCACCAGGGAAACCTGGGAAGCCTTAGCCTCCCACTAGTTCGAACTAAAGGGCTACACAGCCCTTAGTTCGAACTAGCTAGTTCGAACTAGGTGTTAGTCCTCGTAAAATGAGGTTTACCTAGTTCGAACTAAGCGCTCCGTTAGTTCGAATTAAGTTCGAACTAACGGAGCGCTAGTGTAGCGCCTAGGAAAGTTAGTTCGAACTAACAGACGTTAGTTCGAACTAACTTTGTAGTGTAGACATACCCAAACTAGTCCCTACAAGTGTATTTTACTAATACTCATAAACATTTGAAAGCTTTTTTCTGCTGCTTTGTGTCTTTTTAAATGTGAAATATTTAATAAATATTTTATAAAAAGAAACGGGAAAATAAGAGAAATGTATAAACTGTAGGGGGTTTTTCCCCTTATGTCTGGCTGCCTCCAGCAGAAGAGCAATGATTTTAACAGGTTTTCTCTACTTTAATTCAAAGCTATACTTCAGAGAAGATGCGTATTAAATGTTGTACTGTTTTAATTAAAGATAGACAAGTGATGTCTTTCACTCTTCTTAATTTGTTTCTTTAAAGTATGAGCTATCTTTGCCTTTAAGCATATGCACAGTGCTTTTTCAGAAGTATTTTTATTCTTTTAGACCTATGTGATTAGACAATATTTGTGGTCTTTTTGGTTGTGTATGTTAAGAGGATAATTTGACTATGGATTCAAATTTATTTTAAATAAAGTGGATCACACAAAATCTGGTCTGCTTGGACACAGTATGGAAGAAACATAGGTCATTGTTCTTGTTGCTAGCTCCAAATCTCATTTTTCAGCCAGTTTTCTATTCAAAATCTTTCTTTCTTTGCTTTCTTTCAGGATCATGCTACAAGTGATTCTCTATTCACTTCTGCAGTGTGCTGTCTGTTCTGAAGTGTTTCAGAATGTTAAACACTGGTACATGTACATGCACTCTCCCCTTCACCAAACAATATTTAATCCTTTGTGTTTGCAGTCTCCAATGAAACCCTTCCATCCACATTTCTGACTGGCCTTGCATATGTCCTGCTTTGGGCTGTCTCTCCTCATCTTCCCCCAAGTGAAATTTAAACCCATAATCATTCCAGTATGAGGTGAACTTTCAAGCCTATGATATTTAAGCAGGTTCAAAATGGGTAATATGAGTTTCTTCACCCATTCTGTTTCATAGTCTAGTCATACCCTGGGCCAAGATCTCCAAAAGTGATTCGTAATTTAGTTGTTTTACCGAGTGTTATCTCAGTCTCTGGTTCCACATTTTAAGATTCCTTATAAAGTCCTTAAAAGCACTGTAGTAGGAAGAGAACCTGAGGCATAAGCCTTTGTATTAGAGGCCTTGTGTGAGGCTAGGCCTGGGCTAAAGTAGTGGTCAAAACTTTGCTGATATAAAGTATGATAAAGTCAAGCCAACTGGCCCGCAACAGAGTAGTCCTATTGGAAACTGGGAGATGCATGAAGATAAGCCTGCCCACATCTAAAGGACTGGCCCCTAGCCTATTGGGAGGATCCACTAAACCCTGGAGTCCAACTGATTACGTGGGATAAATAAAAAGAAAAACAGAGGCAAGCGTGAAGGTCAAAGGATCAAAACAAGGGAACCAGACAGGTACACCGAGCAAAGAGTTCCCTCCCACATACAGAACACTGGATCATTAATGTTAAATGAAATGGTGGGGATGGATGGAATGGAATGTGATTGACAGTGCTGGAGGGTGATGTGGGAAAAGAGTATGTTCAGCTGTCACCCAAAAGGAGAGCAATGAGACTATATGAAGTGCTATTTAAAAGACTTAAAGCTACCAACATTTCCTGAGCACTACAGACAACTTCTGTGCAAAATAAATAAAGGACCAATATCCACTGGCATGTATTCCTTTCTTCCCTTATTAATTTTAAGGAACGATATTTTTTATACTCAAGTTTTTTTAGTTGGACTTCTATAATATCTGGGACTATTTAACTTTGAGTCTGTAACATTTAAGTTTTTCCCAGGTGAGAAAAAATGAGAGAAAATATAAAAATATTTTATGTCCTATGTTGTTCAATGTATGCTAGGTAGGTAGGTGGATGGGTGGGTGGGTGAACATAAATATTTCAACTGGAGTGTTTTATCCTCTCCAGCAGATCCAATCTGGTCATGTGCACTTGTATATTTAGATACTTCCTAGATTAATTATGTTTATATGGTAGGGCCCGTACCATATAATCCATATAGTGGATTTATTGTGATTTTTGCTCATCTTCCTTTTGTGAGGGAAGAAAGTTATATATAGGGCATTTTTTGGTATATAGATATTTCTTTCTTTCTGTCTCCAGAAATCTGTTGATGATGGGAAAGCTCTTTCCAAGAGGAAAGTACAACTTGCCCTCCTGAAGAGATATACACTCTGGGGTAGTTTGGTTTCCTTTGGAAATTCAGTAGACACACAAATCCTTTCATTCTGAGAGTATGGTTCCTTTTAGAGTTTGGAATCAGATTCCTTGTGGATCTAGTCAGACACATATACACACTCAGAAAGCTCATCTAGTTGCTGATCAGTTATAAGTGCTTCGTGTTATATTTGTGATCACCTCTAGTATCTGTGGCACAAAACTTCCCCTAAAAAAATAAGCAGGGGAATAGGAAGGAGAAAGGATTCAAATAATTCCCAGGACAGTACTTCACTAGTCTATGGGTCTCTTGTTAATAGATAAGTATTTTGTTATCTTTCATCTTTAACAATCTTTGTTAAACAGTAACTGAGGGCCTGGAGGAGGCCTATACTATCAATCTATACATGTTTATTAGAAGCATAAACACCAAGAAAGTAGAGGATTATTTGTTCTGGTATACAGGCAAGTAACTAGAAGCAATGAACTAAAATCCAGAAAGAGAACATTTATGCTGAGCATCAGTGATTTCAGTTATGCCATAAATAGCTTACAAGTCAGTGTTGGAAGCCCAGTCATTTGGGACTTTGTAAAAAATAACTTGTACAAAACACAGGAAAATGTACTGCAATTAACTTTCCTCAAGATGAACTGGATCTAGGTAGACCTTCTATGAGTCTGTGGTCTCTCCTTTGACTGTGATCCCTCACAATACAAAGCATTTGTTTAGTTACTGCACATAGGAACTATGGTAAAATGCATGTGTTTGAAATCCTGCTTAAAGATTTATTTTTCTAGAGTAGCATTTTATAAATAATGTAATTTTGAACTTTATTCATTTCATAAGATATATTAGCTGACTTTAGTGGTACAGGGAGAATTTCCCATTTTGCTTTTACTGGTGCTATTGACTAGAACTATAAAAAGAGGAGTTCATTAATAGTATTTGAGTATTAAAGAAAATACAGAACTTTATTTCTGTATGAACTGCATGTTGAACAGCTGCTGATGCCATCCTCATACTGTCACCATGTTCTTTGTTGTTGAGCTGAGAGAGAATTTGTGATCAACCTTTTCTGTTGTTAGCAAATATCAGTTTCTGCCAGGTACCTTCTGAGCTAATTCTTGAAGTGAATACAATTTTTTCCTGCTCTGATGAGCTGTCAGATACGTCAGGCCAGCTTCTTAGCTAATATAAATAACTGCAGCATATTTAACCAACATGTCGTTCAAGCCATGAGTTAGGGACATATTCTGCAACCCATCTGGATGTTTATTTCTCTGTTTTTATTTCATATACCTGCAGTCATGTGAGTAGTCTCGAAGACTTTAGTGCAACTACTCAGTCGAGTAACTGCTATATATCATAAGGGTTGCAAAATTTGGAAGAAAGTCAGTTTTCTTTAACACACATTTTGAAAGGTGTCAGGTAAAAATGTCAGAAGCTTGGGGATAATTTATATTCATCCTTTATTCTATATTTAATAACTTCTATTCTAAAAGTTTGCATGATCTTCATCATCAGTATCAGCTGTGCTCTGGGATCAGCAGGCTGCCTTGGTGAATCATGACCTAATTACATCATCTTGTCCCCAAGTCTCTCACGCCCTCAATAGGACTTAATGCTAGGAGGTGTTGATCACCTCACATGGAGTTCTCTATTACCTCAACTCCAACTGAAGACATTTGGGAGCTCAGGCTGCTCAGCACCACTTAGGATTGAGCCCCAAAGTAAATTCAGTCTATGCTTCCGCTGGCTTGGTACCCGACACCTTCTTCAACAGATTTTAAAAATAAGGTGATAACAACAACAAAATCTGTTGCACACAAATTTAGGCTGTGAGGACTGTTCACAACTCCCCAGAGTCTTGTTCTAAATATTCAGATATGTACCTCCTTTATTAACAACTCAACCCGTATGAGATACTAATACCTGCTGTCAGTGTGGGACTGAAATCACATTGGCACCAGTTCTTAGCTGGGAGAACTCTCACTCCATTGTAAATTCACCCCCCGCCCATGAGTAATTTCATTCTTCATTATGTGTGTATAAGGCACTGTTTCTTTTTAGAACAAAACTCTGGAGCCACAGGAGTCAATTGGGGACTGCGGGGCTCAGGATATTGACATGGACCTATTGAAACCACTGGCTCAAATCTGGTAATGACCAGAAGTCATTCTCATTCTCATCTGACTATTGTTCAGTGACTAAGCCTTGGTATATGCGAGGGAGTTATTTCAAAATAACCCCCCCCCCTTATATCGAAATAATAATCAGAGCATCCATACTACCAAGCCTGTTATTTTGAAATAACAGGCTGGTTATTTTGAAATCTGTACTTCTGCTTTTCTGGGGGAATAAGCTGGTTTCAAAATAGTTATTTTGGAAGTTACTATTTCGAATTTAGTTATTTTGAAATAATTTCCTACTGTAGAAATGCCCTTATATAAAATGAATTGGCAGTCTCCAGCTAACTGCTGACAGATGCCCATATCACAAAATCACAACTACAAACATCATAATTGCTGGGAACCTTAGCTGAGAATTCAAGGACCAAATCAGTATGGAGATTTCTCTAGGATAAAAAGGTAATTCAGAGAGCTGAAGGGATATTGTCAGCAGCCTGGGAAAGCTTACACTGATGTTGATCACATATACATATTAAAATATGTATACTTCAAGTAGTAAAATATATAAAAACCGTTCAGGGCCTTCTTTTAAAATGGTTATAAAATGTTTCATTCACAGAAGTAAAAAGTACCCACCTTAATTCAAGTGAAATAGATAACCGAGGAGGTTTATGACTACACAATGTTGTTTGGAACTTAGATCTGGATGTACATACTTCCAAAAAAGATGAAATAACATTCTTCTGATTCTGTGAGCTGCATGCTACACTTTGAATGGGGATGTCTTGTGGGGTAACAGATGGGTTATATTTATTCATTTATTCAGATAATTATTAATACACTAAACAGTGTTCCAAGTATAGCTCTATGCACGTTACTAATCCATGTTAATACATTCATATTTCAGTTTTTTGCATGTGGAAATTGCCTTTCAGATCACTACAGATGGCTCTACAGCACTTTGTGACATGGAATAAAATGAAAAGTATGTCACACGATCGTTTTTGAAGAAAGGTATGTCATAGTTTAAAAAGCCAGCTTATGTTTTGCCTTTATTTTTACTGAGGGACATGCTTCATGCCACTGAATACTGCTACTCTAACAAACTGTTAAGATATGTTGGCAGAACAATAGAGAGGCAGTGAAGCCCAGTAGGGTAAGCATGGGACTGTGTTTTAAACCCAGCTTGCTGATTGACTGTATGGCCTTGACCAAATTACTTTTCCTCTTTGTCTATCCTCTCCCTTTAAAGTGATTAGTGCCTCAGTTTTTGGATGCCCAATTTATTGGGACCTAGTATTCAAAGGTTAGGTACTCAGCAGAATCCGTATTCCAATTACCATGAATCTCCCTGCAACCCAGAACATAGCTTCAGGTACAAGCTAGGAGAGCCTAACTGGAGAAGAGAGGAACATTTGATGGGAAGAGCTCACATCAGGAAGTCGGGGCCTAGAGAAGCTTTTACGCTCATACATGTGTTGGTGAGGAGAAACACTTAAAGTCCATGTAATTTGTGCCAGTGCAGGAGGTCATCAGTCATATGAAAAGTCTCCATCTTCTGAAGCTTTAATATAGCTCCATGAGGGGAGCATAGGAACCATCATAACGTGCCTGTCTTACTATCCTGATGAATGAGTTCTGTGTTAGTAGATATTGTCTGATGAACACATGTGGAAGGATACAGCCACCATGGCAAAGGTCAGCACAAAAGGGGAGGAGGGAAAGAGGGAAGACCCTCTTTAAGCTGTGTACAGATGTGGTCTCCTCACCTCAAAAAAGATATTTTGGCCTTGGAAAGGGTTCAGAAAAGGGCAACTAAAAGAATTAGGGGTTTGGAACAGGTCCCATATGAAGAGAGGTTAAAGCGACTGGGACTTTTCAGTTTAGAAAAGAGGAGACTAAGGGGGGATAGGATAGAGGTATATAAAATGACGAGTGGTATGGAGAGAGTGAATAAAGAAAAGTTATTTATTAGTTCCCATAATAGAAGAACTAGAGGACACCAAATGAAGTTAATGGGTAGCAGGTTTAAAACTAATAAAAGAAAGTTCTTCTTCACACAGTGCATAGTCAACCTGTGCAACTCCTTGCCAGAGGAGGCTGTGAAGGCTAGGACTATAACAGAGTTTAAGGAGAAGCTAGATAATTTCATGGAGGTTGGGTCCATAAAAGGCTATTAGCCAGGGGATAGAAATGGTGTCCCTGGCCTCTGTTTGTCAGAGGCTGGAGAAGGATGGCAGAAGACAAATCGCTTGATCATTGTCTTCTGTCCACCTCCTCTGGGGCACCTGGTGCTAGCTACTTTCAGCAGACAGGCTATTGGGCTAGATGGACCTTTGGTCTGACCTAGTACAGCCATTCTTATGTTCTTAAGTCAGAATCATATGTGGAATAGAACAGGAAATGCTACCATGTTGTTTGTATGGAGGTGGTTGAAAAGAGGACTACAGAGGGGGCGGTTGGAAGAGATGGTGATTATGTATGGGTGACCCCAGTGGTTAATATTTCTCCAGTTCCTCCAGCTGAAGAAAACCTTCCAGCTCCAGAGCCAAAAGAGCTCTTTTGTTTTATTTCTCACTGGGCTCTGAAAAATGCAGTTTAGGTCAGGATAAGCAAGCAAAGTATCACTCAGAGCAAAGGAAGTCAGATTTTAGAGGTATCCTGAGGAACAGCCATGACACACACTTTGCAGTGCCCATTTGCCTAGGGAAGAAGCTTCACAGCAAGATATGGTACACCTATTGTCATGGTGCTTGGGAGTGAAGAAGAAGGGCTGTGGGAGGATGTGCATAGACACTTTCTGAATTAATTCCTTTATTACCAAACTTGGCCTGTAGACTGCACACTTGCTCTCCTCTTTCATGTTAGTCAGTGTGTGGGCAAGTCACAGAATAAAAAGGTGTATATTATTCTTCGCAGCATGTAAAGCAACAGCTCACAAAGAAAAAAAAGTCTATGGAAGTTCACAAATTGCAGTGAAAAACTATTTAATCTGCCATCATGAAAGACCTGGTTTGTTTAGCTTACTTTGAACTCCTAAGGTTCGTGAGGGGAGAGTAGATTTTTTTTTTTTTTTTAAGAAATGGTTCCCACACAGGGTACTCTTTAATGTTTGGAGAATCAGCTAAAAAGTCTACTTCAAAGATCCAATTTGTTCCATAATGAAATCACTATAGCTTTCAATGTTCCATATACTTTACGGCTACGTCTACACTGGCCCCTTTTCCGGAAGGGGCATGTAAATTTCACCAGTCGTCGTAGGGAAATTCGCGGGGGATTTAAATATCCCCCGCGGCATTTAAATAAAAATGTCCGCCGCTTTTTTCCGGCTTTTAAAAAAGCCGGAAAAGAGCGTCTACACTGGCCCCGATCCTCCGGAAAAAGTGCCCTTTTCCGGAGGATCTTATTCCATACTTCAAAGTAGGAATAAGAGCCTCCGGAAAAGGGCACTTTTTCCGGAGGATCGGGGCCAGTGTAGACGCTCTTTTCCGGCTTTTTTAAAAGCTGGAAAAAAGCGGCGGACATTTTTATTTAAATGCCGCGGGGGATATTTAAATCCCCCGCGAATTTCCCTACGACGACTGGTGAAATTTACATGCCCCTTCCGGAAAAGGGGCCAGTGTAGACGTAGCCTACATGTTGAAGACACTTTCTTTGGGAAATATTTACTAGAAATAAAGGGCCTCATTTTTTTTATCACTTACACCAGTAAATTTCTATTGGCTTCAGTGGATTTACTTCCTAGGTATATTGACAGAAGCAAGAAAAGAATCGGACTCCAGGCTTTGGTCATAAAACTGAGAAGCACCAGGAGTTAGAACACCCAATCACTGCTAAAGCCATTAGGAGGTGTAGGCACTATGGTAAAATACATTTGGAATGTGTGCACTTGTACTTTATATAATGTCTCACAAGACAGCCAGACATATTGCTTTGCAATTTTTATTGTGCTTTAGTCTAGGCAATGTAAGAGGCTCCTGAAAAGCTCCTGGAAAGCTTTATTTTATTATTAATTTGTTGTATTTCTACCATATTCTTGGCATTCTGAATAAGACAGAATGAGATGCGCTTCCTGCGCATCCTTGGTTAGGATGTCCTGGGACACTTGGAAGTACAGGCAGTCCCCGGGTTACGTACAAGATAGGGACTATAGGTTTGTTCTTAAGTTGAATTTGTACGTAACTCGGAACTGGCTCCAGATTCAGCCGCTGCTGCTGAAACTGACCAGGGGCTGACTACAGGAAGCCCGAGGCAGAGTTGCTCTGCCCCCAGCTTCCTGGAATCAGCCACTGATCAATTTCAACAGCGGCTGAATCTGGAGCCTGGGACAGAACAGCTGGGACGCTGCCGGGTAGGTCCCCCCAGGACCAACCCGGCAGCACCCCAGCTGCTCTACCCCAGGCGTCCACAAAAAAAGCCTGGTCTGCTGGGGGGGGAGTACTAGCTGAACCCCTCCCAGCAGACCAGGGACACCCCGAGCAGACCAGGGACACCTGGAGCAAAGCCGCGGAGGAGGCGGGGTCCCGCGCCTCCAAGGCTCTGCTCCGGGTGTCCCTGGTCCACTGGGGGGGGGGGGGGGTCCCCAGCAGACCAGGGACACCCGGAGCAAAGCTGCAGAGGCGCGGAACCCCGCCGCCTCTGCGGCTTTGCTCCAGGTGTCCCTGGTCTGCTCGGGGTGTCCCTGGTCTGCTGGGAGGGGTCTCCAGCAGACCAGGGACACCCGGAGCAGCTTTTCTTGCCCCGGAGGATGTGGTGCAGAGACCACTGCGCGTCTGGGTGGTCCCACCGCCCGCGAGTTCCGGGGCGAGAAAAGCCCCGTTCGTAAGTGCGGATCCGACATAAGTCGGATCCGCGTAACTCGGGGACTGCCTGTATAGTATTATAAATGTTGTGTGGCCTGTACTCTATCTTACTATAATAGTTTAGTTTGCCTAAATAACTACAGTTCTTGTGAATACGGAAGAATACTTTATGTAACTTGGAAAGTCAGCTCTTGTACTAGTGAACAGCACATTTTGTCTTGCAGGTGTTCCATTTCACAGCAGCTTGTTAGGGCCAGAGTGTAATGAGATATGGGTCTTATTTCATATGTTCCCATTGACTTCAGTGGGACTGTTTTCACACTGAGAAACCAATCAATGTGACTAAGGGGCTTACCATCTGGCCCTTCATTAATGCCTTTTAATAGCCCAATTTTCAAAAGAGCTCAGGGCCAGATTTTTAAGCCTTCAGCACCTGCTGTTGGGGCAAGAATTTTAGAAGTGTTCCTCTAAATAAGGGACAGACTTTCAAAAGCTCTGTGTGAAGATGCATTTGGCAAGACACTTGTATGTTTATCTTGTTTTTCCAGTTTAAAATATGATTAGCCAGATCCTCTGCTGATGTAAATAAGCACTGAGCCATTGAACCCAATGCGCTAACCTAAGGATCGGGCCCAATATTTCCAAGAGATCAGCTGTAATTGTGACAACAAACCAAGTCGAATTTACATTTTATTACACTTTCTTTTCTTTTTTTTAAAAAAGAAGAATGAAAAGACACTAATCAAGTCTGAAACCTCCTCTAGTTTTTGTTGTTCACTTGTCATTGTTGAAAGGATGTTAAACCCAAAATAGCTGTTTGCTACTAAACCTTGAAGTGAAATACTGCATGATTCTACCTGCTCAAATCCCCACAGAATCCAGCAGACTGATTCTTCTCAACAAGGGCTGCCAAGTGATTTCATTCATTTTAGAACAAGAGAGTATGAAAAGGGTCATATAAATGTGCTAGTTTCAATTACAGTAAAACACATACCAACATTCAGCAACCAAAGGAGTTCTCTAATATACGAATGCTTTAAGCTACAGCACCCTCACAAGGTGCTGTGGAGGGAGAAAACCAGCATTCCTAGATCAGTGGTTAAAAGATTGATCTTTTGACCCTGGACATCAGCAAGATAATTATGTATTAATTTTCCTATTATAATTCTATTTTGAGAAAAGAATGGTCCAAACACATTTATTTTTTTTCTTCTAGACATATTAACATTTAAATCCTTGAGAATAGTTCTCTTCCCTTAACTCATGCAAACTTCTAATATTTAATTATATAGGTGTAAAAGACTAATCATAACTGAGCATCCCAGTTTATTCACTATGGGCACATCTACGTAGCTTATTTTGAAATAGCATGTCTGCATGACAAGGAAGCCTCAAAATTAGTCTGAGGCAGACTCCCCTAATGTGGATGCACAACCTTGATTTAGAACCCCATGAAGCACTAGGGAGTAATTACTTTGAACTGCTCTGGGCCGTGTCCAGACTCAGGGGTTTTTTCGGGAAAAGTAGCCTTTTCCCGAAAAAACTTCCCCTGCGTCCAGACTCAAGCCGCGTTCTTTCGAAATTATTTCGAAAGAACGCAGCTTTTCTTTCGATGGCGGTAAACCTTAATTTACGAGGAAGAACGCCTTCTTTTGAAAGTTCCTCTTTCGAAAGAAGGCGATCTTCAATGTAAAGAGGCCGTCTTCGAAAGAGAGCATCCAGACTCGCTGGGTGCTCTCTTTCGAAAAAGCGGATTTCTCTTTCGAAAGATCCGCCTGCAATCTAGACGCGATCTTTCGAAAGAGGCTCTTTCGAAAGATGCTTTCGAAAGAGCCTCTTTTGAAAGAAGCCTGCAGTCTAGACATAGCCCTGGAGAGGAACTATTTCGAAATAGCAGCAGTAGAGCATCCACACTGCAGCTATTTTGAAACAGCTATTTCGGAAGAGGCATTATTCCTCGTGGAATTAGGTTTACAGAAGTTGGAATAAGCTGTCTGTTATTTCAAATTTATTTTGAAATAACAGAATAAGAGTACATCTACGCTGCACCATTTTTCTGGAATAATGACTATTATTCTAGAAAAACAATGCTAGTGTCCACACAGCAATTGTGTTATTTCAAAAGAAAATTGAAACAATGGAGGGATTTTTCTGTTGCTAAACCTCATTCCATGAGGAATAAGGCCTCTTCCGAAAAAGCTCTTTCAGAAGAAGGTGTATGTGGACGCTCTACTGCTGCTATGTCGAAATAGCTCCTCACCAGGGCCATTCTTAGTTATTCTTCTCCAGTGCCTCCTGGGGCTCTAAATCAAGGTAGCATGTCCACACTAGGGGATCCTGGCTTGGACTAATTTTGAGCCTTCTCTGTAGTGTGGATGCTCTATTTCGAAATAAGCTATTCCAGAAGATATCTTCTGGAATAGCTTTTTCCAAAATAAGCTTGCAGTATAGGCATACCTTGCTGTGTAGACCCTCACATTATTATTTTGGAATAACAGCAGTTATTCTGAAATAACGCTGCTGTGTAGAGGCATCCTATGAATATATGGTGATGCCTACTTAAAGTCAGTAGTTAATAACAACAACAAAAAGGTTGATTTTAAAGAGAAAATTGATAAGAGGATGGCTTATGGATCTGACTAAACTATTTTGCTGAAAAGTATTTTTATTTATAATTGTTTATTAACTCCAGGCCTGATTCCCCCAGGCCACTTCACAGCTCAAGCAACCTGCATCCACCTTGATCACTATGCTCTCTGACATCCTGAAAAGTGTTACTTAATATTTGTCATTTTGCCACTGCATCCCATTTTCATAGTATGTGAAAGTGACAGTGAAAGTTGGTGAAAAAATGGTTTTATTGAAGTGTGAATGGTAAGATCCTACTCCTAAATTCTGCATCTCAGAAAACATTTCTGTCTACTGCAAAATGAAGGTAAGTGGTATTGCTGTGGTGATACCTGGGGGAAAAAAAGAGTGTTAGGAAAATATTATATCTAATTTCCCAACATGCAAATCCTTTGTACAATTTGAATGCAACTCTTAATTTATATGTAATTTTGTAGGTGGTTAGGGAACCAGGAGACTGATAAATAGACAAAGTTTGTGACTTCTGAAATACTCATTCCAGGCCTGATTGGTAATAGCCAAAAAAACTTACTACCTAATGGTTATTTAATTGTAGTAATATTAGTTTGGTCTCATTCCAGTAACCACTGGACTGATGCCCACAGCCTGGTTTCTACTCTTACTGGAGAGATCAAGGACTGAGTAGTCATGAACAGTTTTTATCTTGACGTCTCCAGGTGAAATCATGATCCTTTTGAAGTCAATGGAGTTAGATCATCACTCTCCAGATCAGAATTGAGTCATATTAGCTTGACAACATAAATAAGTTGTTCAGTTGTTGCATGTGCTGTATCTGTTCTGTGGATATAAGCCTTTGTCCCCAAGTCAAAGAGATGAGCATATTCCCAAACACTGTAGTCACACATCTCAGAATCTGTAGTAAGGAATGTCAACTCTGATTCAGACAGATATTTAAATACTTTTCACTCTACACAAGTGCATAAGTCCCATTGGCATCAATAGAATTTCAGCATGACCTTAAAGATAGGTACCCGTGTAATGCCAACAGGTGGAATGGGACCTAGAACCTCTGGAGCTTAGTGCATGAGACTCTACTACCTAAGCCAAAAGCCAGCTGTCTCTCAATTAAGGCTGTAGAGCAAACTCATTCTTTCTTTGATAAGTGGTCTAGGTGCCATTAGATGGGACAGTGAACCACACTCAGTAGGTGTGTGGGTTACACCTGCTTATGTTATTTTACTGAATAATTGACCTTTGTGTCAATTGGTGTATATATGTCCATGCACAGACCTTTCCAACAATCCCAGAAGAAAATATTTCAGCTCATAAGTGCTCTGAGGTTTTGTCAGATGTGTTTTAAATGCAAGATTGGTAGATGACTTTCCATTTTATTAGTTTTCATGCCCCTCTATGTGCATGATTAATAAAAAATGAAATTCTAAACTAACACTAATTGCAGTTTAATAGCTACTAAAACTCACACCTATGCTATAACGAGACAGCCAGTGTGCAAAGATGAGGAACTGAGAAGAACTACCACTCAGCTGGATTTTAAAAAGATTTAAACTCAGAAAAACAATGGTATTTGCAGAATTTTTCAGTTGTCCAGTGCTCTTTCAAAAATATTTTAATTGCTATATTAGGATAAATGGTATTTATTACACTGCTAAAGAAACTTTTTAAATATTAAAAATGTTACTTTTTTGGGGGGGTTTAAATTGGGGAAATAACATTCCAAACTATACAAAAGTGATGACTCATATACTAATATCAACAAAAGTGTTGACACTTATCCAGTGTTCTAGTACTCACCAAGGCATGCATTTATATTTAGTAGTGTTAAGGGATAACATCTCAAGAATAAAAAATAGCCACCATTTTCAAATTTCCACACATATAGCAAGTGGGACAATGTCCTCACCCAGGCCCCTAGCCCTGGTACCCCTTTTTTGGTGCAATCACCTGTACCTTTTTATTTTCTGTGCCAATTTCCCACCACCTTCTGTTTACAGAGCTCTGTGTGTTAGTTCCGGCAGGAAACACAGCTAGCCTCTCTAGCTGGGGCGCACACTCAGTCACTCTCCCTTCAACTGCCTCTCTGGCAGCCTTATCTAGCTCTCTTGCTAATGAGACCCACATCTGTTTCCCATTAGCTCCTCAGGCATGGGCTTGCTCGGCCTTTTCAGCCAGGCTGTAGTAGCCAGTAGCCTGTCATGCTAGGAATCTAGTTCCATATTTTGGCACTTAATTAAAAGTGACCTCATTTTTCAGAGGTTCAAAGTAATCTGTCATTCTCAACTAAGTCAAACATAAAAAACAATGTGTAGTCCTGTGGCACTGTAGAAACTAACAAATATACACACACATATATAGCATCATGAGCTTTTGTGGGCAAAACCCACTTCTTCAGATCGGATCATCTCATCTCTCTCTGATATTTCTAAGTCCAACATAGGCCACTTGGTTAGGTAATTTCATAAGGATTCTGAAGCTGAATACTGGGCACACAAACTCAAACAAAGTATGATCCGATTTGCAGAAGTGTTGAGTACCAGGAGTTCCACTGACTTCAGTGGAGCACATCACTCCGTTCAGATTGCAAACCTGTATCACAGGCTATGTCTACATTACAGAGCTTTTCCGGGATACCAGAGGTATCCCAGAAAAGCCCTGCCACATCCAAGGAATGCTTTTTTCTGAAAAAGCAGGCGCATTCTTTCAGCATCCCTGTGTTCTGAAAGAGGATGGGCCAAATTTTAGAAAAGCCTCTTCTGAAAAAAAGAGTGGAAAAAGATATGCAAATTGCAAAAATAAACAGGGATTGGTATTTAAATTTATGGAAACAAACATAGAGTCGAGGAGCATGGAAGGAAGATAAACTTCCCCACTGTTGACAAGGTTCAAATATGGTACTGTAGCATATTGGTTTTGATGTTTAGTTGCTGGAACTGGAAGTCCTGATGCTAAAATATAAACATTTGTTATGTCATCTCCCTCTATTTGTATGCCTTTACCAAGAGTTAAGACTTACAAAGGTTAGTTCTCAGAGGGGAAGCATTTTGGATACATTTTATTTTCCTTTTGTAAAGTTAAATTCAAGAAGAGGTTGAGGGAAAGCCAATGAGGCACAGAAGATGAGCCATTTTATGCAGGAAAGTTTTTTCTAATTGTGGTTCTTGTAAACTAGAGAGAGCATCCTGCTGAGTGTAAGTTTCTATGTGAATTAATTCTCATCCATCCCATTTACCAAGAAGGAGCTAAGCAGACAAGGAACTTCTCTTCGAAGGAATCTGTCCATGGTAGGACGATGCCCTATGTAACAAATAGGTGTTTTCTGCCCAACAATCTCATACCCTTGTCTACAGTGAATGAATTAAAATGTCCAGACTTTTATCTTACCCGGGCATCATTGGAAAAATAACAATTTCATTTTAATATATGCAAATCCAGTTATTATAGCCCCAGCTTTCAATTACTATAGACTTTCAATAACCAGGAACTGTTATCTCTGCATCTTGGACCTCTTTCTCACCTCTCTTCTGTCTAATATCACCTCCACATACGCATGGAAAAGGCCTGTGGCACCACTACAAGTCCTGAGTTATGGCTGACAGTCTTGAAGTCTTGAGAGTCTGAGAAATTCCCTCTCCTTCCCCCTCCCCCCGCCCCGCATCTTGAACCTCAGGTCAAATCCCTGAAGGGAAAGAACTATGGACTTCCAGGTGTTTTATTTGACATTTTTGCACAGTCAGAACAGATGATGTTCCCACTCATAATTTATGTCAGTCAGCTATAAGAGATACATTAACTTCCACAGTTAGCATGACTGCTAGTACCAGCAAATGGATACTTAGTGTTCTAGAAATCCAGTCCAGCAGAGCACACAAGGTAGGAAGTTCATTTATATGAGCTCTTGTCTCCCTCACATAATTTGCCACTTCAGAGCTGTGGGATAGTTTTAATTTGTTTCTACAGCAGACCATCCATTCACTTGAATACTTCAATCTGCCATTTAGCCAACTTTCATAGAATAATAGAATCATAGAATCCTAGGGCTGGAAGAAACTTCAGGAGGTCATCGAGTCCAGACCCCTGCCCAAAGCAGGACCAACCCCAACTAAATCATCCCAGCCAGGGCTTTGTCAAGTTGGGACTTAAAAACCTCTAGCAGTAGAGATTCCACTATCTCCCTAGGTAACCCATTCCAGTGCTTCACCACCCTCCTAGTGAAATAGTTTTTCCTAATATCCAACCTAGATCTCACACACTGTAACTTGAGACCATTGCTCCTTGTTCTGCCATCCGTTACTATTGAGAACAGCCTCTCTCCATCCTCTTTGGAACCTCCCTTCAGGAAATTGAAGGCTGCTATCAAATCCCCCCTCACTCTTCTCTTCTGTAGACTAAATAAACTTCTGGTTGCCCTCTGCTGGACCCTCTCCAATGCATCCAGATCTTTTCTATAGTGGGGGGCCCAGAGCTGGACACAATACTCCAGATGTGGCCTCACCAATGCTGAATAAAGGGGAATAATCACATCTCTAGATCTGCTGGAAATGCTCCTTCTTATGAACCCTAATATGCCATTAGCCTTCTTGGCTACAAGGGCACACTGTTGACTCATATCCAGCTTCTCATCCACTGTAATCCCCAGGTCTTTTTCTGCCAAACTGCTACCTACCCAGTCGGTCCTCAACCTATAACAATGTTTGAGATTCTTCTGTCCTAAGTGCAGTTCTCTGCACTTCTCCTTGTTGAACCTCATCAGATTTCTTTTGGCCTAATCCCCCAATTTGTCTAGGTCACTCTGGACTCTATCCCTGCCCTCCATGTATCTACCTCTCCCCTCAACTCTCAGGGCCTCTGAGTATGTTGTCAGTGGAGTCAAGCAATTAGATTTATAGGCATAGAGAAATAAGACAGATTTTACTTTCTATGGTGGAACTATACTGCTAGGAACTTGCTATGTCATACCTGTAGCTTGTCCTCTTTCAAGTCCATCCTAAAAATACACCTCTTCAACAGGCCTATGAATTCTTATTCTCCCTTACATCTAGAGTTAACATGAGTGAGGCAATGTGAGTGAGAAACTAACAATGGCAATACTGTATTAAAATATCATGGACCTAATTATTATTAAGGCTGCCATTTTGTTATGGACATCATGGTGGCCATAGAAACTGAATTTGAATTAAGTCCATGAATTGCCCTCAGACTAAATGGCATTGTGAGCTAGCACACATGATCACATCATCATCCAGGTTTGGCATATCTTCTCCTCTGTAGATGCAAGACTCCAAACCTGAATGGCCTTGTGGCTACCTGGGCCAGGTTACAACACCCAGAGCAGAGAAGCATGCCCAGTCCTCCGGGAAAGGAACTACCACTTCAGGGTGGGTTCACTCTCTAACCCAATTTCCCCATAATCCCTCTGTTTCCTCATTTTCTGCGACATATTGTTGTTTTCCCATACCTCTGTCATGAAAAGTATTAAATATTGTCATGACAAAATTGTAATCCTAACTCTTGTTGCTGATCACTTATATTATTCTAATGCCCAACTGAGACCAGCAACTCACTGGGCTCAGTCCTGTCCTATCTACCATGAGAGAAAGTCCCTTTCTTAAAGAACTTGCAGGCTAAAAAATAAAGATAAAGGACAGATAATAAAAGATCTTGGAGTCATTGTGGATAGTTCTCTGAAAACGTCCACTCAGTGTGCAGCAGCAGTCAAAAAAGTAAACAGAATGTCAAGAATCATTAAAAAAGGGATAGAGAATAAGACAGATAATATCTTTTTGCCTCAAAAAAACCATATGGTACGCCCACATCCTGAATACTGCATACAAATGTAGTCACCTCAACTCAAAAAAGTTATATTGGCATTGGAAAAGATTCAGAAAAGGGCAACAAAAATTATTAGGGCTTTGGAATAGGTCCCATATGAAGAGAGATTAAAGACTTGGACTTTTCATCTTAGAAAACAGGAGACTAAGAAGGGATATCATAGAGGTATATAAAATCATTATTGGTGTGGAAAAAGTGAATAAGGAAAAGTTAGTTACTTATTCCCACAATATAAGAACTAGAGGTCACCAAATGAAATTAATAGTCATCAAGTTTAAAACAAACAAAAGGGAGTTCTCCTTCATTCAGCACACAGTCAACTCATGGAACTCCTTGCCAGAGGATGTTGTGAAGAGTAGGACTTTAACAAGGTTCAAAAAAGAGCTAGATAGATTAATGAAAATTAGGTCCACCAAAGGCTATTAGCCATTAGGAATGTTGTCCCTAACCTCTGTCTGGAAATGGATGACAGGCGAGGGATCATGTGATGATTACCTGTTCTGTTCCCTCCCTTTGGGGCATCTGGCATTGGCCACTATCGGCAGACAGGCTACTTAACTAGATGGACCTTTCTTATTACAGGAAGGCAAATGGATGCAGAATAACTTGCAGAAAGTCCCACTCACAATTCATGTCAGTGGCAGAACTGGTACTCCGAGGCAAGTGGCCTATCCATTAAATTGAGTGCTCTACCCTAACATAACTTTTGCCTAACTGCAGCAGATTTTATTACTCTCTTTTTACATTTATTTATCTTTTTTCTTTGTTTCAAATGCATATTCTTGGGGCTAGGATTATGTTATTGTTTTGGGGTCCCTGAAGCAACTAGCATGATAAAAACCTCTACAGCAGTAGTCAGAAGAAACATTTGCAATAAACTCTACAACAAAACTGTCTTTTAGTTTTACCCTTGATAGTTGGAAATATTTCACATTGCATAAGTAAAAGAGAACAATCTTTCACCTGCTTAGAAAAATACTTAGAAAGTGCTTAGATGAGCTGATCTAAATAACAAAAGGTGCAACAGCTTTTTCAGTCTAATGTGGTAACATAGGTATAAATCATTTACTATGAAACAGTGCAGTGGAAAACTGATAAAAGCATGACAACTGAATGATATTTAAAATATATATACTCTAGTTTTAGACTAGATTTCACTTTATTATTCATGCTTTTATGCTCTGGTGTAAAGAATAACAGATCTTATTCTTTATTTTATATTTGGACACAATATACGCTTGTAGTAGTTTTATTCATTTGGGGGCTGTGATTTATTGTTAATTCACTATTTAGCATTTTCTTGCTTTGTGTGTAATGCTGTGCCTTTTACCTTTAAACTTTTATTCTGAAGACTTTAGTGAATTTTGCTCAGTACTTTGTAATTCAAACTCTTTTTAAGTATATACAGATCTCACACACAAAAAATATTTTAAAAATATTCCTTTGTGTATCCCCCACTGTTGTAGAAATATTTAACTGGAGCCAAAGACGAATTAGAGAGCTCAGCCAAACCTTATAGAGTGGGGCAAGTCCAAATAAAAAGATAAGTCCCAGCACTGAGGGTCATTAGTTAGTAATAAAGGAAAAAGTTCACGGCAGTGAGAAGAAGGCTCAGGTGAAGAGTAGGCCATGGGATGCAAGGATCGTCTCCCATGATGGGAACTATAGAAAAGACCAGAAGAGAAGAGATACTGGGAAAATGGGTGGAGCATGCTTTATTGAAAGGGCAGGAACCTGACCTCCAGGGAGCAAATTCTAAGAGGTGTTGCCCATTCAAAAGCTGGAAAGAATACTGCAGAATCTGTAAAGGGGGCTGGGGAAAAAAGGCTAGAGACAGGTATCACACCCATTAGGGCACAACCTGAACCCCTCAATGGCTGTGTCCTCTTAACTCTCCAGCCCAGAGTGTCTCTTAGGGTACGTCTACACTAGGCCCCTAGATCGATCTAGGGAGGCTAATGAGGGCAACTGGAATTGCAAATCAAGCCCGGGATTTAAATATCCCGTGCTTGATTTGCATGTTCCCAGCCGGTCGCCATTTTAGAAATTGACTAGCCCGAAGTAACTGCCCGCATCTACACGTGGCAGTGAAATGGGATTCCGGAATAAAGCCCCTAAATCAAATTGGGTGGTAAATCTCATTCCACGAGGAATACCACCTAATTCGATTTAGGGGCTTTATTCCGGAATCCCATTTCACTGCCGTGTGTAGATGCGGGCAGTTACTTCGGGCTAGTCAATTTCCAAAATGGCAACCAGCAAATCCCGGGCTTGATTTGCAATTCTGGTCACCCTCATTAGCTTCCCTAGAGTGATCTAGGGGGCTAGTGTAGACATACCCTTGCACTGCTTTGGTATTGAAAAGTAGGTTCTGTTCATACAGCCTTTTGCATGTAAAAGCAAACTCAGCAAAGTCGCATGTGTTCTTTTGCAGACAGTCATGAACTATGTATAGAGTGATGCCTGAAAATTATTATATCCAGCATTAGACCTCAGAAATACCCATCTTGCACTATCCAGCACTCTACAGAACAGAGAGCAAATTTGTTAATACTTTCTCATTTTATCAGTGAAAATGGTTATGCTCTAGCCTTTGTTAAGCTGAGTGAAGATTCCCCAAGCACTGCAACCAAAACACACTGGTTTAGATAAGATAGTAAAATAAGTTTATTAGCTATAGAAAGATAGATTTCTAGTGACTGTATGGGATAAATCCATAAAAGTCAGAATAGGTTACAAAAGAAATAAAAAGTTACAACTGTAAACTAATTGCTAAACTTTACCACACTAAGTAAGATGTAAAAGCAAAAGGATTTCTCTCATCCAAAATTTTTCAGCAGTCCATGCTAATTGGAAAGCATTCCAGTTAGTACCACTCCTTCCATCCCCTAGTTCAATGATGGTTTTTTGTATTTCAGACAATCTTGCTGCAGTGAGCAGATGCAGAGGAGAAGTGATTTGTGTATTCTCTCTTATACTACAACCCCTTGAGTTGGAAAAGTCCTTGTTGGATAATGAGGGTAAGTAGTTCCATTGCATACATACCCTGAAATCACTCCTTAATGTGATTTGTAAATTCTTTTGTGTATAGCTTTTCCTGTTCTGTTGAATGTCCAATTAAATGTGCTGTGTTTTGTTGGCAAGCCAGTGTGAGCCTTCACTTTTGAGAAATCAACTTATGAGTATTCCCCAGAATTACAACACATTTCAGTAACAATCATATAGTAAAAGCTCATAGCTTTACATACACTGTTGTTGCACACTTTTTAACAAAACAATGATATTCATCACATAGAGTTTTCCAATGACACCTCATAAGGCGTACTTTGTACAGAATATCTCATAACTACATGAAAGTGGTAAATATGGAGATACAGAATGTTACATGGGGTATAGTGTGTAACAACAGGTCAAGACAGGAAGTAGACTAGAGAGGCATAAACATTATAATGGGGCAGACCTGACTCTACAGCCCCAAAGGAAAATGGCATGAACCTCCTACCTCCTCAGTATAATGGGTAAGGTGTACTAGAAACTCTGAGGTAATCTGAGTGTATTTTCATGTCCCTACAGGAAATTATGCTGCCTTAATATGGCAGGAAAAGCCATCTTAAGATTTAATGCTGTAGAGCTGAGAAATGCTAGTCATTGACAGCCTGGGAGTATGCTAAAGCTTCTAGAAAATGACTTGATTAGCTTGTAAATGAAAGAACTTGTCTGAATCCAAAGTGGAGGGGTACACATGGGCAGAAGGTAGCAGCATCCCTCAGCTACCTTTACCCAAGGCCAGAAAGGCTCACTTTTCCCCTCCCCAGCTGAAGGGTGCAATCAGTAGCAATGCAGAAGCATATGTGCCATCTTAGCTCTTCCACCAATGACCAAGACTGACTGGGTTCTACCCCAATTGCCTAATGGATAAAGCATTGGCCTCCTAACTCTGAACTTAATCTCACCTGGGGTGCTCAGCTCTTAGATACTTTCTTGTGCTCTCTGCTCTTCCCTTGGGAAGACAAGGTATCTGGCAAGCCTATGGATTGGCAGGTACGTTATATACCCTATAAAAGTGGTACCTCGTTTCAGGCCCTCACAGACTCAAGAAGGAGAACTAGGACTTTAATGGCAGGCTTCACCCTTTTCTTGAACTCCTGCCTCCATGGGCTGCAGACAAAGTGGTCTGTCTGACTCCTAGGCCTGCCAACAGGGGATGGAGATAGGGATAGTTGCCCTGGGCCCCTTAAATTGTGGATTGAGCACCACACCATGTACTCCAGACAGTTCTGAGGGCTGTCTGAGGGAGGGGTAGGATGCACACTGGGAGGTGCTGAGGGCTGGCTGCTTCCAGTCCCATCCCTTCCACCTGTGGCCCAGCCCTTTCTGGGACTGTGGAGCTGCTGATACAGTCCAAGGAACAGTGGTCAGGGGCCAGGATGGGGATATGAGTGCTGCCTACTCCCCCTCCCCCGAAGCTGGGGAAACCCAAGGTGGAAAATCCATCCATGATGATGTCGATGTTGCCCAGAGTGGCAATCCTCCACTGAAAGATGTTATTGATGGCCTTCAGGAGCATGACCCCGACTGTGGATTTTCCCACCCCGAACTGGTTCCCAATGAAGTGGTAAGCTGCGTGGAGTGATGAGCTTTCAGAGTACGATGGTGACGTGCTTCTGCTGAGGGATAGAAAGTTGCAGTTGGGTGTCCTGTCACCTGAGGGTGGGGCGAATCACTCGCAGAGTTCTGGGGCCACTGCTAGTTGTCCCATTGCTGCAGGACAATGTGTTCCCACCAGTCAGAACTGGTCTCCCTCTGCCAGAAGTGGTGTTCCACACTGTGCAGTAGTTTGAGGGTCATTTGCAGCAGCAGGAGCACCAGGACTTTAGTGAAGAGGTCCTTCAGTTCGGGCTGTTCATCGTCATGCTGAGACAGCATGGGGACAGCGTGGATGAACTCTGATATAAGGTGCAGCAAGAGGCCCATGAACCTGGCACTGCTTTGCAGAAGCTGCGGCTCCATGTTGCAAGTGCTGTGGCATCTGCAAGGGCAATCAAAGCAAACAGCATGGCTGTGTCCACATTGGCATCCCTTTCCGGAAAAGGGATGCTAATGAGACACTTCGGAATTGCAAATGCCGCGGGGGATTTAAATATCCCCTGCGGCATTTGCATGAACATGGGTGCCGCTTTTTTCCGGCTCGGGGTTTTGCCGGAGAAAAGCGCCAGTCTAGACGGGATCTTGCGGAAAATAAGCCCTTTTCCGCAAGATCCCTTATTCCTTGTAGGAATAGGAATAAGGGATCTTGCAGAAAAGGGCTTATTTTCCGCAAGATCCCGTCTAGACTGGCGCTTTTCTCCGGCAAAACCCCGAGCCGGAAAAAAGCGGCACCCATGTTCATGCAAATGCCGCAGGGGATATTTAAATCCCCCGCGGCATTTGCAATTCCGAAGTGTCTCATTAGCATCCCTTTTCCGGAAAGGGGTGCCAATGTAGACACAGCCCATGAGTTTGGTGTCCCATGAGGGAGAAGGCAGTGAACAAGTGGTGTGTGAGATGCAGCTGTAGCGAGGAGCCCCTATAAGTGCATGTCTCAGCTAAGCTTAGCAAGCAGCCACAGGAAGTGTCTGCCCTTCTGGTGCCTTCCCTGTAGTACTCTTGGGTGCTTTAAATCAGATGCAGGCTGCAATGAATGTGGATGCACTATATCAAAATAAATCTGAGCTATTTAGATTCTGCCTTGTAGTGTGGAAGCGCTATTTCAAAATTATTATATAATTCTAAGAAGTTATTTCAAATTAATTTTCTAGTGTAAACATGCCCTTAGACTAGTCTCTTATGAGCTTCTTCACTGGCCCTCCTGGGAAACTGAATGCAGTTAACAGCACCCTGTTGTTGACATAGATCAAGAGGAGCCTGATTTCCTCTTGGAAAGTAGATGACTACCACAGGTTCTCTTCTTTTCTTTTCCCTTCTCCATGGGCTGCAGAGAAGGTGAACTTTCTGCATCTCTTGGTTATTAGGGAAAGACGACCCTAAGGAAAGTAGGTATGTATATACCAGTGGGCTTTGCCCCACTCACTTAGCATCCAGATATGACGTTATTGGATTTTAATATGGACATGTTTGCATCCACTACTGTGTGCTTACCCAAAAAGTGTACAAAGTGAGCCAAGTGAGATGTCTATTGAAAGTGTAAGCGTTCTTGATTCTCTTTAGAATATTCATATGCCTGTTGGGTTTTTGTATTTTAAATTATGAGTATTGCCTATGTACTTGTATTTCAAGTATTTGCTTCTAATCTACAGATGTCTACCGGCATCACCCACTTATTGTGAAAAGTGGTTACTTAAGTGAATAGCAGTACTTCATTGACAATATGAGAATGTGGCTTGTCCATTGGGATTGGAAGAACCTGCTCAGATTTGGTGAGATTGGTTTTCATAACTTTTCATCAGTGTTAGCAGTGGTGCTGGTTGTGACACGGGAGAAGCTGGAGTGTCTAAGGGGGTTGCTTGAGTGACTTCTTGCTGGCCAGTGTGGCAGCTGAAATGCTTTGTGACTGGTTTGGTACCTTGTAGTGCAGGGCCCCTAGTTTTGGGCTGTAAGTAGCTCTGTTTCTAAGCAATTCACCCTCATTTCACCTCTCGGTGGTGCCCCCAGAACCCGTTACATTACACCTGGTCCACCCAAATCTGTGCAGGGCTGCAGTACTGCCCAAGTAGACCTGAGCATCACTCGAGCACCTACAATCCAGGACAGAGATAGGTATTATGACAGCAAGACACAGATCTAAGTGTCTACGCAGCACTTATTTTGAAATAGCTATTTCGAATTTGGCGTTATTCCTCGTGGAATGAGGTTTACCAAATTCAAAATAAGTGCTCCGCTATTGCAAATTAATTTTGAAATAGGGGTTTGGCTGTGTAGACAGCTCTTATTTCGAAATGACTTTGCTGTGTAGACATACCTATAGAGCCTTCTTGCCCCGGGGGTTTGCATGGACATGTTGGCCACTTCTGTTTGCAGCATGGAGCAGGCAAGAAGGAAGCTGCCTCAGCCCTGCTGCACTGCCAGTGGCAACAATAGCCAGAGTGCAAGGGGGGAAGGAGGAGCTGGCCCTTTTAAATCACTCAGAAGTGATTTAAATCACCCAGAAGTAGAGCCAGGGAAACGATCCAGCCCTGAACATTGGTGAAACCTCCCTGCTCTGAATATTCTTGGAATACAAGCACCATGGACCCATATAACTCACCCTGCCACTGATGTAAAGTCAGGCTGACAAATAGCAGCATGGAGAGCTAAGAGAAGACAGTTTTGGGCAAGAATACTAAAATTGCTGATGTACCATGGATTCTTCACAGAGCATGCTATACAGCAAGGAGAGAACTTAATTTTAAGATACCCCAAACATTAAAGTTCAAAGAATTCAATATATTTCAACTTGGAACTGTAGGAAATAAGGCTGACATGACCCAGACAGGCTTGGAACATCTGGTTCCAGGCAAACTAAGCATTTCAGACAAATGCTTAAACACTTAATAAGGTAAGGACTGCTTACCTGGAAATTATATTACCATGGCACCTATTTTAAACAGAAGATGAATAGCTGAATTTGAGACTAATACTTTAAGTTAGTCCTGAATTTTAACGTAATTTTGCAAACATTATATATAAATTGTTAACAGTGTTTAGCTATGCCTATATAAATTACTATAATTCAGAGTTCAATTCATTCATGTAATCAGGTTTACTGATTACCCATATGACAGCATGATAATCAGAAAGGACACCTGTATCTGAAAGATAATTACACTTTTAGAATTAAAATCTTACTGTTCATTTTGCCATAAATAAGTCAGCTGTCCCTGTTTAATAAATGGCTCATGCCTTTCATATGACTAGCTAGGATGAATACTTAAAAATGATAGATTGACAAAAACATTGCAAAATTTGATAAACTGTCATTATTCCAAGAGTGATGGAAGGAAATGGAAAGAAATTAGTGGGTTTATACTCTTAAAAGCAAAGTCTAGGTGAAAACTATATTTCATATCCTAATAGATAATTTCAGACCTCTCTGAAGGACGTGATGATCGTGATATCCATATTTAACTTACAAAAAGAGAGATCAGTTTACAGATAGATAGCAAAAGGCTTATGATATCTCAGATACAGGCAATAGAATGATTAATGAAAAGTGAAAGTATAAATGAGACAAATTAAAATTCAGGCTCAGAAATAAGGCTAAAAGTGATTTAGACATCTGGGATCCTACAACTCATTCAACGTCAATGGATCATAGGTATGTAAGTCATTTGGGTGCTTTCAAGAGTTATTCCCTGGGGCTATGTCTAGACTGCAGGCTTCTTTCGAAAGAGGCTCTTTCGAAAGCATCTTTCGAAAGAGCCTCTTTCGAAAGATCGCGTCTAGACTGCAGGCGGATCTTTCGAAAGAGCAATCCGCTTTTTCGAAAGAGAGCACCCAGCGAGTCTGGATGCTCTCTTTCGAGGAAGCCCTATTTACATTGAAGAACGCCTTCTTTCGAAAGAGGAACTTTCGAAAGAAGGCGTTCTTCCTCGTGAAACGAGGTTTACCGCCATCGAAAGAAAAGCCGCGTTCTTTCGAAATTATTTCGAAAGAACGCGGCTTGAGTCTGGACGCAGGGGAAGTTTTTTCGGGAAAAGGCTACTTTTCCCGAAAAAACCCCTGAGTCTGGACACAGCCTGGGTTATTAATATCTGACCTTCCTTTTTCCATCCCCAAATTGTGGTCACAATATTGCATTTATAATAATGGATGCACATAGGTGCTGAAACTAGGAGTGCGGGAGGTGCTGCAACATCCTCTGCCTCGGTGTGATTTCCATCATAGATAGGGTTGATGTCTGGTTCAGTGGCTTGCTGCATCCCCACTATACACATTGTTCTGCCACCCCTGGGAATGAAGCTAATTTTCAGAAAGTTCTGAGGGCCCATCTTTTGGAAAAAAGAGGACCCCCTTCTCTGCAATTCAGTTTGGGCATAGAAAAAAATCAAGATGCCCAAAATTACTAGCATTTAAAAACATTAATCATAGTATGTATTTAATCATCTTTGCATAGTTACATTACGTATATTATAGCTACATCAACTGTATACTGCATTAGCCACTTAAGACAGAAAATGCCTTTGGTCAGTTTTCTCTAAATAAATAAATGTTCTGTATGGATTCTACTCTCTCGTAAGCCATACAAGATGTTGCTTTATATTTTACTGAACTAATCCTGTCCTCCTATTTCCCCCCTACTTCTAGCCAGTGAAACATATCTCCCTTAGAAATCATGTTGCCATTGACTGTACATCACAGAATTTGCTTACACACTGCTCAGAGTGAACTATAAAGTGGGAAAAAAGCTTCAGAGGGGTAGCCGAGTTAATCTGTAACAAGAAAAACTTAAAAACCAACAAATAGTCTGGTAGCACTTTAAAGACTAACAAAACATGTAGATGGTATCATGGGCATGGCTTTCGTGGGCACAGCCCGCTTCTTCAGATGACCGGAGTGTTGGATGTCCAGAACCAAGAATAAATGGGGGAAGGAGGCAGTGGGAGGGAGAAGGAAAAACTGGAGAGGAGGAGGAGTTGGGAAAGTTATGCTACATTAAATTCCACCTGTATTTTCTCTTGGAAATCTGCTCTGCTCAGAGAACAGAGTGCCACTTGGATTGGTTGGACCCTTCCCACTTCTAATCCATGGATAACCCAGTCACAAAATTTGCCTCAGAAGAGGCTCTTGCAGGCAGTGGAGAAGTGAAAGCATGTCACAAAGCAGCTGCTCTCTGTTTCTGCATTTCGTCCAGATCTCCTGACTACTTTTTCTCCGCCTGGTCCATCCCTACCTTATTGTCTTGCATGAGATGACGCAGCATAAAAGAATCTGTGGTGACAGAATGAAATTGGGTGGTGACTTCTGTCATGTCCATGTTAGCTGTATATTTTTATAGGCATAGGTAAGGAATCGGGGTCACTCTAAAGCCAGGGGCTATTGAGAACTGCATCAGCAGAAGACAATAAATGAGTGGACTGTAGATTTATACTTTGCAAATTGATAAGTGCCTAATTTTTATTTGTCACTATACAAGATGTTGTTGTGAGATCAACTTTTATGTATTTCAGAATGTTGAATTGTAAATGGTAACATTGTAAATGGTAAAATTGAAACAGAAAGATAACAAAAAGGCTAGTGTAGAGGAGGGCTCATCTTTGCAGGTCTCTCTATGTGTGTACATGTTTTAAATAATTATGTCAACAATGGGCATTACACAGGGCTGGCCCACAACATTTTGGCACCTGAGGTGGGGAGCTCAAATGACGCTCCCACATACCCCTTCGCTTGGGCCAAAACTTTGAAAGGTCTCAATTCTGCCTTCTTCCTGTTTTACTCTAGAGCAAAGAGAATACATATGCACAATCAGCAGACACAATTTTCTTCACTCTGGGTCCTAGTGGTGCCCCCCTGCAGTCTGGCACCTGAGATGACTGCCTCAGTTCGCCTCATGGTAAGGCCAGCCCTGGCATTACATGTCATATTAATAGAGAATGTGAGCATTACTTTTAAGTCTCAGAGGAGTAGTTGTGTTAGTCTGTAACTTTAAAAATGAGTGGGTCTTACTCACAAAGCTCATGACTCCACTACCCCTCTGAAGCTTATCTACTCACTGTCTCTCTTTTTTTCTCTCTCTCTTCCCCCCTCCCCCCCAGCTTCCCTTATTTATTCTTGGATCTGGACTTCTAACACTCCGGTTATCTGAAGAAGTGGGCTGTGCCCACAAAAGCTCATGATACCATCTATATGTTTTGTTAGTCTTTAAGGTGCTACTAGACTATGTGTTGTTTAAGTTTTTCCTGTTTCAGACTAACTCGGCTACCCCTCTGAAGCTATGTGTTTTTGTTAGTCTCTAAAGTACCATACAGTATGAATATAAATTCTTTGCCTTTATGTAAAAAGTACAAACCAATATAGAGAAATTACTTTTTTCTGAATATCAATAGGACAAGACAACAGTGAAGTAAAATTGCTATAGTGAAGAATTTTAGATGAGCACTCTAGTTTTGCAAGATTCAAAACATGGCAAGGAACAGTATTAGATTTACAAGTATTGTGCAGAAATATCTACATAAAACCTATTATTTATAGCTGGCCATTAGTGCCTTGGACATACCTGATGTGCATATGTTACATGTCTCCCAGCTTTGATTTAACTAGTTTATATTGAAGTTTACAATACATGTAGAAATTATCTCCTTCTTCAAAAAAAAAAATAGTTTTATGAAATGTGACCAGTTCCCCAAACTTTTAAGATGATTTTATGAAGCAGGTAACTAAATCTGGGCATCCATTTTTTAACACTTCCAAAGAACTGCTATTAAAGGCAGGTAATTTACTGTTTTATAACTATTTGACTGTAAGTATCATTACCTCTAATGTCACTGGCCTCGTTTCTGTCTGGTTCATTTTTGGATGAAATTGTGGTTTACATCTAGATTTGGATCTGCTCATCAATTCATAAAAATGCTCACATCCATGTTTGAACTGAGCATCAATATCTTGGCAGCGTTTTCCATTTTTGTCCTTTCTTGGTGGAATCTGTGAGGATGGATGTACATTTAGTACATTCAAAATCTCAAAGGATATGTCTACACTACCACCCTAGTTCGAACTAGGGTGGTAATGTAGGCAACCGGAGTTGCAAATGAAGCCCGGGATTTGAATTTCCCAGGCTTCATTTGCATCTCACCGGGTGCCGCCATTTTTAAATGTCCGCTAGGGACATTTCACGAGGAGTAACGGTAGTTCGGAGTAGGAAGCCTAGTCCGAACTACCTAGTCCATGCCGCGTGTAGCCGCGCGGCGCGGAGTCTGCACTAGCGGACATTTAAAAATGGCGGCACCCGGCGAGATGCAAATGAAGCCCGGGAAATTCAAATCCCGGGCTTCATTTGCAACTCCGGTTGCCTACATTACCACCCTAGTTCGAACTAGGGTGGTAGTGTAGACATACCCAAATGTATTTCTAGTCATGTCTTTCAGAAATATCCTCAATGTGCTGTTCATTACTATTCTACCACTGATTAGGGTCTGTGATGGAGCAGATGTGCCCTGCACTGATGAGGGGGGAGGCTAAGACTCTGTGGGCAGAGGAAGTCCCACACTTCTGCCCAGACTGGGCATGCTCCAACTGCTGGAGTTGTATAAAAGCTGGCAGAGCACCTCAGTCTGGGCTGATTGCCAGCAGGGAAGGAGCTCAGGCTGAAGCTCCAGAGCAGTCCCTGTTGCCACAGCAGCCCCAAGAGCCACAGCCCAGGCAGCTGCCGTCGCAGCCACCGCAGCTGCAGGAGCAGCCACCCCGGCAGCAACTGCCATAGCTGCAGAGTCAGCCCCAACCAGGGAGGCCTTCTCCATGAGTGAGATTCATTGAGCAATGCTCCACCAGGGACGGTAGGAAGCGGCCCAGGGCGGAGGTTTGTCTTTCCGGAAGCTCAGTGCGTTTCAGCAGGACACTTCACAGAGCAGTCAGTGGAAGCATCCACTGCCAACAGGGTCCTGGGTTGGGACCTGGTGGAGCGGGAGGGCCTGGGTCCCCCTACCTCCATGCCCTGCAACACTCGCCTCCCTGACAGCCGGGAGAGACTCACCAGGGGCGTAGGCCTCCATGCCAGAGAGCAGGGGCAGATGAGAGTTTTGCCAGGCCAAGGGCAGCACAATTTTGTACTTGCACCACGGCCATAGCCGACAGGTAGTAACGCGTGCACTGGGCCTATTCAAGCGCGCGGCCTGGGGCGGCCACCCTGCTCACGCTGCCCTATATCCACCGCTGCCAGAGAGCCTTCCAGAGGGAGACCACAGTGCTTTTTGGATGAGGCCTACCAGGCCGTATTCCCCAAGAGAGGGGACAGTACTTTTGGTTAGGTGAGACATATTTACCCTAAAGAGAGGGAACAGGACTTTGGGATCAGGCCCATACGGCCGTATTTACTGTAAAAGGAGGAAATTGTATTTTGGGGACCACATGCCCCTTTATAAAAGGAGCACCGATCCTGCCTTTGGGGACCCCCTGATTATTATGGGCGTCAGGGCCCCCAACAGAGTCATCCAACAGGCCCTCTTTAATGCTCATTCAAGACGTTTATTGTACATTTCCTCTAATGCCTGTTTCCTCCTCTCTCCACCAACCTTCCATGGGCATCCATTCAACATCATAGTTTTGATTATATTATCTACAATCCAAATTTGCTTTTTCATTCTCCTTAGTCTTACTTGTTCCCTCACATTGCTATACCAGAATCCTTAAATAAAGTCCACTTTTCCTATGCAGTAGACAAGCGGCCATCCAACAGAGAATATTTATAGGCAAGCTCTTGCTCATAACCGTTAGCAATTGCTTCATCAGGAAGCATTTTGATGCAGTAGACACTAATCTATGAAATGTTAAGTAAAACATCATTGTTGCCATTAGGAGTCCATGTTCAGATTTTGGAGTATGATCGGGAGTTTCCCAACAAAACTGTGATTCAAGGTTGCATTGTAGCTTCACGGATATTGAAATGTACCCTTATGGTGATTCCTGTGCTGAAACTAGGCACCTTCCTCAATGCTAAATTCAAAGCCATGAACTATCTCTGGGAGTTTGCTGCCTAAGCAGGTCAGGCCTTATCTCAAAAGCCAGAGGACAATATGGTGACATCACATACACACCCTTATATCCAATAGACCTGTTGTTAAACCCTTCACCTGTCTTGATGAGGTTCAAATCCTTACTTGGAGCAGGGACCCAAGTCCAGGTTTCCTCCTCCTCCAAGGTGATGCTCTAGCCACTTAGCAATAGGGAATTGTTGGAGAAGTCCTTCTCAGTCTCTCTTGTTGAAGCTGTTCCACTTTGTTAGAAATACTTAGTTACTGAACCAAAGATTGGGACTAAGGTGTCTCAGGTTTGTCTCCTAACCATTAGTTTGTAGAGTCTCTCTGGCCTAGGGAATATTTAAATATTTTATTCAAAGTGGATCAGTTTTAGCAGTGGCGCTAAAAACCTACCACAGCCTATTCCTTAGCCCAGTGGTTAGGGCACGCATATGGAAGATGAGAGTTGAAGCCTTAGCTCTGAATAGAGCAGTGCGGGGTTTGAAACCTTAGTCTCCCCCACTCATGTGGGATGTGGCTGCCTGCAGCAATGGGATTTTAGGCACCTATGGGGTAGGCAGCAACTAACAGGAGTTTTGAGGTTTTAACTTTTAGATTTAGGTGTCTAAAGTGGCAGTTATGCACTGAAATGTTTTTGTGAATCTAGCCCTAATTTATCTGCAATACTTAATAAAAAGCTAAGTATATATTTTTTTCTTAACATACATTTTTTTTCTGAAAAAACTTAGGGATGGATTTCCAAGTGCAATCAGAGTTGGTTTAACTCAACACACATTGAAGTAAGTGGTAAAACTCTGCATTCAGCATTTAACAGGAACAGAGCTATGTCAATGCAGAGCACTTATGAAAATCCTGGCCTTATTTTTAAACAATAGTTTTCTCCATAGTTTAATGTTTATAAAAGTCTTTTTCTTCTATTTCTTCTGTCCTCATCCCCAAAACTCATGAAGTTTACCCATGTTGAGTGATTTGCATATATAATTCCTTCGCTATATCATATTGCATCCCATCAGAATATTTCACACTATTCATATATGGTCCTAACTCAACCATATAGCAGCAAAGTGGCTTAGTTACAATCCAATGGGACTATCTTTCATGGGGTGTTTGGATGTTATGTCATCAACATTTTAATCATAGTGTATTTTTTAGCTGTTACGAATGAGTCTGAATAAACAATGTGCTGGACTTTCAAGATAAAAGATGGAGGAGATATAAAGCCTGAAGCAACCAAATGTAAACAGCTTAGAGTCAGCTGCAAAATTATTCAGTAAAGTTTATTAAATACTTGATAGGGTTCTGTTATAATTTGATTTTATTGCTGTTTCTTAATTTATAGATTGTATATGCCTATGTTGTTTTAAAAATAATTAATCAATCTGTTGACCAGATTTAAACATGGAAGCAGAGGGGGGGAAGCTGTATTCTGAGCCCACTACGAAGTACACATTTTCCATGATAGATGGGTTGAGAGAGCCAAGTCCCTAACCCCAGCCAATCTAGCTCTACTCATAAATTAGACAGCAA
This sequence comes from Pelodiscus sinensis, assembly GCF_049634645.1. Classification (NCBI taxonomy): domain Eukaryota; kingdom Metazoa; phylum Chordata; order Testudines; family Trionychidae; genus Pelodiscus; species Pelodiscus sinensis. Next base: position 293,868,249 of record NC_134711.1, on the reverse strand, counting down.
CAAGGATCTAATCCCTTTTAACTCAACAGGATTTTTTCCACTGCAGCTGGAACAGGCCCCAGAAAAATTCGGGGCTTTGCTCTCACTCTCTCGCTAAAGTGTTTACCCTGTGGATCCACATGGCTATGGAGCCTTTGGCCACACCCATTGCCCTTCTTTGGCCTACTCCGCCTCCAATGAAATCCCCTTGCTCTATGGTATGGAGAGAGAAGACTTCTAAAACTCTAAAGGAGCAGCACACACACAAAACTAAACCAAACCATTCTCTAGTACAGAGAATGACGTCGTAAAAGTCATGATATTTTCATACGCTGGGGTTGCAGCATAGGGCAGAGAAGTGAGATGAAATTGTTGTGATAGTTGCTCACATGCTGGCAGATTAACAAAGTGCAATGGAACCATTTTAACACATATATTAAAGGTACTTCCAAGTACCTGTTAGTAAGAAAACAGATAGAAATATGGAGTCCCAGTTTAGCACCATCAGTAAAGATAAAACACATTAGATCTCAAGAGCATTCTCAATAATCCTCTCCATTTAAAGATATAGGTTTACTAGATAGCTAGTAAACCATCATGAGTGGCCAGGGGCAGCTCACTTGAGATAGGACTCCACTAGCTATACTGCAGGATAGCAATATCTGTATGGTTTTGCTCACCTCATTCAAGCCAACATAATATATTATAGGAAAGCTTTAATTGATTTAGTTCCTAATAAAGGCCTGCAAACTCAAAAATTAAATAAACGGATTGAATTATACATTAGGAAATAGTTTATGCAATCTTCCCATCAGTCATCATATATACTATTAGTGATTAAATTTTCTACTATCTGAGCAGCTCTATAGATAACATACTTTTGTTGACTTGATTTATATATATCTAGGTCCACTCCATGAAATGGGCCCTTCCTCTCCACATGACTCACCCAAGAGCTTTAGCAAAGCTTTTGATATGGTCTCCCACAATATTCTTGCCAGCAAGTTAAGGGAATATGGATTGGATACATGGACTGTAAGATGGATAGAAAGCTGGTTAGACTGTCAGGCCCAACAGATAGTGATCAATGGCTCAATGTCAGGTTGGAGGTTGGTTTCTAGCAGAGGGCCCCAAGAATCTGTTCTAGGACTGGTTTTGTTCAACATCTTTATTAATGACCTGGATGAGGGGATGGATTGCACCCTCAGCAAGTTCGCAGATGACATAAGCTAGGGGGAGCGGTAGATACACTGGAGGGCAGGGATAGGGTCCAGAGTGACCTGGACAGATTAGAGGATTGGGTCAAAAGAAATCTAATGAGGTTCAACAAGGACAAGTGTAGAGTCCTGCACTTGGGATGGAAGAATCCCAAACATTGTTACAAGGTGGAGATAGACTGGCTAAGTAGCAGTTTGGCAGAAAAGGACCTGGAGATTACAGTGGATGAGAATCTGGATATGAGTCAACAGTGTGCCCTTGTAGCCAAGATAGCTAATGGCATATTAGGGTGCATTAGGAGGAGCATTGCCAGCAGATCCAGAGAAGTGATTATTCCCCTTTATTTGGCTTTGGTGAGGCCACATCTGCAGTATTGTGTCCTGTTCTGGGCCCCCCATTATAGAAAAGATGTGGACGCATTGGAGAGGGTCCAGCAGAGGGCCACAAAAATGAATAGGGGGCTGGAGCACATGACCTATGAGGATAGACTGAGAGATTTGCGTTTGTTTAGTCTGCAGAAGAGAAGAGCGAGGGGGGATTTGATAACAGCCTTCAACTACATGAACGGAGGTTCCAATGAAGATGGAGAAAGGCTGTTCACAGTAGTGACAGATGGCAGAACAAGGAGCAATGGTCTCAAGTTGCAGTAGGGGAGGTCTAGGTTGGATATTAGGAAAAACTATTTCACTAGGAGGGTGGTGAAATACTGGAATGGGTTACCTAGGAAGGTGGTGGAATCTCCACCCCTAGAGGTTTTTAAGTCTTGGCTTGACAAAGCCCTGGCTGGGGTGATTTAGTTGGGATTGGTCTTGCTTTGGGCAGGGAGTTAGACTCAATGACCTCCTGAGGTCTCTTCCAGCTCTATGATTCTATGATTCTAAGATCCTCCTGATGTTAGAGCAAAGGGGTCTGTAGTCTGAGAAAAGGCTGGCCTGTATTCTCAGGTGAGCTGCTGCTGGCAGAATCTCTCCTGCAGCCAGGACTCTTGCTGCATCCTTTTTCTGCATCTTTCTCAGTCAGTCTCTCGGTTTCTGTTGTCTGTCCCCTTTCAGAGCTGTCTGGCTCTGGGAGGTGATGCATCAGTGCAAAGGTGCATCCTCTGCGCTCTTCCTAGATGCTTTTCACCTGCTAATCAGCAGTGGCTGGCAGTGCCTGTATTAACCCTTTGGTTTCTGAGCTAGTGTGTGGGCATGTATGCTGCATGACAGGCTCTCTCCTGCTGAGTCACCTCTCCGGCTAGGTTTGCTGAAGCCCCTGCAATCAGGTTCCCTAGGCCCTGATGCTCAATGCATCTTTAGGGCTTAGCTCTATTCCTGCCCTTTAACCAGGAAACAGTAAGCTGCTGGGCTATATAGGTGGCCAGCAGCAGCTTGGAGATGTTAGCTGACTTTCTACACAGCGCAGGCAGGAAGGGACAAGCTGCTTCTAGCCATAGGGAAGTGCAGGATGGGAGGGAAGAGATGGCCTCTGGAAAAACATAGGCCAAGTCATCCCTACCTCTACTCCCTCCCCCCCTTCCACTGGAAGCATTTTCCTTCCCTTCCTTCCCACGTAGTGCCGAAAGGCTGTACTTGCCACCTTCTGGTGTGAACCCTAAAAGAAATCTGGGTGGGGGGTGGCGAGGACTGTGACCCTAGATGCCCCACACATGTTGCTTCAAGAAAATATGGGCCAGGTACTATGAGAGGCAGGTATATTGCAGTGGCCCAGGCAGGAATGGAGGGTGGAGAGCACTAGGAAAAGAAGGTTGCCTCAGGGTGGCCAGTTACTCCCATCCCTGTATGAGAGACGTTTACAGGAATGTGTATGTCACCTCTCCCCATGCAAACCTTAAAGATAAGAAGGTAAATAACAAGACTCCAGCTATGTAGTCTTTCTTTTTAATGGGGGCTCAGCCAGCTTGAACATTTGTACTGCACAGTCCTGACTGATTACCATTGAACTTGCTTGAATACAAGTAATTTTACCAGTTGTCCCGTATTTAGCAAAGGAAAATATGGTCACCCTACACATGTCAGATTTGTAAACTATGTGTCATTGAAGACCTGGCTGATCAAAATGACACACTTTCAGGGGATATTTGAGTCTAAATAATATACATGTCAAAGACAAGAAATATGCTAGCACTAGCACATCACTGGTAGTTTTAAAATATTTTGTTTTCACTGTAAAGTATTTCAATGTTTCGTTTAATATAGAACTTAGGTGAATTTCAATTCAATATCTGGCATTTTAAAAGGGCATTTCTGAACTTTTAGATTCATTGCTATTTATAGATGCGATGGATAGCAAATTGTGTGTTTGTGTCCACACAGCTTGGTGGTGGGTATAAGGAGAGTCTGATCAAAGAGCAATATAGTCATGGTCAGCATATTGTAGGGCTTATTTTCAGATAAGAGATTTTAGCATAATTCAGGCATGGGAATAAGGAAGCATGACACAGGTCATAGAACTTCCCCAATATAATTCCTAGAGCTAATCTTTTAGAAGAACATAAGGTCTTGATTGAAAAACTGTCAGTGGTGGAGAATTCACCACAACCCTTGGCAAGTTGTTCCCATGGTCAGTTCTTACTATTTAAAATATACACCCTTTTCCCCTGATCCTACCCTACCCTATTGGGCTGTGTCTAGACTACATGCCTCTGTCGGCAGAGGCATGTAGATTAGACAGATCGGCAGAGGGAAATGAAGCCGCGATTTAAATTTAAATGGCTGCCTCGCTCTGCCGATCCGCTGTTTGTCGGCAGAGCGGGGCAGTCTAGACGTTCCCCTGTCGACAGAAAACCCTTTTGTCAACCGCCCCGGTAAACCTCATCCTACGAGGCATAACATTATTTAACATTATTTAAATTGCGGCTTCATTTCCCTCTGCCGATCTGTCTAATCTACATGCGTCTGCCGACAGAGGCATGTAGTCTAGACACAGCCTTGGAGAGCAATCCAGCTAATCACCTGTGAACTGAAGCCTGAAAGGATGGATGACCCATGCTAACAGAGGATGTACCCTTTACTATGAGGGATAAGGGTAGGGTCAGGGTAGTTGTGTATACATTTGTGTATACATTTGTCACATTTGAATGAAAATCTCTGTATTTACAGTGAGTCTCCTTTTCCCCATCTCCTTCATTTATCTGCTGATTTTGATAAAATTTGAAATGGAGTCAGATTCTTTTCTTTTTTAGAGCTCACTCATCTTGCAAGGCCCTAAAATTTATCTTACTTAGTTTATGCCTTAATCCAGCCCTGGGTGAAACACAGCCGTATAAGGACTTTTCAACTAACACAGATGTTGCAGTGCCTCTGTGCTGGATTAGCTTGCAAAACGATGCATTAAGCAAGAGATAAAATATTTAAGATGTACACACGCACACACACACAAATCCCAGACCAACAAATCATGGGCAGAGCTGTCACTCATTATCCAAGAGTAATCAGATTATTTACAACTAACTCTTAACATTTTCATCCTAACACTATTATTATCCTTTCCCCCAGCCTTCTGCTGTGAGGCTTTGAATAGAAGGGCAGAAATCATATGTTGCTTCAGATTCAGCTGATTGCATCTGTAATTTTCAACTAACTACATCTGGACAAGTTAGTTTCTAATGACTGCTAATAACTACAGTAATGGATATCTCGTAAATTCTCTTTCCAGTCCTGAGCACAGTGTGTACACAGAGATCATCTTATTACATCCTCAATAGGCAAAATCAATTTTTTCATTCCTTCAGGCCCTCCAAGTACACAATCTGTGCTTTTATCCTAGTTTTCTAGTCGATGCCTCACTTTGTGCAGTCAGGATTGTAGGTCTAAAAGCCGCATGGCAATACATGCCTTTTTGCCTCATTTATTAATTCTGGTCAGTGGGCGGTGATAAGTAATAAGTGTGAAAATGATACCTAGTGGGTAATAATTCAGTGCTGCCAAAGCCCACTTCACAATAAGACATTATTTTCAGGTCTATTATACTGTTTCTTCAAGAGATTTCATATCAATGAATCAGTCCATGGCACTTTCAAGACTAAATAAATTGGGAGTGGACAGAGAATATATTGCAGCCTCATGCAAATATAATAAAGGGTTTCATCACTCTCTCTCTCTCCCATCTGATTCGTGTTGATTGATTCGACTTCTTTTCTTTTGGTAGAGAAAGGTCATGACTTTGGAAAATTCTTATGAAGTCTGTTGTATAGCTCTCATGTCCCTTTCAGCCCTATATTTCTATTATTCTGTGTACTGCAGTGAGAACTGTATTGAGCACCAGTGATTCTGATACATTTGCTGCTTCTGTCAGCCTTACCTGTCCAGCCAAATAGAACACTTTTAGTGTGGTGTAGGTCAATAGCTTGTTGCTGCAGTGCATTCCTATGACCTTCTCTTGTCCTATCTGTCTTAGCCTGTGACGCGAGACGTATTTCTGAGTTTATATTGCTTTCACTTGATGCATCTAATGTGGACTCTGTCATTTTTTCTTCAAAGTGTAACATTGATTTGCTGTGTTTAAGGTGCAGCTGTAGATTGAAACTACATACTCTCTTCCCTTAAAAGAATGTTCATTTGAAGAGAGAGAGACAGAGAAAAGGAAGGTTATTGCAGATCTTTTTGTATTTTCATAAGTAAAACAGCAAAACAACTTCATAACTGTAATAATTGGGTCTCTAGAGTATACCTACACAATGTAAGAAGGTATACCCTATAAAATTATTCTGAGAACAAGTGCTATTTTTTATTAATACATATTTACCTTAACCCTCAGACTATGGCATAAGTGCCAAGGAATCACTTTTATGCAGTCTTTTTCACCAGTGCAATGCCTACTGGTTCATTTCATTCCTACTCCACAGCAATTTGTTTCTGCTGCAAATAATGTTTTATTTATTTTTTAAGGAAATCAGTTCCCACGACTAATTCAGGTACATTTTACCTGAATCTCATTTACTTACCTCTTTTAACATTCAATAAATCTAGATATTCTGCCTCCTACATTCTTTTTCCTTTCAGATTAAATTGCTTTATTTCCTGCAGCCTGTTAATGATCATAGAATCATAGAATACTAGGACTGGAAGGGACCTTGAGAGCTCTTCGAGTCCAGTCCCCTGCCCTCATGGCAGGACCAAATACTGTCTAGACCATCTGTGACGGGGCGGCCCCGCCCACGGCGGAGAGCCCCGCCCCAGCCGCCCTGTACAGCGGGAGGCAGAGCGCCCCCCGCCGCTGCCCGCGGTGTTCGGCGGCGGCGAGGAACGCGTTGGCCTCCGACGCGCCGGAGGACGTCATCCGGGCGCGCCGGAGCCTAGGCCCCGTTGCCCCGGCAACGGACAGACGCCCCGGCGTGAAGGGCGGGGACGGCGCAGGACGCCGGGGCCGCGCCCCCGGCGCCAACTTTAAAATGGGACCGCGGCCCCAAGGGAAGGAGGGGCAGCAGACCGCGGGCGGAGGACAGCGCCGTGAAGAGCGGCGCAGAGCAGCGCAGCGCAGCGCAGCTCCGCACCCCACCGCACAGCCCCACACCGGCCAGGGGAGCAACGCCGAGGCAGCGGACCACCCCCAGGCTCGCGGGTACCCCTGACCGCGGCGAATTGGTGAGCTCGGGAGCACGAGGGGAAGGAAGCAGCCCAGGGCAGAGTCAGGGATGACTGGTGGGCTGGCGAGTTAAGGGGTCGTACCCCGTCAGCCGGGTTCGGGTCACTTGGACCAGAACCCTTAGGGCCCTGGGCTGGGGCCCGTGAGAGTGGGCGGGCCCGGGCCCCCCTTCCCCTCCTGCGTTGTTGCGGGGGGGAAACCGAAGACGAAAGCGCGGAAAAGACTAGCCGAGGGAGCTCGAGACTCAAGGACCATAGCGAGCCCTCTGGGCAAACGCCGCGGGGCGGCGTGGGGGCGTCACAGATGGTGGAGAATGTGGGTGTAGTGGGGGTCCTACCCCGGATGTAAGGGGCGAAAAAAAAAAAACAAAAAAAAAAACCCACTCACGAACCCAGCCCCCCCCCCCGGGAAAGGAAAGGGGGTGTGAGAAGGCTTAGGGAGCACTAACAGGGGGGTGTTTTGTGGTGTTTTTCGGAAAAAGGGGAGTGAGAACTGCACCGGGACACGCCATGGATCCGGCGCAATTCATGGAGTGGGTTAAGGAGACCCAAAGGCAAAACCAACAGCAGCAGGCAGCCTTAATCCAGCAGCTCACCACCCAGCAACAAGAACAGCAAAAACAACTGATCCGGGAGGTAGCCGAGCAAATGAAGGCGCAACAGGAAGAGTGGATGAGACGATATCCACCGGCAATGGTGACCCCCCTGAGTCCAGCAGGCCCCGAGGAGGAGGGGCCAGCAGGAGAGGGGGAGGTGGTACGCCTGCCCATACGGCTAACTAAGATGGGGCCGGCTGACGATCCTGAGGCATACCTCGCCACCTTTGAGAGGGTGGCGACGGTAGCCCGGTGGCCAGAATCCCACTGGGCTACACTACTGGCCCCATACCTAACGGGCCCGGCTCAGTTAGCATATAGGGGTTTAAGTGACCGCGAGGCCCTGCATTACTATCGATTGAAGGAGGCCATACTCGACCAAATGGGGATCACGCCTGAGACGCACCGCCAGAAGTTCCGGGGTGAACCCTACAGCGCCGAGGTTCGCCCCCGGGCCATGGCCCAGAAGCTAAGGGAGGCTGCCTGGCGCTGGCTGGAGCCTGAGCAACACACGGGGCCCCGGGTGGCGGAACAAGTCATCCTGGAACAATTCGTCAACATCCTCCCCGCCGGCGGACAGCGATGGGTCCGCAGACACCATCCCTCCACCCTCCAGGAAGCCGTGGAGTTGATGACAGACTATGAGGCCGCCGAACGGGCCGACGGGCGCGACCGCGGGCGGAAAGCCACCCCCTCACCGCGTCTCGACATCGGGCGGGGAGTCCAAAGGAGAAGGAGCCCAGAGAGGGACGGGCAGCGGAGATGGACCGCTGCAGCGAGGCCAGCGCGGGGCGAGGAGGGGCCACGGGAGGCACCGCAACCCCGGCCCGAACCCCCCCGGCGTCAGAGGCCGGGCACCCCACCTCCGGCCCGCGGGACCTGCTTCCGCTGTGGCCAAGAGGGGCACTTCATCCGGGACTGCCCCTATATGGACTGCTCCTACGCCCAGGCCCTGGCGGGGGCCGAACCCGAGGCCAGCGACGGGCAAGGTAAGATATTAAGGACCGTAGGGATAGGGGATAAGACGGTGGTAGCCCTTGTGGACTCTGGCTGCAGCCAGACGATTGTGAGAGCCGATCTACTCCCGGAGGGAGGACCACGGGGCCCGCCGGTCTGGGTGCAGTGCGTACACGGCGATTCCCACCAATACGCCACGGCGTGGACCCAGATATCGGATGGGGACCGCCAAGAGTGGTGCTACGTGGTGGTCGCCCCTAAGCTAGTGTACCCAGCGCTCCTAGGACGGGATTGGCGGGGGTTCCGCCGGGCCCTGAACGCATGGCGGGAACGAGGGCCTCCCCAGAGAGAGGAGGGTATGATTGGGGACCCCCGCCCCGGCCCACAAGAGGGCGAGGCAGAAGGACCGCGAATACTGGAGCTAGTGGATGGTGACTTTATACAGGAGCAGCGGGAAGATCCGTCACTCCGACATGCATGGAGTGCCGCCCGGGATCCGCAGGACGAGGACGCTCCCCAGGCCGACAGGCCGACCAGCCCCTACTTTGAGGTACGGCACGATCGGTTGTACCGGGTGGACAGGGGGCAGGGGGGCGATTCAGGGGTCGAGCAGTTGCTGGTGCCAAAAAGGTACCGACAACGCCTCATGGAGCTAGCCCACGCTAACCCCTGGGCCGGGCACCTGGGGGCAGAAAAGACTGTGCAGCGTATCATTCGGCGGTTCTACTGGCCGGGCATCTTCCGCGAAGTACAGGACTTTTGTGGCTCCTGCCCCGAGTGCCAAAAGGTTAGGCCGAAGGGGGTACCCAAAGCCCCCCTGGTGCCGTTGCCCGTGGTGGGAGTGCCCTTCGCGAGGGTCGCCATGGATATAGTCGGCCCGTTGGACAAATCCAAAACCGGGCACCAGTATATTTTGGTGCTATTAGACTATGCAACACGATATCCGGAGGCCGTCCCGCTCAGAAACGTGCACGCCAGCACCCTTGCTGCGGAACTCGTGAAGATTTTTGCCCGGGTGGGGCTGCCGGAGCAGATTCTGACTGACCAAGGGACTAACTTCACCTCGAGACTGATGAACGAGTTGTGTAAGCTGTTGCGGATCGAGCGGCTGAAAACGGCCATCTACCACCCCCAAACAGACGGGTTAGTAGAACGTTTTAATAGAACGCTAAAGGAGATGCTGAGGAAGTTTGTAGGGCAAGAACCCCGGGATTGGGACGCGTTGTTGCCAGCACTCCTGTTCGCGATACGGGAGGTGCCCCAATCCTCTACAGGGTTTTCCCCGTTTGAACTATTGTTCGGCAGACACCCGCGGGGGATACTAGACATTATTCGTGAGAATTGGGAGGAACAGGGGACCCGAGTGCAGGGGTCGGTACAGTATGTCCTGAACCTCCGGGAAAAGCTGCACAGGTTGGGGGAGTTCGCGAAAGAGAACCTAGAGCAAGCCCAAGCCAAGCAAGCCAGGTACTATAACCAGGGAGCTCAGTTGCGGGTGTTCGACCCGGGTCAACGGGTCCTGGTGCTGTTGCCGACCCCCGGCTCGAAGTTGTTGGCCAAGTGGCAAGGGCCCTTCGAGGTCCTGAGGCGTGTAGGGGACGTCGATTATGAGGTTAAGGTGTCAGGGAGGAAGAATGACACGCATTTACCATATTAATCTCTTGAAAGCCTGGAAGCAGCGTGAGGCCTTCTGGATCAACCCAGTGCCCCCCGACCCGGAGTTAGGACCCGGGAACCTCGACGGGGCGACCCCGCCCCAGACCTTCCCCACAGGAACCGACCTAACCGAGGCCCAGAGGAATGACCTGGAGGAGCTGCTACGGACCTTCGGGGATGTCCTGACGGCCGAGCCGGGGCAAACCACCCTCATCCACCACCACATAGAGACGGAACCCCGGAAGACGGTGTGTGAACGAGTGCGGCCCGTGCCCCGGCGGATGTGGGAGACGGTGCGAGGGGAGGTGCAGAAGATGCTCCAGTGGGGAGTCGTGGAGGAATCCTTCAGCGAATGGCGCAGCCCTATAGTGCTCGTCCCGAAGCCCGACGGATCACTACGATTCTGCATTGACTTCCGTAAAGTCAATGCGCAGTCGCGCTTCGATGCCTACCCCATGCCACGGGTAGATGAACTGCTAGACCGGCTCGGAGGCGCCCGGTACCTGTCCACTTTGGATCTGACCCGAGGATACTGGCAGATTCCCCTGACGCCGACCTCCCGAGAGAAGACGGCCTTCTCGACCCCGTTTGGGCTATACCATTTCACCCGGATGCCCTTCGGGCTACATGGCGCCGCCGCGACGTTTCAGCGCCTTATGGACCGGGTGCTGAGAGAACAGGGAAGATGGGCGGCCGCCTACATCGACGACATCGTCGTGTACAGCCAGACCTGGGGAGAACACCTCCAACACGTAGGGGCCGTGCTACAGGCTCTGCGGGAAGCCGGCCTGACGGCGAACCCACGAAAGTGCCGCTTCGGGGAAAAGGAGGTAGTCTATCTAGGGTATGTAGTGGGACGGGGTCAAATACGTCCTGTGGTAGAAAAGGTTGAAGCCTTGAAGAGCTACCCCCCACCCAAAACAAAGAAACAGGTGCGCCAATTTCTCGGGTTAGCCGGATACTATCGGCGTTTTATCCCAAACTTTGCGGCAATAGCAGCGCCGCTAACGGATTTAACTCGGGCCGCGATGCCCCAGAAGGTGGGCTGGTCGACCGAGTGCGAGGTAGCCTTTCAGCGGTTAAAGGAAAGTTTAAGTCGCGACCCCGTATTGGCCCAACCTGACTTTAACCTCCCCTTTACGGTCCTAACAGACGCCTCCGAGACGGGGATTGGGGCGGTCCTCTCGCAGGGTGAAGGAGAGGAAGAACACCCGGTGGTGTACATCAGTCGCAAACTCTTCCCACGAGAGCGTCGCTACTCGACCATTGAGAAGGAGGCCCTTGCGGTAAAGTGGGCCTTAGACATGTTAAGATACTATCTTTTAGGGGGACGGTTCAAGGTGGTCACGGACCACGCCCCACTCCGTTGGATACAAACTATGAAGGACGCGAACCCGCGCCTGATGCGGTGGTACCTGGCCCTCCAGCCATACGCCTTTGACGTGGCCCACCGACCTGGCGCGCAGCACCAAAATGCGGGCTTCTTTTCGAGAAGGTACGAGGCAGACTCGGAAGAAGAGGGAGGGCAGTTAAAGGGGGAGGTGTGTGACGGGGCGGCCCCGCCCACGGCGGAGAGCCCCGCCCCAGCCGCCCTGTACAGCGGGAGGCGGAGCGCCCCCCGCCGCTGCCCGCGGTGTTCGGCGGCGGCGAGGAACGCGTTGGCCTCCGACGCGCCGGAGGACGTCATCCGGGCGCGCCGGAGCCTAGGCCCCGTTGCCCCGGCAACGGACAGACGCCCCGGCGTGAAGGGCGGGGACGGCGCAGACGCCGGGGCCGCGCCCCCGGCGCCAACTTTAAAATGGGACCGCGGCCCCAAGGGAAGGAGGGGCAGCAGACCGCGGGCGGAGGACAGCGCCGTGAAGAGCGGCGCAGAGCAGCGCAGCGCAGCGCAGCTCCGCACCCCACCGCACAGCCCCACACCGGCCAGGGGAGCAACGCCGAGGCAGCGGACCACCCCCAGGCTCGCGGGTACCCCTGACCGCGGCGAATTGGTGAGCTCGGGAGCACGAGGGGAAGGAAGCAGCCCAGGGCAGAGTCAGGGATGACTGGTGGGCTGGCGAGTTAAGGGGTCGTACCCCGTCAGCCGGGTTCGGGTCACTTGGACCAGAACCCTTAGGGCCCTGGGCTGGGGCCCGTGAGAGTGGGCGGGCCCGGGCCCCCCTTCCCCTCCTGCGTTGTTGCGGGGGGGAAACCGAAGACGAAAGCGCGGAAAAGACTAGCCGAGGGAGCTCGAGACTCAAGGACCATAGCGAGCCCTCTGGGCAAACGCCGCGGGGCGGCGTGGGAGCGTCACACCATCCCTGATAGACATTTATCTAACCTACTCTTAAATATCTCCAGAGATGGGGATTCCACAACCTTCCTGGGCAATTTATTCCAGTGTTTGACCACCCTGACAGTTAGGAACTTTTTCCTAATGTCTGACCTAAACCTCCCTTGCTGCAGTTTAAGCCCATTGCTGCTTGTTCTATCCTCAGAGGCCAAGATGAACAAGTTTTCTCCCTCCTCCTTATGACACCCTTTTAGATATCTGAAAACTGCTAACATGTCCCCCCTCAGTCTTTTCTTTTCTAAACTAAACAAACCCAGTTCCTTCTGCCTTCCCTCATAGGTCATGTTCTCCAGACCTTTAATCATTCTTGTTGCTCTTCTCTGGACCCTCTCCACATCTTTCTTGAAATACCTAACCAGCGCAGAGTAGAGCGGAAGAATGACTTCTCGTGTCTTGCTCACAACACACCTGTTAATACATCCCAGAATCATGTTTGCTTTCTTTGCAACAGCATCACACTGCTGACTCATATTTAACTTGTGGTCCACTATAACCCCTAGATCCCTTTCTGCTGTACTCTTTCCCAGACTGTCGCTTCCCATTCTGTATGTGTGAAATTCATTGTTCCTTCCTAAGTGAAGCACTTTGCATTTATCTTTATTAAACTTCATTCTATTTATCTCAGACCATTTCTCCAATTTATCCAGGTCATTTTGAATTATGACCCTATCACCTAGATTAGTCGCAATCCCTCCCAGCTTGGTATCATCTGCAAACTTAATGCTTAGCCCAAGAGAGACCGAGATTGTATCTTCCTGGAAGATTAGCTGTGCATAACCTTCAGTGCATGTATGTTTTATGACAAGTTTGTTTTTCAGCACCTTTCACATTCCTTTACAAGGGGTCTCCTTGTTAGAGTTTTGAGACCTAACAATGTGCTCTGTTGATATCTTATTAATTACCAATTGGGTGGTATTGCAAGACTGTAGCTCACTATTTGTTTGGCTTCAGAGAATATTAACAACCACTCTAATGAGATAATTAGATATAAGGATTTTTGTTGAGTGTGTGTGAGTGAATTGATAGTACATTTCACACACTTGATTTGAAAAGATAAATGTATATCAAGGATATTAATCCAAATGGAGGTCCAATTTAGGAAAGGATTTAAAATGAAACTCCCAAAGACAGAAATGGAGAACTTCCCCCTTCATCAATATAAGAAACAAGTGTAAATGTGTCTGTGCAAAATCTAAAATGTTGCGCCTCCAGAGGCACTTACAAACTGTGTTTTTGCACTGCCTAACACAATCAGAGCTAGGGCTCAGCTGGAGCTTCAAGGTGCTAATGTAATACAAATAATAACCAAGAGCAGAACGGGAGAAAAAATATATTTTGGAATTCATTCAAGATGGTGCTTCATTTCAGAATACGCAGCTACTGCTGCCAAAACCAAAACAGTGTGGGCTCTTATTTATGAATCACATGAGATCAGTGGTCACACAAAATTTGTGACATGTAGCTTATCCAAACTGATATCCATTTATAGCAATTAGGGTTTGAAAAGTCTCATTAAATCATCAGTTCATCCACTCAGGGAATAAGGGCTTCATGTACACAATGATCAAACCTCAGCTCTTTGGACCAAGTTGTAAATTGCTCTTGAGCTGCCTCTGTCACACACAATGCTGACTATAAGCGCTGTCTATCCGACAATATAAATTGAAAGCAGTTGCGTAGTGCTCTCACTGTGCTGATGTCACTGTTATACATTGTAGTCATCAGAACTGCTTCTCATAGGAAGCTATATTCTCTCCAGCAGAAGTTGCCCATAAGGATGATTGTTAAAGGGTAACATTACGTGATAAAAAAGGAATTCAGTTTTGGCTACACTAAACTGAAAGGAAAGGCAAGAGTAGCTGATTTGGAGGTTTAGAGAGTGGCATGAAGTCAAAAAATGAAGCAGTTATGAGTTTCCTCGGCAGAGTAATTGCCCAATCGTGCTGAAACAACAGTGGATCTAAACAACAGTGTTCTGAATTCACCCATTCAAGCTAAGAGGTGCTATACAGTGGCTTGCGTTCCAAAATTCTTATCAACTTGAGGAGTTAGTATGTTCAAATATAGTTATCCGATTGCTAACAATCAATGATCAGGCTATAATGAGGTTGAAGTGACCTGTCTGAGGGCATGTCTTCATTATGGGCTGGATCTATGGGCAGCAATCCATACATCAGGACTGATCATCACATTTAGTATAAATGCGATAAATCGTCTGCCAACCGCTCACCCATCAACTTCAGTACTCCACCAAAATGAGAAGAGTAAGCAGACCCGACAGGAGAGCATCAGATGTGAACTTTCTGCTGTGAAGATACTGCAGTAAGCAGACCTAAGTACATTGTTCGTGTAGCTGAAATTGTGTAACTTAGGTCGACGGTCTGTGGTAGTATTAACAAGGCCTGTGTAAGTTTACCAAAATATTGGTGCTACTAGCAGGTCTCCAAATACCCTTATGTAGGAAGTTCTTTCACCACCACCAAAAAACTTTACTAGACTTTCATCTCAGTTACACTGTAACTGGCACTGTCTTTCTATGAAAAATCACCCAAGCAAGCAAAAGCAAGCAGAAGCATAAAATAGTATGGCAAGCAAACACATAAAACAATATGAAATAATTATACTAATTTTTAAAAATAGGTTTCTTTTTGCTCCATATATTGCTGCCCTTTAGATGCATTAATGTGTTCCAAATTGTAAGGACTTTGAACTTACAATGACCTATAGGACAGAGACATTTAGATTTATAAGCTACTAAAATCAATGCCCAGTATAATCTGTTAAACTTGAAACAAATCAGAGGCTACAGAACAGAAGAAAACTGAGAATATTCTGAGCAAACTCTTTCAAATCATCTGGCTTGACTGGCTAACTGCTGACAGAATTTGTGAAGGTTTGTTCTTGGCAGCATAATTTTGCTCAAATAATGATGTAGCCTTGTCTGGATTTCCTACAGTAGATGCACCAATGAGCCACTAGTTACTTTGAAATGACCGGTGACAGGGACATTCATTATGGTAACACCAGAGCTCATCTTTGACATCATCTTGCCCAGCGGAATGTTACTTTTGACAAATTCTAGTGTGTAGGGTCAGCTGAGTTGCTTTTCATGTATATTAATACAGTATCCGTGTGTGAGAGGGAATTAGATTAAGTGGCAGTCACCATTAACCTATTTTCAAGGACACTAAGATTTGTTTTTTGAGCATCTGTGTTCTTTGATGTCTAAATCATTTATGTGCCCACAAAAGTTTATGATACCATCTCTATGTTTTGTTAGTCTATATAGTGCTATCAGACCAGTTTTTGTTTTTTAAGTTTATCCTGTACAGACTAGCTTGGCTACCTCCTGAAACATGTGAATTTGTAAGTGTTTGAGAGCTAGACTGACCCTTGGAGTAATTTTGTTAATTGTGTAAAAATATCTCCTGGGCAACATATTTTGTTATTTGAAGGCTAGACTTTTGTCTTAGAAATACTTTCAAATTGAAAGAGAATATAAGAATGGCCACACCGGGCCAGGCCAAAGGTCCATCTTGTGTTGTCTTTTTGTGTGTCAGGTTACAGATGCAGGCTTTTTTTGCATGGCATTGTAACAGGCTGTCACCAATCCTGCACTTAGGCCAGTCGGATCACTTTATTGCTGTATAAACATATATATTGTCAGTATCTCTTTCTTTCTTTCTTTCTTTTTTTTTAAATATTTTCTATGTCTTTAAAATTCTGAACACATTAATGCATCTACAAGGCAGCAGTATATGGGTCAGGGCAGGGGGTGGAGGTACAGGAGTCAGAGAAAGGAGTGGGGGGCTCAGGGGAGGAGGGATGGGGGGTCTGAGACCAGGGTGGAGTGAAGGATTCAGGGCAGAAGGAGGCTTAGGCCAGGGGGTTCAGGGAAGGGAGCTGGGCGGTTGGAGGGGCTTACTGGGGCTGCCTATGGTAGCAAGGGCGGAGCTGCTCTGACAGCAGTTTCTTCTGGGGACCTAGCCTGTGCTGTCCTGGCAGTTTCTCCCGGGGAGGGCTACCAGGTCCTCCAGCCAGTGACTCCTCGGGGAAGTGGGGGGCTGCCAAGCCCCAGCAGCTCCTCCTGGGGGTTGTGGTTGGGCTGCCCAGTGTCTCCCTGCCCCCCGTGGCTCCTCACAGTGAGGGGCTGGGACTGGGCTGCCCAGCCCACTGGCAGCTCCTTTTGGGGAGAGAGGGATGGGCTGCCTGATGCACCTTGATGAGGATGGGAAGGATGGGGCTATGGTGCCTGGGATTCCTGGCAGTTCCTCACAGGTAGAGAGCTGGGCTGAGCTGCCTGACAGCACCTCATTGGGGTTGGGAAGGATGGGGCTGTGTTGCCTGGCCCCACTGGCCAGCCAGCAGCTATGCGGGAGGAGGCTGTTTGCCAGTGGGGCTTCCCCCCATCTGGCACAGTGGCTGAAGAACAGGGGAGGGGTTTTGCAGTGTATGGCACTTACCTGGGCCAGTGGCTGGCAATATGGTGAACCTCAGCCCCTGCTAGCCATTCTCTTCCTCGTGTAGCCCCAGTGGTCACTCTGCCATGTAACTGTCCCTTGTGTTCACTGCCCCCCAGAGGTCATTGCAGAGTGTAACTCACCCTCCTAGCAAACCTCTCCCTATGCAAGTTACAGAAAACAATCAAATTCCAGGCATGTCTCATTTTTCTGACACAATCAAATCCTGACCTTGCTTTCAGATAGGATAAGAGGAAGCTGCATAGCAAATTTGATGGTGCTAACTCTGACTGTTTAGAAACAGTTCTTGAACAAATGGACTCACAGATGGATGGATGGATGGATTCATGGACAGATGACAGACAGATGCACACACTCTCTCAAATGTATATTGATTTTGATGGAGACAATTTCAAAAGGGCACCACAAAACTGTTTCCAGGATACCATTGTTCCTGGAGAAGGAATTGATTCATGTTCCTTAATAATAAGGATGGACAACTGGAATATATTGGAACTTGGAATATACTCAGATTCGGAAGTCCCAAGATTCAGATGTCTGTATATAAGTATTATATATAATATTGTTCTAGGTTGGATTAAACCTTGCTATTGTGTGTCTGGCATAACTGTCACCTTTCATTCAGGATAAATGTAAAGATGCCACTGTAAGCAGCTGGATAAAACAATAAGGAATAACATATGGAAGATCCCATATAAAAGCTGAATCATGGGGCCTTATGAGTTTCCCAGGGTACTAATAGCAAATCCTGGAGCTAGGAATTTGATTGGTGGGACTGTTAGGCTGTGTCTAGACTACATGCCTCTGTCGTCAGAGGCATGTAGATTAGACACATAGGCAAAGTCAAATGAAGCCGTGATTTAAATGATCGCGGCTTCATTTAAATTTACATGGCTGCCACGCTGAGCCGACAAACAGCTGATCAGCTGTTTGTCCGCTCAGCGCACTAGTCTGGACGCTCCCCTGCCGACATCAAAGCCCTTTGTCGGCAGCCCCGTTATTCCTCGTGGGATGAGGTTTACCTGGGCTGACGACAAAGGACTTTGATGTCGGCAGGGGAGCGTCCAGACTAGCGCGCTGAGCAGACAAACAGCTGATCAGCTGTTTGTCAGCTCAGCGCAGCAGCCATATTAATTTAAATGAAGCCGCGATCATTTAAATTGCGGCTTCATTTGACTTTGCCAAAAACATCAAATCTACATGGCTCCGTCGACGGAGCCATGTAGTTTAGACGTACCCTTATTGTCTCTGAGGGGGTGAGAGAAGGAACGAAAAGGTAGAAGTGGCCAGAAAGCCAAGCAGGCAGTGACAGAAGTACTGGGAATGTGGCCCTAGAACAAATCTAAGGGTATGTCTACACTACAGCATTATTTCAAAATTCCTAATTTCGAAATCGTTATTTCAAAATAGCTTATTTTGAAATAACATGTCTATACACAAAATGCATTTTGAAATAGCTTTTTACTATTTTGAAATAGCGTGTCCACACTGAGTGGACACTGAATCAAATTTAAGGCTTTCAGAACCAGGTCTGGCAGGGCATCGGATCAGGAGTTACTTTGTGTGGCTGCTGCCTGAGGCTATCTGAGGCCTGTGCTTAAAGGGACCCCCCTGGACAGCCGGTTCTCAGCTTTCCTTGCTTGCTTGCCTTCCTTGATGAGGGACAGCAAAGCAATTTGTTGCTTGTGTGCTCTGGTTGCCCTCACTCGGGACACCACAGCACTCTGCAACATGGAGCCAGAGCTGTCCTTAGGCAGTCTGGTGCTTCTCTTGGACACACTGCTGCAAGCCTGGCTGCACTTTCTGCAGGCTGCCATAGGAGAGGTCCATCGGGGGGCTCTCAGGATCCAGGAGGCCCTTCGGGAGAGCTCTCACCCTGAGGAGCACTAAGAACCTCCCTGGTCTGCCCCACTGGGGGCTTGTGCCTCTTTTCTCCCTCACATCCTTTCACTTACCTCTCCCTAGCCCTCCTTCCTGATGTCAAATAAAATACATGTATTTTCATGAACACAAACTCTCTTTATTTAACAAAACTTGGGGGGGGGATGAAACTCTGGTGAGACTGGGGAAAGGAGATAGGAGAGGGGAAGAGAGAGTGTGGGAGAGGGGAGAGGGAAACCTGGGAGGAGGGAGCTGGAAGGGGGAAGCAAGGGGAAGAAGGAGGAGGGGAAGCTCAGGGCTTAGGGTTGGGGGTCTCACTGGACCAACTTGATTTTCATGCAAACCTGCTCCTGGGTTTGCATGTGGCCTTTAGTGGCCAGGCTGGCAACTATCCTGCCTTAGACGGCTGTGTTCCTCCATCTAGTGCAGAGACCATGGATGTTGGGGGCATCCCCCCCAAACCTGAATAAGGTCCATGATCTCCACCCTGGACCAGGAAGGCGCTTGCCTTCTCTGGGCCCTGGAAGGCTCCTGGAAGCTGGCAGACCACTCCTGGGGAGAGGTGGAGGGCTGGCTGCCAGTGGCTTGCTGGTTCATGTTTTGGGGCCACTGGGTCAGGGGCAGTGACTGCTGGCTCTGGGCTGGCAGGGTTGGAGCTGGCACAGGTACTGTGGACATAGTCTACCCCTTTAAGGGCTCTGGGGATGGGGGAGAGGAGAAGAAGTTTTCCTGGTTGCGCTCAGAGTGGCCACCAGGACACCCTAGGAAGGCTGCCCCCCCCCCCCCTATTTTGAAATAAGTGTCCATACAGCACTTATTTTGAAATAGCAGTTTCAAAATTGGTGTTATTCCTCATGGAATGAGGTTTGCCAATTTCAAAATAAGCACTCCGCTCTTTTGAATTAATTTCAAAATAACAGAATGGCTGTGAAGATGCTAGGATAGTTATTTCAAAATAACGGCTGTTATTTCGGAATAAGTTTGCTGTGTAGACATGCCCGAAGAGAGTTATATGGGCAAAGAATGTTGGTTGGGATGCAGGCTTGGCGCAGAAAGCAGAGAACTGTCTCCTGATGTTTGAGTCCTACCCTATGTTCAGGGAAACAGGACTTTGCATGTAATCTTTCTAAACAAACAAGACTGAATCAAAGCAAATACCTGGTTCTAGCCTCACTTTCTCCTCCTAATGGAAATAAGTCAACAACTCAGAGTGCCCTGAACTTTGGATATCTGCTCAAGTCAGAAAGAACAGAATTTATGCTCAACAAACTCTTTTACATACGCACTTGTGCACGCATGCACACTCTGTTGCCCAGTGTTACATACACTGCTGATAAATCCTGCATTTTCCAGGTCATAGTATGGGAAACAATTCTACATAAAGAAGAACATAGAGAAAGATGTAATTTTTTGACATACAGTTGACTTATCAGAGCTCACTAACAGCATTTTTAAAGCAGGCATACAGTATGCGTGTGGGCTTTCTTTATCTATAGTAAGTTAGCGGACTCAAGCTTTTAACTAGTCATCCTCCATCTAAATACTGTTCCTTGGTGTCAGACTGATTCATAAGCAAGAAAATGCTTGGACATGTATTTTCTAGACCTACAGTTTACTATGAAATTATTATATAACCCCCTTACTAATACATTGGATATTGATTTGCCTCATAATTCCTACTGCTCACTGATCTTACTTTAATATCAAATAGCTCTGAGCAGCCAACTAACTAGTTTTTCTTTATCTGATTTAAAAGTCACTTTTATGAGGACAGATCAGTATTTGTATCCATGGCTCCCAAAGAGATCTCTGCTGCATGGAGTTAATACAGGATTTTTTCAAATTTAATTTTGGTTACCATTTTATAAACTGAGCAGCAGTTTTTACTAGAAGTCACATGCTTCTGTTATGTTTAAATATAAACCTATATGATATCACCAAATGTTGCTTTTCTGTTCCAGGGAGAAGTTCACACAATATATGGAGTATTATACCACTGACAATTTTTAGCATTTTTATACACTATAAAATTATACAAAACTCAGTTAAATATGTCATCTAGCTAAAATGCTGGGAATGTATGTTTATTGTACGTCTACTTAAAATGTGTACAAGGGTAATTTGCAATAATCTGCCTACTTATATAGTCTTATTTCCATAGTATTTGAATACTTCATAATATTTAGTAGATTTTTTCTTCACTACACCTGTTGTGCATAATTGGATCTACAAATTTACACTAATTGCAAGCTCAGCTAACGACAAGTGAGCTAAGGTCTATGAATCATGGTGATCTGTCATATAGAACTGTTTAAGAAAAGATACGAGGAGGAGAAAGCTGGGATTAATGTAAACAGCAAAAAAAGTTTATTTATGGCACTCAAGGTCTGTGTTAAAATTATGACTGGTAAATAAAGGCATAAAATTGGAAATCAAGTAACCAATAATCATGTGTTATGAAGTAGGCCTAATTGGTGAGAAAAATAATTCACAGAATCAATAAATACTAGAACTGGAAGGGACTTCGAGAGGTCATCGAGTCCAGTTCCCTGTCCCTATGGCAGGACCAAATACTGTCTAGACCGTGGTCCCCAACACAGTGCCCGCGGGGGCATTTGTGTGCATCCGCCAAGTGCTCAGGGCTGGTCTGGCCCCGGGCACGTGGTGCATGCGTGGTGCCAGAGCCGGCCCTGGGCACATGGTGAGCGCCGGCCCTGGGAGCGCCGCTGATTGGCCGCCCGTGCTCTGGTCGCGCGGCGTTTGGGGGGGAGAGAGCCGGCCCCGGGCGCGCAGTGTTTGCAGGGGGCACCGGCCCCGGGTGCGTGGCTATGGGGGGACCCCAACCCCGGGCACATGGCTATGGGGGGGGCCGCCCCCGGGCATGCAAGTGTCCCCACCCCCTGGTGCCCGGCGGGCGAACGGTCACTCCCCCTGGCACCCGGCAACCTCTAATGGTTGGGGACCACTGGTCTAGACCATCCCTGATAGACATTTATCTAACCTACTCTTAAATATCTCCAGAGATGGGGATTCCACAACCTCCCTGGGCAATTTATTCCAGTGTTTGACCACCCTGACAGTTAGGAACTTTTTCCTAATGTCCGACCTAAACCTCCCTTGCTGCAGTTTAAGCCCATTGCTGCTTGTTCTATCCTCAGAGGCCAAGATGAACAAGTTTTCTCCCTCCTCCTTATGACACCCTTTTAGATACCTGAAAACTGCTATCATGTCCCCCCTCAGTCTTCTCTTTTCTAAACTAAACCAACCCAGTTCTTTCAGCCTTCCTTCATAGGTCTTGTTCTCTAGACCTTTAATCATTCTTGTTGCTCTTCTCTGGACCCTCTCCAATTTCTCCGCATCTTTCTTGAAATGCGGTGCCGAGAACAATACTCCAACTGAGGAGTAACCAGCGCAGAGTAGAGTGGAAGAATGACTTTTTGCGTCTTGCTCACAACACACCTGTTAATGCATCCCAGAATCATGTTTGCTTTTTTTGCAACAGCATCCCACTGCTGACTCATATTCAGCTTGTGGTCCTCTATACCCCCTAGATCCCTTTCTGCTGTACTCTTTCCCAGACAGTCGTTTCCCATTCTGTATGTATGAAACTCATTGTTCCTTCCTAAGTGGAGAACTTTATATTTCTCTTTATTAAACGTCATGCTGTTTACCTCCGACCATTTCTCCAATTTGTCCAGATCACTTTGAATTATGACCCTATCTTCCAGAGCAGTCGCAACCCCTCCCAACTTGGTATCATCTGCAAACTTAATAAGCATACTTTCTATGCCAATATCTAAATTGTTGATGAAGATATTGAAGACAGCCGGTCCCAAAACAGACCCCTGCAGAACTAGTTATACCTTTCCAGCAGGATTGTGAACCATTAATAACTACTCTCTGAGTATGGTTATCCAGGCAGTTATGCACCCTCCTTATAGTAGCCCCATCTAAGTTGTATTTGCCTATTATTGATAAGAATATCATGCGAGTCCGTATCAAATGCCTTACTAAATTCTAGGTATACCACATCCACCGCTTCTCCCTTTTCCAGAAGACTCGTTATCATATCAAAGAAAGCTATCAGATTGGTTTGACATGATTTATTCTTTACTAAATCCATGCTGATGTTCCCTATCACCTTGCCACCTTCCAAGTGTTTACAGATGATTTCCTTAATTACTTGCTCCATTATCTTCCCTGGCACAGAAGTTAAACTAACTGGCCTGTAATTTCCTGGGTTGTTTTTATTTTCTCTTTTTTTTTTATAAATGGGCACTATATTTGCCCTTTTCCAGTTTTCTGGAATCTCCCCTGTCTCCCATGATTTTCCAAAGATGATAGCTAGAGGCTCAGATACCTCCTCTATCAGCTCCTTGAGTATTCTAGGATGCATTTCATCAGGTCCTGGTGACTTGCAGGCATCTAAATTTTCTAGGTGATTTTTAACTTGTTCTTTTTTTATTTTATCTTCTAAACCTACCCCCTTCCCACTAGCATTCACTATGTTAGGCATTCCTTCAGACTTCTCGGTGAAGACCGAAACAAAGAAGTAATTAAGCATTTCTGACATTTCCAAGTTTCCTGTTACTGTTTCTCCCTCCTCACTAACCAGTGGGCCTACCCTTTCCTTGGTCTTCCTCTTGCTTCTAATGTATTTAGAAAAAGTCTTCTTGTTTCCCTTTATTCCCGTAGCTAGTTTGAGCTCATTTTGTGCCTTTGCCTTTCTAATCTTGCCCCTTCATTCTTGTGTTGTTTGCCTATATTCATCCTTTGTAATTTGTCCTACTTCCCATTTTTTATATTACTCCTTTTTTATTTTTAGATGATGCAAGATCTCGTGGTTAAGCCAAGGCGACCTTTTGCCATATTTTCTATCTTTCTGACGCAGCAGAAGAGCTTGCTTTTGGGCCCTTAACAATGTCCCTTTGAAAAACTGCCAACTCTCCTCAGTTGTTTTTCCCCTTAGTCTTGATTCCCAAGGGTCCTAGCCTATCCTAGCCTATCTGCCTTTCAGGAAGGCAGATTTTGATAAGCTCAGAGAACTTGTAGGTAAGGTCCCATGGGAAGCAAGACTGAAGGGAAAAACAACTGAGGAGAGTTGGAAGTATTTCAAAGGGATGTTGTTAAGGGCCCAAAAGCAAACAATTCTGCTGTGTAGGAAAGATAGAAAATATGGCAAAAGACCAGCTTGGCTTAACAAGGAGATCTTGCATGATCTCAAAATAAAAAAGGAGTCATATAAAAAATGGAAACTAGGACAACTAACAAAGGATGAATATAAGCAAGCAACACGGGAATGCAGGCGCAAGATTAGAAAGGCAAAGGCACAAAATGAGATCAAACTAGCTACAGGCATAAAGGGAAACAAGAAGACCTTTTATAAATACATTAAAAGCAAGAGGAAGACCGAGGTGTACAGATAGTTCGGAATGGCTAGCTAGTTCGAACTATCTAGCCCGTGCCGCGTGTAGCCGCGCGGCACGGGGTTCGAACAAGCCGGCATTTAAAAATGGTGACGGCCGGCTTATGCAAATAAAGCCCGGGAAATTCAAATCCCGGGCTTCATTTGCACGTTCGGTATGCATACATTACCCCGCTAGTTCGAACTAGCGGGGTAGTGTAGACATACCCTTTGTCGGCAGCCCCGTTATTCCTCGTGGAATGAGGTTTACCAGGGCTGCCGACAAAGGGCTTTGATGTCGACAGGGGGAACGTCCAGACTAGCGCGCGAGCCGACAAACAGCTGATCAGCTGTTTGTCGGCTCAGCGCGGCAGCCATGTAAATGTAAATGAAGCCGCGAACATTTAAATCGCGGCTTCATTTGCCTTTGCTGAACAAACAAATCTACATGCCTCTGCCGACAGAGGCATGTAGTTTAGACGTACCCTTCATGAGGAATAACGCCAAGTCTGAAATAGCTATTTTGGAATAGCAGTTGTGTGGATGCTCCAATGCTACCATTCAAACTAATTACTCCCCAGTACCTCCTGGGGCTCTAAATCGAGGTAGCATGTCCACATTAGGGAAGCCTGCCTCAAACTAATTCTGAGACTTCCCTGTAGTGTAGCTGTGCTATTTCGAAATAAGATATTTCAGAGGGTATGTTTACACTAGCCCCCTAGTTTGATCTAGGGAGGCTAATGAGGGTGACCGAAATTGCAAATGAAGTGTGGAATTTAAATATCCCGTGGTTCATTAGCATGTTCCCGGCCCATTGCCATTTTAGAAATTGACTAGCCCAAAGTAACTGCCCGCATCTAAACGCGGCAGTGAAACAGGATTCCAAATTAAAGCCCTAACTCGAATTAACTGTTATTCCTCCTGCAATGAGGTTTACCAGCTAATTCGATTTAGGGCTTTAATTTGGAATCCCGTTTCACTGCCGTGTGTAGAAGCGGGCAGTTACTTCGGGCTAGTCAATTTCTAAAATGGCGACCGGCTGGGAACATGCTAATGTTCCCGCGCTTCATTTGCAATTTCGGTCGCCCTCATTAGCCTCCCTAGATCGAACTAGGGGGCTATTGTAGACATATCCAGAGTGTTTCTTCCCGAACAGTTTGCTTCGAAATAAGTGTGCAGTGTAGACGTACCTTAAGAAAACATATTAGCCATAAGGAACTAAGATGCTAATTTCCCAGTCCTGCAATAAGCTCTCTGCAGTGGGTATATGCCAGAATGCAGCCCCTTTGAGTTCACTGGGGTTCGCTCTCTTGGAGCTAGTCCTAGGGTCTAAGAATAGGTTGTACAAACACCCATCAGGGATAGTCTTGATTTATTTGATAGACTAGATTTCTTGAGATTTCTTCCAGCCATATAGTTCTATGATAACGTATGACAGAGGAAACAAACGACTCATAAGGGGGTAAGGAAAGGACAGAATCAAACATATTCAGTTTTTATATCTATTTTATACACTTGCATTATATAGCTATAGCCATAGATGAATGAAAAAGATCCCTGCTCTCCATATCTGCCCTGCAACCTAGCCATTGTTAACTGGTTAGTTTCTTATAAACACTGTGGCCAAGGTGTATTATGGTCACTATCATCATTCCCACCCACTGCAGTCAAACTCAAAGAATTCCAATCTCCCCCTATTGTTGCTTGTGTCTCTTTTATAGAAAATCATTCTATGATTAGAGAAGCAGATTTTTTTTCTACACGTAACGTTTTATAAAGTTTCCATGGAGCATCAGTGTATCTGTGTGCTAAGATTAAGGAGAGGAGACAGAGGTTCTACATTTGAAAGATTTTCTGCTGCTATCTAGAAGTAGCCTCCCTTGGTATTTAAGAGAACATTTTAATCCGTTAGTATTATTTTACAGGCCAATGCAGTCAAGCCAAATGAATTTGAAAGAGGTTAGGTCACATCACTCATGTAGTCTAAAAAGTTCTATAAACTAAGTAAAAAAACAACATACAGTGTCAGAAGTTGGGCAAGTCTCACTGTGTCTGTTATAGTCCATCCATAATTGAGCACTTTTTACGATCCTCCTGTGCTCTGGAGATGGGACCTTGAAGTGCCAGCATGACAAATTGGTTATAGGTGTCATAAAGCAAATATCTTTCCAGCAGAACATTGTCTACTGGATTCAGACTCGTAAAGTTCACATTCATTCTTGACAAACTCCAGAGTGGCTAGTTTAAATTCCATCCCAGATCTTGAAAAAAAAAAGAAAAAAAAAGCATAATTTCTTTATTACTGCAACTTCTAGAGCTATTCGCAGTCCTTGCAGCAGCGGGAGTGACAGTGCCTTAAAATTTAAAATGACACTGTCATAGGAAGTATTTTTAGAAGTTGTCATGAATCCACAGGACTGGTTCTATGGTCCAAGCTTTGGAGAAGCCTCTAGGAGGAACCTCTTCAGACCCACCAAGGTCTCATTCTTCCTCTAGTGTAAGCCACACACAGCTTCACTGCCTCCTTAGGCAGAACCTCTGCTCCTTCAGCATCCCTGCTTCACACTGTGACCTCCATTCATCCAGTCAACTAAGGAGTCCCCTGAAGGAGACTTGCCCAATCTTAGGGCACAATGTGCCCTTCCATCAACATTTGCAGCAACACTCTACAGCTACGTCTACACTGGCATTATTTTCTGGAAATGCTTTTAACGGAAAAGTTTTCCGTTAAAAGCATTTTCGCAACAGAGCATCTAGATTGGCACAGACGCTTTTCCGCAAAAGCACTATTTGCGGAAAAGCGTCCATGCCAATCGAGACACGCTTTTCTGCAAAAAAGCCCCGACTGCCATTTTCGCGATTGGGGCTTTTTTGTGGAAAACAAATCTGAGCTGTCTACACTGGCCCTTTTGCACAAAACTTTTGCGCAAAAGGATTTTTGCCCGAACGGGAGCAGCATAGTATTTCCGCAAGAACACTGACAATCTTACATGAGATCGTCAGCGCTTTTGCGGAAATTCAAGCAGCCAGTATAGACAGCTGGCAAGTTTTTCCGGAAAAACTGGCCGATTTTCCGGAAAAACTGGCCAGTCTAGACACAGCCTACCAGTACTGTAAAAACAATAAGATTCATTAGTCAACCGGGCATACCATAGGAAGTCCTTATCATAGAATCATAGAATAATAGGACTGGAAGGGTCCCTCAAGGCAGGACCAAGCTCCGTCTACACCATCCCTGACAGATGTCTATCTAACCTGTTCTTAAATATCTCCAGAGAGGGAGATTCCACCACCTCCCTTGGCAATTTATTCCAATATTTGACCACCCTCACAGTTAGGAATTTTTTCCTAACGTCCAATCTAAACCTCCCCTGCTGCACTTTAAGCCCATTACTCCTTGTCCTGTCCTCAGAAACCAAGAGGAACAAATTTTCTCCTTCCTCCATGTGACACCCTTTTAGATATTTGAAAACCGCTATCATGTCCCCCCTTAATCTTCTTTTTTCCAAACTAAACAAGCCCAGTTCATGAAGCCTGGCTTCATAGCTCATGTTCTCTAAACCTTTAATCATTCTTGTCGCTCTTCTCTGTACCCTTTCCAATTTCTCCACATCTTTCTTGAAATGTGGCGCCCAGAACTGGACACAGTACTCCAGCTGAGGCCTAACTAGTGCAGAGTAGAGCGGCAGAATGACTTCACGAGTTTTGCTTACAACACACCTGTTGATACAACCTAGAATCATATTTGCTTTTTTTGCAACAGCATCACACTGTTGACTCATACTCAACTTGTGGTCCACTATGACCCCTAGATCCCTTTCCGCCATGCTCCTTCCTTGATTGCAGCCTAGTGCCTTCTGGTTAACCTACAACCCAGTGAAGCTGTTAAGAACTCCTGGGCTCTCGCTCTGTCTGCTGTTTGTCTCAGTTCCCAGGTGAGCATCCCCCACCTTGCCCCTCCACTCCTTTGGTCTTCAGCTGGTCAAATAACATTGGCTTCTGAAGCAGGAATGGGCCATTCGTGGTGGTTAGTTCAAATCTCTCAGTGATTAGATTTTCCTCAATCTTTGCAGACTCCCTATTGCCCTGGACCTCAAACCCAAAGCAGGTGTCATGTCTGCATCTCTGGCCTGTGCAGAAAGTAAACAGCTCTTTCCAACCACCTAGTTAACAATGCAGCATGTGAGGGAAACAGAGGCACACACTGTATTCATACAAAATACTACAGAAAACTCCCACTCCATCACAAAAGTAATAGTTCTTCCATTGTCTTCAATTCAGATTTCAGAACAGGCTGCTTGGACATATGTAGGTATTTAAAGGGCAGCTGCAGATAACCAAGTAGAATGGATATAATGCTAAGGCAGGGGTGGGGAACCTCAGGCCTAGGGGCCTGGATCCAGCCCCCAAGGCTCAGGGTCCCCTCTTGCATTGGGGAGCCAGTGCTGGCACTCCAGCCCCTCCGCTGCACCACCACGGGGCTAGAGCACACAAAATATACTAAGCTGGGCCCTCCTAGGCTCTGGTGTATGAGGGGAAAGTGAGGAGTGTCTTTCTCCTTCTCCATCGGGTGTCACATCAGTGAGGATTATTTTTTCTGATTGTTCTGTTGGTCCGTGGCCCGTGAACCAAAAAACGGTTTTCCACCCCAGTGCCAAGGCTATGTCTACATTGCAGATAAACCTCTGTGGCAGCTAATCTCAGACAGTGCGCCAACTGATCTGGGCTGAGGCTGTGGGGCTAAAATTAGCAGTGTTCCCCCTGCCCACCTTACTGATTTCAGAGTCTAGATTCCAACTTAAGCAGATACATCCACAGTGCTACTGTTAGCCTCAAACGTGAGTCCTAGTCTGTTGTCCTGGGTTCTGAGGTTCCCTGCCAACAGCTTTGTGTATCTTTTTTTTTTAGTGTAGACTTACTGACCATCTTTTAATTAGTATGTCTGCCTTTGTGGAAAGCCCTGTCACATTTGACAAAGAGATGTGAACATTTTAATGTCTAACAACTGCAATCAAGCAATTACAGGAACACATTTCCTTCCTGGAATAATTCTGAAGCAAGATCAAATCAATATTTTGGTTTTAGCTTAAAAATCCAGCTGCATACCACATAATGTGCAACAGCATATCTCATGGGAGTCTACAGTGCTCATCTCCTGCAACTACATTCTTTCTGTACGGACATGCTGAGCTGTAAGTGAGCAATCTGTAATCATTTCGGAAAAGAGTATGTAGGTTGAGCTTTATGTTGGTTGAGAAGCTTTTTCCTTGGGGATCACAGCAACTGCAAATGTGGTAAAATTGAAAACTCAGAAACAAAAAGGAATGGGTAGGTGTGTGTCTGTGACAGACAGAGTACATGCTTGATTCATCTTATTTAGCTGCTCTGTTTCTTGCTACCTGCCCTGCCAACCAACCATCCTTCTTTGAATCTAAAAGGGCTCATTTTCTTCTTTATCCTCTTCTTCACCACAACCTTCTCTAGCAGCCTGGACTACCAGTCATTTTGGCTGATTCTTTATTTTCATTCTCCTCTCTGTATGTTGTTTACCACAGGGCATAAGTAAAGAGGACTGGAAATACTGGACATATGGGGAGAGGTAGCCACATCCTGTAAGCCTTTTCTCACCTGAGGAATAGCCCTGGCTCGAGGGAATTATCCCATTCATTTCAAGGCCTCAGTTATCTAAATCAGGAGGAAAACAAAAGTGTTTTCAGGAAAATGTTTGGTATTTTTATCCTTATACTCTAAGGACCTGTGTTACTCTGCGGCTCTGCCCAGACTAAGGCTATGTCTACATAGCGCTTTTGCCAGTAACATTTTGTCGCTCAGGGACATGAAAAAAACACCCTCTTGACTGACAAAACTACCACCACTCACTGAGGGTTGTTTTATTTTTGTCAGCAGGGGAGATGTCTGCTGCCGCCAAAGAGTGGCTACACAGTGTGCCTTAGGGTATGTCTAGACTACAAGCCTCTTTCGAAAGAGAGTGTCTAGACTGCAACCACTTCTTTTGAAAAAGCAAGTCGCTTATTCAAGAGAGAGCACCCAGGCAGTCTGGATGCTCTCTTTCGAAAAAGCTCTGTTTGTGTTCAATAGTGCCTTTTTTCTAAAGAGCATTTTCAAAAAAAGGCATTATTCCTCATAAAATGAGGTTTTCCATGGTCGAAAAAACTGCCGCGTTCTTTCAATTTAATTTAGAAAGAACACAGAAGCAGTCTAGATGCAGGTGAAGGTTTTACGGAAAAAGGTCACTTTAAAAAAAAAACAAAAAACCTGTAGTCTACACACACCCTTACAATGTCAAGGTTTTAGCAGCATAGCAGTGCTCCTCTAAGGTGCTCAGTGTAACTATAGCCTAAGAAAATGAAGGAGTAGCCATGTCCAGCTGGCACTATCTTTATTAAAACTAGGTGGTGTTTAAAAATGCGTTAATTCAGCATGAGTTGGGTAGCTTTTTTTTTTAAACACAGCCCCAGACTAAAATGGGTGAAATTCACTCTTGTCCCAGAAACCAGTACAATGCATCACTAATCCCTAAAATAGGTAATTCTCTGCCCGAATATTATTAGATTTAGAGGTAAATGAATGTGAACACAATATGAACACAAAGTTTAGGCTAGCATTCGTTAGGAAATCAGGTTTTGGTGGAAATGCATATTTTTTTAAATTAAATATACAGGTATTTTGTACCAAAGCATTTTGCTGTGCTGTAGACATATTCAGAAATACTCTGCCTGAATATTGTGTTCACTTTGAGAAAAGGAAGCACCTACCAAGAGCTAATCCTTTCTTAGAATCTGCCTGTTCAAAGGGACAGTGCGTATACAAGTTTTACTGAAAGATTCTTAGCTAGCGTAAGTCAGCATAGAGACATTAATATCAAGAGACTTGTATTGATTTCCATTCTCTGAAACTCTAGTGTGTCTTTTATGAGGAAAAAAGTGTAAAAAAAACCTTCTGTTTAGTTGATCAGATATCCACTGTGTGAGACGTTCCAAACATCTAAACTTCCAAACTTCCTCTATTCAGCTCAGATAACCATTACACCAAGTTCCAAACTTCTTGATCCTGCCTGTATACACTGGATGCAAGACTGATTTCATCTTGCTTATCATAGCCTAATGCTCCCAGATGACTTCCAAATCCTCTGCTCCTTTCCTATTTCTGCCTCCTCTGCACCTACCTTTGATAATCTCATGAAGCTAACAGATCTAGCAGCTGTACTGTGTCCCAAAGTGCTGCAAGCTTCCAATTTCCCTGTACTAGCAAACTTTGAACTTTCTTATTACTTACTCCACAGAGTGAATGCACGGAGTCCATTGAAGTCACTGGAATAGCACTGAATTACAGCAGCAGGGCATCTCACACTTGGTACGTCTGTTTGTGAAATGGAATAGGGTGTTGTTGATTTTTCTTTAGTGCATTTAGTGCATGGGGGAGGGATAGCTCAGTGGTTTGAGCATTGGCTTGCTAAACCCAGGGTTGTGAGTTCAATCTTTGAGGAGGCCATTTAGGAATCTGGGACAAAAAATCTGTTAGGGATGGTACTTGGTCCTTCTGTGAAGGCAGGGGACTGGACTTGATGACCTTTCAAGGTCCCTTCCAGTTCTAGGAGATAGGCATCTCCATTCATTACCTTGTCTAATCACTTGCTCAATGTCATGTGTGCTATTCCCAAACTTGGATTTCCTTATAAAGGAATAGGAACTTCCATGTGTATTATGATTCTTGAGAACAAACAATAAATGATTAGCTCTGCGCCATGACAGAATAGCAATACTGTTTGCTTTTAAGTGAGGGCAGAACTCACTTAAATACTGCTCAGCTGGTTTCTTCTTATTTGCTAAAAAGTTCCCAACAAGCTCTAGCTGTCAGAAGGGAAGCAGGAACAGTCTGGTGAGCAGCGTTCCTTGTAAGTTGTGAACTTGGGCAGCCACCAGGAGAGATTCAGGTGCTGCATAGCTGATTGGCACAGTGCCCACAGCTGGCAGTATATATTTCTAGTGGCGGTGCACAACCACACATGCCTCTATTGGGGTGTGGAAGGGTTAAATAAAGGGTCTTGTTAGTTTCAGCCATGATAATGGGGTGTAGCACAGGGAGACCCTGCTTCTATTGACTTACAGAAGTGATATCCAACCTTTTAAGCATGAGATCACTTTCTCAAATTAAGTGCAATCCAGGATCTACCTCAAACCCAAACACCCTTGCCCTGCCTCCTTCCTGCCCCTTCTCCAAGGCCCTGCCCCTGCTCACTGCATCCTCCCTCTCCCATCCCCCCTCACTTTTATCAGCCTGGGGACAGAGGGCTGGGGTGTGGACTCTGATCTTGGGCTAAAGGATTTAGTGTGTGGGAGTGGTTCTGAGCTGAGCCTGGGGCAGGGAGTTGAGGTGCAGGAGGAGGTTCAGGGGGGCAAGGTCTGGGAGGGAGTTTGGGTGCAGGGGGACTCAGGGTTAGGGCAGGGGCTTGAGGTGCAGGAGAGGTTTAGGACTGGGGCCAGGGTTCGGAATGCAGGCTCCAGCTGGGCACTGCTTACCACAGGTGGCTTCTGGGTCGTGGTGCAGGGGACTATGGCAGGCTCACCCCTATCCTGGCCCTGCACCACTCCCAAAAGAAGCCAGTAAACTCTCTCCATCCTTGCCCCCACTGCTCTGTGGAGATGGAGGAAGGGAGGAAGGGAGGGAGGAGGATCCTGAGATCAGCACCCCCTTCCTCTTCTTCCTGTGACCTGAATAGCAAGCAAGATGTGGGGAGGGGCAGAAGGGGGGACAGCTCCAAGGCAGAAGGCAAAAGCAGCAGGGCATTGGGGGAGGGGCAGACGAAGTGCTGGCACTTGACAGCCTCCCCGCCAAGCCTGTCAGGATCACCTGTCAAAGGCTCCATGGTCTACCAGTAGATCCTGATCTACTGGTTGGTGACCACTGATTTACAGACTTGTTTTGATTCCTCCTTCCCTGCCTTGCTCAGGATAAATAAGCATGCAGCTGCACCCAAGATGTAACTTTTCAATGAAAGACCTATGTGTTAAAAATGCTATCTTCCTTACGCTCTTATCCACTCTGAAATATACATACAGGATCACATATCCTGTATCCCTTGTAAGTTGCTAATTCAAAGAGTTTTGTGACATGAAAACTGCCAACATCAACTAAACAGCTGTAAACGGGTGGGTATGATTATATTCATCACATGGTTATGATTATGCATTATATGGGTGTTCACATTACTAAAATAGGACTTAAAGAGTGGTGTAATCTATATGTATATTTACATACCAATTAAGACAAAAAAGATGTACCTGGGGTTAATTTGTTGTTCAGTTGCATCCCAGGTAGGCGGGATCCAAGACGGAACAAGTATCAGCAGTAAAGGTTCCCTTCTACTCCACCTGCCTCTGGGTAACCTGTTCTGTTCCAATAGCCTCAGTGCACATAAAATTTATTCCATTGTGGATGGAAAAATTGGAGGGAACATCTCTGGAGAGTGGTGACTGCATTGTGCTGTGATGTAGCATGAACCAGTGAAAATCAAATGCTAAACTCCAAGTATGATATTATTCAGGGCACAGTCTGGACTGTTGAACAGCTGTGCGCCCTCAGTTCTCCAACTTGGGGTATCCTTTACACAGCTCTGCTGTGAGACCAACCACTCCTGGTATCCTCTCACTCATCCTCCAGAGTGTGAATTACCTCCAGCTACACTGTATAGCTACGTCTAGACTGGCATGATATTCCGCAAATGCTTTTAACGGAAAAGTTTTTCTGTTAAAAGCATTTGCGGAAAAGAGCGTCTAGATTGGCATGGATGCTCTTCCGCAAAAGAAGTTTTTACAGAAAAGCGTCCGTGCCAATCTAGACACGGTTTTGCACAAGAAAGCCCCGATCGCCATTTTCGCGATCAGGGTTTTTTTGTGCAAAACAATACCGCGTTGTTTACACTGGCCCTCTTGCGCAAAAGCATTTGCGTAAGAGGGCTTTTGCCCGAACGGGAGCAGCATAGTACTTCCGCAAGAACACTGACAATCTTACATGAGATTGTCAGTGTTCTTGTGGAAATTCAAGTGGCCAGTGTAGACAGCTCGCAAGTTTTTCCGGAAAAGCGGCAGCCTATGAGTACTATGCCTGGCCACTCTTGAATTAAACTGCAGACAAACCCAGCAAATTCCCAGTCACAGGCTTTTCCCCAAAACTATGCATCTTGTACTGCCCAGCTCCTTCTTGGACAACACAAACTCATATTAAGTCCATCATTTTATTAATAGAAAATAACATGCACAAATCCTATCATCTCAAAGGGATTTTCCCAAAAACTTCAATCCAAGTGCACTTGTTTATATAAAACATTAAAACAAGTTCAGTAACTCCTGAAAGATATTACTACAGAAATTCTTAAGTGATTTCAAATAATGAGGGATAAAAATCTGAATCAGTTGCAAAAAATAAAATTAAAATGCAACTAATATATAACTAAGCATGCTAAAAAAGTCTAAGAGGGGTAACCCTGTTAGTCTGCATCTGCAAAACTCCTTGTTGTTTTAACAATCTAAGGGTATGTCTACACTACAAAGTTAGTTCGAACTAACGGACGTTAGTTCGAACTAACTTTAATAGGTGCTACACTAGCACTCCGCTAGTTCGAATTTGAATCGAACTAGCGGAGCGCTTAGTTCGAACTAGGTAAACCTCATTTTACGAGGACTAACGCCTAGTTCGAACTAGCTAGTTCGAACTAAGGGCTGTGTAGCCCTTTAGTTCGAACTAGTGGGAGGCTAGCCCTCCCCAGGTTTCCCTGGTGGCCACTCTGGCCAACACCAGGGAAACTCTACTGCCCCCCTCCCGGCCCCGGACCCCTTAAAGGGGCACGGGCTGGCTACGGTGCCCGTGCCAGGTGCAAGCCTGCCAGCACCCAGCTAGCAGACCCTGCACCTGGCACAGCACAGAGCCACCCACCCGATGCCCCCCAGCCCACCCCCTCTTGCCGGGACCAGGCTGGCGGCTCCCGGGAGTTTGCCCTGGACCGCAAGAGGCGGGCACCTTCCTGGGCTAGTGCGGACATCGTGGACCTCGTCCACGATCTCCGCACTAGGCACAGGAAAGTGGCCGTCTAGGGCAGGAGAGCTGCCAGCCTGGCCACCCAGGACCAGGTGTGCATGAAAATCAAGGGGGTCCACTGAGACCCCCGACACTGAGCCCTGAGCTTACAATGGCCGTACTGGGTCAGACCAAAGGTCCATCTAGCCCAGTAGCCTGTCTGCCAACAGCGGCCAACCCTAGGGACCCTGGAGGGGATGGACTGAAGACAATGACCAAGCCATTTGTCTCGTGCCATCCCTCTCCAGCCTTCCACAAACTTTGGGCAGGGACACCACTCCTACCCTCTGGCTAATAGGACTCCATGGCCCCAACCTCCATGACTTTATCTCACTTCCCTTTAAACTCTGTTCTAGTTCTAGCCTTCACAGCCTCCTGCAGCAAGGAGTTCCACAGGTTAACTATTTGCTTTGTCAAGAAGAACAACTTTCTCTTACTAGTTTCAAGCCTGCTACCCATTCCTTTCCTTTGGTGTCCTCTAGTCCTTCTTTATGGGAACTCAGGAAGAACTTTTCTGAATGCACCCTCTCCACCCAACCCCTTCTTTTAGAGACCTCTATCCTGTCCCCTCTCCGTCTCCTCTTTTCTAAGCTGAACAGTCCCAGTCTCTGTAGCCTTTCTTCATCTGGGACCTGTTCCCAACCCCTGATCATGTTAGTTGCCCTCCCCTCTCCCAGCCTTTCTCTTCCCCTCTCCCACCTCCTTTTCCCAGTCCCCCCCAGTTTTGTTCAATAAAGACAGAGTCAATGTTGGAAGAAACGTTATCTTTATTTTGTACATCAATAAGAAGGGGGGCTAGGGAAGGGTAAGTGGAAGGAGGTGAGGGAGGAATGGGGTACGAGCCCCCGATGGGGAGGACTGGGCTGGCTCTGCGGGCTTCTGGGGGTGGAAGCTCTCCTGCAGCCCCCCGATTGCCCCCTCTCCCCAGATGGCAGCCTGCGGCAAGTGCAGCCAGGCTGATGGCCGAGTGGTGTGATGTGCCCAGTGTGGGCACTCAGGGCACTCCAAGCCAGAACTTCTTTGCAAGCGGGGCACCCCTTAGAACTGTGTGTCCGGGGTTGGGGTCGGGACCCTTTAAGCGCAGCCCTCGGCTAGCCTGAGACAGCATCTCCATGCTCTAAGTCCTCCTTTTATGCCCTGCCGGCACTGCTTCCGGCCATCCTGAAGCCCTGTCCAGAGTCCACTCAATGTGGACTTACTAGTTCGAACTAGCAAAACGCTAGTTCGAACTAGTTTTTAGTTCTAGATGCGTTAGTTCGAACTAGCTTAGTTCGAATTAACTAATTCGAACTAAGTTAGTTCGAACTAGCGCTGTAGTGTAGACGTACCCTAAGTTAATTCAAAGCAGAAGTCCCTCCTACCACATGATTCAGAAGTCTTACTGGCTGAATTCCTTTCAGACTGGCTCCCTCAAATCCAGGGCTGCTTTTTTTCCTTAAGTGTTGTGGCTGCAATGAGTAGAAAGAACGGGAAAAATAGCTTGGGGCATTTGTCCCCCATTCTTATACTTTTCCCTCATTTTTGAGAATCATCTCTAACTGGAGTTCAAGTGACAGAAAGTCTGTGGGAACTTCCACTAGATTCTTTGCCCAGATGTAAATTTGTTACTCAGACCCTTTTTCCCGGATTAAAAGTGCATTCCATAAAACATGTAGACGGATGTTCATACATATTCTTTTCAGGGATGATTATTACGGTGCAGTTATATCATATACTTTTCTAAATGTCAGTGTGATAAACTACTTGACTTCTTTACTATGGTGACAAAAAAGTGAGCTAATACACAGATCATAGATAACTACTGGTACGTAAATGCCACCCAATAAATCATGCCATAGTGGGGGCATTTTATTTTAAGCAATAATAATTTGTCCTGAACTTCACAGTCAGGATAGCTTGAAATGTGTGTGTGTATAGTGCTTTCCAAGCTTATCTTGTGTTAGGTGGATACATTTCCTGACATCTCTATTCCAAACAAGTGTCAGATGAAATCTCATGCAATTGTTTTTCAAAAGGAGTTGGCTGATTTTAATGTCAAAAGGTTCTAAACTTTTCTGATAGTACCCTACTTTAGTCCATTCATTGTTCACCACAGAAGGTGTGGGAACAAAGTTACAAAAAGTTTGCTATCTGAATAGGTTGTTTTCCAAACTCTCATGGGCATAGCAACAGGACATTAAACAAGGAAAAGAAATAATGTATGCACAATGGTACCTGGAAAAGAAAACAACATTTCCATTCTGGGATAAGGTAACCAGTTTAGAGAGGAAGGATGAACAGATAGTATCAGTCTTTCCAGGCTACGTCTAGACTGCAAGCCTCTTTCGAAAGCGGCTTTTTCAAAAGATACTTTCGAAAAAGCCTCTTTCGAAAAAGAGTGTCTAGACTGCAACCAGTACTTTCAAAAAAGCAAGCCGCTTTTTCGAAAGAGAGCACCCAGGCAGACTGGATGCTCTCTTTCGAAAAAGCACAGTTTGCATTACATAGCGCCTTTTTTTCGAAAGAGCACTTTCAAAAAAAGGCATTATTCCTTGTGAAATGAGGAGTACTACCGTCAAAAGAAAAGCCGCATTCTTTCGATTTAATTTCGAAAGAACGTGGCTGTAGTCTAGACGCAGGTGAAGTTTTTCAAAAAAAGGCTACTTTTTTCGAAAAAAACCCTGCAGTCTAGACACAGCCCCAGATTGTAACTTCCCTGCATGCTCATGTGGTAGTGGCATGCAAACTGCAAGTGACTGGCTGGTTATTTTGATAAAAGCTGATTTTTTTTCATAGATTTCACATATATTTAGTAAAATTGGTCTCTGTATTTGTTTCATATATTAGCATACTCCAAGATTTACCCAGAATTGCTCCTGTCCTTCAGGGCAGGGGACTGGATGTGAGGGGGATGCAGGAGACCTGCCTGCCTTGTGGATATGAGTGATTCAGGGTAGGGGGCTGGGAGTTGGAGGGTGCAAGAGCCATAGCAGGGCTTTGGGAGGTATGGGGTGGCTCAGGGAAGGGTGTGGGGGTGCAGGAGTCAAGATGGGGTGGGGGACTCAGGGTGGGGGGCTGCCCCCTGTAGTAATTCTGGGATATAACTGACCCCATGCTTGCTGCCTCCCTGTGGTCATTCGTAAGTATAACTGTCCCTGCTATTCTACCTCTCCCTTTCTGTTTAATGAGAAACAATCACATTCCATGCACATCCAAACCCTGATTTTGATTTAAATTATGATAAGAGGAAGCTGCCTACCAAATTTGGTGGTCCTATTTCTTACCATTTAGGAGGAGTTCTTGAGCACACAGACTCACAGATGGATTCACAGACAGACACACAGGTGGACACACACACACAAATTCTCTCAAATATATGGTAGATATGACTAACCAGTTGCCTTCTCACAATAGCAGGTCTAGGACAAGGCATGTGCCTTCTCCATTGAGGCCACTGAGCTATATCATCATGTGAACAGTAACAACAATCCCTCTCCCACTGATATACCTTATAATCATAGTCCAGAACTGCAATAATTCCATCATGAGCAGTACTGTTTTGAACCTTTACTAGAGAAAGCAAGTATTTAAAAAAAAACATAGATAAAGAGCAGACGCACTTTGAGTTGAACTAAAGATAAATATCTTTGCAGGTTTCTCAAAACCAGAATGTATCAGAGAATCATAGAACCATAGAACAATAGAGCTGAAAAGACCTCAGAAGGTCATCAAGTCCAGCCCTCTGCTCTAGGCAGGACCAATCCCAACTAAATCCACCCAGCCACGACTTTGTCAAGCCGAGACTTAAACACTGCTAGGGATGGAGATTCCACTACTTCCCTAGGTAACCCATTCCAGTGCTTCACCACTGTCCTACTGAAATGGCTTTTCCTAATATCAAACCTGAACCTCTCCCACCACAGCTTGAGACCATTGCTCCTTGTTCTGCCATCTGTCACTACTGAGAACAGCCTTTCTCCATCCTATTTGGAACCTCCCTTCAGGAAGTTGAAGGCTGCTATCAAATCCCCTCTCACTCTTTGCTTCTGCAGACTAAACAGACCCAACTCCCTCAGCCTCTCCTCATAAGTCATATGTTCCAGCCCCCTAATCATTTTGGTTGTCCTCTGCTGGACCCTCTCCAATGCGTCCACATCCTTTTTGTAGTGGGGGCCCCAGAACTGGACACAATACTCCAGATGTGGCCTCACCAGAACCGAATAAAGGGGAATAATGACATCTCTGGATCTGCTGGGAATGCTCCTCTTAATGCAACCTAATATGCCATTAGCCTTCTTGACTACAAGGGCACACTGTTGACTAATATCCAGCTTCTCATCCACTGTAACCCCCAGGTCCTTTTCTGCAGAACTACTACTTAGCTGGTTGGTCCCAGCCTGTAACAATGCTTGGGATTCTTGTGTCCCAAGTGCAGGACTCTGCACTTGTACTTGTTGAACCTCATCAGATTTCTTTTGACCCAATCCTCCAATTTGTCTAAGTCACTCTGGACCCTATCTCTGCCCTCAAGCGTATCTACCTCTCCCCCTAGCTTAGTGTCATCTGCAAACTTGCTGAGGGTGCAATCCATCCCTTCATCCAGGTCATTAATAAAGATATTGAACAAAATCGGTCCTAGAACCAAACCTTAGTGCACTCCAGTAGAAACCGACCGCCATCCTGACATCGAGCCGTTGATCACTACTCACTGGACCTGGCCTTCTAGCCAGCTTTCTATCCATCTTACCATCCATTTATCCAATACACATTCCCTTAACTTGCTGGCAAGAATATTGTGGGAGACCGTATCAAAAGCCTTGCTAAAGTCAAGGTATATAACATCCACTGACTTTCCTATGTCCACAGAGTCAGTTACCTCATTATAGAAACTAATCAGATTGGTTAGGCACGACTTGCCCTTTGTGAATCCATGCTGACTATTCCTAATCACTTTCCTCTCTTCCAAGTGCCTCAAAATAGATTCCTTAAGGACCCCTTCCATGATTTTTCCATGACTTTAGCACTCCAGTTATGCAAGTCATCCCACCAAGTCTCTGTTATCCCAATTAAGTCATATTCTTGGACTGGGCCAGGGCCTCCAGTTCTCCCTGTTTGTTGCCCAGGCTTCTCGCATCTCAGATAACCAGTTGATCGACCGATCTTCTCCATTCGAATCAGGGGTCCTCCTTTCTTGCTCATTCCTCTTTGCATTTCTTTCCGGTATCCAACTTTCCCACTCCCCTCAAGGTTTTGATCACTGTCCCCCAACGAACATAGTTTAAAGCCCTCCTCACTAGGTTTGCAAGCCTGCCCACGAAGATGTTCCTTCCTCTCTTGGTTAAGTGGATCCCGTCTCTTCCTAACAATCCATGTGCCTGGAACAGAGTCCCATGGTCGAAGAAACCAAAGCCCTCTCTGCGACACCATCTGCGCAACCACGCATTTATGACGTCAATTCGACGATCCCTGCCCAGTCCTTTCCCTTCAACAGGGAGGATGAACAAGAACACCACTTGCACTCTGAATTTTTGGATCCTTCTTCCCAGCGCTACATAATCCACAGTAACCTGCTCAACGTCATTCTTGGCCGTATCGTTAGTTCCCACGTGGAGAAGCAGGAAAGGGTAGCGATCTGAAGGACTGATCAGTTTGGTAAGTCTCTCAGTCACATCCTGAATTTGAGCTCCCGGTAAGCAGCACACCTCTCAAGATTCCAGGTCCGGACGTAGGTCTGTTCTTGGTATCTAACACACAGTTGCTAAAGCTACCGCTGCAATCTTGTATTTTTTTTCTATATCTTGATCTTTTCTAGTTGAGTGAGGCCCTATGAGCTTAGGGGTGTCAGGTGTCTGGTTTTCAGCTGGAACACATAGGGTGAAGATGGACACTGGTGGCTCCAGTCAACACTTCAGACTCGGCCCATTAAAAGTCTGGTTGGTGCAGGGCTGGCAGGGGCCCTACCTGGCTCTGCGTGGGTCCCCTGAAGTGAGAACATGTCCCTCAACTCCTAGGCAGAGGGTCAGCCAGGAGGGCTCCGCATGCTGCCGCCACCCCAAGTGCTGGCACCATAGCTCCCATTGGCCAGGAACCATGGACAATGGGAGTTGAGTGGATGCAAAGCCTCCATGCTGCCATGTTGCCTGTTCTGGAGAGCAGTTCGAGAGAAGCACCATCCAGATCCTGCACCCCTAACTCCCTCCTGTGCCCCAATCACCTTCCCAAGACCTGAGCCCTCTCCCAAACCCATACTTCCTCCCAGAGCCCACACCCCAAATCCCTGATATAGCCCTGAGCCCCCTCCTGAACTCTGAACCCTTCAGCCCTACCTCTAACCAAGAGCCACATCCTGAACCCTAAACTTCTTCTCTCTGGCCCTGCTCCACAGCCCACAGCTCCTGCCAGAGTCTGCACTCCTTCCCACACCCCAACCTCTTGCCCCATCCCTACTTCCCTCCACAGCAAAACTGCCTTCTAGAGCGTATACCCTGAACCCCCTACCACACCCCAACCCACGTTTCCAGCCCAAAACTTTATCCTGCACTAGGAACCCCTTGACCCCAGCCTAAAGAACCCTCTTGCACCCTAAAGTCCTCATCCCCAACCCCACCCCAGAGCCCACAATCCCAGCCACCACCCTCAGGACTTTGCAGAGGATTTTGCAATGAGGACTTTGCCGATTGTTTTCCCTTCCACAGTACTGAAATCCCTAGCACCACAGGTCTAAACGATGAACAGCATAAGATCTTACTGGAACAGGTGCCACCTAATCTAATTTGCCATGTGATTGCTCAGTTAGCAGGAAATGCTGTGGGAGTTGGATAATTATTTTGCATTCAGAAGGTGTGGGAGTTGTGGCTCTTACTCAAGCACTGAGTGAGGCATGGAAAAGGGTTATTAATTATAATTATTATCTTAGTGCAAGGAGAAGTAGATAACTCTTTTTTTGGTTCACTAACAAGTAAATACAAGATGAAACATCTGCCTGCCAGTCATTGAGAATTGCAGTGTGTGCTAATGCGGTCCATTGTGAGAGGCTCCGGGCCAGTGGAGGGGAGCAGAGAGAGTGATTACCACAACAGGGTTCAAAATTATTCTTTTTTTTCCTACTGAACTCCTCTTTACCCTCCTCATAGTGCAAAGCAGTAGGTGTGGTGGGGAGCAGGCAACCCCTTCTGGCAACGCCTTCTGATCTTCCCATGTCTGCAGAAAGTAAAACTAAAGATAGCATAGTAGTCCCTACACTGGTCCCTCTCCTCCTGAAGTCAGTGCTAAAGCTTCCACTGGGAGCAGGACTGGGACCCTGGCTTTATAAATGCTAGAGTAAAACATTTGCAGGGAAATCCTGGCCTCACTGACGTCAAGGGGAGTTTTGCGATTCACTTCACTGACCCCAGAATTCAGGGCCGCTGATGAGGGGAAAGGGAAAAGGCAGCAGTTACCATAGGGACCACCTATTTAAAATGGCCCAGGGCTCCAGGCCACCTCCATTGCTGCCACGGCAGCAGCAGTGGCCAAAGCCCCATATGGTACAGTACTGGTGGTGCTGAGGGCTGGCTGGGGGGAGGCTAGCTCCTAATCCAGCCCCTTCCATCTGCAGCCCTGTCCCTTCTGATGGGCCAGAGCCAAGACCCCTGTGGTGTAGCAGGGACTGTATTCATTGTTTGCTTTATTATGTTGTATGTGATTCCTACTGTCCTGTACTATTCTGTTGTAATCATGTGTGTGTGTGTGTGTGTGCGTGTGCTTCAGTTTCCTTTGGCACTGCATCAGTGCCCAACTGGGGATGGGAATGTTGGATGTGGTTCTCATGGAGTGGGGGCTGCCCCAGGCTGCCCCATCTTAGCACATACACAACAATAGCTCAGGCTGTCTTGTAACCAGACCTAAGTGGAGGATTCAGTCAGGTGACACCTTTTGGCAGGGAAGCAGGACAAAGGAGGAAGCAGGGCTGCCTGCAGGGTGGGGACTGTCTGCTGAGTGTGGTAGTTGGTCTCCATGGGCTTAGGATGCAGGGAAGGGGCCCAGAGTCAGCACTCTCCCCAAGCTGGATTGTACTGGCTGCTCCTGGTTCCTGTGTTAACAACAGGTCTGTGCTAGGTTGTGTGCCTGTCAACAAATAAACCTTCTGTTCTATGGGCTGACTAAGAGTCACAGCTGGCTGCGGATAGGGGGGCAAGGCCCAGTGACTCCCCCACACTCCATGACAACTCCACACACATACACACACACTTTGCCCCGGGCCTGGTGAAGTCTTTTGCCAATGGCAGGCCCCAGGGAGCAGCTGGTGGCCAGGCAGTGCAGTCCCCATCACCCTAGGTCAGCCCTGGGGAGCAGCCGCTGACTAGGCAGCACAGCTCCTGCCAGCCACCGGCAGCCCCCACCTCTGTGCCCTGAAGGCCCTGTCATCTGCCTTGGCTCCTATACCTCCCTCTCTCCTAAGCTCCTTGCCCTCCTAACCCTGACTCCTGCACCCTCCCCCCACACACTTCCACTCCCCTTCCCTGAAGGAACTGAGCAATGCCGAGTAAATCTTCTAGTCCCTATTTATATTTTACAGTGAGTCGATCTGTCTGCAAGTCCCTTTGTTCAAAAATGGTCTGAGCTAGGGTCACCAAACTTGATATGCAGCTTCCTCTTATCTTAACTCAAAGCAAGATGAGGGTTTGGTTATTCCAGGACATCCAGAAGCCCTGGAAAAGGGACAGTTTTACATAATATGAAAAGGGAGGGACTGCTGTTCGGAAGGATGTGATATGAGAGGGCCACTGGGGGCTGCAAGCTGGTAGGGGAGAGCTATCCTGCAGAGGGTCCACTGGGGGTACCTGAACCACTGAGGCAGTGACCGGCAGAGCTGGAGCTCCACCATCTTGCCTGCCACCAGAAAAGTGGGGGTCTCCTGCCCAGGAGACAGACCCTGGCAGTCTCCCCATCCCAGGAAGGGCTGGGGGAGGGAGAGAGCCTCCCTTACCACAGTAGAGGTCAAGGGGAGGGGATAGAGCCTGGCTGCCCCCTGGAAACAAATTGGCAGGTCTACAGAAGCCATGGTCACCCGTATCTCCTGCCCCGAGCTCCTTCTCACCACCTTCCCTGACTCCTGCATCCTCCTATGCCCCCAGCCTCTTGCCTTGAGTCTCCCACATCCATAAGACCCTGCCCTGACTCCTGCACACCCACACTACCAGCCTTCTGCTCTGAAGGACCTGGGAAACACTGGGTAATCTTCTCATAAAAAAATAAAACTCAATGTAAATACATATTTTAATGAAGTAATAATCTACTACTTCCTGGCCAATATATAATGGGAAATGTAAAGAAAACTTCCAGCCTTCCAAATATTCCTAATGCTTTGAGTCACTACAGAAAAGTTTATCAAAAAATTTGGAAACTGGGACAAGCCATTCAGATGACTCCTCAACCTGGCTGAAGAGAACCACCTGCACACTAGCAGCCACAACTGCTTCAGCAGAAACTAGCCTACAAGGGTACATCTACACTGTGAA
This sequence comes from Pelodiscus sinensis, assembly GCF_049634645.1. Classification (NCBI taxonomy): domain Eukaryota; kingdom Metazoa; phylum Chordata; order Testudines; family Trionychidae; genus Pelodiscus; species Pelodiscus sinensis. The sequence continues at coordinate 293,823,587 of NC_134711.1, read as the reverse complement.
GTTATTTCAAACGAATTCCCCTTTATTTCTAAATAACACGGTGAGCGTCACACTACCAAGCCTGTTATTTCGAAATAATGGGCTAGTTATTTCCAGATAATAACCCCCACTTGTGAAGAGGAATAAGCTTATTTCAAAATTGTTATTTCAGGAGTTATTTTAAAATAACTTCTTTCAAAATAACCTAGGAGGGTAGACATAGCCGAAGAGTATTTCTTCATGTAATGCTCAGTCAACCTGTGGAGCTCCTTGCCAGAGGATGTTGTGAAGGCCAAGACTTTAACAGCATTCAAAAAGAACTAGATACATTCATGGAGGATAGGTCCTCTATGGCTATTAGCCAGGATGTGTAGGAATGGTGTCCCCTAGCCTCTGTTTGTCAGAGGCTGGGAATGGGTCACAAGAGTGGGATTGCTTGACGATTATCTATTTAGTTTATTCCCTCTAGGACACCTGGCATTAGCCACTGTCAGAAGATAGGATATTGGGCTAATTGGACCTTTGGTCTGACCGAGTGTGACCATTCTTATGTTCTTATGTTGCAAGAGCAGCAATGAGCAACTTTCAAATTATTGCCCACTAGTAGAATGAAGATGACTGAATACTTGAAAAAAAATAGCTCTCTCTGCTCAGCCCTCCTTTCCTGAGCAAACAATGGTCAATAAACATTTGGTTGTTGCTACTGAAGAGATAACCTGGAGATGCAACAACCTTGTCTTTGATCAAGGACTGAAAAAATGATGAAAACTAAGGGCTAAGTCCCAAAACAACTCCACTGTCCTAGTGCTTGGGCTATGTATGAAGGAACTCTGCAGAGATACTCTAGGGTGTGGAACTGTTTTATTCCCATTGCCCATCGATATTTTGTGCACACCGGAGAACAAAATCTTTATGCAACATTCTAAAAACATGTCCATCCCTTTCCAGAGAGGAACAGGTACGCAGGATTTGGGCTACAATGGAAAGCAAAATAAGGGCAGGAAGCATTTACGGAAGGGAAAAATCGACTCATGCCTCACAGGTCCCAGAGGGCTGATAAGGTAATCTGAAATGATTTCTTCATATTTAAATGCAGTATCTCTTAATTAAACGCGAATGCTTTTGAGATGATCTGCATAGAAAACAAGAAGTGTTGTAAATGGAGCTTTTGGCACGTATGTTCAGAGAATGCTGTGAGAAGGAAAAAAAGGTGTTTTTAGTAAATTGAGTTGGGATTTCTGGCTCGTTCCCACTTTTGACACTGGCTTCCTCTGAGACCCTAGGCATGTCACTTAACTTCTCTTGTCCCATCATTTTGCCAATCTACACAATAAACAAAGATAGCATCTTACAGGGATGATGTTGTGGGAATTGTTTCAATGACTGACGCAAACAGAAATATGTACAGTAGTTCTCTGGGTCCTGGCAATAATTTGATTCATATCCATATAAGAATATCACCCAATATCAATCCTCAGTATAGATAACCATACTGACAAAGAATTCAACAGTGAAAAACATAAGCTGATTCCTCTCTTGCCAGCCCTGCTCCCCAAACCTTCCAGAGAGATGTTTAACAGCATGTTCTGAAGATCCAGCATGTTCTGAAGATATATTCAGACTATTTCTGAGAAATTAGTGTGCATAAAGCACTAATTTCAGGGGTTTTGTCTGAAGATCTCTTCAGGCTGATGCAATAAAACATGATTTATTATCTTAAAATGTTGCATCTGTGAAATTACACCCTACTGTATTTCATTTCAAACCTGCAGAAAGTGTCCTTACAACCTTCTAACCTGTTCAGTATGAAATATACACATGCTCTTCAGGAAGCTGAAATTGAATTTAATATCCCCTTCCATGAAGGACAGACTCTCTCTGGAGTACCATAGGCAGACTCCGGAGTCCGATGGAAGTGATCAAGCTGCTCTTGCTTTGGCAAGTGGTCCTGCTGCCAAATAAATGGAGAGTTTCACAGGGCAACAGCTGTGTCCCAGGCATTTCGATGTGTGCACTGCATTTTGCTTGTACATTTTTTCTCTTAACAGCAAATCATGGAATGGTCACGGAAGCTGAAATTAAGGAGGAAATGAGAAAAGCTAGATGGAGGAATGCTGTTCACTTTTACCCCCCTTCCCCCCATAGCAAGAAAGGTAGAGTACTTATGTTTGTCAGTCTCCTCTGAGGGTAGCATTATTGGGAATAATTCTTACAGCATTTAATGACTTGAATTATCCTCAGAGGGTCTCCTCACAAGAGTATGGGACGCAGGATCAGGTCTGGTATTTGTCCCCCGATTACCATTTGCTGCCTAATGACAATCTCATTAGCTTTTCTGTGCAACAGTGATTAGCTATTGGGAAATGAAGCAATAAAGATGATCGATCTAAATGCCGTAGTGTGGTACCACTATTTGCTGGCATATTTTTTTTGGCTTAAATTCTGTTTTGGGGGCTGCCTCTTGAATTCAGCATAGAATACACAATAGGTATAATCTTCCATTGCAGTATGACTGAGGAAAAAGTTATTTCATAGTCCCCTGCTTCTGTGTTTGTGTGTGGCCTGACAGCCAGGGTTTAGCGTGCTGCAAAATAAAGTGAATAATAATAACTTAGACTTCAGGATGGAATTGCTATCAGTGGAATATTTTGCCTACAGCAACAACAATAAAGACAACAAACCTGCTGCATGCTGTGCCATTCTCCCTCATTGTAGACTCGCTATGCTGATTAAATACCAAGTACAGTGTTTCCACTTCTAGTTAATAAAAGATCTGATCAAACGTAATGTCATACGTGAGCTAAACACAACACTCCCCTTGTAAAAATACTTTTTCCACAGGGAAACAGCTTGCACTGGATAGGACAGATTAAGGGCCATATACTGGAATAGCTCAGTGGCTAGAACACATACCTGATAGTAGATCCCAGTTTAAATCCCTTCTTTCTTGCAGGCAGAACAGACTTGAACGGGGATACCCTACATGTGAATACTTAATCAATTGGTCCATCATTATGAAAGAGCTCCCCTTCCCCCTATACATTCTTGCCAGCTTCTTGCTAAAAGAGCATAGGCACCAAACTGTCAGAGACAGGGGTGGCCCGTCCATGTAGGTGAACTAGGCGGTCGCCTAGGGCGCCAAGTTAAATGGGGTGCCAAATGGTGGCATAATATCATTGAGGGATTTGGAGGTGGGGGCGCCGATTGCATGTTTTGCCTAGGAAGCCAGTTGCTGGCAGCTAGTCTAGGGCCGCTCCTGGTCAGGGGGTTTATAGCTGAGAATCCCAAGACAAGGAAGGTGCGTCCCTGCAGCCCAGACTTGGATGCCTGTCTCCAAGATGGGCAGGACTTAGCACACATCCCTCAGCTTGGCATCTCCCGTTGGCTAGTCTAGAGGAGCCACCTAGCATGGTGGCTTTTGTGAATCCTGTTCTGAGGTGCCTACCTCACCAATCTGTTGAATAGGAAACATATGCACCTAATTCAAGCTTTGTGAGTCCTGGTTATTTTAAAGGTGCCTAAAATGAGCCATGATGGTGTGCCATGTTGTCATCTCTCTGTTCTCTTGTGAATCTAGCCTAAATTGTTACAAATAAACAACCTAGTGCAGGGTTCTCAAACTTCATGGTACCATGAGCCCCCTCTGACAACAAAAATTAATGCATGGCCCCAGGAGAGACAGCTACAGTGATCCCTCTAAGGTAAGTGCTTGCGTGAGCACACACCAAAAATTTGCCTCCCGCCCATCTCCTCAGCAGGGCTGTGCAGTGGCTCCTCAGGTGCTCCAGGGGTGGGAGCCAGTGGTGGGTGGCTGTCCCACCCCAGGAGCAGCAGAGCAGCTACCACACAGCCCTGGGCCTAGCTTTGGCCCTTCCCAGGGCTGGAGCTGGAGGCTACGTGGTGGGTGGCAGTGGCCCCGGCTGGGACCAGAGCTGGAGCTGCATATTGGGCAGTGTCCCCGGCCAGGGCCAGACCCAGGGCAGGAGCTGGAGCCCCATCTTGGGCAGCGGTGGTGGTCTCAGTGGGGCCGGAGCCTCATGGCGGACAGTGGTGAGAAACTCGTGTTGGCTGTTCTGGCATCCCTGTCCAGAGCCAGGGCTGGAGCCACAAGTTGGGCAGGCACCGGCGGGAGAGCTCCAAGTCTGGGCGTGGTGCTCTGCCAGCTGCAGCAGGGCAAGCAGCATTCCCGGGGCTGGGAAAGCACCAGCCAGCAGCATCCGGGTGAAGAGCAGGGCAGGGTGCAGGGCAGCCTGAAGGCTGGGAGAGGCAGGCACTGACCTCTTGTGACAGTTTCTTGTGGGGAACTTCCCTCCCTGCCCATGAGGGTGCTCAGCAGTGGCATGAGACAAGCAGGACTGGGAGGCTCACATGGACCCATGTGGCTGGCAAGGGGTTGTGTCCGGGAGCACAGGGCGGCAGCCACATAATGGCCAGGCAGACAAAGAGGGAAGGAAGAGCTCAAACCAGCCGCAGAGAGCAGGAAAACATCAGAGAGGGGTGCGCACTGCAGAGCTTAAATGGAAGAAGATGGGCTGATCCCCGGAGGATGCAGCTGCATATAGAAAGGGGGGCAAAAGAGGGTGAGGGTAGAGCAGAGGCTGCTGCTGATGCTCCAGCACTTTGATCAGGATAGTTGGGAGATGCTTTTCAAGAAGGAGAAATGTGGTCAGGGCCTATCCTAAGGAAAGAGGGTGGAAGTTTAGCTAATGTTGCTGCAGCTGCCCCACAGAGCTGATAGGTCATCATGCCAAGGGCTATGGGCTTCAGCTTTTTCCCAAAGTGTCTCTAGGAGGGAGAGGGGGGTTCTTGCAAATTTTTTTGAAACTCAGTGAAAACAAAAAAAATCCTGCTTTCTTTTCTTTCTAGCTTGAATAAGGGTGGGTTTTTTTCTCAGACTAAAAAAACTTTGCTGGCAGGATTAAATCATCTGTGGCAGAAATACAAAATTGCAGGGGTGGTCAATAAGCAGACTGTGGAACTAACACCGTACATTGGCACTTAGAGACAGCCATAATAATAAGGATATGTGGGTGAAAGTTCTGATTCAACAGCTCTTTTTATTTTTTGTGACTGGGAAAGGGCTGTTTTAGTATTCTTTCTTCCATATGTATGTTCCAGATAATGTTAGTAAGTGGTGGGTGCAACATTCGAACAAGTGCACAAGACCTCAATATTGGCACACAAGACAAAGCTCACTCCGCTCATGGATGGAAAATCTTAAAGGGAACACTGGACGACTAATGCCCGAATCTGGCCAAGCCCTGCTGCCCTTCAGCCTCAGGCAAAAGGCCTGTACCTTGAGCCCCACTACCCCAGAGCTCAAGCCAAAGCCTGAGCCCTACTGCCCAGAGCTGAAGCCCCCGGCCTTTGATGGAGGGGCTTTGACTTTGGCTCTGGGCCACACCAAGTGTAATGCCAGCCATGGTGCCCCCATTAAAATGGGATCACAACCCACTTTGGGGTCCAATCCACAGTTTGAGAACAGCTGATCTAGTGAAACATGAATTAAAAACCTGGTTAAAAACAAAGCAAAACAGTTATATTTATTAGCCACGGCAAATTTATTAATGAAAAGAAAATATTAGGGGGCTGGAGCACATGACTTAGGCGGAGAGGCTGAGGGATTGGGGCTTATTTAGTCTGCAGAAGAGAAGAGTGAGGGGGGATTTGATAGCAGCCTTCAACTTCATGAAGGGAGGTTCCAAAGAGGAGGGAGAGAGGCTGTTCACAGTAGTCATAGATGGCAGAACAAGGAGCAATGGTCTCAAGTTACAGTGGGGAAGGTCTAAGTTGGATATTAGGAAAAACTATTTCACTAGGAGGATGGTGAAGTACTGGGATGGGTTACCTAGGGAGGTGGTGGAATCTCCGCTGCTAAAGATTTTTAAGTCCCAGCTTGACAAAGTCCTGGCTGGGATGATTTATTTGGGATTGGTCCTGCCTTGGGCAGAGGGCTGGACTCGATGACCTCCTGAGGTCCCTTCCAGATCTTTGATTCTATGATTCAACAAAGCAGCATAAAATGGAACCTGTAAAACAAGCAATGGTTACTTCTGTTGCCATCTTTTTTGTGTATCTCTTAGTGGAGAACTTTTAACAGAGATTGTGCTTTTGAGAATGGGCTTGCTTTGGTGGGAATTCTTCTCTTGGTAAGTTAAGATCAAAGATCAACACTTGCTAGGAAGTGCAGCTGTACTGTATCAGGGACACTAAAACAGTCCATAGATAGGAAGAAGAATTTTGTTTAAGAACAGGGGAGTCCCGTCTGGGCTATTATAGATAAACTAAACAGTTGATAAAATCCTGTTGTAGTGGAAATGCGGAAGACGATTGTGATATCGAGAAGATTAGGTGGTGTACAGCAATTGTTCCTTTTATGCCTGCATCCCCTTTCAGGCCTGGATGCCCTAGGCAGCCATTTGTGCTTTTTATTTCTCATTATTTACTTATTATTCTCAAAGAGTTAGCTACTTGCTTAACATGGTACAGTTTAGGAATGCACTGTTTACTTTCAACAAGTTCTGGGATGAGTCCCAAGTCCATCCACCTGGTACAGGAGTGCGGGAGTGTTTGGGATTATCACATAATTATCTGTGTTGAAGGTTTGCCACTGGCCAAGCTGATTATTTGACCTAGGAAAATATGCAATTTATCAACAATCTTGTCAGGTTCTCAAAACAACAGGTGTGATTACTGCAGATCCAATAGTATGTAAAGGCTGGAAATATTCCTAACATCAGAACCTCGGCATAGACCGAAGCCGTGGAAGGTGCTTCGTACCAGCCATTGGGGTCCATCCACTGTCCTTATTCAGGGGGTTCCCGGCAGCAGAAGGGACGTAAGCATTGTATTTTATTCTGAGATTTGCTTAATAAAGTCTTTAAGCCTTCACCCAATTTGTGTGCTTATTGCCACTGAATCCTTTAAGGAAAAGAGTGGACCATTGCCTCGTGGCAACATACCTGTCAAATTAAAGATGTACTTAAATCAGTAACTTAGAAGAAGCCATTTGCAAAATGGTCTTAAGACAGGCCAAACAATGAATATGAAGAATCCCAAATGCAACTCAAATCCCACTGCATCTGTGTTTACCAATATTTATTCCCTATCTCCTCACCTGGAACTCATGGTCTAACCTGAACCTATCATGTACTACAATATCACTCATTTTAAAAAGACTTCATTGACTTCAGTGCTCAAAGTTCAGTACCTGTTCACATTTTTGCTTCATAAGGATGGACTTAAGTATATTGCCTGAAAAGAGGCCTGTGATGGAGCAGAAAATCCTTACACCAGCAGAAAATGGGTTAAAGAGAGCATATTGGCCCAGCTAGCCCCACCTGCTTACTTGCAGCCAATGCCAGGCCTAAAAAGGAGAGAACCGAGCTCAGTTCAGGGCTGGCTGGTAAAGAGACACTAGGTAGCACGCTATGTGAGGGAGAATCATTACAAACCAGACTGTTATTGTGGGAGAAGCGCTGTGTCCTTAACTGAGGGAGACTGGGGAGCTCCTAGCAGTGAGTGAGCTTTGTTCTTTTGACTTTAAGGACAAGGTGGGGGGAGTCCTGCTGCCACAAGGAACTGAGGGTGGGACAGGATGCTGTAAGAGGTCTACAAGGGGGTGAACACTTACAGACTGTTTTGATTAGGGCCCATGCTCCAAATCATAGGAATATAGATGGAAAGTAGCCCTGGGCAGTGGATTTGGACTTGCTACAAGGAGGATCCTGCTACTGCTGCTTCTCACAGTGCTCTGAGCTGTTACCTGGTGGAGAAGAACTTGGCCCCATACCATGCCTTCTTAAGGGCTGTGACCTAAATGTGGGTGGATGCCTGAGGGTACGTCTACACTGCAACACTATTCTAAAATAACTTAGTCCGCATCTACACAGCAGGCAGTTATTTCAAAACAGTGTCAAAATACTGTCAAGCTGGAGGACTTCTTACTCCGACCCCTGTAACCCTCATTGTACAAGGAATAAGGGAAGTCAGAGGAAGAGTGCTCTATTTCTAAATATGTGCTGTGTAGACGCTCCTTATTTGGAAATAAGCTATTTCAAAATAAGATACGCAATTGACGTAGCTCAATTTACGTAGCTTATTTTGAGTTAAGCCCTGCAGTGTAGACACACCCTGAAGTTTCCTGGCCAAAGGGTAGAACCAGGCACCTTTGCTGCTTGCTGAGGCAAGTAAAGCTCTGGACAATACACGAACTTTTGTCTAGGCCACTTGGCTGTCTAAGCATCGTATCAGAGAGACATCATAACTCTCCATTTGTTTAAATGGTGATTATACTTGCACTCTGAGATGCAGTTAATATGAAATGCTCTGTCCCTTTTTAAGAAAACCCTAAATTACCCTCTGTCACATAATAAAATCCATAATCTATTTATACTTTTTACAGCAATGTCAGATATACATTTCACAGCAAAATAAGTGATCCAAAGCATTCCATAAGAGCACTGTGAGTGAGCCAAAAGTACTATGTAATCCTTAAATTATGCTTTTCCTAGGATGACTAGCCCTAGGATAGAAAAAAAGGCTTAAGGATGTGCTTAAATGACCTATTTACTTCCGTGGGATTTAAGCATGTGTCTAAGCATCCTCCCTGAATAAGGATGTCTTTTAAACACCATAACTTCAACATTATTTTGCAAAATGTTTTGTATGTTACTTCTCTAGTATTTTTTCAAAGGAAATTAAGACATTATTTTTTCCAACAGATGTTACTGTGTAATTCCACGGTTGAACCATTACACAACAGCAGGAGTTTACCATGAAATAGCAGCACAAAGTCACAAACTAAATAAATAGGCAGGAATACTTCTTAATGTATGTGTATTAGCAGATTTTTTGAAATACCAATTTATCTGAGGGCATGTCTACACAGCAGGGCAAAACACGAATTAAACTATGCAACTTCAGCTTCATCAGTTGCATAGCTGAAGTCAAAATAGCTTATTTCAGCTTTTGGCACTGTCTACACACCAGGAAGTCAAAGCAAGAACACTCTTCCTTAAACTTCTTACACCTCACAAAATGAGGGTTACCATGACTTGGAGTAAGAAGTCCTCCAGCTCAACATTATTTCCAAATAAATGCTTTTAGTGTAGACGTGCACTATGTTATTTTGAAATAACATCAATTATTCTGAAATAATGCTGCTGTGTAGACATACGCTGAGATACCATGTATCTTCTGCTTGTGAGACAGTCAGTCAACTGCATAGACGTGTTAGTGAATTACAATGATAAGAATAGACAGAGGCTGTGTCTACACTGGGCCACTTATTCTGGAAAATCAGCCACTTTTCCAGAATAAGCTGCGAGCTGTCTACACTGGCCCTTGAATTTCCGGAAAAGCAACGACGCTCTACTGTACAAAATCAGCCGCTATTCTGGAAAAACTATTCTGCTCCCGCTCGGGCATAAGTCCTTATTCCGGAACACTGTTCCGGAAAAGGGCCAGTGTAGACAGCCCAGTAGTCTTTTCTGGAAAAAAACCCCGATCGCAAAAATGGCGATCGGGGCTCTTTTCCGGAAAAGCGCGTCTACATTGGCCACAGAGGTTTTTCTGGGAAAAGGGCTTTTCCGGAAAAGCAGCCTGCCAATGTAAACGCTCCTTTTCCAGAAAAACTGAAAATGGAATAGTATTCCGTTTTAAGCAGTTCCGGAAATTCATGCCAGTGTAGACACAGTCAGAATGTTTTTTATCTTTCATTTGGCTAAAGATTTATAGGCTAGCTAAATCCTTTGTTTTCTTTCAGGTCAGTTGTTGATTAATTCCATCTGCACAATCATTTTCCATCTTTATACATTAATGTGTAATGAAAAGCAGAAATGTCATAGATTGATATAAAATTTGACCTAACTATCCTGTATCATCTGTTTAAACTTCATTTCTTAAAGTGTTGTTACAACTGTCAGACCAAATAATTCTTTTCTTTTGGTCAAGCAAAGCAAGGTCCGGCACTCAGCTTGATAACATTTCTGTTTGTGCAGCTGCTTAGTTCCAAAATGTTAACTCATTGTACATAGTGGAGCCATGAGGAACATTATTACTTAACATTTATATGATAGCGCTTCAAGACCTGAACTAGGTTAAGGTCCTATTTGTGCAGTTGGCACAAATCCTGTGCCTCATAAACACAGAGGATACCCTTGTAAAGAAAAACTTGGCTGGCTGCCACTTTAAAAGAACTGTCATAAATAAAAGATCTGCTGAATAGCTGAGAAGGCTGCATTCCCCTTACTCCAGATTGTTGTATCAAGAGCAAGTGAGCACTATGTTCAATCTAAAGACTTGATGGCCACTTACCCTGCATTACTATCAAGTCAGTTCTGCATCTCTACAATATCCCATTCTAAGGTCTTGTCTATAGTCAGGATTTCAGTCTTTGGTGTATCTGCACGGTTGCAAACCTCCAGTATAGACACACTGGTGATGCTCACTCCAGTTTGTAACCAACTTAAGAAACACAGATGCAAATAACATTGTATATGCTCAAATTGGGCTTATACTTATGGTTTGTACTGATGGTTGAAATGCCAGAGACAGCTTAATTCAAGGCTTATCCATTCTACTGTGCAGTGTGAACTATCAGGAAGTGGATAGCAATGCACAACTCCACAGCAAAGTGCTGTGCTATAACTCCCTCCCATGAACATTGCAGGCATGAATTAAAAGGTTCTTAGTTCATGTTGATTTAGTCCTTTTCAGATTTGCATTAAAGTATGACTAAGAGGAACCTTTTAGTTCCCATATGCAGTGTCCACATGGGGGAGTTGCAGTGCAGCATGCGGGTGCTATTCATATCCCCAGAGTCCAAACCACAAGACAGTGTAGATAAAGCCTTATATGCTAAGGGTACACCTATACTGCACGCCTATTTCAAAATAAGCTATTCCGGAAGAAATAGTCTGAAATAGCTTATTTCGAAATAGTATATCTACATTGCAGGAAAGCCTCAAAATTAGTCCGGGGCAGGTTTCCCTAATGTGCATATGCTACTTTGATTTAGAGCCCCAGGAAGCACTGGGGAGTGATTAGTTTGAATGGCCCTGGGGAGGAGCTATTTCGAAATAGCAGCAGTGGAGCATCCACACGACTGCTATTCTGAAATAGCTATTTTGAAATAGGCTTTATTCCTCATGGAATAAGGTTTACAAACATCAGAATAAGTCATCTGTTATTTCAAACTTATTTTGAAATAATGGAATTGCTGTGTAGATGCTCGCACTGTTATTTTGGAATAAAGGACGTTATTCTGAAATAACACTGCTGTGTAGATGCACCTTAAGGGCCAAAGTAGGACACTTTGTACTTCTGCCTCTGGTCTATATAGGCTACAGAGCTGTATAATGGAAGTAACTATTAACCTGAGTAAGGGTATCAGAATCTAGCCTTACTTAGAGATTGATTGCTGATTTCCAATGAGTTCCAAAAGTCTGATTACATTTGAACTTACAGATTCCTGTTTATGGCTATCATCTCTAAAATTTCACCCATGATGTAGTTTATTCATTCTGTTTAAACCACCGCATCTCACCCAGATGATGTTACATTTTTTAGTTACATTATACAGGAACATTTCAAATTTTGTTTTAAATATATAGTCTGCTTTGTGCAAAGCTGGCCACAAAATTAGACTATACACAATGTCTTTCAACTTTCTTCGCTCTTTCTTTACTTAAACTATTTATTACACATCTGTGGTTGGTGTTTATCTGTTTATAGATTCAGGAGAAAAATCTAAATTGTCATTCCCTCTTATATGATTCAGCTAAATAACATTAATAATTACTGCATCAAATATCCAGTCCTTCAAAATTATTTCGACTCCTGGGGAGTTTTATGACCATTTATAACTTTTAAAATTACATACGTCAAGCCAGACAAAGAGACTCAAAATCCAGATTGAAGTGATAACTCCTATGATATTTTGTTTATTCTTTGCTGGATTTATGACAAACTCCTTTCCATGCTACCAATATTAGTATAATATTGAATATAGACAAATATTAATTAAAGGACTACTAATGTTTAGAGAAGTAAATATTTACTGAATTGATGAGCTCTGGAAAAAAGTATGCTTTCATTGCCTTTACTAAATCCAAAAATGCAAGTAGGAACTTTAGATAAAATATCAAGAAAACCTAAATCCCATTTTCAAATGACACAGACACTTCGGGTATGTCTACACAGCAAAGTTATTTTGAAATAACAGCTGTTATTTCAAAATAATTTTCCTAGCATGTACACAGCCAAACCGATATTTCTAAATGAATTGGAAATAGCGGAGTGCTTATTTCGAATTTGGTAAACCTCATTCCATGAGGAATAACACCAAATTCGAAATAGCTAAATCAAAATAAGCGCTGTGTAGATGCTTATTTCGAAATAGGGGACCTCTAGCCCTTCCCAGGGTGCCCTGGTGGCCACTCTGGGTACAACCAGGAAAACTCTTCTGCTTCCCCCCCTCACCCTTCCCAGCCCCAGAGCCCTTAAAGGGGTAGACTCTGGCCACAGTGTCTGTGCCAGCTGCAAGCCTGCCAGCACAAAGCCAGCAGTCCATAAACCTGGCCTAGCATAAGCCAGCAACCTAGTGGCACCCAGCCCTCCACTGTTCCAGGGGCCGCAAAGGCAGGCACCTTCCTGGTCTAGTGTGGAGATCGTGGACCTGATTGAGGTTTGGAGGGAGGCCTCCAATGTCCATGATCTCCGCACTAGGTGCAGGAACGCAGATGTTTACAGGCGGATGGCTGACAGCCTGGCCACCAAAGGCCACATGCGCACCCAGGAGCAGGTGCGCATGAAAATAAAAGAGCTGCAGCAGGCCTATGCCAGGGCCTCAGGGGGCAGATCCCAACCAGGGGCTGACCCAGACCCCTGCCCCTATTATGATATCCTAGGGTATGTCTACACTACCCCGCTAGTTCGAACTAGCGGGGTAATGTATGCATACCGCACTTGCTAATGAAGCCTGGGATTTGAATTTCCCGGGCTTCATTAGCATAAGCGGGGAGCCGCCATTTTTAAATCCCCGCTGCTTCGAACCCCGTGTAGCGCGGCTACACGGGGCTCGAACTAGGTAGTTCGGACTAGGGTGCCTATTCCGAACTACCGGTACACCTCGTTTCACGAGGAGTACCGGTAGTTCGGAATAGGACCCTAGTCCGAACTACCTAGTTCGAGCCCCGTGTAGCCGCGCTACACGGGGTTCGAAGCAGCGGGGATTTAAAAATGGCGGCTCCCCGCTTATGCTAATGAAGCCCGGGAAATTCAAATCCCGGGCTTCATTAGCAAGTGCGGTATGCATACATTACCCCGCTAGTTCGAACTAGCGGGGTAGTGTAGACATACCCCTAGACCGCATCCTGGAGGGGTCAAACAGTCTGTGCCCCCCAGGTGGTCATCGACCCTGGGGCAGAGGACCCTGCCCATGACACAGAGGAGGAGGAGGAGGAAGATGGCCAGGAGCCTCAGGAGCCAAGAGAGCGTGTGCTCCGCACCCAGGACCCCGAGCCAGTCGCCAGTGTCGTCCGAGGCCGGGGAGGCAATGACATATGAGAGCCATCACTGTCCCCTTATGCGGTGGGGAGGGGGAGAGGGAGATCAGGGACTCCTTGCTGACCACAGAGCATGCAGCAACCTGTGCATGTGCCATACCACCCTGGGCATGTGGCCCCAGCTGGCTGCCACACAGGGGCCTTGGCCTGTTACCCACATGTGTGTATGTATGAAGGCACATGGCATGCTCCTGACCTTGGGGAGGGACACTGCATGATGCCCTCCCTCCACAAGCCCCCTCAACACAGAGGCAGGGCACATCTCCCCTCCCCCACCATCCCCACACTAGATACAGCACAGGGGCATAGGCGTAGTCCTGGGCCAGCTCACACTCCCAGGGATAGCAGGACATGCTGAACATGGTCTGTGTACAAGCACATCGGCTCCGATAGTGCAGAGACCTGCCGTCCTCACCTTGCAGAGGCGGGCTGGGCTTCACCCAATGAGTCCCCAGGGAGAACTGACCACTTCTCTTGTTTCTCCACAGCCGCAGCAGGTGTGAGTAAAGGTCACATCCTCTCGCACCCAGGCCAGCAGGCTGACCTGTAACCAGGAGGAGTGCCAGCAGCAGCACCTGGGGATCCTGCAAGGCCAGCACGGTACCCTCGACCACTGGTTGCATGAATACCTGCGGCTGCGGTGGGAGAGCTGGCGGGAGCTGCTTGCCCAGGGCCGTGCCATCTGTGACTACTTGCAGACCCTGGGGCAGAGTTTGCTGCCTCCTGCCGCCTCTCCAGCTACCGCTCCTCCTCCCATGCCTGCTCTCCTCCCACTTCTTCTTCTCACCAGCGAGACTTTAGTCCTCCTCCGGGTGGAAGCTCTCCCGCAGGGCCTCCCAGATACGGACAGTCCCCGATGGGCCTCCCGGATGGCAGCCAAGCAGGGCTGTGAATACAGGCCAGCCAAGTGGTCGGCCTCTGCCATCCAGCCCGGCAGGAAAGCCTCCCCCTTCCTCTTCCACAAATTGTGCAGCACACAACATGCTGCTACCATGTGCGGAATATTTCGCTCAGATAGGTCGAGGAGGGTGAGGAGACATCTAAAATGGGCCTTCAACTGGCCAAATGCCCCCTCTGCCATGATGCGGGCCCTGCCAAGCTTGGCATTAAAGGCCCGTCAGAAGGGGTTGAGATGTCCTGTATAGGGCTTTATCAGCCAGAGTTGTAGGGGATAGGCCACATCCCCCACCAGGCACACAGGCACATCCACATCCCCAACCCTGATGTGGCAGTCTGGGAAGAAAGTCCTGGCATGCAGCCTCTGGCACACAGAGGAGTTGTGGTATACCCACGCATCATGTGCTTTGCCGGACCAGCCCACGTTGATGTCCACGAACTGGCCCTGGTGATCAGACAGAGCCTGAAGGATGACCGAGAAGTATCCCTTCCAGTTGATATAGAGAGAAGCCTGGTGTTCCAGGGCACGGATGAGGATGTGTGTCCCATTGATTGCCCCTCCCCACAGTTGGGGAAGCCCAGGGTGCCAAACCCCTCAATCATTGCATCCACATCGACGTGGTGGATGACTCTGCAGAGCAGCACTCTGTTGATGGCCTTGACCACCTGCAGAGGGACACACAAAACCACCGAGAGTCACAGGGGTGGCAGGGTGGCCAAGAGTGCTCCCTCCCTGCCACTGACCTGCGCCCCCACTCTCAGGAGCAACCTCCCCTGCAATCCTGGCCACCGCAGGTAGCCCAGAGTGTTGCTGGGACAGACCAAACCCTCCCATGGAGGGGACTTGCACCACCTCCCCGCCTTTTCCCTGAAGAAGCCCATCACCTCCTTGTGCCCCTGCCCCCTGCCCTAGGCACAGTGACTGGAGACTGCCATATCTGCATGAGCACTGCTCTGACAGTGGATCTTCCCACACTGAACTGGTTCTCCACGGATCGGTAGCTATCCAGCATGGAGAGCTTCCATGGGGAGATGGCCACATGCTTGTGGAGGGGAATGGTGGGCCTCATGTGCATGTCCTGTCACCACAGAGCAGGGGCAAGCCACTCACAGAGCTAAGGGAAGGTGTCCTTCTTCATCCTGAAGTTCTGGGTCCATTGTTGGTCTCCTCAGCGCTCCAGAACGATGTGGTCCCACCAGTAGCTGCTGGTGTCCAGATGCAGCAGGACATGCTGGCGTCTGGGAGCTGCAGCTGCTTCTCCCCGTCCCGCAGGAGGGTCCGGAGGATGGAGTGGGGATTGGGCTGCAGCAGATGCTGTGAGGCAGCTTGCAGAAAGCACAGCCAGGCTTGCAGCAACACGTCCAGGGGCAGCTCCGGCTCCATGTTGCAGAGTGCAGTGGTGTCCCGAGTCAGGGAAACCAATGCAGACAGAGACAAAAATGCTTTGCTGTCCCTCAGCGAGGTAGACAAGCAAGCAGAGAAATCTGAGAACCAGCTGTCCAGGGGAGTCCCTTTAAGCACAAGCCTCAGATAACCTCAGGCAGCAGTCACACAAAATAACTCCTGACCTGATGCCCTGCTGGAACCGGTTTTGGCCAGCCTTAAATGCAATTCAGCATCCAATCAGTGTGGATGCGCTATTTCAAAATAGCAGAACATTATTTCAAAATGTATTTTGTATGCAGACACATTATTTTGAAATAAGATATTTTGAAATAACACAGTCGTGTAGACGTACCCTTCGGCTTCTAAGGTTTATATCACACAAAATCACTTTTCTCCCTCTCAAACTTTCCAAAAAATAATTCACCATTCAGCTGAAATAATCAGTGTGGAGCTTTAGAAAGGCTGACAACTGTCTAATGGCACAAACACAGACATCTTTCCCCTGGCCCCTCCTTCTCCAAAGCCATGCTCCTGCCGTGACCCTTCTAGGCCCCAAGCCCCACTCACTCCATCCCCAGTCCCTCAGACATTTTATCTCCTGCATTCATACTCACTTTTACCAGTCTGGGGCAGAGAGTGGGAGGAGGCTCCAGGCTAGCCTGGGGCTTAGGATTGGGGAGCAGTTAGAGTTTTGGGGTGCAGGCTCTGTCACTTATCTCAGTCAGTGGGTGGCACTTACCTCAGTCAGCTGCTGGAAGAGGCTGGCATATCTGGCTCCTAGGCTTTTGGGCAGCCAAGCAGCTCTGTTTGCTTCTCCTGCCTTCAGACATCGCTCCTACAGTTCCCACTGGCTGTGGTTCCCAGTTAATGAAAGTTGGAGAGTTGGTGTTTGGGGTGGGGGTAGTGCTCAGAGATCCCTTCCCTGTCCCTTCACTTAAGATCTGGACATGCCAGCTGCTTCCAAGAACTGTTTGGAGCCAGAGCAGGTAGGGAGCCCACCTTAGCCCTGCTGAGCCATTGGACTTCTGGCATCTTAAAATCTCCCAGATGTCTTTCAGTAGCCTCCAGGAGGTCAAGGCCAATTCTGGGAGACTCCTGTCCAATGCAGGGGGACTGGCAACTCTAAGCTTTAGCTACACAGGTATTTTTGCCAACAATTTGAGCAAATGAAAATAAGGTTCTAGACTGAAAAGTGCTCAGCCAGAACTATAGCACGTGATCAATAGCAGAGCTGGGCAAAAGCACCAATTAACTCTTGTCTGTACAGTAGGGTAATGTGCACTGTAGGGGTGTGATTTCCAAAGTGCTCCAATGTGTTGTGCATTAATTGGTCCATGTGGATTCTGCTGGTGTGCACAAAAGGTTTCTGAGTGTGCATTAACATAGCATGGTTGGTGGTAACCAGTAGGATTTACATGGACCAATTAATGCATAACATGTTAGTATGATTTAGAAATCAGAACTGTAGAGCATATTACTTCTCTCTGGCTACGTCTACACTGGCCACAATTTCCGGAAAAGCCATGCAAATCAGGTAAGTCAGGATAGGGAAATCCGCGGGGGATTAGGAAAAGGGCTTTATTCCGGAGGATCGCGCCAGTCTAGGCGCTTTTCTTCCGGCTTTTCCTCAAGCCAGAAAAAAAGCGGTGGACATGTTTATTTAAATCCACGGGAGATATTTAAATCCCCTGCGGATTTCCCTATCCTGACTTACCTGATTTGCATGGCTTTTCCGGAAACTGTGGCCAGTGTAGACGTAGCCTCTATGTATAAGCCCTTAGTTCAGTACTTTTATTATTAATAAAATATGTAAATTCACTCGGCTGCTATCCATTATCCTGTTAATTGCATCATTTATGAACATTCTAGTGAGTGGGGACTCATTCACAAGAATCATTTTAGGATTTGGATATATATACTGGTATAGCTAAAATGGGACATCCCGCCTTCTGTGGATGTAGTTTTATTGGTATAAAGCTACTGCTATATGGGATGGAGAATGTGTGCTACTGTTATTAGGCCCCCTTTCTACGGGCATGACTGCTAGATCTACAGGGTGGAGATTGTACCACTTTAACTGTATCAGTAAGGCTAAATGAACCAAGTTAAACAGTACAAAATCTATGAAGCACTAAAGCAGTATGAATACTAAACTAAGTAATTATTTGTGAGAGTTTATGTATCAGAAGAGCTGTTGCAGCTGCTTTGCAAGGCATTTCTTATTTACACAAGATGTCTTAATTACCAACAGAGAGAAATTTGTGTATAATAAAAATAATCACTTAAAATGTCAAGAGAATAAGGGATTTCTGTTTATGTACATCCAACTAGGGAACAAGAATATTACGTTGTGATGCAGAGGGCCACTTATATATCAGGAAAAATAAATCGCAACCACCCAATTAATCTACAATCCACAGTATTTGCATTTCTTCACAAAAATATTCATTGAAGAATTGTTAACTGAAAGGAATAAATTATCCATTTTTAGACTAGAGAGCAGTAAACAGTGGAGCGCGGGAGATCTCCCAGCCATCTGTACAGGGACCAATGCTGTTAAATGTATTATAAATTATCTGGAAAAAAAGGTTCAAATAGGGAGGTGGCAAAGTTCACAAGTGACACAAAATAACTAAGTTAAGACCAAAGCAAACTGTGAACAATTACAAAGGGATCTCAGAAAATTTGGTGACCAGGCAACAAAATAGCAAATTAAATTTGGTGTGAATAACTGTACAGCATGGGAAAAACATAACCAAGCTATATGCGTATCATTATAAATCCTAGGATATTAGAAAATCCAAGGGGGAGGAGGTAATATTTTGTAGTGAACCAACTTCTCTTGGTGAGAGAGACACACTTTCGAGCCACACAGAGCTTGAACACATACAGTTAAACTTTTAAAATTAGCTGTTTCCATTCAAGAAAGGGATCTTGAAGTTATAGAATCATAGAATCATAGAATAATACAGTGGTCCCCAACGCGGTGCCCGCGGGCGCCATGGCGCCCGCCGGGGCATTCGTGGGCGCCCACCGACAACCTGGGCCAGCCCCGCCCCTGGCGCATGGGAGGCACCATCCCCAGGTGCGCAACACGCACCAGTGCTGGGTGCGCTGCGCTCGGGCGGCCCCAGCCCCGGGGCACATGCAGGCGCTTGGGCGCGCGGTGCTCGAGCGGCGCCGGTGCCGGCCCCAGGCGTGTGGCTCGGGCGGCAGCGCCGGCCCCGGGCCCATGGCACAAGGTGCTCGGGCTGCCCCAGCCCCGGCCCTAGGGCACACGCCGGCGCCGGGTGCAAGGGCATCCCAGTCCCCTGGCGTGCTCCCGGATGAGCGGCCCCGCCCCCAGGCGCCCGGCGTGTGAGTGGCCCCCACCTCCTGGGCGCCCGGCGCGTGAGTGGCCCCACCTCCCGGGCGCCCGGGAGCCTCTGAAGGTTGGGGACCACTGGAATAATAGGACTGGAAGGGACCTCAAGAGGTCATCGAGTCCAGCCCCTCGCCCTCAAAGCAGGACCAAGCTCCCGTCTACACCATCCCTGACAGATGTCTATCTAACCTGTTTTTATATATCTCCAGAGAGGGAGATTCCACCACCTCCCTTGGCAATTTATTCCAATATTTGACCACCCTGACAGTTAGGAATTTTTTCCTAATGTCCAATCTAAACCTCCCCTGCTGCACTTTAAGCCCATTACTCCTTGTCCTGTCCTCAGAAACCAAGAGGAACAAATTTTCTCCTTCCTCCTTGTGACACCCTTTTAGATATTTGAAAACCGCTATCATGTCCCCCCTTAATCTTCTTTTTTTCCAAACTAAACAAGCCCAGTTCACGAAGCCTGGCTTCATAGGTCATGTTCTCTAAACCTTTAATCATTCTTGTTGCTCTTCTCTGTACCCTTTCCAATTTCTCCACATCTTTCTTGAAATATGGCGCCCAGAACTGGACACAGTACTCCAGCTGAGGCCTAACTAGTGCAGAGTAGAGCGGCAGAATGACTTCATGAGTTTTGCTTACAACACACCTGTTGATACAACCTAGAATAATATTTGCTTTTTTTGCAACAGCATCACACTGTTGACTCATATTCAACTTGTGGTCCACTATGACCCCTAGATCCCTTTCCGCCATGCTCCTTCCTAGACAGTCCCTTCCCATCTTGTATGTATGGAACTGATTGTTCCTTCCTAAGTGGAGCACTTTGCATTTCTCTTTATTAAACCTCATCCTGTTTACCTCTGACCATTTCTCTAACTTGCTAAGGTCATTTTGAATTATGTTCCTATCCTCCAAAGAAGTTGCAACCCCACCCAGTTTGGTATCATCTGCAAACTTAATAAGCGTACTCTCTATCCCAATATCTACATCATTGATGAAGATATTGAACAGTACGGGTCCCAAAACAGACCCTTGAGGACCTCCACTTCTTATCCCTTTCCAGCAGGATTTAGCACCGTTAACAACAACTCACTGACTACGGTTATCCAGCCAATTATGCACCCACCTTATCGTGGCCCTATCTAAGTTATATTTGCCTAGTTTATCAATAAGAATATCATGCGAGACCGTATCAAATGCCTTACTAAAGTCTAGGTATATGACATCCACCGCTTCTCCCTTTTCCAGAAGACTCGTTATCCTATCAAAGAAAGCTATCAGATTAGTTTGGCATGACTTGTTCTTCACAAACCCATGCTGGCTATTCCCTATCACTTTATTACCTTCCAAGTGTTTGCATATGATTTCCTTAATTACCTGCTCCATTATCTTCCCTGGGACAGACGTTAAACTGACCAGTCTGTAGTTTCCTGGGTTGTTCTTATTCCCCTTTTTATAGATGGGCACAATATTTGCCCTTTTCCAGTCTTCTGGAATCTCCCCTGTCTGCCATGATTTTTCAAAAATCATAGCTAATGGCTCAGATACCTCCTCTATCAGCTCCTTGAGTATCCTGGGATGCATTTCATCAGGACCTGGTGACTTTCTGACATCTAACTTTCCTAAGTGATTTTTAATTTGTTTTTTGTGTATCCTATCTTCTAAACTTACCCTCTCTCTGCTTGTATTCACTACGTTAGGCACACCTCCAGACTTCTCGGTGAAGACTGAAACAAAGAAGTAATTGAGCATCTCTGCCATTTCCAAGTTTCCTGTTACTGCTTCTCCCTCCTCACTAAGCAGTGGGCCTACCCTGTCCTTGGTCTTCCTCTTGCTTTTAATGTATTTATAAAAGGTCTTCTTGTTTCCCTTTATGCCTGTAGCTAGTTTGATCTCATTTTGTGCCTTTGCCTTTCTACTCTTGCCCTTGCATTCCCGTGTTGCTTGCCTATATTCATCCTTTGTTATTTGTCTTAGTTTCCATTTTTTATATGACTCCTTTTTTATTTTGAGATCATGCAAGATCTCCTTGTTAAGCCAAGCTGGTCTTTTGCCATATTTTCTATCTTTCCTACACAGCGGAATTGTTTGCTTTTGGGCCCTTAACAACGTCCCTTTGAAATACTTCCAACTCTCCTCAGTTGTTTTTCCCTTCAGTCTTGCTTCCCATGGGACCTTACCTACAAGTTCTCTGAGCTTATCAAAATCTGCCTTCCTGAAATCCATTACCTCAATTGTGCTGGTCTCCCTTCTACTTTTCCTTAAGATCATGAACTCTATTATTTCATGATCACTGTCCCCTATACTGTCTTCCACTTTCAAGTTCTCAACTAGTTCCTCCCTATTTGTTAAAACCAAATCCAGAACAGTTTCTCCTCTGGTAGCTTTTTCAACCTTCTGAAACAGAAAGTTGTCTCCAATGCAGTCCAGAAACTTATTGGATAGCCTGTGCCCCACTGTGTTAGTTTCCCAACATATGTCTGGATAGTTGAAGTCTGCCATCACCACCAAATCTTGGGCTTTGGATAGTTTTATCATGCATAGTTCTCTGTAAACATCCACTCAATGTGCAGCAGCTCTCAAAAATAACAATTTTAGGAACTGTTAGGAAAGGGATAGATAATAAAACAGAAAATACTATAATGCCCACTATATAAATCCATGGTACCTCACACGTTGAATGCTGTATTCAGTGCAAGGCCACCCCATTTAAAAAAATATTGCAGAACTGGAAAAAGTACAGAGAAGTGAAACAAAAATGAAGAGGCATATGGAGCAACTTTCATATGAAGAGAGATTAAAAGGACCTGGACTGTTCACCTTGGAGAATGGGGAAATATGATTGAGACCTATAATATTGTACATGACATGGAGAAAGTGAATAAGGAAGTGTTATGTACAACTTCACATAATATATGAGCCAGGGGTCACCCAATGAAATTAATAGGCCGCAAAATTAAAACAAACATAAGGAAGTACTTCTTTACACACCACATGGTCAATCTGTGGAAGTAATCATGAGGAGAGTTTGTGAAGGCCAAAAGTCTAATAGGGGTGGCCAAAATTGCACACAGTGTTCAAGATATGTATGTATTTATGGATGTATAAAATGGCATTGTTATATAGTCTTATTATCTATTGCACTGTTAATGGTTCCTAACATTACCTTTTTTGACTGATGTTGCACATTGAGTTTATGCTTTCAGAGAAATATATGCCATGACTTCAAGATCTCTTTTTTGAAGGGTAATGGCTAATTTAGACTATATAATTTTATGTTTGAGCTCTGAGTGGCTCAAAAACTTGTCCCTCTCACCAAAAAAGTTGAATAAAACAAGGATGGGAAACCTCTGGCCTGTGGAATGAACACAGTTCTTCAGATTTAGCCACTCGTGCACTGCCCGATGCTTTGTTTACCTGAGCATTCGCAGACACAATTGCTTGCAGCTCCCGGGGCCAAGGTTCACCATTCCTGGCCAATATGAGCTGTGGGAAGTGGTAGCTTAGCTTAAACCACTTTCTACAGCTACCATTGGCCAAGAACCATGAACTATGTCCACTGGGAGCTACAAGCAGCCATGTCTGAGGATGCTGAGGTAAACAACCCATCTCACAGCTTACCTGGAGCTAACCCTGATGTACTACATGAGGTTGGAGCTCCAGAGGTTCCCAGCTCGTGCAATAAAAAATATTAGCTCACCCACCTTGTCTGTCTAATATCCCAGGATTAACACAGATACAACTACATTGCATGAACACAAAAGGAACAAGTAAATAATCTTTTACCTCTAGCATAACACAGGCCATCAATTTTTACCCATCAATTCTTGTATTCAGTCCAGCAACTTGTGGTTGACCTAAAGTATATATTTTAAAGAGTCATCTAGTCTTGATTTAAAGACTCCTAGTCATGGATAATGTATTATATCCAATAACAAGCTGTACCAAAGATTAATTATTCTCGCTTACAAATGTATATCTTATCTCCAATTTGAACTTTCGTGATTTCAACTTCCAGCCATTACATCTAGTTATGACTTTGTATCATCTTTGAAATGATGTTTCCAGGAGGGGCCAGATTGCCACCCTGGAATATATGTACCATACTAAAAATTTCCCATTAACGTTTTCAAAGACAACTTGCTCTGCATTAGAAGTCCTTAGGCCTGTCCCTTCAAGTGGCATCAGCAGAGGCCCCCAGGACACTTTGTTGTCCGTATTAATGAACCCGTTATCACACAATTCTTCCGAGTCTGATTTCAAGGATGTCATTTCTGTCAGCACCAACACTCATTGGCCTAATAGGCAAATCCTTCTTTCTTTACCTTAACTGCTTTGTTCTCAGTTGAAGCCTTGTGTACTCTTCACACACAATCAAATATATATTGAAGTACATCATTAAACTGGGAAGCCTTATGAAACTCTGTTCTTTTAAGTTTCCCTTCAAAAGTACCTCATGCTACATTCACTTTCCATTTCATTGGTATTTTTAATAATGTTTGCTTTCAGGAGGGGGAAAAACCTCCAACATAATCATTATATTAAACTAGATTCTGATGGCATTTTCAGGCACTTAACTGATCAACGTTAGCTTTATATCCTGTGTGGGAACTTATTAGTAAGTGATATTCTCTAAATTGGCTTTTGTCTTGAAAGACAATAAAGAGAAACATGCAACTAGATACCTTTAGTATACAGCAAAATAACAAAATAAATGAAAATCTATTGCAGTATTTAATCCATGCAGCAGAATCTAATGTGTCAATTTTAAAGAGAAACATTGGGGAGAAAGGATGGTCTAGTGTGGACTTATTTAACCCCTGATCCACCTAGACTTTCTGTGTGAACTGGGGCAAATCCGTTAGGCTTAGTCTACACCTAAAAGTTAGGTTGCAATGGTAACATTGGTCAAAGCTGTGAAAAAAATACACACCTGGCCTTCATAGCTCTAGCTATGTAACCCCCAGTGTTGATACAGCAATGTTGATGGGCAGGATTTTGTCAATTGTAGTGACTGTCATAAAGGGTGTTCCTACTGGTGGTGTTCCTAGACCCATGGGAAACCCCTTCAGTCTGTGTAGGCTGTGACTACACAACAGGATTATGCCAGCATAGCTACAATGCCATCGCTGTGGTGGTATATGGCTTTAGTTCTCCATCAGTACACTGAGGATAAACAGTAAAAAGTAGTGCTATAGGGATAAATACACTAAAGATTGTAAGGTGGTCACACACTACAGTAATAAGGGGCACAGAAGTGAGAGATGTGCCTAGACTATAGGTTTTTTTTTTTTTAAAGTAGCCTTTTTTCAAAAAAACTTCCCATGTCTAGACTGTTGCCATGTTCTTTCAAAAGTAAATGGAAAGAACACGGCAGTTTTTTCAATGGCGGAAAACCTCGTTTTCTGAGGAAGAACACCTTTTTTCGAAAGTGCTCTTTAAAAAAAAAGGCGCTATGTAATGCAAACTGTGCTTTTTCAAAAGAGAGAATCCAGACTTGGAAATGCGGCTTGGTTATAGTCTAGATGCCCTTTTTCGAAAGAGGGCCTGTGTTGAAATACCCTACAAAGATTTGCCAATGCAAGTTGTCAGTATACAGCCTCAGCAGTTAGCACATCTCTTGTGCACATGTGTGCTTGGCTCCTTGCATTGGTA
This sequence comes from Pelodiscus sinensis, assembly GCF_049634645.1. Lineage (NCBI taxonomy): Eukaryota > Metazoa > Chordata > Testudines > Trionychidae > Pelodiscus > Pelodiscus sinensis. Next base: position 293,798,728 of record NC_134711.1, on the reverse strand, counting down.
CCGCACACAATCACCAGGAGTGCTTGTGTTGATGCACAGAGACGTACACCATGGATGGATATGCCAGCGAGCAGCCCACAACCATTGACGATACATGGATGGTCCGAAAAAGGTTGTACACGGGTGAGTTGGAGCCAGAGATCAACTTCCAATAATGCAATGTTTCCCATACCATAATATTATATCTATCCCATAATATTTATGTCTATTTTCAATTTCCCACAGATCCATGGGGGACTTGGCACTATCACCCATCTCTCACAAACGAATGAAGCCTGCACAGGAAATATATATATGGCTTTAAAATGTTTATAATCCATGTAAAAATATTTATCTTAGAATTAGAAAAACTAGTTAATGTCAAAAACCCTTTAATAACTTGCAGAGATTTTAATAGTTGTAATGAGTTATGGAGAAGTAAGAACACTGCTTAGAAAATGCTTAGAACAATTGATTGATATGTATAACCTTGTAACACTGAATAAAAAAGCACCTAGATTTAATTCAGTTAATGGATTATTTTCAGATTTTAGCTTGTAGCAGTTCCCAAATCCTATAGCAAATACGTTCAGCTGGTAAAGTCATAAAGAAGATGGAATGGAAATTATCATTTCCATACACTTATTAAATACCAAAGCCAAGGAAATGCCAAGAACACAACAAAATTGTTCCTAACTGGAATTTTCAGAAAGCAGACTGGGTCTTTTCAAGCTTAAATGTGATTAACATTTTTGTAGTAACTATACAAGTGACAACCTAGGAGAATCTGTAACAACATAATAAAAGGAATTACAGAAGCAGCTGATCTGGCCATTTACAAAACACCACATTCTTCCAACTTAGAAATCAGGTTCTCTGATGGAATGAGGATTGCAAATTACCAATCAAGAAAGCAAAACACACAATGAATAGTAAAGATTTAATTATTTATAAAATAGTGCACAAAGGATTATCAAAAAGACAAAAAAAAAGATCTGGAGAAATGTATGTGGCAAATTGAACAAAGAGTCAAAGCTTTTGGAAATACACAAGCATATTCAAAGAAAGAATGTAATTCATAGTAAATATAAACTTAGTCTTATAAACAATAAAATTGAGGTCTCCATCTTAGGAAAGGCAGACATTTTAGCAAAAATATTCCAAAATGTGACTATAAATCAAAGCAGAATGTTTCATATGTTCCTCTTCAAGGAAGTCCATTGAGGAAAACACTGAACTATTAAATGCCTGGGATAATAAGCTGATGATGTGTTGAGCAAACATTTTAACAGGCAGTAGCTTATTGCAGACATTAGACAAAGGAAAAATACAGTTCCAAGTAAAGATACTATAGGTAAAGACATGTTCCAACAGTTGTCAGTAGGATCTTTAAAGATTCTATTGTGGTTATGCAATGATATATGAAGACAAGAGCTGCTGCCAATAGAATAGACAAGCATTGATTATACCAATTAGGAAACCAGTCAAGCCATATACAATACCTGATGCTGATTGCCTATTGCTCTCAGATAATGTGAGGGAAAAATAATGGGAAAATGATTAATATAAAACTTGTGGAACGCTTGGAGCAAATAAGGTACAAAATGGCTTCAGAAGAGGAAGATGCACTATTGAGCATATGATGAAACTAAAAATGGCAGAACAAAAGAAACATAAAGACTAGAAACTTTTTGGTAAGTCTTCATGGACATTGAAAATGTATACCACAGGCAAGGGAGGGCTCATATGTAAACTAGCCAAAACTGAAACAATAGAATTATTTTTTTACGTGAATAAGAGAATATTTTTAAGTGATAGATTTATTCAAGTCAAAATGAGAATAGCTTTATTAAAAAAATAAAAAAAACCTACATTCTTACAAATGGAATTCCACAAAGGAGTACGAGCAACCCCACTTTCATTTCCACTATGATAAATGACCTGTCAGAAAGCGTGCAGGTATCTCCCCCTTTTTTTTTGCAGGCGACTGTGCCATGGAAAAGACAAATGAGGCACTCCAAAGAATTTTCAGGAGGGTAAATTATTTGGGATACACATTCTTACTTGTAAAATCTAAAGGATGAAAATTAGGGAAGATGGGGTCTGGTTTCTTTATGGCAAAAAGGTTCAGATAGTTCAAGTTTGTGTTCCAAGGAGTAATGTTTGATAATGAATTAATTTAGGAAGGTCACAGATAATATCATATAAAAGTGTAAAAGAAGGATGTACTTACCTAAAATATAGCTGGAAACAAATGGGATACAGATATGAAGATACTGGTGATGATATAGATAGAAGAAGTTTACAGTGTTGTGGGAGCATGGGCCAGAAAAACTGGGGGGCCCTACACACCCCTTCTGTCTGCAGTCTCCCTTCCCCCACCCTCCCGTCCTGCATTCCGATGGTACTCCTGCTAGTGGTTGGGACAGAGGGGGGCAGGAGTGCAGGGCTGATGGGCAGAGTGAGGCAAGTTCTTGACCCAGATCACTGGGATAAACACCAAGGCTATGTCTACACTCGCGGCTTCTTGCGCAAGTAATATGCAAATGAGGCTAAGCGTGGAATATCGCCGAGCCTCATTTGCATACCTAATGAGCCACCATTTTTTTCAGAAGAGGCTTTTGCGCAAGGAGTGTCTACACTGCCCCTTCTTGCGCAATGCCGTTACACCTATTACTTGAGAGGAAGAACGGCATTGAGCAAGAGGGTTTTTCTTGCGCAAGAAGGGGCAGTGTAGATGCTCCTTCTTGCACAAGAGCCTCTTCTGAAAAAAATGGTGGCTCATTAGGTATGCAAATGAGGCTCGGCGATATTCCATGCTTAGTCTCATTTGCATATTACTTGCGCAAGAAGCCGCGAGTGTAGACATAGCCCAAGTGTGGGGGCAGCTATTTTCCCGGGGCCTCCCAATTGTCTAGAGCCCTTTCGCACGAGCCACATTGGCCTAGTGGCTAATCTGCCACTGTGTATAGAGCACAGATAAGACCAGTTCTAGACTATAGATACCAAGCTTTTGGGTTAGAAACCTGGAACTACACCAAGCCCAAATTCTGAGATTGGCAATGGTAACAACAGCCATGTGTGTTTGATACAAAAAAACAGTGAGAAAGCATCTATAAATCCAAGGCTGAAATCTTGTGGGCAAAGGTAAAAGGGAATCATTAAAATAGAAGTGCACAGCAGATTTATGAGGATTTCTGGGATTGTAGCAGACAAAATTATATGGATTACCATAGACTTCCTCATGCCTCCAGGACCAACAAATGGGTAACGGAGACATGTAAAAAAGAAAAAAATGAGTGAAATAAAAGTTTTTACTCATGGGAAATCAAATAACAGCTAGACAGTTATTCCCCCATTTGTAGATTTGGAATTGCATGAAAAAACTCAGGGAAAGAAAAACACATTATGGTCAATGACATTTCTGAATGGATTTATGAAAAAGGTGGGGACAACTTTGTCAAGTTTATATAGATGGATCAAAAGATGATGGCAAGGTTAGAGTGGGAACAGCTCTCTGTGTTCCTAGTCTTGGAATCCAAAAATCTAAAAGGCTATCAAATTATGTCACCATCCTGATGGCTGAGCTAATGGGGATGCTGTTGGCACTCACCAAGATTAGAGATGTATGACTGACTGCAGCTGTAATTGTATCTGATTCCCTGTCAGGCATTCTGACAATCAGAACAGGGGCTTTGGAAAGCAAAAATAACATAAGTGAAATAATGTTCCTAACGATGGAAATAATGAAAGCAAATATCTGTGTAACAATAGGATTGTGTGACAGGGTCCTACTATACCCTGCGCTAGAAAAGGAACCATGAAGGTTGGTCCCCAGACCTACCTAAAAAAGCTGCAGGGACGCAGCAGGCTGAGTTAAAAAGATCTGCGTGATGTTTCCTGATAGAATGTAAATGTGGCTGACAATTGGGTTAGTGCATTTCCCGCCCCCCCCCCCCCATCATTCCCCAGCACAATTACTGTGTGTAGTGTCTCCAACAAATTCTTCTCACAAGCACTGTCAGGCTGATTTAAGGGAGGCTCTTTTGTATTCCATTGCGCTAATATTGATCTCTCAAACAATCTTAAAAACAATACACGACATGAGAATTCAGCTGTCTCATACGGTAGCACAGAGCAAGCATTTAATTACAAGTAAGTATGTTAGGCCAGCATTGCCTTAATATCATAGTCAAAGCTCAGTTTCCTTGCTGTTGCAAGTACAGCCACTTGCAACTTGACTTTAATATTTGCAGGAACTGTCCAAATAGTTTTATTTTGTTGCTCAATAATTTGAGTCAGAAACGATATAATAAGCAAGAATGTATGAGCCACAAATTGTATCTGAAACTAGGTTGAGATTAGAATCTCTCTCTCCTATCCCTTTTCAATTGATAATTTTAAGCGTTTTATAGATTCACAGAATTTAAAGCAGCCAGAAGGGATCATTAGATGATGTAGTCAAATCTGTGTAGCACAGACTATTAATTTTTACCCAATAGCTTGTGTTTGGCTAAAGCATATTGTACTTGAGTGTACTACCCTTCAAGGGCCAGCAAGAAGCCTTAGCCAGAGCCACCTATATACAATCAAGGAGACCCCTATCCATGGGCACTAGGTAAACCCCTAGCTTGTGAAGGCAGCCTCCCAGTCCCCGCTCTGTCCATCCTAAGCTCTGCCCCTTCTGCAGCCACCAGCCCCAACCCCTCCCCCCACATTGAGGGTGCTGGCCCCCAGCCCTCCCATTGTGGCTGCTGGCCCCTGCTTCCCAGCGCTGGAACCCAAGGTTGCCAGGAAACACAGCCCCAGCCCTCCTCTCCTGGCTCTTGAGCACATGGAGACTGGGCAGTGTGGCTGTAGACCCCTAACCTCAGAAAGCCGGACAAGCCACACAGCCCTAGCCACCCCTGGAGTACTGGGTGAGAGGTACAGCCATAGTCACCATAGAGTGCTGGGTGGGTGGCACAGTCCCAACCTCCCAGTCCATGCCTCCTGGCCAGCCCTCCCACTCATGAAACACCACCCCCAGCCGAGCCACCAGCACCAGTGCTAGGCTGCTAGAGAGGCCCCAGGAGCTCACTGCAACTCTCAGCCTATCTGTCCCCATCACCAGGAGCAGGCAGGAGAGAGCCTAAAGGTAGAGCATGGATTAGGCCTCCTTAGGCAGTCTGGGAAGGTAGTGCCACCTATACACCTATCCCTACGCCACCTGAGGACTGCCTTGTTTAAAAGGGAGAAAGGAAGCTGAGCAGGGTTTGGCAACAGAAACCAATGGCTTATCTCCACTGAAAACACTTCTTGTGTAGACTACCTAGCTCCTTCTATCAGCATAGGTATTCCACTATAGAGGCTATAGCAAAGTCAATGGGACAATTCTCCTGTCAGCCTAGTGCTGGTTTTCACCTGAGGTAAGGGCTGTATAGTTCTGTCTCTCACAGGTATGGCTTTGTCATACCCCTCAGAGACATGCTAAATAAAATTAAATTCCTAATGTAGACCATGCCTCAGAGCTGGACTGAGAAGGAGCAGGGATGGGAAGAGATAGAGTAGAGAAGAGGCCTGGGGAGGAGAGGGAGTTGTCCTGGGCCCTGCCCCTCCAAGAAATGGCCCTGACTTCAGTATACACCGTTTTCTCCACCCCTCAGATTATTTTATGTTTTTTTCTTTCTTTGCCTTCTTTGGATTTCCACCCCTATGCTCAAAATCTTTTTAAAAATATGGACACAAGAGCTGAATGCAGCAATCTAGTCAGTCTTGGTCTCACCAATGCTCTCTACAGAGGTAAAAAAAACTTCCCTGCACCCTACATCTCTGTTTGTCAGCAAAAACTGCATTAGCTCTTCTGGTCACAGCATTGCACAGGGAGCTCATGTTCAGTTGCTAGTCCTTTATGATTCCCTAAATTTCTTGTGAAGTCACTGCTTTGTAGGATACACTCTCCCATTCATATTTTATTAGCCAGCCCAGGTGCTTGAGCTGTGTAACAAGGAGAATGGGAACAGAAAGGTCACTAGGAAACAGTTTACACTGCAAAGGGATGAATAGAAAAGGAACCATTGACACATACTACAACTCCTTTTACATTAAATTATATATATAAATGGCTGAGTTATACTGAGTTATAAATGTGACTATTATAAAATGAATCAACGTATCATTGCTTTTTCATTTTAAAAATGTTAAAATGTGTAAAATCTGTGTTTTTTGCTTAGGGAATGTATATATTATTGGAATTCCCTATTATTATAGAATTTTTCAATAAATCCACATCTGAATCTGATACACTATTGTCTCTAGCAATATCTTCTTGATCTTGTCCATTATTTAAGCTATTGGGTACTGTTAAAATCAATCCAAACCTGAATGTTGAAAAAGTTTGACCTTGAACACAAATATGCATCTTTGCAGGAAATGGGATTAGCTATTTGAGACAACATTGTTTAATTCTAATTAAAGACCCATTAATACTTTTCTTCTGCCCCCATTAATGTGCAATATCAGGAAGGAGTGAACATCCTGTCCCAGGAATAATATACTATGCTTTATCCAAACAAAGGATGTAGCAGATCTGTCTTCTTAAACAGATCCAGAGCTGGACTATGACTTTAATGGTAGTGCTCACATTGCTCCTTCTCAACCCCAAATACATGCAAATTAGTTTCTGACCACAATTTCTAATCTCTGCTTTCGGGAATGCATTTTTACTCAGTGTTGTCCTGTTCTACCAAAATAATCCCAAATTTATGAAAAAAATTATTATTAATTGGACTCAGATGAGATTAAGGCAGGATATAAAAGGCTGGCCCTGTTTTCCGTTGAAGAGAGGTGCCAGGGGACTTTGCAAGTCTCTCTTTGGGGAAGCATGATGAGCAGACTGGGCTGTTAGATCCTCAATGCTAGAGGTCAGGAAAGAGTGTAAGGGCCTCAAGTACTAAGCCACTGTAACCAAGGATGGAGCAGTATGAAATTGGGGAGGAGCCAAGATTAAAACTCCTGACTGGAGTGGCAAGGGTAGAAAGGAAGTGATTGGTGAGTGGGCTGGGAACATCCCAGAGGTATGAATCTGAGAGAGAGCTTGAAATTCCTGCACCAAGGGACAGTCCTGTAACTTCAGAGAAGAGCATGGTGAAACATGGCTATGAGAAGCAAAGATCTGTGAGTATTTTGGAGCTCCTAGGTAAGACATAAGGAAGGAGGATTTATTTTATAACTTTGAATTATGATAAAGCAGAGGAAACTGAGGCAGCAGCTGTACACTAACAATAGGGAGGAGGCACGTGGTGTAACACTGCATCTCTAAAACTAGGATATTATTGCCTATTCCAGGCTATTGTGAGGATTAGTTACTGTCTAAACTCGCTGAACTGCTAAGCATTATTGTGACTAAGTATTAATGGGGATGTAGGATGGTAAAATGCTAATAATAATAATGCATGTTATCCAGAATGATTGACTTTCTATTCTGTAAAGGCAAAGACAAAGAACCCTCCCTACATACGTACGCTACATATTAGAGGGAACTGAGTATTCACTCTGCGGTGGGAATTTCACTTAAGAAGAACATGAGTCACAAATAATTCAAGTATACACCTGATGAACACCACGGTCTCAGAGGGTATGTCTACACTACAAAGTTAATTCGAACTAACAGACGTTAGTTAGAATTAACTTTGATATGCGCTACACATGCAAACCGCTAGTTCGAACTTAATTCGAACTAGCAGAGCGCTTAATTCGAACTAGGTAAACCTCATTCTACGAGGACTACCACCTAGTTCGAATTAACTAGTTCGAATTAAGGGCTGTGTAGCCACTTAATTCGAACTAGTGGGAGGCTAGCCCTCCCCAGCTTTCCCTGGTGGCTACTCTGGGCACCACCAGGAAAACTCTTCTGCCCCCCTCCCGGCCCTGGAGCCCTTAAAGGGGCACTGGCTGACTACGGTGCCCGTGCCAGGTGCAAGCCTGCCAGCACCCACCCAGCAGACCCTGCACCTGGCACGGCTCGAGCCGGCCACCCGCTGCCACCCAGCCATCCGCCCAGGCTGGCGGCTCCCGGGAGCCTGCCTAGGTCTGCAAGAGGTGGGCACCCACTTGGTCTAGTGCAGACATCGTGGACCTCATCCACGACCTCCGCACTAGGCAGCCTCCTGCAGCAAGGAGTTCCACAGGTTGACTATTTGCTTTGTGAAAAAGAACTTTCTGTTGTTAGTTTGAAGCCTGCTACCCATTCATTTTATTTGGTGTCCTTTAGTCCTTCTATTATGGGAACTAATGAAGAACTTTTCTTTATGCACCCTCTCCACACCACTCATGCTTTTATAGACCTCCATCATATCCCCCCTCATTCTCCTCTTTTCTAAGCTGAGAAGTCCCAGTCTCTTTAGCCTCTCTTTATATGGGACCTGTTCCAAACTCCTGATCATTTTAGTTGCCCTCCCCTCTCCCACCCTCTCTCTTCCCCTCTCCCACCTCCTTTTCCCAGTCTCCCCAAGTTTTGTTCAATAAAGAGAGTTTCTATTTTTGAACACACGTGTCCTTTATTTTGTACATCAGGAAGGGGGGGCTAGAGAGGGGTAAGTGGAAGGAGGTGAGGGAGGAATGGGGTACAAGCCCCCGATGGGGAGGACTGGGCTGGCTCTGCAGGCTCCTTGGGGTGGAAACTCTCCTGAAGCCCCTTGATTGACCCCCCCCTCTGATGGCAGCCTGCGGCAAGTGCAGCCGGGCTCATGGCCGAGTGCTGTGATGTGCCGAGTGTGGCCACTCAGGGCACTCCAAGCCAGGACTGCTTTGCAAGCGGGGAACCCCTGAGAACTGTCTGTCCGGGGTGGGGGTCGGGTCCCTTTAAGCGCAGCCCTCGGCTAGCCTGAGGCAGCAGCTCCACACTCTAAGTCCTAATCTGATGCCCTGCCGGCACTGCTTCCGGCCATCCTTAACCTCAGTTTAGGGTCCACTCAGTGTGGACATGCTAGTTCGAATTAGCAAAATGCTAATTCTAATTAGTTTTTAAGTCTAGATGCGCTAATTCGAATTAGCTTAGTTTGAATTAACTAATTCAAGTTATTTCGAATTAGTGCTGTAGTGTAGACATACCCAGAGTAATTAGAATTGGGAATGCCTGCTTATAATGAATGATAGAGTTTACTAATAAAAATGTACTATCCATCTCTGTTCAATATAAAGCAAGGGCAATCTAGTGTAAATACATAAGAAAAATCACTAAATGGTCAGAGCACCGTCTTCCTAGGAGGAAAATGGGTGAAAGAAAATCTGGTGTCAGAGAGGGGAGTTTCTTTAAGGACCAAACACTAATGTGTAACTTTGTGATCATGCTAAGTCTGAGAGACAATGAAACCAATGCAGTTGACCCTACTCTGGCTCCCCCCTGTAGTGGGAGGCAGGCAGTGAAGAGCCAATGTCAAGATGATTCCCCCTCACAGTAGAGCAGGGTTGGGCAATCACAAGTAGTGGGTGGTCTGCATGAGTGGCCCTCCTTCATCTCAGAGGGCTGCAGCAGCCACGACCCACTAGGGTTCCACCTCTAGTCCTGCAGCCTCGCTGGCTGCTTCCCCTCCCCCACGTGCCTCTCGTGCACTCGGGCGCCAGAGCGCTGCACTTACCTGCTCCTTCCCCTCTGTCGGAGGACTGATTTGTCTGACGCATGCTCTGCCCCCAGCTCCTCTCCCTCCCTGCTGTAACTGGAATGCCATGAACAGCTGATTGGTTGCATTCCAGCTCGGGGTGGGAGGGAGAGGCATGAGGTCAGAGTGTGAATCAGGCAATTTGAAGCTCTTCCAACAGTGCTGGGAGGCAGTAGGGAGGTGTAGTAAGTGTAGGACTCGGGTGCCCCAGTGTGTGAAGCACATAGGTATGAGGGACTGCCAAGGGGTTGGGGGTCACAGATGGAGCTTTAGAGGATGGAGCCATATTTCCATGAATTCCACAGCAGAAGCACCATTGGCTGTTAAAATGGTGCTTCCACTCTGGCCATGGAAGAGGGTACAACTGATGAACACACAACTCTATCAGCCACCAGGCAAGCCCTTTCACATGAAGAGAAGATGGAGCACACCATGGCATGGAGCAGTTCAGCTGACATACCTTCAGCCTGAAGGGAAGATTGTGTTTCCCACATTCCCGTCCCCCTCCCTCCATCACATATGGAGCCAGTTAACTGAGTGCAGGAAGGGTGAATTTGATCATGACTGATTTTCTGACATTTTCCTTAGAACATGAAGTAAAGTACAGATTAGATTAGAAGAAAAGATATAATGGGAGTTTAATAAATAAAGGCTATACATGAACAAAAATAAGTATTAGCATGTCATTCTAATGTAGAGATAGATCCAGTGTCTACAAATCAATTTACATTGACTTCGATGATCAGGCACCACAATCTTAAATCTAACAGAAGACAATTGCTTTCTTTTTCCTTTGTAACATCACTCCGACAGACAGTTCTGTTGATACTGTGTTTATTTAAATGACACATACACCCTTTGGTGACTCAAATGTTATTTTCACACATAAGGGAGTTTATAGAAAGCACAATTAGGTTATATAAAGAAATATAAATGAACTCAACACATTCATGCGATATAAAGTGATTGGTAAAGCAGTGCAGAAGCTGCTCTAAAATAAAAAATGGAACCATCAGTAAGTCCTCTTAAGAATAACTTTGGTTTTATCTGCTATCCCAGTTCAATGATAGATAACTATGCTGTTCTTTCAGATTTTGGTATGTGTGAGGTCTTGACTAAATAGCTCTATAAAGGTCATTTTAAAGACTGATTTAAGAGATGCCTGAATGGGCCAATAGAAAGGTGGAAGGGAAGTATAATGCAAAAAAAAACAAACAGATTTAAGATAAAGCTTTCTAAACCTGCAGTTGTGAATGTCCATTCCCTATAACTCCAAACTTATCAGAAATATCTTCTCTATCTTTACTTCTATCAGCAAAGTGAGATCTCTAAGCACTGCCATCAAATCTCTACAATTCTCCCAGTATACAAATACCATAGTTTAAATAAGCTCTAGTCTGTAAAAAGTTTGCTTAGATGAGTCAATATGACCCACTTAAAGGAGATAGGCCCATATCTACACTGAAATCAGTGGAAGTTAGGAATCTCAATATCTTTTGTAGCTCTGGAGTACAGTTCTGTGGATTAGGAACATAAGAACGGCTGTACTGGATCAGACCATTGGTGCATCTAGCCAGTCCTGGCTTACAATGGTGGCCAATGCCAGGTGTTTCATAGGAAAAAAACAGAACAGGTAATCATCAAGTGAGCCATCGCTGTTGTCCACTCCTAACTTCTGGCAGTCAGAGGCTAGGGATATTCAGAGCACAGAGTTGCCTCCCTGACCATCTTGGATAATAGTTCTAGTTCTTTTTGGAACCCTGTTATAGTTTTGGCCTTCACAACAACCCCCTGGTACCACTCTATTTATCTGTCTATTTTGAAAACTGATTATTTATTCCTGCCCTTTGTTTTCTGTCTTTTAACCAGTTACCAGTCCATAAGAGGACCTTCTCTCTTATCCCATCACAGTTTACTTTGCTTAAAAGCCTTTGGTGAGGGACCTAGTCAAAGGCCTTTTGAAAACCCAAGTATGCAATACCCACTGGATCATCTTACCCACATGTTTGTTTACCCCCCTCAAACTATATTGTTTCACAGTAGGGCTTTATTTTGTAAAATATCATGAGAGAAATGGAGCCAGTGTCCAAAGCCTTGTATGAATGAGCTATAGCAAATTGTCCATAGAGCTGTATCACTAATCTGCATACATCCTGAAGTGTTAGGCACTATCAGTAACAAAAACAATATCATATTGTAGTTAAATTACAGTGACCTTTAAATCATGTTCCTTAAATTGGTTATTCATGAAAATATTAGCCAAAGTGCAACAATCATCTTTATTGATTTGGGGATGTAGGGTTTATCCTAAACACTCCATCACAAAAGCATCGTGAGTACTGTCAAGCCAGATTAAACTTCTGTATTCAAACAAGTTACTGGATTTTTTTCACTATTCACTCAGCTCTAGTAACACCACCTGTTTCCTTTGCTCTCTAAAGAAAATCCAGGGAAACAAATCTCTGCTTTTGGTTACAATGTATCTCTGCTGTTTATTACTGCTCCATTTATTTCCCCTTTTCTGACAGTGAAAGAAAATGAATTTCTTTCTGGACTAAAGCGATTAAGTCAATAATAGAACAGTCAGGGTACGTCTACACTACAGCGCTAGTTCGAACTAACTTAGTTCGAATTAGTTAATTCGAACTAAGCTAGTTCGAACTAGCGCATCTAGAACTAAAAACTAGTTCGAACTAGCGTTTTGCTAGTTCGAACTAGCGCGTCCACACTGATTGGACGCAGGGGGGCATTTAAGGGCAGCTGAAACCGGTTCTGGCAGGGCATCAGGTCAGCAGTTGCTTTGTGTGGCTGCTGTCTGAGGCTATCTGAGGCTCGTGCTTAAAGGGACCCCCCTGGACAGCCGGTTCTCAGCTTTCCCTGCTTGCTTGCCAACCTCGCCGAGGGACAGCAAAGCGTCGGTCTCTGTGCCCGTCTGTGTCGGTGCTTCCCTTCGGGGGGGACCGCCGCAGGTGGCAACATGGAGCCACGGCTCGCCCTGCACCTTCTGGTGCACGTTCTGGACTTGCTGCTGCAAGCCTGCCACCAATGGCTCGAGGCTGCCTGGCACCACCTGGGGAACGTCAGCCCCCTGCCTCTCCGCCTGGCCGTCCTGGGGGCCGTGGAGGAGCCGCGGCGGCGCCCCGGCACCGGCGTGCCCCGCCGCATCTGGCGTCTGGACACCAGCAGCGACTGGTGGGACCGCATCGTCCTGGAGCACTGGGACGACCGACAGTGGACCCAGAACTTTAGGATGAGGAGGGACACCTTCCTGGAGCTCTGCGAGTGGCTCGCCCCTGCCCTGCAAAGAAGGGACACTCGCATGAGGCCCGCCATCCCCCTCCAGAAGCGGGTGGCCATCGCCCTCTGGAAGCTCTCCACGCCGGACAGCTACCGATCCGTCGGGAACCAGTTCGGCGTGGGGAGATCCACTGTCGGAGCAGTGCTCATGCAGGTACGGCGCTCGTCGGCCACCGAGCCGGGGGGGAGGGGGGCTGCGAGGAGGGGATGGGCCACCCCAGGGACAAAGGGGGGGGCGGGAGGAGGCGAAGGCGCCCCGCACCGGAGAGGTCGGGCTGTCCCGGCCGTACTACACGCCGCCAGGGGGGTTGCTTCCGGGAGTGGGGCGCGGGGCACTGCCAGGGCACGCACGCTCCCAGCCACCCGGGCGCCCCACTGATTGACGCTTTGCTGTGTCTCTCTCCGCAGGTGGTCAAGGCCATCAACCGGGTGCTGCTCCGCAGGGTGGTCCGCCTCGCCGACCCGGACGCCGTCATCCGGGGATTCGGCGCCCTCGGCTTCCCCAACTGCGGGGGGGCCATCGACGGGACGCACATCCCCATCCGTGCCCCGGAACACCAGGCGTCCCGGTACGTCAACAGAAAGGGGTACTTCTCCGTCATCCTGCAGGCCGTGTGTGACCACCGGGGACAGTTCACGGACATCAATGTGGGCTGGTCCGGCAAAGCACACGACGCACGGGTGTACCGGAACTCCTCCGTGTGCCAGCGGCTGCAGGACGGGACCTTCTTCCCCGACCGCCACATCAGGGTCGGGGACGTGGACATGCCCGTCTGCCTGGTGGGGGATGCCGCCTACCCACTGCAGCCGTGGCTCATGAAGCCCTACACGGGGCACCTCAATCCCTCCCGCCAGGCCTTCAATAACAGGCTGAGCAGGGCCCGCATCGTGGTGGAGGGGGCCTTCGGGCGACTGAAAGCCCGCTTTCGATGCCTCCTCACCCGTCTGGACCTGGCTGAGCACAACATCCCTCCCGTGGTGGCGGCATGTTGTGTGCTCCACAATTTGTGTGAGCGGAAGGGGGAGGCTTTCTTGCCAGCCTGGATGGCTGAGGCTGACCGCATGGCTGGACACTACGGTCAGCCCCGCACCGCCGCCGTCCGGGAAGCCCAGCGGGGGGCCATCCGGATCCGGGAAGCCCTGCGGGAGAGCTTCCAGGTGGAGGAGGAGGAGGACTGACCTCTCCCTGCATGCCCCACCGGGGCCTTCTTCCACCCTACCCCCCCCTTCCCCTTTCCCCTCCCTATCTACTGTACAATAAAGACACCTGTTTTTCAAACAAAAACGTCTGTTTATTTCAGAGAACTGGGGTGGGGGAGGGAGGAATGAAGGTGGGAGAAGGGAGGGGGAAACCTGGGACAAGGGAGCTGGAAGGGGAGGGGAGGGAAGGGAGGAAGGGAAAGGAAAGCTCAGGGGTGGGAGTCCGGCTGCCTCTCCCGTCTCGCCACACTGCGGGTCCGGGGGCGTCGGTGGGGAATGGTTGTGGAGGGGGGGGCAGAGAGGACAGGGGGTGTGGAGGAAGCAGGAGGAGCAGGGGGAGCAGGGGGAGCAAGAGGGGGAGAAAGAGGGGGAGCAGGGGGAGGAAGAGGGGGAGCAAGAGGGGGAGCAGGGGGAGGAGGAAATGGAAAGCGGTCCAGCAGGCTCTGGAGGTGGCCTCGCAGGGCACGGCCCTGCTCCTCCAGGGCCTCCAGACTCCTCTGGCGCAGCCTGAGGTCCTCCTGGACCCAGTGGTCCTGGAGACGGAGCTGTCGGTCCAGGAACCGGAGATGCCGCCTCTGGTAGTCCTCCTGGTTCCTGGCTGTCCTGCTTGCCCGGGCGCGGGCGGCTGCTGCAGGCGGTGTGGTGCGCCCTGCAGGCCCCGGTGCTGCAGCTGTGGTGCAAGAAGACCAGCGGTCAATTACCCCAGGGGCCCAGGTGTGTGAAACCCAGCTCCCCTCTGCAAGGCCAGGGCCCCTGCAGGATCCCCAGCTGCTGCTCCGTGGTGGGCAAGGCCCAGGCGCACGGTCCCGGGGCTCCCTCTCGCCCCAGCCCCCCGTACACATAAGGGGAACACGAGGGTACTCACAGGTGGACGCCTCCCCGGCCTCTGATGATGCAGGCGAGCGGCTCTGTGGGGTGCCTCGGGGGTCCCGGGTCCTGGGAAGGCTGGCGGCAGGCTCCTGGCTCTCAGAGCCCTCCTCCTCCTCCTCCGTCTCCAGGAGCGGTCCCTCTGCCCCGGGGTCAATCACGTCCCGGGGGGCAGGGACGGCATGAGGCCCCAGGATGCGGTCCAGGGCATGGAAGTGGGGGCAGGCCTCCGGGTCAGCCCCTGGCAGGCAGGCCCGGGAGTAGGACTGCCGCAAGTCCTTAATTTTGCAGCGCACCTGCTCCCGGCTGCGCTGGTGGCCCCTGGCGGCCAGACTGGCAGCCATGCGTCCATAGACGGCCGCGTTCCGGTGGCTAGTGCGGAGATCGTGGACATTGGAGGCTTCCCCCCAAACCTCGATGAGGTCCACGATCTCCGCACTTGACCAGGCGGGCGCCCGCCTTTTGCGCCCCCGGGCAGGCTCCCGGGAGCCGCCAGGCTGGTCGTGGGGAGCAGTGGAGGGCTGGGAACCCTCGGATGGCTGGCTCATTGTGTGGCAGGTGCAGGCTGTGCAGGCACGGGTGCTTGCAGCCTTGCAACTGGCACAAAGTGAGTAGCCAGCCCGTGGCCCTTTAAGGGCTCCGGGGCCGGGAGGGGGGCAATAGAGTTTCCCTGGTGTTGGCCAGAGTGGCCACCAGGGAAACCTGGGAAGCCTTAGCCTCCCACTAGTTCGAACTAAAGGGCTACACAGCCCTTAGTTCGAACTAGCTAGTTCGAACTAGGCGTTAGTCCTCGTAAAATGAGGTTTACCTAGTTCGAACTAAGCGCTCCGTTAGTTCGAATTAAGTTCGAACTAACGGAGCGCTAGTGTAGCGCCTAGGAAAGTTAGTTCGAACTAACGTCCGTTAGTTCGAACTAACTTTCTAGTGTAGACATACCCTCATTGTGCAGCACAAGCAATGCAACTTAAGGACAGCAGACAGTAACATCTATAATAATCCTACCTGCTGTATATTGTATGTATACTAAAAACTATAGGAGTGACTGTGGCAGCTGCACACAGACTCCAGCACACAAATTCCAACCACTGGGCTTAAAGGGTATGTCTATACTGCAGTTAAAAACCTGTGGCTGGCCCATGCTAGCTGACTCGAGCTCATGGGGCTTAAGCTAAAGCAAGGGTGGCAGGTGGAGCCCTTCTTTGGGGAGGTTAACCCCCAGCTTCATCTTTTCTGCCCACATCCCATCCTCAGTGGCCAGAGACCCTCGTGCATTGCCTGAAGAGTCCTGAGTGTCCCCCTTGGACAGAGGCGCCTTGGGCCACCCCGAATCCTGATCCCCTCCCCTCCACAGATGGGGAAGCCAAGGCCAGCCAGAGCCCTCCATCCCCCCAAGCACACCACACCTCCCCAGACCCCAAACTACCCCATGGGAACAGCTCGTGTTTCATCTCTTCTGGAAGAAGAACCTGAGCTTTTGATATGTGCCATGCTAAGGAGACTCTATGTGCTAGTCAGCTTCCTGGGTTCATCAGTAATATTCTTGCTATCTGAATAGCAGCTACTATCTCCTTGGCTGCAATGGAACCTGCATGGGGCATAATAATAAGCAAACCTTTTCCCACCAAACCAATAATCGGCCATTTATCTGCATCTCCCATGAGCTACGGGGCCATTTAATTGTGGTGTAAACATTTGAGCTCAGGCTGAAACTCAAGTTCCAGCTCTTCCCACCTTGCAGGTTCCTAGACACTGACCCCCAGCCTGAACCCATCATCTATACTGCAATTAAACAGCCCCTTAACTTGAGTCCCCATGAGTCTATAGTAGCTGACACATGCTGGTTGTGAGGTTTTGTTCACAATGTAGCTGTACCATTAGGTACCTACATATGGATTTAGGTGACAAATGTAAGCGGGGGAATGGTCCCGCTATTGTGGGGAACTTCCCTGGCTTCTATACTACCCCGGTGAAATGGACCAGTGAAAGGATCTGAGTCCCCACTCCCACTTCTTTTACACAAAGGCCTCCCAACCCTGAGGGCTCCCCTCCCACTCTCCTGAGTAGCAGAGTCCTCAAAATCCCAACAAGGCTGGGCCCAGGTTTTCTGGAGTTTAATCCCCGACCTTGTAGTCACTTAGAGCAGGGGCTAGGGTGTCCCCACTCTGGGGTGCTCTCTTTACACGGGATGCTTTCTTGACCTACTGATCATTACATACAGTTCAAAATGAATACAATTTCTTAAAGCAACAGATTAAAAAGAACAGAATAAGGAAAAAATGAGACAGGTGAAAAGAGAACACATAGCCCCGCTGAGTAGCACGGGGACATCACAAACAGCAGTCTGCAGAGTGTAAGGACAGTTCACAGTCTGTTCCTTATAGGTCCCAGGGCTCTTTCTCAGGCCCTGGCTGTGCTGCAGGTGGGGCTGCAGGCTGGACACACTTGCTCTGGCAGTGACCACAGGACTTCAGGCTCTAGGTGGCTGAACCCCTCTCCCAGTTGGAGTTACTATCCCTCTCCAAGTCTGGCCTGCTGGGCCTCTTGGCTGGTGGCATCTCCCTGCCCAGAGCCTCTTTCCCCCCCTTTGCTGGTCCCAGCTGCTCACCACACCTAGCTCCAGACTATGTTGCTTTGCCAGCCTCCAGCCTGCCAGCCTCCAGCTGGCGTTACTTCTCTGACCCCTCCAGCTGGCGTTACTTTGGCTCTGGTCACTGCAGGCCTGCTTCTCACCACAGGGTCTGTGCTCTTTGGGCTGTGTGGGCCTCTGGCTCTCTCACTGCAGGTCTGCTCCTCAGCACAACTTGCACTCCTTGCTGCTCTTCTTAGCTCTCTCCCCCTTTGACTCAGACCCAGAAAATCCCAGATCACACGGAAGATGGGACCTGGCCTCCTAACTCCCTCATTGGCCTGTCCAACCTGTCAATCAGGCTGACTTGGAGTGTTGGCCTCTTTCCATTGTCCCTGGGGCTGTCAGTCTCAGGGCCCTGATTTCTCATAGACCTCCTTCCCCTTTTGGTACTCGGATCTAGCCAACCAAAAACTCCCACTGAGTTTTAGAAGGGGCTAACAGTCCCCTTACACAAAGTTTACGCACTTCCTTTTGAACCCTACTGCCAGGTGCCTTTTCCTTTGCCACTCAGTAAATAAGTATCAGAATATTTGAGTTCTTTGCTCACAGCACCATGTCTGGCTCAATCCTGCTAGACCAGAAATTATTACTTCTTCCTCCTCCTAAAAATTAAATAATAATATTATTGTTGCAGAACAGCTGTGTTCCAACCCTAGCTGAATTTTAGTTGCATTTGGAACACAGTTAAAAGCATTCCCTGGTACAGTAGTGTTGCCCTGTAAAACTGAATGGAAAGACAAATAACTCAACACAAAGCAAAGAAACAGGTTGAGAGCCAATCACACAGCAAACCTCTATTTTCCTTGAGCTAGAAATTGAGGGGAAAAAAGAACAGAAATGTATACATCCAGTAAGTACAAGCTGAAGATCTATTATACTCTACACTTCACAGGTGATTCAGGAGAATGCTCAAAGATAATTCATGTGAATACATTTTCTTAATGACTTCTAAAAGCTTTGGGGTATACTCCTCTTAAAAAGAAAGAAAATAAATACTCAAAATTGGTTTCTTCTAGAGTTCACACAATGTTCTATGCTCAGAGTAAATATATGCCAATTGCCCTCAGAACAAATAATAAACCTTTTTCACTCTGAGAAAGTGCACTTCAGCCCTCCCCTTTTTTAATCCATCACAGAAAATACTAGGTTAGAAGATTCCAAATACCAGAGAAAGCAGATTCCTATCTTCATTGTATAGGACAACCACTTATATACAGACAAACCAACCAATCAACCCCATAACTATACCTGTAGCAAAGTGTTATAACAAAAGAGGTTACTGAATGCAACATATACACTGGAAGTGAGTGCTCAGGATGATTTTCTGACCAGATGCTCACTTTGTGGCTCTTTGAACCAGTTACCACACATGACTTCAAATTTTATTCTTACATTTTTGTAGGTACATTGCACATCATGTAACTTTCAGTCTCAATTTGAATTTAGACTTCTAAGTGCTACAAAATAAGCACTCAATGGGCAGGGATAAGTTGAGGATCTCGTGCAAGTTGGGGAAATAGCTAAGCTGAAATGTGGCCAGTAAATAAGAGAAAATGTTAACTTGAAAGAGAGAACATCCTAAACCTTTAATATCCTGATCAGTTACTGTTCTTTAGTACTGCAGCTATTAAGTGACACCCAAATTTTCTCACGGGATAAAATTAATTTCCAAACAAAAGTGAAGAGATTATTTATTAAGATAAACAGAAACCACATCCATTTTAAAGAAGGCCAACAGCTCTGTGTTCAGTTATTTTCTTACTATTAGTAAATGTTGACTTTTTAAAAGCATTTTTTTTTTCTCTAAAGAGCCATATGGGTCCATTGGCTATAAGAAAATCAACAAGCCATACAAAATGCAGTGTTGTGGTGCCATCTAAGTAAGGATTAACCAACTACTTTCTTAAGTGCTGATTTTAAACATGGAACGGAGCATCCTTTTAAAATATTTAGTAGGTTCTAATTTGTCAATAAATTGTAGAGCGTTTACACCTTACGGACTACAGGGCTGTGGCACTTATATATTACCTAAAGTTTAAATAATACTGTCTGAAACAAGCTAAATCATGGTATAACTATATGACTTCTCTTTCTAAACAGTTGATATCTTCCTGATAGTTTACAGTATTCTTGGGTAATATTCAAGATGATGGGAAGGTAACAGTGTATATGACCACCACTCTACTTGGATGATGTTCAGGAGAAGTAGAGTAGTGAGTGTACATTTTACAGTGATTTCTGACATTTATCCTCTAAAAACACATCTTTGTAAATAGGCCTGGGGCATGGATGGAAAATTGAAATGCAGAATTCAAAAGGCTGTTAATAAAAGCCTTTTTAATAGCCTAAGCTTTGCATCTGTAGGTCCATTTAGAGCACAGGATCTCTAAATGGATGGCCTCTTCTTCCTGGATTCCTTCCAAACAGGACAATGTGATCTTCTTAAAGGGATCCTTGTGGAGATTGCCGTCCACTATAACTTTTTCCATGGGATGGCCCTAGTAAAGTTATGTGTTTAAGTAGTCACAGGCTATTACCGAGTGCTTCCAGTCACAGATGACTTCTCAGAATAAATGTCAAATTAAATCAATGATGTAAACAATATCCAGCTAGGTCTGTATCATCCACAGAGCTAACCAAATGAAATTTTCAATGTGGTCCCCAACATTGGTTCACAACTCTGTGTGAGGCTTGCTCATCTCTAGTTAGGTCATGGTGGTGATTTCTTTGCCTGATATCATTAGCTTCCTTTGACATTGGTCTATTAGTATTTTATTTTATTTTTTATTCTTTATTTGTGTGTGTGGTTATGTTGTAAAGATACACCACAGGGTAAAAAAAGCAATAGCCCAACAACAACAAAAGGTTCATTATTTTCTTTCTTGAAACTCTGATTGTAATTGGTGCACACTGCTAGATGAGACCATTTAAATTAATGGATTGCTGAGTTAAAATTCAGCTCAGTGTGGGAAGAGCATGCCACTGCTGGAAAATGGCTTCCTGTCACCATATTCCTATCAGTCATGGAAGAAACTATTGTGTTAGTATAATTGACATTGCAAGTGCATCAGCAAACAATCAATCAGGGATATCTCTCCGAAGCATACATCTTCAATGAGGGCACCTCACCCTCAAGAAAATCATTGAGCCATAAATTTCAGCTGTTTGTACAAAGAGCTGGATTGATCTGTGCACATATAATTACTCATTTTAGCATGCCTAGAATTACTGTGTGATAGCATCCTTACTGAAATGTTCTCTGCTCTTTCAGACAGTGGCACTATAAATACTTCTGCAATCTGCTAAAGGATAAATATGCACTACAAAATTATTATTGTATATGCATAAAATCACAGCAGCAGCAGCAACATATTTTCCACATTAGTGGGTAATGTTTTCTATAGCATCACTTTTTAACAACTGAATGGTTCAGAAAAGAAAAAAGAATAGTAATAAAATAGGCAATAATTTCAGTTAGCTATATAGATTTTCCGCTTTAAACCTTGACAATTGCTTACTCTTAAATAATAAACAACCGTTAATAGAAGCGAAGTACTTTACAATAAATACACTGTGATCCACTCTTCCACCTTTAATATATTAAATTATCTTTATTTAGAGAAAACAAGAATCCCTTGGGAAGATAGCTCTCAGAAAGTCTGCAAAAGTGCTTACCACTTCCCATTTCACACCAGCTGATTCTGTCTTTTGTTTCCCAAACAACTGGGAGCAGTATTGCTCCTTCATTTAGGGCTGTTTCCACCCTCCTCAAAGTTGATAGGGATTTCTCTATCCAGAGGTGACTGCTGAGGAGGGACAAGAGGTCTGCTTCTATGACCAACCCCTCACCATCCCTACTAGGGTGCAGGACCTGGGACAACCTCCCCCCCCCACATCCTCCCCAGACCCTGTCGCTGCTCTGCTCTTGCCCCCACTCCACCCTTTACCCCAAACCCTGCCGTATTGCACCCCCACTATGACCCTTCTCCCAAGCCTCTGACCCTGCTCCACCCCTCCTTGCCTCTTCCCACCTCTTCTCTGCCTCCACACTACTCCCAACTCCACCTCTCCTCCAAACTCCATCCCCCAAGCAACATGGCCCAGGGGAACTAGTGGGGGGCCTGGTGCCAGCAACAGAAGTCAGCTCCCCCCATCCCTCACCTGTGGCAGAAGGAAGCAGAGCAACAAAGACCACTCCCCCAGCTCTCAGCCACCTCACTCTGCTTCTCACTGCTGGTGAAAACAGGGCAATGCCACCCCTACCCTGAGCAAACACCTCTTCCTGAGCAATGCTGTTGGGAGCCAAGGGAATGGAGTGGGCTCCGGCTGGGTCACTCTGCTTCCCACTGCTGGTGGGTACTGGGGGGCAGTCTGACCCCTGCTGCTTGCACCAGGTCCCCTGCTAATCCCCAAAGTTGCCCTGTGCCCTGTGGGGTTCCCCAAAGCATAAGGCCTGGTTTCCCCAAACCATCCAATGGATGGGAGGGCTTGGGCAGCCGGCTGCTAGACCTTTGCCCCTCCCCCTGCATGTCATTTGAGGGACATCTGAGCCTTTTTGTATGCGAGGACTGGCCTGCCTTCCTAGGTTTATGAGGGTGGGAAATCATTTTCAAGACAAACTACAAAGAGAAACAGCAGAGCTGCAGTTCATTTGCAAATTTAACATAATCAAATTAGGACTGAATAAAGACTTAGAATGGTTCTCTCACTACAAAGGAAATTTTTCCTGGGAGAGTTTGTGTGGCAGTGTGTGTGTGACAGTAACTGTGTGTGGCTCAGAGACAGACTGGCACAGACTGGGTGTGACAATGACATCGAGACTGTGTATGCTGGCTGATGCTGGGTAAGTTTCTGAGAGAAGCCACACTCCGTCTCTTTAAGCCAGGGAAAGCTGTCCTGCTCTTTTGTCTTCTCCCTCCCCCACTCTGCTGAGCTGGGGTATGAAGAGAAAGAGTGTGTGTGTGTGTGTGTGTGTGTGTGTGTGTGTGTGTGTGTGTGTCATTGAATCACTTAGCGTCTATGCTTCCGAATGGAGCAGCTCCGCTGTGTCTCCCTCTCCCCAATCCCTGCTTTGCAGATATGGGGTTATAGGGACACCAAGACTTTAGCACTCCCTTCCATCCTTCCCCCATGCCCTCACTCTGCACAGCTAGCAGGAGAATCCTGAGCGTAGCTAAGCTGCAGGACAGAGCAAGTTGGGGGAGGAGCAGCAGAACACCCACTGCCATCTGTAAGTATGCACCTTTGCTAGAGAATTGCTTGGTGGGCCACATCTGGTTCCAGGGCCTGATTTTGCTCATCCCTGCCCCAAGTATATCCTTTAGAATAAACATTTAAGGTACAGGTTTTTCTTTTGATGTGTCTAGACTTTATTGGAGCAGAAACAGGCTCTTAAATTTGTTTAATTTAATTTTTAAATTAAAAATTTTCTGAACTCTTTCATAATTCTGATCCCCACTGCTCTTCCCCCCCTTCTATTTATGGAGAGAGATCACTGACTCTTCCTGTGCACTTAATAAGTATCTCAAAACTGGAATATATATTTAAAGAATAAATTATACAAAGTATAACCAGCTTTAGCCAGGTCACTGGTGGCTGTATAGCCTGGTGGTTAGGTCCCTTAACCTTCATGAGGGCTAAATATAACTTAGATAGGGCCACGATAAGGTGGGTGCATAATTGGCTGGATAACCGTAGTCAGAGAGTTGTTGTTAACGGTTCTAAATCCTGCTGGAAAGGGATAACAAGTGGAGTTCCTCAAGGGTCTGTTTTGGGACCCGTACTGTTCAATATCTTCATCAATGATGTAGATATTGGGATAGAGAGTACTCTTATTAAGTTTGCAGATGATACCAAACTGGGTGGGGTTGCAACTTCTTTGGAGGAGAGGGACATAATTCAAAATGACCTTAGCAAGTTAGAGAAATGGTCAGAGGTAAACAGGATGAGGTTTAATAAAGAGAAATGCAAAGTGCTCCACTTAGGAAGGAACAATCAGTTCCATACATACAAGATGGGAAGCGACTGTCTAGGAAGGAGCATGGCAGAAAGGGATCTAGGGGTCATAGTGGACCACAAGTTGAATATGAGTCAACAGTGTGATGCTGTTGCAAAAAAAGCAAATATGATTCTAGGTTGTATCAACAGGTGTGTTGTAAGCAAAACTCGTGAAGTCATTCTGCCGCTCTACTCTGCACTAGTTAGGCCTCAGCTGGAGTACTGTGTCCAGTTCTGGGCGCCACATTTCAAGAAAGATGTGGAGAAATTGGAAAGGGTACAGAGAAGAGCGACAAGAATGATTAAAGGTCTAGAGAACATGACCTATGAAGCCAGGCTTCATGAACTGGGCTTGTTTAGTTTGGAAAAAAGAAGATTAAGGGGGGACATGATAGCGGTTTTCAAATATCTAAAAGGGTGTCACAAGGAGGAAGGCGAAAATTTGCTCCTCTTGGTTTCTGAGGACAGGACAAGGAGTAATGGGCTTAAAGTGCAGCAGGGGAGGTTTAGATTGGACATTAGGAAAAAATTCCTAACTGTCAGGGTGGTCAAATATTGGAATAAATTGCCAAGGGAGGTGGTGGAATCTCCCTCTCTGGAGATATTTAAGAACAGGTTAGATAGACATCTGTCAGGGATGGTGTAGACGGAGCTTGATCCTGCCTTGAGGGCGGGGGGCTGGACTCGATGACCTCTCGAGGTCCCTTCCAGTCCTATTATTCTATGATTCTATGATTCTAAGAGATATCTCAAAATAGCACATTATTTCAAAATTTGTCACTGTGTAGACAAGCCAAATTTCAAAATAAGCCATTTCAAAATAGATTCAAAATAAGATACGCAATTTTGCGTAGCACAAACAGTGTATCTTATTTCAGTGTTAGGGTGCTGTGTATATGCACATTTACACTCAGATTGTACCCTAATCAACAGCCAGACTTATGCTCTGTCCTGCGATTTTCTTCCCTTTGAAACCAGTGACAGTGGTATCCAATAACCAGGACTTTTGCAATTAAAGTATTATTTATTTAGAACCACAGTATTTAAGTGGAAAACATATTACAAGCAATACATCCATCTATTGCCATTCTTGTCTTTCCTTAAGGTTATCACTACCTAGATCTGATGGAAGACCCAACTTCTTTACACTACCTCCAGGGTCTCTCCCCATGTCCGCCTCTCTCCCAGGAGATCTCCTGACTATAACAGCTCTTCTGAGAAGACTTTCCTAAATGTTGAATGTTCCTTTAAGCTCTTCATTCCCAGCGTTGGCAGACCAGGTGTGACATTTCAACCAGTGGCCTAGAACTATGCTCTTGTTCTGTAGCTACTTCTGCTCACTTATCCCCTCCCCTCTGCTGGACCCTCTCCAATGCATCCACATCCTTCCTGGGAGCCCAGAACTAGACACAATACTCCAGATGTGGCCTCACCAGAACCGAGTAAAGAGGAATAATCACATCTTTGGATCGACTGGTAATGCTCCTCTTAATGCAACCTAATATGCCATTAGCCTTGGCTACAAGGGCACACTGTTGACTCATATCCAGCTGCTCATCCACTGTAATCCCCAGGTCTTTTTCTACAGAACTGCTACTTAGCCAGTTGGTACCCAGCCTGTAACAATGCTTGGGATTCTTCCGTCCCAAGTGCAGGACTCTACACTTGTCCTTGTTGAACCTCTTCAGATTTCTTGTGGCCCAATCCTCCAATTTGTCTAAATCACTTTGGATTCTATCCCTGCCCTCCAGCATATCTACCTCTCCCCCTAGCTTAGTGTCATCCGCAAACTTGCTGAGGGTACAATTCACCCCCTCATCCAGGTCATTTATAAAGATGCTGAAGAAAATCGGTCCCAGAACCAAACCTTGGGGCACTCCGCTAGAAACCAGCCGCCATCCTGACATCAAACCGTTGATCACTACCCTCTGGGCCCGACCTTCCAGCCAGCTTTCTATCCATCTTACCGTCCATTTATCCAATCCACATTCCCTTAACTTGCTGGAAAGAATATTGTGGGAGACCGTATCAAAAGCCTTGCTGAAGTCAAGGTGTATCACATCCACTAACTTCCCCATATCCACAAAGCCAGTTACTTCATCATAGAAGCTAAATAGATTGGTCAGGCATGACTTGCCCTTCATGAATGTATGCTGTCTATTCTTGATCACCTTTCCCTCTTCCAAGTGCTTCAAAATGGATTCTTTGAGGATCCCCTCCATGATTTTTCCAGGGACTGAGGTAAGATAGTTTCCTGGATTGTCCTTTTTCCCTTTCTTAAAGATGGGCACTACATTTGCCTTTTTCCAATCATCCGGGATCTCTCCTGATTTCTATGACTCTTCAAAGATAATGGCCAAAGGCTCCTCTATGACATTTGCCAACTCCCTCAGTACCCTCGGATGTATTAAGTCCAGAGCCACGGATTTATGAATGTTTAGCTTTTCTAAATAGTTCCTAACTTGTTCTTTCCCCACCAAGGGCTGTCCACCTTCGTCCCATATTGAGTCATTTAGCACATTAGTCTGGGAGCTTACCTTGTCCGTGAAGTCAGAAGCAAAGAAAGCATTGAGTACTTCAGCTTTCCCCACATTATCTGTCGCTAGGTTACTGCCCTCATGCACTAGGGGGCCCCACACCCTCTCTGATCACCTTCTTCTTGTTAACATGCCTATAGAAACCTTTCCTGTTATCCTTCACACCCCTTGAGAATTGCAATTCCAATTGCGCTTTCGCCTTCCTGATAATGCCCCGGCATTCTTGAGCTATACATTTATACCCCTCCCTAGTCATCTGTCCAAGCTTACATTTTTGTAAGCTCCCTTTTTGTGCTTAAGTTCACCAAGGATTTCCCCGATAAGCCAATCCGGTCTCCTACCATATTTGCTTCTCTTGCTACATATTTAAATGGTTTCTTTCTGTGCCTTCAATAAAGCTTCTTTAAAATACTGCCAGCTCTCCTGGGCTCCTTTCCCCTCCATGTTAGCATCCCAGAAGATTCTGCCCATCAGGTCTCTGAGGGAGTCGAAGTCTGCTTTTCTGAAGTTCAAGGTGTGTATTTTACTATTCTCTTTTCTTCCTTAGATGCACCCTAAGGGTGTGTGTAGACTACATGCCTCTGTCGATGGAGGCGTGTAGATTAGACAGATAGGCAAAGGGAAATGAAGCTGCGATTTAAATAATCGCGGCTTCATTTAAATTTATATGGCTGCCGCGCTGAGCCGACAAACAGCTGATCAGCTGTTTGTCAGCTCCGCGTGCTAGTCTGGATGCGCCGCGCCGACCTGAAAGCCTTTTATCGACGTCCCCCTTATGCCTCGTAGGATGAGGTTTACAGGGGATGTCGATAAAAGGCTTTTATTTCGACAGGAGAGCGTCCAGACTAGCGCCCGGAGCCGACAAATAGCTGATCAGCTGTTTGTCGGCTCAGCATGGCAGCCATGTAAATTTAAATGAAGCCGCGATTATTTAAATCGCAGCTTCATTTCCCTTTGCCAAAAAAACAAATCTACATGGCTCCATTGACGGAGCCATGTAGTTTAGACATACCCCAACAGTGCTGTGTCTGTACTAGCTCAAAGTTGACCATGCAGGGTCAAATTTAGCATTGCTCCTCTCATCAAGGAGGAGTACAGAAATGGACTTTAATCACCCTTAAAGATGGTGGAACAGTCATGGTCATGTAGATTCAATATTTATAAAATCAACCTAATGTGGCAATCTTCAACTTAACCTCTTAGTGTAGACAAGCCCTAACTGTGAAAGTACCAATGCATCAAAAATGCAACAATGGAGGAGGTAAAGACTTTCTCCATGACATAAATTAACAGTAACTTTAGTGATCAGTGGGGGAAATAATTTAGTTAAAACATTATAGAGTCCAATTAAATTGATGTACTTAGACTATGAGTCTGTTTTTGGCATACTCCAAGCAGAACAGATGCAAGCAAATTACATTTCCTAATTGTTATTTTATATCCTATTATCAAGAAAGGGAGTCTGAATGGACTTCAAATTAGAATCACTAATGAATATGAGAGTGTATTCATCATTCAGAGATGCTACATATCAATTTCCCCAAACCTCCTCCTGTAATGGATTCACTGTGCAGAGAATACTGCCTTTCATGCTTACATGTATTCCATCATGTCACACTTGCTTTGAGCTATTGCTGAAGTCATAACCTTCACAAACTTAAATGTCCCAATGCTTTTTCCAGAATTCTGGACACAAGATTAAGATCAAATGTTCCTTTTATAACTCACGTTAATATACCTGTAATGTTCCATGTCTTTCAATGTATATAATCACCATGACCAAGAACTTAAGTACATGTGGCCATATGGAATAAAAGATACAAATCTTCACTGCTAATCAAAATGTAATCAATGGAAATACCAAGTCTAACCTCTGTAGAAATTGACTGGAAAGGACAAGGACTCAAAACACTCAACTATTCCATTATTTAGAAGATCCCTTCAGAAGGTAGATTCTTCAGCTACAGCATTTTGACTAACAAGCTATATTTCATTTAAGGCAAAGCTAAACATAAAAAGAGAACCAAACAACCGTGAGATAAAAGTAAAAGCTACTGCAAACATGAACTGCAGATAAGAAAACTGTTCTGCAAGATGGCAGCCTAACAAGGGATAAAAGCTTGGGAACAAAAGAGAGAGTTAATTTAGTTGTTTAAAATGTATGTATTTTCAGAAAGACCTCAGATAAAAGAAAGACATGCTTAAATGGAATAAAAGTAAAATGTACACAAATGTATAAATTACTGATGAAAATAAAAAGTTTGTGAGGAGATAATAAGGTGAATGATATCTCACTCTGTGGTAGTTTATGAATAATAGTAAATGGAAGCATACACTGAATAGACAAAATTATCATATATATATATTAGCCCAGTGCCTGTGAGTCTGTAACGCTGAAACGCTGGCTGTTCCCTCTGGGCAGAGCTGTTGCCTGTAATGCTGGCTGTTCCCTCTGGGTGGCACTGTTGCCTGAAATGCTGGCTGTTCCCTCTGGGTGGCACTGTTGCTGAAATGCTGGCTGTTCCCTCTGGGTGGCTCGTGCTGCATGGGGAGTGCGGGGCCCAAGCGGCTGCTTGCTACACTTGCTCCTCCGTGGTGGCCCAGCTGAGAGGAGCAGAAGTCAGCCGAGCACTACGGTGGGAGGTGAAGGGGGGCGGGGTGGTGACGTGCGGCATGACAGCGGCTCCAGGCCATGACCCCTGGCCGTGAATGTCACCACCCTGCCCCCCTTCGCCTCCCGCCATGGCTCTCAACTGACTTCTGCGCTGCTCAGCCAGGCCGCTGCGTGGGAGCAAGTGGCGCAAGCGACCGTTTGGGCTCTGTGCTTTCCATGCAGCATGGGGAGTGAGGAGCCCAAACAGCTGTTTGGGCTCCGCAGTCCCCCGAGTGAGAGGCAGGAGGGGGAGGAGAAGAGAAAGAGAGAGACAGAGAGAGAGGCAGGAGGCAGAGGAGAGCTGAGAGAGAGAGGGGGGAAGGCAGTAGGAGGAGGAGAGAAAGAGACAGACGGAGCAAGAGACAGGAGAGAAGACCGACGTGGAGGAGAGACCTGAAAATCCTGTCTTATGATGGGCTAATTGGCTAGTTATAAAGAACGATCCAGGAGCTCAAAAAATCAATATGACTTAATATGTTGCAGAGTATTGGCCTTACTGTGAGGGAGTAAGGGAGAGTGCAGGGGAATCAGGGAGGGAAGTTTGGTTACCCAGCACCCAGTATGAATACTTAATTTTGGATGTTCTGGAAAACAAGGGCAAAAATGTGGGAGGGCCATGCTAAAGTCTTGGAGACCCTGACTTTGCTTTGGGGGAGGGATAACTTCCTGGGTCTTCTGTACCTAGCTATATGCTCAGCCATGAGGATTATAGGAAACATCTGACATGCTAAATTATAGTGCCCTGTGCATGCTGGTTGTTTCTCTCTCCTGCTCTAGATCTCAAATACTCATTCGGGAGCCAGGCAATGTCTATGTCGGGTGGGCAATAATTTTTGACCGGGCGCCACTTCAGAAATTTTTGAAGTGCTCTGAGCCACCCAGAAGGGCCAAGGCCAGGACACTTCCATGTTTCTCCACCCAGAGACCCTGATTGGTCTGCGGGTGGGGGAGCGCCAAAGTCTTTACCTCCTCCAGAGAGAACCACCAGTTGTTCTGAAAAGCTGGTTGTTCCCTCTAGGCATCTGTGCTCCTGGCAATGGAGGAGACTTCATGTGCTCCCCCCTTCTGCCTCCAAATCAATCAGGGCCTGGGGAGGAGAAGTATATGAAGTCTCTCGCTCTCTGTCCCCGCCTTGCAAGGGAGCGTCATGCGTAGAGTCAACCACTAGCTGAGCAGCAACTGGTGGTTGATTTCAAGTGCTGAGCTTCTTGCAAGGAGGGAGGAAACTTCACATGCCCCCCTCTGCCCCCAACCCCTGATTAGCCTAGTGGGGAAAACATGCAAAGTCTCCTCTCACCCTGCAAGGATCGTGCAGCACTTAGAAGCGCTGTGTCACTCATAGGGCGGGAGGAGACTTTGCATGCTTTCCCCAACCCCAGGCCCTGATTGGCTGAAATGAACACCCTGCTTAAATACCTCTACCATATGGGCTGGCACGATCTCTTTTGGACAACAGTCAAGTTCAAAGGCAGCTGTCACCTGGTTGCTGATAGAATAATATTGATGTTAAGGGCAGGAGACATGTTGAGTAGATTTCTCTGCGGGTGTAATCCCTAATTACCCTGCATCTCTGACTTCATTAGAACCATATCCCTTAAAGAAAATCACATTCTAATATTAATAAATAGATCTGACAAACCTTGTCAAGTCTTGTTAATGTCATGTTAGCAAGATAGATTCTTATCAAAATGGCTGCTCGAGTGAAAGCAAATGAGAACTAGAACCAAGGGTATAGTTTCTCCCATTTCCCTCCACTTTACCAAAGACAGAGCATAAAACAGAAGCATATCCATGTTAGTCTCCAACTCTCACCTTTCATTAATTGATCTGTTCATGCTCCTGAGCATCAATATTGAAACAGATTGTTTAGGATCCTTGTAATAAGGATCAGTTAATAAGATGAAATCAGATAGAAACAGATTATTAAACATTCCACATTGGCTTTATAAGGATCCTAAGCTAAAACAGATAGACTTGACAAAGAATATAGAACAGCATCTATTTCCATAGCACTGGGCTCTTTAATAATTAAAACCAGCATGCTGTAGAAGTCTTTCCGTGAGACAGTCATTTTAAATTAGTAAGTTGAAAGCCTAGTGAGATGATTAATGACAGGTCTGCATGCACAGCTCTATGTCGATCTATGCCCCATTAGTTTGCCAGGTATATCAGGATACTAGAGAAACACTAAAAATTGTACTCTGAACTTGGTGAGGAAGATATTAACCTTAATCTAGATAAATAACTCATTAAAAAAATCCTGTTGCCAAATGACCCTAGTCAACTCATTTCTGTGGACATCAGGAAAGAGTTTCATTCATTTCCTCTTAATTCCCTGTTAAACCTGAATCTCAGTTGGGGAATACCTAATAATAACCTGCAGTGGAAGATCCTCAACATCAATATTAATGCAAATTGTTAAGGATCTTTGTAAAAGCAATGTGCAGCATTTAATAAAACAGAAAGATTTGACAAGGAATATAGAACAGTGTTCAATTACAGTTATTACCGCCTCTGCCATTTTTTAATCTTCCTTCATTATCAGCTATACATTTCTTTATAGTTATCAAAGTTGCAGATGTATAATCTGGAAAGATCTCCAGATTTCTAGGTGTTGGGAATTACAGGAGCTAAGTATTTCCTTCACTAAATAAGATTATTTAGTTTGTCACCAAAGCCAGATTCCCTAAGATAGGGGCCTACCACTGAACAGATCTTGGCCCAGGTTCATGAGGGAACAATTGTGTGCTTTGAGTACCGAATGGACAGAGTACAAAACAGCATTATTTACCAAAGATGAACTTCTCTTGGGCATGTAGGACTTGATGTACTCAAATCTACAGACCCTTAACTCGTTTAGGCCCTGTCGCAGAGCAGGTCCTTTTGACCATGGCCTCGTGCGCACATTGCCCATTCTGCCATACAAAGGCCCCTCACAGAAAATGTAGGCCGCTAACACATTCCGAGAAAGCATAACTTGTAAGCGCACAATGCAGCTTTCTGTGAATGGAATTTAACCTTGTAGGCATCTAAGAACAGGGAGGTGAGCATGAAAAGATAGAACACAGCTGCAAGACATAAATAAGACTCTTTTGACCGGTCCTTGAAGGTAGGGAGGTAGGCATAGGGAGATAAGACACAACTGCCATGCACACTGACCATGCCCGCACCTGGCACTGTCCACGGGGCCATCAGGCGGGCATCATGAAAAATCCTATAGGGCAATATTGCACATTACCAGCCTATCAGGCCCGGCCAGAGAACAGACCCTAGTAAGGTACCGGATATCAGGTTATGTTATAAAAGACCCTCGACTCCTTTGTTCAGGGAGGTTCAGTGTATTGAGGGCACGTGTCTTTTTGCCTGGCTGAAGGATTGATCACCCTGAGGCTGTCTCCCCACCCTTCAAGTCAAAGATAGGGGTGCATGAGTTCTGAGCATGCTCCGAGTTCTAGTGTGTCTTTATGCTGTTATCGTTGCTGGATTTGTAAGTATTACTTAAATATATTAGTTATTGGTTTACTTAATAGTTGAATCGTGTTAATTTCACTGTGTAATTCTGTAGAGCATAACTGAGTTCTATTAACCACACTGTGTAAATTGTATAATCTTGTGTTGTACAGTGGTGTTGTATTTAGGCCAAGCATAAGTGTTAGAAATAGAAACCCAGAAGTTGTAGAGGTAGATTAATGATTAACTCCACCAGCTGCTCTAAAATAACCATAGAGGGGCTGGCTGTGGACAGAGTTTTTATTATCATTATATTGGCTTTGTTTTTGTATTTTTTGCTTGCATGCTGCTCTGCCTTAAGCGAATTAGAGATAGTGATTTAATATAATCGAATTATAATCACAAAGTTTGTAATCAGTTAAGTGCAGTTTGGTTCAGTTTTCCCCTCCTGTAAAAGCATTAGGCAATTGCTTGTTTTAAAATTCATTTAAAAGTCACTTGATTTTTGATAAAAGAACCATTCTGTTTAATAAAAAATCATTTGTTTCACCATCATCCAGTAGTTTTCACTGGGTAGTCAGCTTTAACCCCTGAGGGCTCCCATCACATCACTGAACCAAGCTGTGACAGGCCCTAATTCAGTAAAGCACTTAATCAAAGTGTTTTAATTTCAGACTTGTGGGGACTCATGTAAAATGGAGAACAATGGTACAGCCCTCATCCTCAGCAGAGGTGACCAGAGGTCAGCCACAAGAGACAGGTTTAAAACAGGAAGAAGGGGAATGAATTCTGAGTATGGATGCTCTCTCAGGGCTTTCCTCAGCTGTTCTCATGGGCTATGTCTACACGGGGCTATGGGCTGTTCTCATGGGCTATGTCTACACTTGTGCAAGAACTCTTGAGCAAGAACATGTCCACACTGCCAGGTGCTATTGAGCAAGAGCATCCATGGCAGTGTGGATGCTCTCTTGTGCAAGAAAGCTCTGAAGGCCATTTTAGCCATATGGGTTTCTTGCCCAAGAAACCCCTGCCGTGCGTCCACACTGCCCTCTTGTGCAAGAGAGCTTACACTTGTTAGAAAAGAGCATAGCTCTTGTGCAAGAAACCCTCTCTTACCACGCTTTACTGTAAATCTTCTTGTGCAAGAGCGGTTGGGCAATGTGGATACTCAGCGGAAGAATGGCCATTCTTGCGCAAGAACCCAGCAGTGTATACATAGCCTGGTGCCTCTGACCCATGAGACTTACACCAAAGGCTGAAATCCTGGCTATAAACAAGCCCTTATAGAATAGGATACTGTGGAGGTACAGAACCAAGTTGATAGTAATGCAGGATATGTGGCAAACAAGTCTTCAGCTTGAACATAGTGCTCACCTGCTCTTCATACAACACTCTGGAGAAAGGGATCTACTCACCTGTTCTGCATGCAGGTCCTTTATTTATGGCAGTTCTTTTAAAGTGGCAGTCAGCCAAGGTTTTCTTTACAAGGGTATCCTCTGTGATTATGAGGCACAGAAGATGTACCAACTGCACAAATAGGACCATTATTGTGGCCTGTTTTAGAAAATTCCCCTATGGACTAGTCATTCCATCATCTACATAGGATTTATTTCATCTTCCTCTGGTAAAACCCACTATTGGAAGTAGGATACTAGATTAGCTGGACTCTTGATCCAACATGAAATAGTAAAAAGTTTCATCCGGGCTAATTTGTCAGTTTACAGAGGACTGTATCTGTCAGATTATTGGGTTTTAATCGTACACCCAGCTCAATTAACATACTGACTCATTCAGGGGCTAGAGTCACACTGTCAACTTCATTATGCATGTGACCTATAATCACATTTATATCCAGATTTTTTTTGGCATTCTGTTTAAATTCTTATACAGCATTTTAGGGAATGAGCTGTACATAAACAGTTAATGGATCATAATCAATGTTCCCTCTAGGATGAACCCTCAGGCAGCTGTTCATGAGAGATTCAAATACCCTCCCAGCTGATCAGCAAGGTGCCCACAGCTGGCACCAGCTGGCAGCATGTGTTTCTGTTGATGGTGCACAATAACACATTCCTTGGTGCACATAAAATTTATTCTGCACCTGGATGGAAAAAAATAGAGAGAACATTGATCATAATTCAATGTTTTTGTTTAAATGTGTTGTGATTTTAGTGGCTAGAACTTTAAAACGTGATTAAAGTGTAAAATGAAATTTGAGTCTCACTAATATTTGGGCTTTTATTACCAGCTTTTATTAATACAGAAATGGATTTGTCAGCTTTTAGTCTCAAATCAAAAGAAGCACTATAGATATAAGGCTGCAATGAATGATTTATTTGGACAAATGTAGGGAGAACTCAACATGGTTTAGTAAAATAATATTTGACATAATTTAGGCTACAAATTGAAAGTGCAGGCCTCCATCCACCGACGTACTTAAGCAAACACTTGATGTTATATATGACCTTCACTGTCTTGCTAAACTGTGCCCTTGCCTTTCTGATTAAAGGATATTGGTTACACAATAATTGGAGAAATGGTAATTTAACTGAGAAGACTAAGGACATGGAGAAATCAAACCAATGAACTCGAAAAATTCTAAGAAATAGTAAGCTGGCAGGGATTTCTAAGTCACAAGAAAACATACATTCTGGATCATAAAGATGCTGGAAATCAATAGTTTTATCTTCATGAGCAACAATGTTGATGCATGTATATATATAAATTCCCACTATAGATGTACTGTAACTTGTAGGATGTCTTAAGGGATTTAAGAATAAGGACTTTATGGATCTGATTTAAAGCCCATTTAAGTTAACTGAAATCTTCAGTGGGCTTTAGATCAGTCCCTAATCTGACTCGTAGTATAATCCCAACACATGGTATGAGGCAATATAATGATAAAATCAAATACTTAGAAGAATTGCTGGTGTGTGTATATATATATATATATATATACACTCACAAACAAATTATTTTTAACATGGCCAAACATTTCTGTATACTTCCAGACATAGGTAAGTTGCTCCCCTAGTGATATATTGCTATCCATTTCTGTGTACAGTTAATTAAACTTGCTTCTGAGATCGCTTGTCTTCCCATGTGATGCACTGGAGATACTCTGAGGTGCTTATGGTAATACCACCCATTGTTTTAATTAAGATGTGTCTGGAGGCAATGCTTTCACAATGGCATTTTTTCAACTGTGAGTTTCACTGTCTGTCTTGGCTCTCCTGATCCCAAAGCTCTTAAATTTCAGTTCTTCCCTCAAGAACTATTTATTCTTCCCTTTTTTTTTCTGGTGGCCAAGGATAAATTGCCAAATTGAAGTGGGAAGAACCTGCGAGTTAACTGGTGAGATTTGGAGAGTTTGTGGTGAGGACTTTTTCTGAATGACTGGCTTGGTTTAAATCAAGTAGTACTGGTGCATAGCACCAGGATATGGGATTTTAGAAATCTAAATAAATATTTTTCAAACTTAAAAGGAGCCATTTGGAATGATTTCATACTTGTGAATAATTCATATAAAATCTTTATGCAAAGTTTTTCCCTGTGGCCACGTGCCATTTTTAACAATACCAATTAAGGACCTGAGTCTATTTTCCAGAGTTTTAGTCTCTCTAGACTGCTAGCTTCTTCTTCAACGCTTTGGGACTGCTAAATTAAGAATGAAAATGATGATCCTGGAACTCTGCATGGCTAAGGCGATTGCTTTGAGTACACGATATATAGTGAGTGCTGTGTATTAACTAAATGTGCTTCATAAGAACTCAGAGCATGTCTCTGTGATCAGACTGGTGGCAACATTATATTCTTCAATGATTTGCCACTGGTGCCATATTACCAGACAGTAATGGTACCATTTAGTTTATTGTCACTGCATAATTCTTCGTTCTTATAATTTTACTGGATAGTCAGAAGACAGTCTGCACCCAAATAGAAATGACTGCACTAAAGCAGAAGGATCAGGTCTTGTAGGGTTTTTTTTTTTTTTGTGTTAACTTTTAATATGCTTTTATTCCATCAGACAACCAATATTGTTTAATAGGCATAGCCAGCTGATAAAGATATTAGTGCTAAGCACTGTGATACTTGTATAGGATTAATACTACTTATGCTGGGATAATGTGAGTTTTTGATACAATAGAATGGAGCAAGTTCCATTCTTAGTTACAGCTATGGAACTACCGCCCGAGAGAGCACTGTGTACTTTTTAAAACATTGAACATCCAGTAAAAACACTCATCTGTGCCTTTGCATAAAATAAGATTCTAATATTAAATAAAAATGGGGGCGGGGAGAAGTAAGGAACTAATAGTGGTCATGTTACAAAAGTCTCTGTTAAAATTGGAGTGGATTAACAGTGAAAGGGAGGAACGTTCCACAAATCAAGGTCCACAATAACAAAGATGTATTTACCTGCTGACCTGAGAAATGACAGTGGGTATGTCTAGACTGCATCCCTCTGTCGGCAGAGGGATGCAGATTAGGCAGGTCGACATTGCAAATGAGGCAGGGATTTAAATATCCTGTCCCTAATTTGCATAAAAATGGCCACCGCATTTTGCCGACTCAGCACTTTGTCAGCAAAAAGTGGCAGTCTAGAGGGGGATCTGTCGAGAAAGGGAGAATATACAGAGATGCATTTATGGAATTAATATACACGAGTATCCTGTGCAGCATTGGCTAAAATAGAATGCAATACGACTAGACACCATGAGGTTTTTTTTGTCTTATCATCTCTGATACCTACTGAGGGCATGGGAAGCCACGGGAGTATGGGAAGGCATGGAGTATGAAAGGCAAGGGGTGGTGCCGGGAGGCAAAGGGAGGCACAAGGGGGCAGGATAGAATTCATGGGGGTGTGGGCCAGTGTTCCCTCTAAGCTGTGCAGCAGCTCAGCTTCACAGGTGATTAATCTATACAGCCCAGTCAGTTGGCTGTGCGTAGGGAGCCTGGAGCCTCTGACTGGGCAGAGCTGATTAATCACCTGTGAAGCTGTGCTGCCACACAGCTTAGAGGGAACACTGGTGTGGGCCCACAAAATCCAGTCCCATTTTTAAGGGACTTGATTGGTTTTGTTATTGTTTCGAAATGGGATTAGCTTGCATTTGGCATATTTTGAAAGTCAGGATTGCTTATTTACAGTCTGAAAGTTAACAATCCTGATGAAGGCCTTTCCAAAGTCTAGGTCCATAGGCCAGACATTAAAGGAGAGAGTCCTGGCTCTCTGTTCAGTTACACTAGTGTAAATCAGGAATAACTCTATTTAAGTCAACCCTAAAGCCGGTGTAAATGAGAGGAGAATGAGGCGTTGGATTTATAGGAAGTTATTTGACAATGTTTCCAAGTGGTCCTAATTTTCTGAAACTAAGTAAGCTATGAGTGTGAACGTGAAAGGGAGTGGCACAGCCACCAAGGTTGTGCAAGAAGATGTTATTTATATTTCAGTAATGAATGATGAAAGAACACAAGCTGTTGGCATTATTAATAGCTCAAATAATTAATCCTCAACTGTCGCAAGACCTCACTGCACATATTAGCATATAATAGTACATCTCAGCAGGGATGTGGCAATATTGCATTTGAATGAGCAATTTTCTAACTTTAACTTGTAGGGATACTTTGTTCCTAAAGAAAAGTGCTGCATGGAAGGAAAAAAAGTTATTTGAACTGTTATGCAAAGAGGAACTTAAAATGAGCATTTAAAGCAAGAACGGGAAAAAAAAGGTTCAGATAAACTAAGAATGGATCCTAACACTGGCACAAACAAAGAGAATAACAAAACATGGCATTTGAAAAGTCTGGTATATATTTGCATAGGATAGCACTTCTTGGTGCAGAAGCAATATCAGAGCTGAATGAATTCTGCAGAATGGTTAAGCACATAAGAACGGCCGTACTGGGTCAGACCAAAGGTCCATCTAGCCCAGTATCCTGTCTACCGACAGTGGCCAGCACCAGGTGCCCCAGAGAGAGTAGACCGAAGACAATGATCAAGCGATTTGTCTCCTGCCATCCCTCTCCAGCCTCTGACAGAGGCCAAGGACACCATTTTATACCCTGGCTAATAGCCTTTTATGGACCTAACCTCCATGAATTTATCCAGCTACTCTTTAAACTCTATTATAGTCCTAGCCATCAAAGCCTCCTCTGGCAAGGAGTTCCACGGGTTGACAACACGCTGTGTGAAGAAGAACTTCCTTTTATTAGTTTTAAACCTGCTACCCATTAATTTCATTTGGTGTCCTCTAGTTCTTCTATCATGGGAACTAATAAATAACTTTTCTTTATCAGCCCTCTCCACACTACTCATGATTTTATAGACCTCTATCATATCCCCCCTCAGTCTCCTCTTTTCTAAACTGAAAAGTCCCAGTCTCTTTAGCCTCTCCTCATATGGGACCCATTCCAAACCCCTAATCATTTTAGTTGCCCTTTTATGAACCCTTTCCAAGGCCAAAATATCTTTTTTGAGGTGAGGAGACCACATCTGTACACAGTATTCAAGATGTGGGCGTACCATAGTTTTATACAGGGGCAGTAAGATATTCTGGGTCTTATTTTCTATCCCTTTCCTAATAATTCCTAGCATCCTATTTGCCTTTTTGACCGCCGCTGCACTCTGTGTAGAAGTTTTCAGAGAACTGTCCACGATAACTCCAAGATCTCTTTCCTGATTTGTCGTAGCCAAATTAGCCCATATCATACTGTACGTATAGTTGGGGTTATTTTTCCCGATGTGAATTACTTTACACTTATCCACATTAAATTTCATTTGCCATTTTGTTGCCCAATCACTCCGTTTGGTGAGATCTTCTTGGAGTCCCTCACAGTCTGCTTCTGTCTTGACTATCCTAAACAGTTTGGTATCATCTGCAAACTTTACTACCTCATTGCTTACCCCTTTCTCCAGATCATTTATGAATAAGTTGAAAAGGATTGGTCCCAGGACTGACCCTTGGGGTACACCACTAGTTACCCCTCTCCAATCTGAAAATTTACCATTTATTCCTACCCTTTGTTTCCTGTCTTTTAACCAGTTCTCAATCCAAGCAAGGACCTTCCCTCTTATCCCATGGCCATGTATTTTACACAAGAGCCTTTGGTGAGGGACCTTGTCAAAGGCTTTCTGAAAATCCAAGCATACTATATCTACTGGATCCCCCTTGTCCGCATGTTTGTTAACCCCTTCAAAGAACTCTAATAGATTAGTAAGACAGGATTTCCTTTTACAGAAACCATGTTGACTTTTGTCCAACAAATTATGTTCTTCTACATGCTTCACATTTTTATTCTTTACTATTGTTTCGACTAATTTGCCCAGTACTGAAGTTAGACTTACCGGTCTGTAATTGCCAGGACCTAGAGCCCTTTTTAAATATTGGTGTCACGTTGGCTACCTTCCAGTCATTAGGTACGGAAGCCGATTTAAAGGATAGGTTACAAACCACAGATAATAGCTCAGCAATTTCCCATTTAAGTTCTTTTAGAACCCTTGGATGAATGCCATCCGGTCCCGGAGATTTGTTAACATTAAGTTTTTCTATTTGTTCCAAAACCTCCTCTAATGACACTTCAATCCAGGACAGTTCCTCAGATTCATCACCCACAAAGGATGGTGCAGATTCAGGAATCTCCCCAACGTCCTCAGCCGTGAAGACAGAAGCAAAGAAATCATTTAGTTTCTCCGCAATGGCTTTATCATCCTTGATTGCTCCTTTTATAGCTCGATCATCTAGGGGACCCACAGGCTTTTTAGCAGGCTTCCTGCTTCTAATGTACTTGAAAAACATTTTGTTATTTCTTTTTGAGTTTTTGGCTAGCTGTTCCTCAAAATCTTTTTTTGCTTTTCTTATTACATGTTTACACTTGATTTGACAGTGTTTACGTTCCTTTCTATTTATCTCACTAGGATTGGACTTCCACTTCTTAAAAGATACCTTTTTGTCCCTCAGTGCTTCTTTTACATGGTGGTTAAACCACAGTGACTCTTTTTTAGGTCTCTTGCTATGTTTTTTAATTTGGGGTATACATTTAAGTTGGGCCTCTATTATGGTGTCTTTAAAAAGTTTCCATGCAGCTTTCAGGGATTTGGCTCTAGTCACTGTGCCTTTTAATTTCTGTTTAACTAACCTCCTCATTTTTGCGTAATTCCCCTTTTTTAAATTAAATGCTAGGGTGCTGGACTGCTGAGGTGTTCTTCCCACCACAGGAATGTTGAATGTTATTATATTATGGTCACTATTCCCAAGCGGTCCTGTAACGGTTATATCCTGGACCTGATCCTGCACTCCACTCAGGACTAAATCAAGAATTGCCTCTCCCCTTGTGGGTTCCTGCACTAGCTGCTCCAAGAAGCAGTCATTTAAGCCATTGAGAAATTTTATCTCCGCTTCTCTTCCTGAGGTGACATGTATCCAGTCAATATGGGGGTAATTAAAATCCCCCATTATTATAGAGTTCTCTATTTTGGTAGCCTCTCTAATTTCCCTCAGCATTTCTATGTCAGTATCGCTGTCCTGGTCAGGTGGTCGGTAATATATCCCTACTGCTAATTTCTTATTATTGGAGCATGGAATTTCTATCCATAGCGATTCTATGGAACATGTTGATTCACTTAATATTTTTATTTCATTTGATTCTACATTATCTTTCACATAAAGTGCCACTCCACCACCCAACCGGCCTGCTCTATCCTTTCTATATATTTTATATCCCGGTATGATTGTGTCCCACAGATTTTCCTCATTCCTCCAGGTTTCAGTGATGCCTATTATGTCTATCTCCTCATTTAATACGAGGTACTCTAGTTCACCCATCTTATTAGTCAGACTCCTAGCATTTGTGTACAAGCACTTTAAAAATTTGCCACTGGTTGTTTGTCTGCCCTTCCCTGATGCATTGGATTCCTTTGTATGCGGTTGTTTGTCAGCTCTGGCCAATGGTTTGCCCTCTCCCCTCCTCTCTTTCCGACTACAGCTTAGAGAATCTCTATCAACGGATTCTCCTCTAAGAGAAGTCTCTCTCCGATTTACGTGCATCTCCGCACCAATCGGCTTTCCCTCATCTCTTAGTTTAAAAACTGCTCTACGGCCTTATTAATGTTTAGTGCCAGCACCCTGGTTTAGGTGGAGCCCATCCTTCCTGTATAGGCTCCTCCTCTCCCAAAAGTGTCCCCAGTTCCTAATAAATCTAAACCCCTCTTCCCTACACCATCATCTCGCATCCACGCATTGAGACTCTGAAGCTCTGCCTGCCTACCTGGCCCTGCGCATGGAACTGGAAGCATTTCTGAGAAAGCCACCATAGAGGTCCTGGATTCCAGTCTCTTTCCTAGCAGCCTAAATTTGGCCTCCAGGACATCTCTCCTACCCTTCCCTACGTCATTGGTACCTACATGTACCACGACCACCGGCTCCTCCCCAGCAGTACACATAAGTCTATCTAGATGCCTCGAGAGATCCGCAACCTTTGCACCAGGCAGGCAAGTGACCATACGGTTCTCCCGGTCATCACAAACCCAACTATCTATGTTTCTAACGATCGAATCACCCACTACTAACACCTGCCTCTTCCTAGCTGGCATTCCCTCCCCATCAGAGATATCCTCAGTGCGAGAGGATACCGCAACATCCTCTGGGAGGAGGGTCCCAACTACGGGATGGTTTCCCTCTGCTCCCATTAAATGCTCTGTTCCCTTGAGACTTTCATCCTCCTTAAG
Organism: Pelodiscus sinensis; assembly: GCF_049634645.1. NCBI lineage: Eukaryota > Metazoa > Chordata > Testudines > Trionychidae > Pelodiscus > Pelodiscus sinensis. Next base: position 293,756,757 of record NC_134711.1, on the reverse strand, counting down.
AACACTGGGGCTCTCAGACTGGAGGTGGGACAGTACAGACTGGAGGTGGGACAGACTGGAGGTGGAACAGTCTCATCAACATAGCTCTCTACCTCTCTTAGCTCCTCCAGTTCAGCCACCCTGTCCTCCAAAGCCCAAACTCGGTCTCTGAGGGTCAGGAGCTCCTTGCAACGGGTGCACACATACGCCACCCGCCCACAGGGCAGGTAATCATACATGTTACACTCAACGCAATAAACAGGATAGCCCCCACTTTGCTGCTGGGCTTCTGTCTCCATGTTTGTAATGAATAAGTTTAAGTACAAACTGGGATTCTTTTTAAACTTCTGGAGTATAGATTATTCTAAGAGTTAGGCTTTAAAGAAGGACACAAGTCACTAGTGCCCTCTAAACTCCCTCTCCAAACTCTCCTGTTACCTGTTCCTGGCCGCGCTCTCCCTGATCGCTGAGTCACAGGCTTATATAGCTTTGGTAGCCCCTCCCCCTGACTGAGGCTCAGCCAATTAAGAGAGGCTTCTAGATTTCAAACCTTTTAGAAGCTCCTTCAAACAAACAAACCAACCAAACAAACAAACCAAACAGACAAACACAAGCTCAGCACACTGCAAATAACTCCCCCCCACACAAACACACACTCCAGACAGCCACTTACCACAAGGGTCCCATTTTTACTCCTCTTTTACCTGGAGAACTCCCTCTCCAAACTCTCCTGTTACCTGTTCCTGGTCGCGCTCATTACATGAATTACATGTGCATTACATGAATTGGGACCTACAGGGTCTATGTGAACTGGTTGGCAACAAATTATCTATTACTAGTACGCCAAGGGGACCTCCCTTTTAATTGTGGGTACTCTTTCCATCAGCCTCCCTCCTCGGGTCCATCTTCTTGCCAGTAGTGTCTTCTGAAAGACTGATGGGTCCTTTTTACCCCTTGGATCCTCTCTGGGTCAGTGTGGTTACCATATTCAAAATTCTGGTAATACTCTATTGATTCACATGATTTCCATTAAATTATCACTGTTACTTTAAAAAAAAATATCTGTATTTAATATGGACATGCAGTAAGAGAAAATAGACCCGGGCTTGGTAGAAATCAGCAAGCATACACATTGCTATACAGGAAGCCTAAATACATCTGATTGCCACTACTACAACATGTGCCTGCCATTTTTATACATTAGTAATACAACCCTGACAACTAGGCACTTACTCCAAGATACATGAAATGAATGTAAATGTAAATAGCATAACTCCAGAGCCTCAAAAAACATAAATGAACATAGCTCCAGTCAGGTCAGTGGAAATATGTTGATTTACACAAGCTGAGGTTTTGGTACTTGTGCTTTATTTGTTTCCTTTCATTTTTTGTCACTTGCCCTCTTCCCCTTCCAGGATGAGCTGTGGGTTTGTTCTCCAATCCCCTTCAGCTCATGTTCAGCACAAGATCATGAAAATGCAGCAGTTCTTGTTCTGAATGGGATTGGATTGAGTTGGTCAGTAATTCTGTCACCCACCCTTTGCAACAGTTTGAAGAATTAGCTGCCTTTGGGGGCTTGTTTACTTGGGTTCATTGGCAGAGTAAATATTTCATTGCATTTATAATTGCTTTTTCCCCCAAGGAAATGTATTTTTCCTTTCAGAAGAGAATTTAAAGAGTACCTCAGCTATGCATGGAAATTAACATTGCTGTTAATGAAAAGAACAGGTTTGCCTTTTGAAAGTATTGCTTTTATTTAAGCTTTCTACATAGATGTCATCAAAGAGAATATTGAAGAATTGATCTCGTGTGTGTACCAGGACACCACAAAAATGATCTTTTAGAAAAACCAATGAATTAATTTTAAAGAAATTGAATAATTAGAGCTATGGCCAGAGGAAAAAAACAAATATTCCAAGAAAGACCACAGCAACTTTTGTATACTCTGCCAGTAATCTTGGGTTATTTATGAATGTATACAACAGATACAAAAGAGAAGTTTTAGAAAAAAACCTTGTCTATTATATTAGTGGATCAGTGAACTGATTGTGAATCAAATCAGCTGGGATTAAGAATTTAATCAGAAATATGTGAATGATAATTGAGAATCATTTAAGAAAACTTTAATAGGTTCCCAAAAAAGCCACAATCAAGGAAGAAGGACCACCTGATTTAGAGGTGATGTGGAGGCACCTATAAAATACTTAGGGAATAAAGAAAAAGTTGGCAGTAATTAATATAAAAAAGAAATTAGGAATTGCAAAAATGCTGAACTGACTAAAGAAGGAAAGATATACAGTTCAGTAGAGAAAGGTGTAAAATAATACAGTGGCTGGAGATGAAATTAGGACAGAGTCAGTCAGGAAATAAGGTGTAAACAGTGAGAGTGATTAATCAGTGTAACAATTTACCAAGTGTTGTGGTGGATTCCCCATCACTGATAATTTTTAAATCACTTTTTTTTCTAAAAGATGCTCTAGGAAGTATTGGGGGGAGAAAGTGATCCCAATAGTCCCTTAGAATCTATAATAACCCAGTGAGAAATTATTTCATTAAAACACTTAGGCTGCATCTAGACTGGCATGATTTTGCAGAAATACTTTTAACCGAAAAGTTTTTCTGTTAAAAGTATTTCCGAAAAAGCACGTCTAGATTGGCACGGATGCTTTTGCGCAAAAAGTGCTTTTGCGCAAAAGCATCTGTGGCCAGTCTAGATGCGATTTTGTGCAAGAAAGCCCCGATCGCCATTTTAGCCATCGGGGCTTTTTTGCGCAAAACAGTTCTTCCCTGTCTACACTGGCCCTCTTGCGCAAGTATGCTTGTGCAAGAGGGCTTTTTCCCGAGCGGGAGCATGAAAGTATTTGCGCAAGAAGCACTGATTTTGTACATTACAAAGATAGTGCTCTTGCGTAAATTCAAGAGGCCAGCTTGCCAGTCTAGACACACCCTTATTGTGTGTTTTCTGTCTTGGTAGCTTTATTCTTGATACACTTAAAGAGGATGTTTCTGAATGTGTTTGTTCTTGCTGCTTATTTCTAGTTACACTTTTAAGAGTGTTACTTATAGATTGACACAATGCTGAGAAAATACTCTCCAGAAGAAAAAAGTGATTCTATGAAATTTCAACCTGGGATGTTTCATTGAAACCAGTCCCTTTTGTTTCCTCTGTCTCTTCTCTTCATAGTCTCTCCCATTTATCTTGGCTTCTTCAAAAGACTGATACTTCACAATTTTCACCCTATTGTGTTCTCAAGGTTAATTGTCAATTGTCAAAGACTAAATGGAACCAAGAAAGCAATATTCTTGTAAAGATTAATTTAAAGGAGTGGTTCTGTACTTCCAATAGCGTCTGCACTAACAAGAGCTATAAACTAGTGCAGAGCAAATGTGAACATGAAAGTTTAGGAAGGAGGTTGAGTTAAGAGGCTCTTGTTGTTTTATGAAGAGTCCACAGATTAAAAGAATTGAAGAACCACTCCCCTACACAATATCATGGTTGATTGCTGCTCTAAATTATTGCTGCTGTAAATGATAATGAGAGTGTCCAATATTTCTTCTGCTGCTGGACCGAATTGAACTGGTCATTTAACACCTATGATCATTAGGTGCACTGAAAAATTTGCAGTATTGCCTATTCAAAAATGTTAAGGTGCTGAAAATACTTACGATTCATGTCCAATTTTTCATTGATGCCTATTATACTTTTGGTAGTTTGATGATTTTTAAGAGTATATCACTTGAAATGGCTGAAAAGCCTTCTCACCCAGGCATTTCTCTTGCAAAAGTTGTTTTTGCCATTTTTTTTAAACAAAAGGTTCCATTCCCTCCAACCCTGCAGACTCAACCATATGTGGGTAGGATGCTCTCAGAGATTATGGAACTATATTAATATTCATACCATAGATGTTGGAACTAATGCAAGCTGAATATACTACTCAACCTGACTAAGAAATGATTTATTACTTCTGCATAATGTTTAGACCATGGCTATTGCTCTAAAAGCTTATATGTTTAAATGTGGGAACAAGTGACATTTGGAGGTACCAAACCAGCTACAAGTTGAAATGTTTTTAGCAGCTGCATTTAATGAGTGTAACATGAATGCATGTTGCATATTTGAGACAATTTGTTTTACATTCACGTTAGCTCTGTTCTAAAAAGTTTCATACAATAACAGTTCTTTTCAGCATCAAATGTAAACCTGAAAAGTATCTAGTGACCTTGCATTGGAATAATCTTGTACAGTTTTCAGACTGCTTTAGCTTTTCAAGCAGGCTTGAATTTTCCTGTGATTTTCCTACAGGGCTGGTTTTATGTTTCTAGGAAAATAACTGCCAGTTAAGATCATGCAATTCCTTGACCAGTTTGTTCTGACTTGGATTCTGTTGCATCACTTTCAGATTTATGGGAGTGATATAGTTTCTACATTTGCTTTGTATCTTGTATTAGTTTAATAAGCCAGCAGAACAAAACCTTGCTCAGATAATAAATTTTTCAAAATCCACTGCAGTTAATTATTTCTCTAGGAGATTTAGATTCATGAAAGGATGTTATGCAGAGTGCTTCATTAAACAAACAATACTTGGTGCAAATATGTAACATGATACACATCTCTTTACATCATCCAATATAAGAACATTTTAACAGTAATAAAACTGAGCATTAGCTCGTGAAGTTGCAGGATGGTGAAAGGAAGAATTAATGAAGTATATTGCTTTAATTTTTTATATTTTAAAGTTAATATTTACTTCTGAGAAATAGAAACCAATTCATCACTTTTCACTTCTGTAAGTTTGACATTAACCGACTTTAAAAAAACAAAACAAAGGCCAGTCCACTGACTATTCTGGTAATGCATCAAGGTAATCTATAAAGGCCTGATTTTCCTACCTCTACTTTTGCGAAGAAGCATCTGTTTCCCTAGAGTTTATCTACAATGCCATGCATTTGAGACTATGGGGATGCAAATAGCAGTATGCTTCACATGCTACTTTGCAACTCCCAATGGGGACACCACGGGAATGAACTAAAAGGTTCCAAGTTCACATTAGTGTAATCCTCTACCTTAAAATGAACTGGGAACCCTTTAATTTGCACCCACAGCTTCCACATGGGAGAGTTACAGTGCAGAACTTTGGTGCGCACTGCTATTCACACCCCTGTTGACTGACTTGCACAGCAGTGTGGATTAACACAGCCTCATTTTTTGTGACAATTCATCTTTGGGTAGTAGTAGGCAGTGATGGTGTCAAACTGGTGGGGACTACGTGTGTAGGTGAATCAATTTGTCACATTTCTATTGTTAGATCATTTGATTACATTCATTTGAGATAATTTAGGAATCTGTTTATTTGTACTTTTTAAAGATTGTCAAGAGTGGCGGGACCATTTAATGGATGCTCTTTTATTGTAGTTTACTAAAAAAATGAATAAGCAAACCCATTGACTTTACCTTACTATAGAAATACTATTTACATTTAATGAGTAATGGAATCATAACCATACCCTAAATGAGAAGAATTCAGTCACAACCTCATGTTTCATATTCTTTGTGACATTCTTAATACGAAGATCATTATGAACACAGTGTGATAACACAGGCATGAATGGTCATGACAGAATAGGTCATGAATAGAGCTAGGTAATGTAACGAACAATTAATTCAGCAAGTCCCGCTACCAGTGTTGTCTTCAAATCGTCATTGTCAAGTCCGAGTTGAGTCTCAAGTCACTACAGTTCAAGTCTCAAGTCTTAATTTAAAAAATGTCAAGTCACTTTTGTACAAGCCATCAATATCGGCATTTTCAGACAATTTTTTCACCAAGTCGATTTAACAAAATTAGTAAGTCTCAAGTCGAGTCTCAAGTCACAAATAATGAACCCGAGTCGAGTCTCAAGTCGAGTCACCTAGGTGACTTAAGTCGGACTCGAGTTCAAGTCATGGGACTCAAGTAAACAACTCTGCCCGTTCCCTCTCCCTTTTTTGCAAGTTCTCTGTAAAGACACTACAATTTTTACAAAAGCAAATAACCACTGTTGCTCCTCAAGCCCAAAAGATACCCTATCTAATGTGGAGCAATGCATATCTGTATTTAATCAGTTTCATTTTCATTGCAGAACTGCTGTCAACCTTAGGCTATGTCTACACTACGGGTTTTTCTTGGCAAAAAATATGCTAATGAGGGACTCATTTGCATGAGTTGCAATCTCATTTGTATATTTTCTGCTGACCCATTTTTGCACAAAAACAAGCAGCGTGGACATTTTCTTTTTGTGCAAAATCCCCTTTTTCCACAAGATCCTTATGCCTCAAAAAAGGAGGTATACTGATCTTGCAGAAAAAGGGGTTTTCACGCAAAAAGAAAATGTCCACACTGCTTATTTTTGCGTAAAAATCCCTAGTGCAAAAATGGATTGGCAAAAAATATGCAAATGAGATTGTGATTCATGCAAATGAGTCCATCATTAGCATATTTTTTTGCTGAGAAAACTCATAGTGTAGTCACAGCATAAGAGAGTGGGCATGGAAACAAAAACATCTTTATTAATAACTTAATCATTTTTATGACGGTGCACCAGGTCATTTCGGGATGGAAATTTGGCTTTTTCTCGACAATAATCTTTGGTATTTGAAATAAGGCTCCTAGTGCGTCTACAAGATTTTTATTATCCTGATGATCAGTTTGTTAGAGATTTTCATCTTTATTTGCCTTGAATGAATGATAGTTAAATTTGCCCGGGCACTCATTAATGGATCTAAAAGTGACTATACTATTGCAAAGCAATTTGACAAACCAGCTGGAGAGAAGCTGCAGAACTTGCCTTCATTTACAAATTTGACACCTTAAATCAAGATTTGAACAAAGATCTGAACTGGACACCCTGCTGACATCAAAAGCTAAGTATCGGCACTGACAGCCCATTCTATTAGCCTCATTTAGCATGGACATTCTAATTGACAAGATTTTTTCCCCCTTCTCTTTCCCTTCCCATCCCCTCGTCTTCTGCTGTTTATTTGTATCTCTGGACCTCTTGCTCCATTGATCTTAAAAAGTGGGTTGTGCCCATGAAAGCTCATGATACCATCTACAGGTACATTTTTTATTAGTCTCTTAGGTGCTGCAGGACCATTAATTACTTTTTATGTTTTTTCATGATTTTTAAAACTTTTTTGGTTGTAAATTGCATTCACCATGGTACAGTAATATGCAGTCATGAATAAAAATGAAAATATTAGTTTAAAATCTAAGTTATGTGAACGCTTCTTGCATCAAAATCACATTACAATCTTCTTTTGAATGAACTAGTGCATTAAAGAACAGTGGTTCATAAGTTATAAAAATACATGCAAAAGAGAAGAAATTAAAGCCAAAGGGCTCTGATCAAAGACACACTGGACAAGATTCCAATTTGTGACAGATTGGGAGCTGCTGTGTAGTAGTTTATGAAATCTGTGTGTTGGCCTAGTTATTGAGGTGTGTGTTGCCTGACGAGAGGGGGCAGATGTTTTGAAGAACCAGACTGAGTTTATACTTGCGGTGGTATTCATGTTCTTTAGTGTGTAACTAGACACTGCAGTGAGAACTCCAAGAAATAGACAATGGGGAAAGGCTCTAGCATCCCAGCGACTGGACACTACAATGCTAAAGAACAGCAGTGTAGATGTGGAAGGCACTGCTTAGACATGTGGGGTATATATCCTACGGCTCAGGCATGTAGGTCGTGTTGTCTAGTGAATTTGTAAGCAGGAGTCTGAAGGCTTTATTAGAACTATAAGTTACATAAACTAAAGAAGAGTTCCTATCTGCATGTTTGATGATGAGAGGGATAGCTCAGTGGTTTGTGCATTGGCCTACTAAATCCAGGGTTGTGAGTTCAATCTTTGCAGAGGCTATTTAGGGATTTGGGCAAAAATTTGTCAGGGATGGTACTTGGTCCTGCTGTGAAAGCAAGGGTGGACTGCACTTGATGACCTTTCAAGGTCCCTTCCAGTTCTGGGAGATAGACAATCTCCATGATGCTTCCTTTGCACTGCTTCCAATTGGCTCTCACCAGCCCCAGTCCAATTCCCTATCACATGTGCTCTATCCTGCTCTGGAAGGCACAGTGAATTCTCTTAACATAGGCATCTTTAAAACTTAAATACCCTGCTGGGAAAGTGAGGAGACAGAGCCAGACAAATATCAAGAAATCTACTACTTCAAGACAGGCTCAATATGGAAAATAGCAGAACACCACTGGCCATCGCTTACACCCATCCAGCACATCATTCACAATCGACAACCTATCCTAAAACACTATCCCTCACTCTGACAGGTCTTGGGAGACAGGCCAATCCTCACCTACAGGCAGCTCCCCAACCTGAAGCAAATACTTGCCAGCAGTCACAACTACATCTCAGATACACTCACCCAGGAACCTACCCCTGCAATAAACCCCATTGCCAACTCTGTCCATACATTTATAAAAATGATACCATCACAGAACTTAACCACATACGTCACATCAGGGGCTCATACATCTGCATGTCCTTTAATGTGACATAAACCATCAGTGTCAGCAATGCCCCTCTGCCATGTATATTGGCCAAACTGAACAGTCTCTGCAACAAAGGATAAATGGACACAAATCAGACAGTAGAAATGGTAACACATATAAAATTGTAGGGGAACACTTTAACCTGTTTGGTCACTCAATCATGGATTGAGGCATAAAGGATCTGTCCACGAAGGGTTCTAGGGTCGGCAGATCCCCGTCTAGACTGCTGTGCTGTGCCAACAAACAGCTGATCAGCATAGCGCAGCGGACACTTTGATTTAAATGAAGTGGCAATTATTTAAATCGCTGCTTCATTTCCCTTTGTCATCCTGCCTCATCTACATGGCTCTATTGATGGAGCCATGTAGTCTAGACACACCCTCTACTCCACTGAGCTGTGCTTCTCCATTTTTTATATTGTTTATACCAAAGCTAGTTGAGCATTCAGCTTCTATATGCTACATGCCACCATAAATGTGGATCTAACCTGAGATACATGACGCCCTCTAGCAGTGTCTCAAGATGATAAACCTGCCTTGCTTATTATTAGAGGGTGGTAAGCCTTTAGGTAATATAGACATACATGTAGAGTGTTATTTTTAAAATATTTTTTCTCGAACATTTCTTTCCTACAGTTAAAACAAACAACACTTCATTTATTTAAGAAGGCTATCTGATCACTATACAATATCGAACATCAACTCCCAAGGGAAAGAGCCCAAATGCCAAACTCAGTTGGATCTGCTGGATTTATACACCAGGGCTGTGTCTAGACTGGCAAGTTTTTCCGCAAAAGCAGCTGCTTTTGCGGAAAAACTTGCCAGCTGTCTACACTGGTCGCTTGAATTTCCTCAAGAACACTGACGATCTCGTGTAAGATTGTCAGTGTTCTTGCGGAAATACTATGCTGCAAAAGCCCTCTTGCGCAAATGCTTTTGCGCAAGAGGGCCAGTGTAGACAACGTGGTATTGTTTTGTGCAAAAAAAGCCCGATCGTGAAAATGGCGATTGGGGCTTTCTTGCACAAAACAGTGTCTAGATTGGCACGGACGCTTTACCGTAAAAAGTGCTTTTGCGGAAAAGCGTCCGTGCCAATCTAGACGCTCTTTTCCGCAAATGCTTTTAGCGGAAAAACTTTTCCGTTAAAAGCATTTGCGGAAAATCATGCCAGTCTAGACGTAGCCCAGGTATTGTAGCTCAGAATCTGGCCTCAGAATGGGAAAAACATGAAATTCTACTTCAGCATAAGTAAAGACATGACACCTAACACATGAGGGGGGAAAGAGGTGCATAGTTAAACTTATAATCAGGACACGCATACACTGAGTAGCGTAAAGTCCCATTACGCTTGTAGTGTAAGATACTATACACCATGAATACTACTCTTGACACTTTGTAAATTAGACATGGGTCTAAGCCAAATTCCCAGACCCAAATCACCCCCACATTCTGGAGAACTTTACAATCAGACCAATCTGACACATCACTTGGTGTCTCTTGCTGATCTCTAATGTCAGTGTAAAACAATGTTGTTGTAATTAACATGTATTCGATCATTAATATTAATATATGTAACATGTTAAGGGAAAAAACTGTAAGGAAGAAAAATACCCAAATTATAGCAATTTTCAATGCACTTAAACTAAGAAAAACACAATTAAAACTAACATTATATTGAGTGAAGGCTCCAGCTCTATCACAATATGGTTTGATGGCATATCATGCAGTAACATAAAAAGAATCAGCTCTTAACTGCTTATTATTGTAGCTAAAATGTTTTTTTTATAATTTTATTTATCGTTAATTCACATTCATGAACTACTTACAATTCCCTTGCAATCCATTAACTCAATTATTGATATTTTTCCCATTTCAGTCTTCTTCCTTTATAAACTAATAGAAACAATCTTGCATCCTCCTCCTCGGTCATAATATCCCCAATCATACACTTTTAAAGCCAATGGCAGTTTTACCACAGACATCAATAGGATCATGGTAGGGTAACAAATAAATATTTCTTCCCAGCCACTCCCAAAGGTAATTTGTCAGGAAGTAATAATGAAGTCACTAAGAATTAGCTCTGCTTTCAAAGTGGTTCATTTTCTCATGTGGGCTGGAGAAGCCCTGGTGATATTAGGAGAAAGATGCATTTTTTTTCTCCCTACTGTTATGATATTCCCATTTATTTTTAACAATAAAGAAAGCAACAATCAGGGTGTGTCTAGACTACATGCCTCCTTCGACGGAGGCATGTAGATTAGCCAGATCGGAAGAGGGAAATGAAGCCGCGATTAAAATAATCGCGGCTTCATTTAAATTTAAATGGCTGCCCCGATCTGCCGATCAGCTGTTTGTCGGCAGATCGGGAGAGTCTGGACGCGATGCCCCGACAAAGAAGCCTTTCTTCATCGACACAGGTAAGCCTCGTGAAACCAGGTTTACCTGTGTCGATGAAGAAAGGCTTCTTTGTCGGGGCATCGCGTCCAGACTCTCCCGATCTGCCGACAAACAGCTGATCGGCAGATCGGGGCAGCCATTTAAATTTAAATGAAGCCGCGATTATTTTAATCGCGGCTTCATTTCCCTCTTCCGATCTGGCTAATCTACATGCCTCCGTCGAAGGAGGCATGTAGTCTAGACACACCCTCAGAGTACACTAAAAGGAACAAGAATCAGATGGTAATAGAGGCCCAGTTCTACAAGGAACCTAAAGACTTTACTAGTCAAAGTGGCCGATCGAATGTCGCTTCTGTCACATCCTTTCAGTGCAATATGGACCTGCCCTTTCCCATCAAGCTATACCAGCTGCTACTGCAGCTCTTGATACTATGCCTTTTTGTCCTGTTTTTTGGAATGAAATAAAACATGAGCCTAAATTTTCCAAAATGTTCCAGCAGCACAACGCTGCCCCAGTGCCAAAGGACTGGGTCACTTAAGGATTACTTCTTCCTAGAGAAATCTTTGGGTGACAGATTGCCCCCAGAGTGGCTCAAATGCTATTTCCCCTCCCAGTCAGACATCAGGTGAAAGGCATGGACTGTGTGCTCCTCCATCCAGCTGAGCTTTGGCAGCTGTGCCAGCCCTCAGGGCCAAACAGAAAAGCTTGCATGAACCAGTATCAATGACAGGGAACACACTAGATGGCCCTAGGATCTGGGCAGTGAAAGTATGACTTATTAGCCAGGAGCTTCACTGCTCATCTAAATTGTAGTGGTAATTAGAAGAGCTTCGGTTTTCCTGCAACTGAGATTTTTTTGTAATCAGAAGTAGCAGCTTCCTCTACCAGTTTATGTTAAAAATTATTGGAAGTATTATTTGAGAAACAAAGTTTATACCTGCACAGTAAAAGGCTGTATAGTTATAAATCAACTCCATTGGCTACATGGAGAGAGAGAGAGGGAGAGAGAGAGAGAGAGAGACATGATTTGAGAAGTACTTCCCCTAAAAGAGGTTCATGTTTAAGGAAAAACACTCCCACTCAGTTCAAGAAGTCAGAAACAGTTCTACTAAATGCTCTGTGCACAATCTTGCTAGAGTGTGATGATGGGTTTTCTTAAGGGCTTTCTTAATGGCTTTCTATTTGTGAGTGGCCAGAGGGAGGACTATAGAAGAACTGCACTAGAAATTGAACAGAAATTGTCTTATACTACTAGGGATTGCAGCCCTTTTGTGACTGTGTCCCCACACATTAATCTGAAGCAATGAAGAATAGCGGAGATTTTATACCACAAAAGAAAGGAAGTGTTACAGAAATTCAAATATGCAGTATGCTTAAATACAATGATTTTATCTGCCCCTCTAAGAAAAATTAATTATCTGATGTGTTTCTGTTGCACCAGTTTTTAGAGTCCCCGTTATAATAACTTTTAACCTAACAAAAGTGATTTTCCCAATTTTAACTGAACCAAGAAATACTATTAGATGATGTATTTTATTTTTTCTATATGACTGAATTTTAATGATAGAAAAATGTTCCTTTTCCTTATTATTAATGCAATTTTTGATCTTCAGATCTAGAGGTCAAAATCTCCCTTCATAGAACTCTACTTTCAGTGAAGTAAAATCATAGATAAAATTTGGCTCTATCATCATAGTTCTTTTCAGCTCATTTTAGAATATAATTGGGCATTTTACCATTTATTTATTTAAATTGTTGAAATTGTTCATGGCTTGACCTGACAAACTTTCTTTTTTGAGAAGTAAGTGTTTATAGAATCACAATGGATCCATACTATTAACATTATTCTTTAAGGGCATGTCTACACAGCAGGGCTAAACTTGAAATACCGTATATACTCGAGTATAAGCTGAGTTTTTCAGCACATTTTTTGTGCTGAAAAATGCCCCCCTCGGCTTATACTCGAGTCAGCGTCTCGAGAACTGAGGCGGGCAGGCTCAGCGCGTCTCTGCCGCCGGCCGGGTCTAGCCGCGTGAGCCCGGAGCTCCGGCCCCGGTAACCGAGGCGCTCGGGGCGGGGGGCGCTGCCGGGAGCGGGCTGGGCTCCGTGAGTCGGGGGCCGTCGCTGCGCGGGGCGCTCGGAGCCTCTGCCGACCGCTTGGGTTGCGGGTGCGCCCGCAGGTGCTGCTCGGAGCCAGCGGCCTCGCCCCGGGGCCGCCGGCAGAGAGGCTCGGGGAGCAGCCGAGAGGGGCTCTGGTCTGGGAAAGGTCTGGGCGGGGGCGGCGGGGGCTGAGCTGGTTGGGCCGAGTGTCCGAGCGTCTGTTCCCATGTGTGACTGGTGCTGGCGCTGGGCGCTTTCTTGCAGGCAGCCCTTCAGGGGCTCATTGGATTGGTGGGAGGACTTTGAGCGTTACGGTATTTTTGATACCATATTGTTTTTGTTGACCCCCTTTTCCACTTACAGAGCTAGGTTATCGTTTTTCTTTTAAATAAATATTCATGTAATTTTATTGGTATCTATCTTCATTTTTTACATTTACCAGTAGCTGCCTCATTTCCTACCCTAGGCTTATACTCGAGTCAATATTTTTTCCCAGTTCTTTGTGGTAAAATTAGGTGCCTCGGCTTATATTCGGGTCGGCTTATACTCGAGTATATACGGTAAGCTATGCAACTTGAGCTACTTCAATTGCGTAACTTTCATCAAAATAGCTTATTTCAACTTTGAGCACATCTGCACAGCACTTATTTAGAAATAGAGCACTCTTCCCCTGACTTCCCTTACTCCTCATACAATGAGGTTTAGAGGAGTCAGAGTACTAAGCCCGTTAATTTGAATTTATTTTGAAAAAGTGGGTTTGCTGGGTAGACGTGCACTATGTTATTTCGGAATAATGCCCTAATAGACAGTGATGATTTGTTTCCAGATACAAAGTAATGCTCACTGAGTACTTATTAAAGAATTTCTTACCCTTCTCCCCATCAACAGAGGGCTCTGCCTTACACCTATTTTGTCCTCTAATCACCTCTCTTGAGCCTCATTTTTCTTATTTCTAATGCTATTTGCCTGGTCTGGTGTAAGTCCTGACCCTTATAACAGTACACTGATCATCTGAAACCAGCCATATAAAGAACATCAACTCTTCTTGATGAGTCTGGCCACACGCCATGCTGGGCTAGATAAGAGGGCCTTACTTTATATAAACCATTAATTTAAATAGAACAATGCTGGTTTACTCCGGATAAGGATTTGACTCTTTGGGCATGACTACACAGCAGGGCTAAAACTACGCAACTTGAGCCACGTCAATTGTGTAGCTTACGTCAAAATAGCTTATTTCAGCTTTTGGCACTGTCTACGCAGCAGGAAGTCTGCGAAAGAGTGCTCTTCCTCCAACTTCCCTTACTCTTTGTAAAATGAGAGTTATAGGAGTTGGAGTAAAAAGTCCTCCAGCTCGACATTATTTTGACATTATGTTGAAATAACTGCTTGTAGTGTAGATGCGGACTATGTTATTTCAAAATAATATCAGTTATTCCAAAATAACACTGCTGTGTAGATAGACCCTTTGCCTACCTGAAAGTAGGAATAAGAGATCCTCCGGAAAAGGGCTTTATTCCGGAGGATTGCGCCAGTCTAGACGCTTTTTTCCGGCTTTTCCCCAAGCTGGAAAAAAAGCGGCGGACATGTTTATTTAAATCCACGGGGGATATTTAAATCCCCCGCGGATTTCCCTATTCTGACTTACCTGCTTTGCATGCCTCTTCCGTCTTATGGGGCCAGTCTAGACGTAGCCTTTGTGTTAAACTTAAATTAGGCATAAGACATAACTTTGAACTGGCAGGGTAAGTAACCATTCACACAGCTTTCCAAGAGCAATAATAACTCTAATACAAATCATCTCTTGGAGTCTTTAAATTGAGACTGGCTGTCATCTAAAACATATACTGTGACTCAGTCCCTAAGTAATTGAGCCAAATACTATTAGTTTAAGTATTAAGGAGGAATAACTCCCTCCACCGAAGGAATTATTAGGTAACTGTATATAGACTGTGTTAGAGAGGAGCTCAGACTGGATGACGAGTTGTCCCTTCTTGACTTAATAGCTATTTAACTGGGGCATTGGTGCTGTTGAAAACGCCAAGGAGAGGCACATTCCTGCAACCTTTACAAAAAAAGGATTCTATGTGGTGAGTACATTTCAAATTTTACACCAAGAGGGTAGCTTTTGAAATTTACTTCTATGTTCTCTTCCTCACTAATTAAATCTTATAAGATTTGGCTGCTTTCCCAATAATTTTGGCTATTGATTCCAGCTCAGGAAGTGATTTAATGTCACTTTCTGGCTATGGTGTCATATTGAAGTTACAATTTACAATATATTATTCTTTTATGTTATCCATTTCCTGGTTTGGTTTAAGTGAAGGCTGCTGCTTTTTAGCATAGCACATGCTTAGCTGCACTCTGGCTCCTTATTACTGCCTAAGTAGCAAAAATTGTCCAAAAAAACAGTCTGGTCAGCTGAGTTCAGACAGCTCTGCCTCAACACACCCGCAAAGAAGCCCTGCTCTGAGTCCCTAGCCCTGGGATATGGACAGACCTTTCCTCACTAGCTCCTAGAAAAGGGCACCAGGGAGGTGGAATCTGGCAGATGGTTCTTACAAACCTTATATGAAAGCCCTGAGGACAGAGCCAGGCTGTGGCTCCTCAGGTACTGCCGAGCAGGAGGGAGATCAGGGACACGTTAGAACTATTGTTTCTTTTGTTATGCCTTTCCTTACTGAAACCTGAGGAGGGTGGTGGAAGAGGCCCTCGAAGCAGGCCACGTTGGGAAGAAGTCTAAAGAAGAAGCAGCTCTGAAGAAGTAGAATATAATTGACTACTTCAGGAATGGTAACGCAGGGTAGAGGGAGGGATGGGGTTCCTCTACAAGCCACCAGGGCAAGCCTAGGTAAAGGCCCTTTGCAAGAGTCAAAAGGCCTAATGGGCCTAAGTCAGGCTAGAGACCTGTCACAAGGTTGCTGGATTGTTATTGGCCTGGACTCTGACTTACCCTATAAGGGGTCAGGGGGTAGTCGAGTTAGACTGTAACAGGAAAAACTTAAAAAACAACAAATAGTCTTTAAGGTGCTACTAGACTATTTGTTGTTTTTAAAGTTTTTCCTAAAAGGGGTGAGACTCAAAAGTGATCTGGCCAGAGGGTGGAAGTTACAATTCAAAGGGGGCCACCAGCAGACCTGAATGGCAGGACAGCAAAGCTATGGCGGGAAAACACCCATGTAATCCCATTCGTCAAGCTGGGGGTGTGATTTCCAATGGGGCAACACATTTTCACGCAAGCTCTGATCAAGCTAGTATGCTAAAAACTGAGTGTAGTAGCACAAGGGACAAGACACTCCAATTATGTATGTGTCAGGGACCACAGTCACGTCCTGTGGCATCTGGCTCCTCCCGCTGCTCATGCTTCCATGGCTATTTTGTTCTCAATGCACTAGGTCAGTCAGAGATAACTCCAGGGTGTCTTTCCCAGCGGCTAATCACGCCCACAATTCAAAGTGTAGATATCCCACCTCACAATGCCACATCCAGCCAGCAAGGTGGCACATGGCTAATACGTCACTTTATCACACTCAGCAAATGCTCACCTCCTGTGCTGTTTCAGTTTCTCACTGGATAAGTGAATGATTAGAAACTATTTTCATCCACACTAAATTTTGATAAGAATCTTTTTTCATTTACATAATTAAACGAAGTTTGGCAGGGCCCAAAATTCATTTTCCCATGACAAGTATATGAACTAAAACTTCACTCACACCAATGTAGCAACTGGACTTTTGAAAAATCAAATATTAAAATGAAAACAAACCCATCCTCTCCACTCAATTTTCTCTCCGGATATCTTAGGCTGAATGTATGATTCATTTTCATCCTTAGCATGCTAACATATTCCAGACTGTGTATACTTGCACTTTCCCAAGCTTTGTTTTCCTTTTTTACTGTGAGATAAGTAAAGACATCACACTTAGATGATCAGATCACTGTCTAATTATAAGTCTTGATCATGATGCTATATATTTTTGTTAGTCTCTAAGGTGCCACAGGTTTGTTGTTTTTAACTGTGAACCGGGTTTGTTTGCTGACTTTTTGATCTATTTGTTAATGGGCAAAACAATTATTTGCTAGCATATATATTTTTTTTAAATCTCCAGGGAGTTCAGAGAAAGTCAGAAAAAGTAAAAAAAAAAAAAAAAATCCATGCATATGGACATTAAAATACACAGATAGGTGTAGTAGGAAATACAGAATACTTATTAGGCCATCTAGTGCAGCTTATCTTGTGCCACTACAAGATCATTCCCTACTACAGCATTGTATGTTTTCTGTGTCTTTGTCCAGTCTCGTTTTAAATTTCCCAAGTGATAGATCTTCTACCACTAATGCAGGGAAGGGGGATTATCCCACAACCTCATCAGAGCTCACTGTTAACAGGCTTTTCTTAATTGAATTCTCTTGCTCCCATGTTATTCTCCATGTATCACTCAGGGTATGTCTACACTTGCCCCCTAGTTCGGACTAGGGAGGCAAATGAAGCATACCGAAGTTGCTAATGAAGCACGGGATTTAAATATCCCACGCTTGATTAGCATATTCATGGCCGGTCGCCATTTTAAAATGCTGGTTGCCCGAATTAACTCGCCGCGTGTAGATGCAGTAGTCCAATCCAAAACCCTTCCCTCGAATTAACTGTTACTCAACTCGCAGCCTGTGGGTCACATACGGCCCGCTGCCCGTTTGTTTGCAGTCCACGGGTGGGAGCCAAAACAAAAAAGTAGTCGATGTAATGGTCTTCTGTTGATATGCGTTTTAGTAGTTACATTCCTGAACTGGCTTAAATGGGGCTTGTGTGTTGTGTAGTCTTGCCTTAATCTTTGTATTCATGCCCATAAGTGAAAGAAGCTATTTGCATATATTTGCATATATATATGCATGTATATGCAGCCACACTTAACTTGCGGCCCTCGACATATGCTGAGAGTATCATTGTGGCCCCCAAGGCTTCCAAAGTTGAGTATCTCAGTCTTAAGAGATAACCCATAGATGGGAGAGAAGGAGCAACTCATTTTGCTCCCTCTGCCTTTTTCTGCTGCTGCTGTACCTCCTTCTCAGCTTCCCTATTAAATCCTCTGCTCTTCCCCTGTCATGGCTGAAAACTGAGGCCCATAAATCAGGTTAGGTATCCCCTTCAACTATTCCTTCTCTGCTAGCCAGGTCATGTCAAAATCTGAAAAAGAAGAGTGGAAGGAAACAAGAAATAGCAACTTTAGGATTGTTTTGGTTTTTGAGGGGCTGTTCAAACATATGACGTTAAAAAAACAATTGTTCTAGTAATGCAAAGGATGAGAGGAAGAACAATATAGCGTCCCGTAAAGCCTGGGGGAAGAATATATGAATATGAAAAAATATCACCACCATTTAATCCTTGATGAAGTGATCATTTTCAAAGCTGTATGCAAACAATTATTCCTTACAATAACTCTGTGAGACAAATAAAAGTGGGTTAGTGATAACCAATGCAGTCATGAAGAGGAGAAAGGACACTTGCATGTATGTCGGGATTGGAAAAAACAGTAGAGAGAGAGTTAGTATACAATGACAAGTAAAGCAAGAAAAAAATAACAAATGGTCTGGTAGCAGTTTATGGACTAAAAAAACATGTAGATGGTATCGTGAGCTTTCGTGGGCACAGCCTACTTCTTCAGATGACCGTAGTTTTGAGTTTAGGATGTGCAGACCCAAAATAAATCGGAGAGAAGGGGAGGAGGGAAAAGGGAGGGGGATGGGAGACAGGGAGCTAGAGGGAATCAGTAAGTATCTGAAGATTGGGTAGTTAAAACAAAGCAGATAAGAATCAAAGTCAATTGATAGTATCCTTCCTGACATTGGGGTTTATACAAAGAGCTGTTTGCACCTTGATTGCCTGGGGCACTACCAACTTAACATCTGATGAAAGTGAAAACAGCTCTTTGTGTAAACTCCTATGTCAGGAAGGATACTATCAAATGACTTTGATTCTCATCTGCTTTGTTTTAACTACCCAATCTTCAGATACTTACTGATTCCCTCTAGCTCCCTGTCTCCCATCCCCCTCCCTTTTCCCTCCTCCCCTTCTCTCCGATTTATTTTGGGTCTGCACATCCTAAACTCAAAACTCCAGTCATCTGAAGAAGTGGGCTGTGCCCACAAAAGTTCAGGATACCATCTACATGTTTTGTTAGTCTATAAAGTGCTACCAGACCATTTGTCATTTTTTTTCTGTACAAACTAACTCAGCTACCGTCTGAAAGCCTCCAAGTAAGGCAAGGAAAGTGATGGAGACTCAAAAAAAGGCTGAGATACTGAACTTCTTTTAAAATGTCTTAAAAGAAAAGAAGGATTTTAAAATGGCTAAGCAGCAAAGAAAATCTTTTAAAAATAATTAATGATACAGGTAGGAGGTGTTTTTCATTAGAAAATGTTAACATACTTATCAACCTATCTGGAGGATAAATTTGCTCTTCATTCCAGCTTAGGAATCTGCTATCTGCTCTTTCTCAGAGGTAAATCCTCTAGTAATGCAGCTGAAGAGAGGCTTGAGGGAGTGCAACTCAATCTGTGTAGTTTTGGATATGAATCAAGCCCTACAGCTTTAGGTAGAAAAATGGAACTAAGTATCAACTTTAAGAACAAAATACATAATTAATATTCATAATGGTGAAACTGCAATAAACTAGCAACTGTGATAAGATTAATTATACAAATTATTTTAATTCAGATTTATTCTGGTGATCACTGTGATTTGTTAAATAAACCAAGCGACTATGAACTGTTTTTAAATGCATCAGGACCACCCCAAATAAAATAGCATAAAATTCCACAGATTTAAATGTATTTAAAAGTCACTTTATCTCTTACAAAAAAACAAAGCTGAATATCACTTTTTTTTTACCTTTTAAATGAGCTCTTAGTCTAACGAATAACTTTATAGTGGAAACTCATTGCATAATTTAATTAAAAGAGAATGGTTAAAGCACTGGAAAATATATTGCAGAGAACAATTTTGCCCTGGACTAGATGACAAAGATTTTTTTCCCATCTCTAGATTCTATATCAAGGGACTGAATATAATTAAAAGTGCTTAATGAAAAACAGGTCAGATAAGTCATGCTATTTCTTCACGGAGATAGATAACTCAAGTCCTATGTAAACTGTAAATAAATAAGGGTATGTCTACACTGCTACCCTAGTTCGAACTAGGGTGGCTAAGGTAGGCATTCGAAGTGGCAAATGAAGCCCGGGATTTAAATATCCCGGGCTTCATTTGCATCTTGCCGGGCGCCGCCATTTTTAAATCCCTGTTAGTGCGGACTCCGTGCCTGCAGCTACATGCGGCACGGAGTAGGTAGTTCGAATTAGGCTCTCTAATTCGAACTACCAGTACACCTCGTTCCACCTGTCTCCCAATTAAGCCCCAGCACCATCCCCAGAATGAGCCATGAGTCACAAAAGGACAGGCCATCCTCCACCTATCAGATCCTCATCTGGTAGATGAACATTGAGAACATATACCAACTCTAGTCCCATTCAGCATGTGTCCTCCTTATACCTTTTAGCCAGTGGCTAAAGCACTCTCCTGCAGTGTATAAAACTTAAATTCAATTCCCATCTCTGGCTGCAGGGAAGAAAGCATTTGAACAAGGATCTGTCTCCCTCATGTCTCAGGTAAGTGCTCTAAACACTGAGCTTGGGGGTATTATGGTTATGATGTGGGGCTTTCATGTTGAATCTGTTCCCTTTCGTATAGAGTCAAGAGAGAGTATGATAACCATTAGAGAACCTACGAGGGGCCTATCCCCCTAGTCAGATGACTAATTATTTATACACAATGGAACAAAGGAGATTAAGAATATCTGATAGCCTGGTAGGGAGAGTTCCTGTCCCCTTCACACTAGGACTATGTCTAGACTGCAAGCCTCTTTCGAAAAAGCAAGCCGCTTTTTCAAAAGAAAGCAGCAAGTTAGTCTGGATGCTCTCTTTCTAAAAAGCCCTGTTTGCTTTCAAGAACGCCTTTTTTTCGAAAGAGCACTTACGAAAAAAGGCGTTCTTCCTCATGGAATTAGGTTTACCACCGTCGAAAGAAAAGCCGCGTTCTTTCGATTTAAGTTCGAAAGAACGCGGCTGCAGTCTAGACGCAGGTGAAGTTTTTTCGAAAAAAGGCTACTTTTTTCGAAAAAACCCCTGAGTCTGGACACAGCCAAAGGGAGGAACCGAAACTGGGTCACCCACATTCCAGATGAAAGTTCTAACCTCTGGGCTAAAAGGTGGGTGAAGGTGGCAGCAGCACCCTCACAAACAGAGCTACACGCCATTGTCTGAGCTACTGGGGGATTAAAAGATAAAAGCAGATGACATTATCAATGTTTTACTCATGGATATCCTCACCTGAAAAACTGGTCAATATCCGTGTTTTAATTGTTTTCACAATTGCCAGCTGCGGTTTTGATACAGTTCTGTGTACATAGCTCCTAACTTGCGTTGTTTGACATTTTACTTCATGCAAATCTAACCTTCACACCTCATTCTACTAATTGTTGCTTTGCGAGCAATTTGTTCATCCTGCTTTGCCAATTAGTATTGTAAGAGAGAGAGAGCAAGATCATGATATCAAAGCAAGAATCTGGATATATATTTTAGATCACATATTAATATTCTGAGGACTTGAAACAACTAGCAATCCAAGAGTATGCAGATTTTCCTTTTATAATAATTTGCAGGTTTGAGTTGCCTGTGCTGTTTTTTCCTCATCCCCTGCTCTGTTATTGTGTGTGTTTTCCTACATATTGCCTCACTTATTATTTGTTATAACATCAGCTTTTCTAAAAAATATAACATTATAAAAGTATAGCCTACATCTTTGCCCTTGCAGTGCATTGTTTTGAACTAAAAGATCTTCTCTGCTATGCTCCCACGGGTTCTGAAATCCACTGGTTTATACATGCATGATTTATATTTTTTTTAATGGGGAAAAGATCAGGCTCCATTATTTTTATGTAATGTATTTCACTTCCAGTATTGACCTTTTCAGGTGTATAAAATGTGAGTTATTCACAGCAATATTTTGGCAGCGAGAATATTTTAATAAATATGATTTACTATTTCATTGCAGTTTCAAATGAGTCCAGAGGCTTCAGTCAGGATAAAGGTCCTGAGGTAGTGGGTACTATCTAACTCATAGGGAAACATGGCTCCTTCAGTCAATGGCCCTGATCCTGCAGTGGCACCACACTGGTAAACCTCTGTTCCATTGCTGAATGTCCACTGACACTATGGGGGTGCAAGATGCTTTTATCTATAGATCCCAAAGTGCAGGGCTGACAATGTCAAGTATCATTGTCCTTTTAACTGGATGCACAGAGAGAATAAGGCCTTGTCTACACTACACAGTTTTGTTGGCAAATGGCGGCTTTCAGGCTGCTATCTTTACTTAAAGAGACAATGTGTTTACACACTCTCGCCCTCCCCCCAACATATACACATATACACACCCAACACACAATCTCTCACACACTTCTTCAACACCTGCTGACACATACCCACTCTCTTTGTCACACACTCTCCCCTCCTCTTCTCCATGCACACTTCAATTGAAAAGTGGCCTGCAATTTTGCATGATCCCCCTGGAACAATGGGAGTAACAAGTTTGCATCATGTGATGATGTACCTGCCCCATAAGGCATTGCAAACCCTTCCTCAAACACCTTGTGACCAGTTTACACTGTGGGCTAGCTATCCACAGTGCACTGCTCTCTGTGTCAGTGCAAGAGATAGCATGGATGTGCTCTGCCAAAGCAAGGAGCACAGTATGGACATGCAAGAGAGGGTTAATTAACGTGCTTTAATTAAACTGGCATATCTTTTGTGGACAAAACTCTGTATTGTAGATAAGGCCTAATGTGTTCTGCTAAGTCACACAGTGGGTCAGTTCCAGAGATGGGAATTGATGCTGGTCTTCCTAACTCCCCATAATGGGACTATCTAATATGTGGACTATGGTAATAAGTTCTAGCGAAAGTTAGCACAAGCTTATCATTTACTAGTATTTATGTCCCATGATCCTCAGGCTTTCAATCTGAATCACCAATTAAGCAGACAAAAAAAAGATGAAGACTCTGTTCTCTATATCATTCACAAAGCTTATTGGCAAGGAGAAAATATACTAAAGGAAGCAGACACAGACAGAATTGCACCATATGTATTACTTCTGAAAATGGAAATAGAATTTCAACCCTTTTCACCTTTTCCTACAACTCTCAGTTTAATAATGATGCTGATGGAATTACGGCATTTCAGTTGACCACTATAAATTGCACATAATTATTGAATGTGGTGCTTATTTGCCGATCAACATTCACAGTCATTTTAGCCTAAAGTCACTCACTGTGACATATGTCGTAATCAAGAATTTCATAGGTTAACGTTCCCTTTCAGCAGTTTTCTATCTGGGAAGGAAACGTCGATACAGAATGCCAACAAAGGTCCCCCATCTGTGCCTAATATGTAGCTGGAACAGCTTGGTGACTGGGCTGATGTGTTTCACAGAGGCTGGCAGGAAAAGTATTCTGCTGGGGCATGGAATGGTGGTGGCACCACTAAACAGTTCCTGGTACAGTCTTAGTCCTCAGTAGCTTACTTTGCTTGAGATAGGATAGCCAACTGATTTGTAGTTTTATAGGACCTCCCCAGCAAGCTACCTTACACCGTCTTCAAAATTTACTCTCTGTAGGAAAACGTGCTGAATTTTCTGCAGAGGTGTATATGGGTGCAAAACACCTGTACAGCCTTCCCAAATGTCATCCTTCCTCATGCATGGCTGATCTGCACTCATTCCACTGCAGTCAAGAATCTCCAAACCCATGGTGAGATGGCGTTGAGATCACTATATGGCCACAGAGGTGTGTGGAGATGAATACATATAAGAGGGGTGAAGAACCTTTTTAGGGTTGGGAGCCACTGACCCATAGAAAAATCAGTAGGAGGCCACACACACACACGAAAATCGAGGGTGCTGGAGCACAAACACAGGCTCTCCAATGCTGGAGGGAGGAAACCTAAGCCTCAGGGGCCAGAATCAGGCAAGCAGGGGGCCACATACGGCTCCCGGGCCTTAGGTTTCCCACCCCTGACATATAAGATGATGTCTCTTCCAATGGAGTTTATTTAAGAGGCTCTTAAGATATCAGGTAACTAGCAGAGCACTTACTATGCAACTAGAATGATATCATATTACTATGGGAGTAACTCTGCTATTGACTCTATTAAGGCTCTGAAGCTGCTATTGTGAACCTGATATTTCCAGAAACTTCAGCAAACTCAGACTGAGCTGAGTGCTTCTGCATTTAAACATGCAGAGGTGTCTCTCTTGTAAAACCTGGCACCTGAATGTTTATTATTATTTACAGCATCCTCCCCAAGCCCTACAATAATCCACTTCTTTAATGAATTACTTGTGGTTTTTAAAATAGATAAACTAAAATCACATCTCATGCTGTTGTAAGATTATAGATGAATCCAAGCTAGCCTCACATATGCCTCAGGAAAATGTGTCCATGATTATTGCTGTCTAAACTCATGCTAAAGTAATCATAATATATTTAGTTTTCAGGCATTTACTGTCAATACTCTGATCTATCTATCTATCTATCTATCTATCTATCTATCTATCTATCTATCTATCTATCTATCTCAACAGTAAAAAGACTTTCTGTCTCTCGTTGCTGGAATTCCACAAATGTGTCTTCAGGTACTTGGTCTGAACTATATATCTTAAAATGTGTTGCATTTCATTTCATTAACTGTAATCCTAGCTGGAAGTATCAGAATGAAACCTGTAATAAAATGTTTGCCAGCCACACTTCAAAGTGAACAAATGATGAAAAACAGAAGCATCAACATGCTAAATCATGTCATGCATTTCTATATTTATATAATGGTTAATAAGCCTAGACTTCAAAACAATTTACTGCAGAATGTACATGGATTCTTCATTATTTAGTTTATTTAATAATTTCAGATTTGACATGGTACCTTTAATATCTTTACATCAAAAACCTAAGGTACTTATTCATTTTTTCTAGTTTTAGCAGATTTGAACCAAAAAAACCCAAACCCTCTCTCATAACTGCAGTTTGCTTCTACTTCTATATGGTTGTCAGACTTTCCCAGCATGAATCACTTATTTTTATTCCAGCGCTTCTAGACAAGTAAATTAAAGCATGATTCTTATAGCCAGTGGGCCTCCCTATAGCTTCTTTAGATCAAACTCCCTGAGTTCCAGTACAGGCAATTTTTCTAATTTACCCTCTAAAACATCATGAACAGCCTGACAGAATCCTCTGTCAAGTAGCTGTCCCAGAGCATGTAGCAACTAATTATAAGTTTGATACAAGTGAATTTTCATTCATCTTAAAAGATATTTTCCTAATAGAAATTTGACTGTGGAGCCCGAATTGAAAGTGCCTAGCTGTTATTTCAGATCAGTTTTATTATCTGGGTTGCTTAACAAAAAGTTAAACAGTACAGGATTCTGAATCAGCCAAGAGCAATTGTGTTACTACATTAAGCAAAGAAAACTGATCTTGTTGATCAACCCACAGTAAACTGAGGTCATGGAAAATGAGGCATATATCAATTAACTATGAGATGAGGCGTTTTCTGACAATTTGGTAGCCATCACATAGTTGCTAGAACTTATTCCTATTACTCATGCATGATGTAAAGAGTTAGTAACTGAGAAGACCTTGTTTCACACATTAATGGAGGTTTTGTAACACATTTTACCTGCAAAGCATATGCTGCAATAAATGAAAACACTGGTCCAATCTGTGGTTCTAGCAGCAGATTTTTTCTTGCACTGCAGATATACCCTTAAGTTCAGCTCTGCAAAGGTATTTAGGCTCCTCACTTCTATTGATTTCTGTGGTTCAGCTCCTGATATGTAAAATGGGGAAAATAATACTTCTGTACTTCTCAGAGGTGTTGTGAGGATAATTATAGATCTTGAGGTACTCAGCATATTAATTGGGGCTTATATGTATCTAAGGTAGACATATAACTAGGTGCTGAAGAATTTAGAAATCCTTTATAATTTGCTGGGTATTTTAGACAGCAGGAAACTGAGTTTTATATTTTTAATTGTTTCTTAAACTGTCTAGATTAATGCTTTGCTAGTTTTCAGATACTGTACTTTGGAGGGGAGGGATTTCCTGTATTTTTATTACTATTTCAAAAGGTAAAACCTCAGCCAATTCATAACATGAATGCTAGGTTCTAATACTAATAGTTTGGAGTATGTAAACTGAGGACGGTATTCCCAGCCCCACTAATAAAGCATTTCAAAGTAATGGACATCCATCCAGCATCCTATCCACTGTTCATTTGATATAAAGGATTTAAAGTAAAATTAAATCACGAGGTTGAGGGCTAACTGGTAGAGATTCAATCTAGATAAGATTGAAATGTTGATTGTCTGAGAGAAATAATTGGAAGATAGAGAAAAGATAACAGCGGGGCAGCCTGTTGTGTGGTCTCATGCAATCTAGGGTCTGTTTAGATTCTCAGCTGCATCTATACAAGAAACAATAGAATGTTTCCCTTCTTTTGCATAGGACTAGAATGTCGTGACTATTTATTGTGGATATGGACTTTGCCATCATCACCTATGTCTTTGTTGTTTTGATATTAGATTAATACAGTGTGCTCTGAACCTATTTTAAATGTATTCCTGGCTGGAAAATGCACTTCCTCAAACTCTATTGATTTCTACTGTACTGTAAAGATACTTTTCAGTAAGTCAAAAAGTGTAGGAGGACTCAAAACTGGTTTGCTATGTGCTATCACTGCAATTAAGTGAGCTGTTTACAAGCCAAAAACTGCATAGCACATAAACTAGTGAAATGAGATTAAAAAGGAAGTTATCTGCCTAATTATCTATGCATTTATAATTCATGCATCACCCTTGTGCCTAAACACTATTTACGCTAATTAAGAATAGCATTAATTCCATATGAAAGGATTGTATTCTCCATTTCTTATACCATTATCTTGAAGTGGGTTTGTTCCTGTTTGGTGTTGAAAGATATTGCTTGGTGTTATTCTGCAGCTAGAAAACCATACTGAAACCTCTTATGCAAAGATACAACTTACAGAGTACCCAATAGCTGGCAAGACTTGTGCTGACCCTCTAGTTTCCAGGAGATAGGGAACCTCACAGAAGGGCACTTACCTCTGAGAATATTTGCCCACATTCCACTTTGGGATCTGACACAGCAATAGCACTGAGTTGCAGGTAGGGAGCTGGCCTGTGAGACCACTACCCTCTTAATACCAGTGTGTGAACGAGTCCTCTGTCTACAATAGCTGTGAGAGACAGTTAGGGGCCATATTTGAGATGTGGCCCCTTAATTGTCTCTAAGGCCACCCAGTATGAGGGGAAGGTTTGACACAGTATTGTAACTAGGTGGATGTAGGTGTTAGAGAGAACACACAGAAACGGAGAGCAGGCAAGATCTGAGAGAGACAGGAGGAAGGAGGAGAGCTTAGCTGTTGCCCAGGAGCATAGTGTGACCCTGGGAAAAGCTAGAGAGTGCTTTGGAATCTGGTACTGGCTAAAGAGATTTGGACTAGAAGCTAAGGAATTGTTTCTTTTGTTTGTGGTTCCTTCTGCATGCTGAGACACAGGAAAGAATGGCCATACTAGGTCAAACCAAAGGTCCATCTAGTTCAATATCCTGTCTTCCAACAGCGGCCAATACCAGATGCCACAGAAGGAATGAACAAGTGTTACAGACTATGCACATTCTTTGTAAATAAACAAAACTGTATCAAAGAAATACATGACTATCTCCCATTTATACTCCCATTGGAACATCCTGAGCATCCCAGACATCCTGAGCATCCCAGACTAACTGCTTGCATCAAAAAAAGGGGCAACAATAGCGAAGCTACGAAAAGATATGGCGAGCTGGTTTGCATACTAATTTCACTTAAACTCAGCATGTTTATGAAACAGAGCTGAGAATCTCACAAGATCCTTGGTGTTTTTGAGTATTGTTAGGCTAGAAAAAGGATGAGAACAGTTACACCAGATGCTGAAAAGTAATGAGACTCCTAATTCCCATGATTTCAGCCACCATAAAACTACATTCCTGGACTTGTGTACTGAGGTCTCCTCAGTCCTCCAGCACAGGGGCAACAGAGAGCAGCACTGAAAGTACAGAAGCAAGCAGCAATTGCACTATGGAAGCTTAGAATTTCAGGGTATGTTTACACTACAGCGCTAATTCGAACTAACTTAGTTTGAATTAGTTAATTCGAACTAAGCTAATTTGAACTAACGGATCAAGACTAAAAAACTAGTTCAAATTAGCGTTTTGCTAATTCGAACTAGCATATCCACATTAAGTGGACCCTGAACCGGGGTTAAGGATGGCCGGAAGCAGTGCCGGCAGGGCATCAGATGAGGACTTAAGAGCATGGAGATGCTGTCTCAGGCTAGCTGAGGGCTGTGCTTAAAGGGACCCGACCCCCACCCCAGACAGACAGTTCTCAGGGTTCCCCGCTTGCAAAGCAGTCCTGGCTTGGAGTGCCCTGAGTGCCCACACTGGGAACATCACAGCACTCGGCCATCAGACCGGCTGCACTTGCCACAGACTGCCATCTGGTGCAATTGGGGGGCTGCAGGAGAGCTTCCACCCCCAGAAGCCCGCAGAGCCAGCCCAGTCCTCCCCATCGGGGGCTCGTACCCCATTCCTCCCTCACCTCCTTCCACTTACCCTTCCTGATATACAAAATAAAGAAAACGTGTGGTCAAAAATAGAAACTCTCTTTATTGAACAAAACTCGGGGAGACTGGGAAAAGGAGGTGGGAGAGAGGAAGAGACAGGGTGGAAGCGGGGAGGGCAACTACAATGATCAGAGGTTTGGAACAGGTCCCATATGAAGAGAGGCTAAAGAGACTGGGACTTCTCAGCTTAGAAAAGAGGAGACTGAGGGGGGATAGGATAGAGGTCTATAAAAGCATGAGTGGGGTGGAGAGGATGCATCAAGAAAAGTTCTTTATTATTTCCCATGATAGAAGGACTGGAGGACACCAAAGGAAAGGAATGGGTAGCAGGCTTCAAACTAGTAACACAAAGTTGTTCTTCACAAAGTAAAGAGTCAACCTGTGGAACTCCTTGCTGCAGGAGGCTGTGAAGGCTACAACTAGAACAGAGTTTAAAGGGAAGTGAGATCAAGTCATGGAGGTTGGGTCTTAGCCAGGGGGTAGGAGTGGTGTCCCTG
The DNA here is from genome assembly GCF_049634645.1 of Pelodiscus sinensis. Classification (NCBI taxonomy): domain Eukaryota; kingdom Metazoa; phylum Chordata; order Testudines; family Trionychidae; genus Pelodiscus; species Pelodiscus sinensis. The sequence goes on along the minus strand of NC_134711.1, from coordinate 293,727,468 downwards.
CCCAAAGTTTGTGGCAGGCTGGAGAGGGATGGCACGAGACAAATGGCTTGGCCACTGTCTTCGATCCATCCCCTCCAGGGTTCCTAGGGATGGTCGCTGTCGGCAGACAGGCTACTGAGCTAGATGGACCTTTGGTCTGACCCAGTACGGCCATTTTAAGCTCAGGGCTCAGGGTCGGGGGTCTCAGTGGACCACCTTGGTTTTCATGCACACTTGCTCCTGGGTGGCCAGGCTGGCAGCTCTCCTGCCCTAGACGGCCACTTTCCTGTGCCTAGTGCGGAGGTCGTGGACAAGGTCCACGATGTTTGCACTAGACCAGGCATGTGCCCACCTCTTGCGGTCCCGGGCAAGCTCCGGGCAGCCGCCAACCTGGTCCCGGGAAGAGGGGGAGGGCTGGGGGGCATCGGGTGGCTGGCTCGAGCCGTGCCAGGTGCAGGGTCTGCTGGCTGGGTGCTGGCAGGCTTGCACCTGGCACGGGCACCGTAGCCAGCCCGTGCCCCTTTAAGGGGTCCGGGGCCAGGAGGGGGGCATACGAGTTTCCCTGGTGTTGGCCAGAGTGGCCACCAGGGAAACCTGGGGAGGGCTAGCCTCCCACTAGTTCGAATTAAGGGGCTACACACCCCTAAATTCGAACTAGTAAGTGCGAACTAGGCTTAGTCTTCGTAGAATGTTGTTTACCTAGTTCGAACTCAACGCTCCGCTAGTTCGTATTAAGTTCGAACTAGCGGAGTGCTAGTGTAGCGCCTATCAAAGTTAGTTCGAATTAACCTTGTAGTGTAGACATACCCTCAGAATGCTACCAGTTGGTCAAAAATCAATTTTTGGAGTAGGGAAATGGAGGTCAGAGACCACTGTGCTGCAAATACACAGGATCACCTATTGTGCAGGACTGAGATGCTTGGAAATATGCAGGATGTAAAAGATGGATTTGCAGCAGTGTCATTCTCAAACTGTAGTGGAGCAATAGCACATCCCAACGTAGGTGCCAGACCTCCTTGCCACAAAGTATATCCACAGAAAGGGCTGCATTTCTGCAGTTGTACAAACAATGGTGGATCACTGGGAATCCTTCACAAGCATCAGTGGATCAGGGAGAGTGCCTGATGCTTGCATTTTTAAGGACTGTTCAGAAGGCCACAAGGAGGTAGTTTCTTTCCCAATGTATGGATTATCACTGAGAATGCTGAAATGCCAGTGTAATCGTGGGAGACACAGCCTATTCTTTACTTTCCTGTCTTAAGAAGCCATATACCAGTCTCCTTGATAACACCAAGGAACAATTCCTCTACCAGCTTAGCACTTACACAATGATAGTTGAACATCCTGTTACTCATTTCAAAAGTCATTGCCGTTGGTTACTCATAAAATTGGACCTCAGTGAGAAAAATATTCCAATGGTTATAATTGCCTGCAATGTCACACATATTATCGGCCACTGTTGTGAAGAAAGGAGAGAAGTTTTCCATTGGGGTGCAGGTACAGCCACTGAATTTGAGCAGCCAGATCTGAGGACTATTAGAAGAGTCCAACATGGAGCAGTTTGGCTTAGGGAGGTTTTGAAAGACCATTTAAACAGCGAGCCATAGTGGTGTGTGTTGCTGTTGCATGCTCTTCCTGGCCATGCTCTTTTTGAAGCCAGGTGGGAATCATGTGGTGATTGTTGTAAATGCTTGTAACATTATCAGTGCACTGATTTTTGTTTACAAATGTTCCTAGCTGTGTGACACTGTGCTGAGAACTGCTGAGCACTCAGTACCATATGTTGTGAACTCCAAAGCAATGAATTATGCTCCAAATTATTGGATTCCTATTCTGTAACAAAATGTGCAATTATAAAAAACAATTCAGAAAATAGAACTTACAAAGGGGAAAGGACATTCATATCCACTTTAGATACACATACAGCAACCTGTGGCTTTCACAGGTCACTGTATATAAAGCTCTGACTGTTCCCTAGGGTGGAGTAGTAGGGGTAGTGCAGCAACCATTGATACCATGTGGTATGTTGGTGGGGGGTGTTTGGAGGTCTTATTTTTCTCAATTGGCTGCAGAGCGAGGCAAGACCAGGATTCTTGAAACTGTAGGTCCCCACAGAATCTGCAGCATCTGTGTTGGCTGCCAGAGAAGCCCCATTATGCCCAGGTGCATCTTCCTCTCCTTTCTCTAATGGGACTCCTGGGTCTTTTGCCAGTCTTCTCTTTACTTCTCTAGCTGTCTACAGTGTTAATGATCCAGGCCCTGTGCTCACGGTCTGATGCAACACAGGCGTGCAGGCCCTCACCAAACATATCATCATGAGTCCTCTTCTTTCTCATCTTATTTAGCTCAGGCATTTTATTGGAGTGGAGGGAGAGCCCTTGAAGGCCTCCATAGCAGCAACTACCAATAAAATACCCAAAGGTACCACTGTCAGCATATTCACTGCAGAAAGTGAAATGTAAAGTGCTGAGCTCATTCTTCTTGCTCTTCTAAATTTTTAAGCACTGCATTCTCATTTCTCCTTGGGATTGCTTGTGTATAGCACCACTCAGAGCACCAGCTGTGAGGAGCATGGCCTGCTAGAGGGTGAGACAATGAAGAAGTAGTTGCTTGGTTGCAGGATTCTACTAGTGTGGGGCAATGACACTGAATATTAACAACACTTTCTATTGGCAACAAAAGACAGAACTATGTAGCACTTTAAAGACTAACAAAATGGTTTATTAGGTGATGAGCTTTCGTGGGCCAAACCCACTTCCTCAGATCAATATGTGGAAGAAAATCGGCACAACCCTATATAACAAAGTGATACAATAAAAAAAATGAACACGTGAAATTGACAAATCAAATTTTAGAACAGAGTGGGGGTAAGAGGGGAAAGTTAGTTTCCCTTGCTGCAGCTCGTAATAAAACTGCCTCTGGCTACTTGTTGCTAACAAACTCAGAGTGAGGACAATGTTTTCTTCCAAATTGTTTAAACCCATACATCTTGGGTGTGTCCAGACTGCCAAGATTTTGCGCAAAAGCTAACGCTTTTGCTCAAAAACTTGCCAGCTGTCTACACTGGCCGCTTGAATTTGAACAAGGGCACTGACTTTGTAATGTACAAAATCAGTACTTCTTGCGCAAATACTTTCACGCTCCCGCTCGGGAAAAAGCCCTCTTGCGCAAGAATACTTGTGCAAGAGGGCCAGTGTAGACAGGGAAGAACTGTTTTGTGCAAAAAAGCCCTGATGGATAAAATGGTGATTGGGGCTTTCTTGCGCAAAATCACTTCGAGACTGTCCATGGATGCTTTTGCGCAAAAGCTCTTTTTGCGCAAAAGCATCCATGCCAATCTAGATGCGCTTTTGCGGAAATACTTTTAACTGAAAAACTTTTCTGTTAAAAGTATTTGCGCAAAATCATGCCAGTCTAGATGCAGCCAAAGTGTCATAAAGTTTAAACAAAGACTCTAATTATCTCACCCATTACAAAGATAGCTTCCCCAATTATCACCCCTAATATCATTACTGCACAGAAACTTCCCCTATTATCTCTCCTATGTCATTACCTCACAGAAACTAACCTTCCTCCCTCACTCCTACTCTGTTCTAAAATTTTATTTGTCAATTTCACATGTGTTCATTTTTTTTATTGTATCACTTTGGTAAATATGGTTGTGCCAATTTTCTTCCACATATTGATCTGAGGAAGTGGATCTGGCCCAGAAAAGCTCATCACCTAATAAACCATCTTGTTAGTCTTTAAAGTGCTACATAGTTCTGTCTTTTGTTTCAGCTACACCAGACTAACACGGCTGCATCTCTATCACTTTTCTATCGGCAGTGGTGGTTTTATATGATATCTCCCTTCTGAGACTACATCTACACTACGAGTTTTGCCATGCAAATGAATCATGGATTAGCATTTTCTCACGCTTCATTTGCATACTATCTTCCGATCCGTTTTTGCGCTAGGGGTTTTAGTGCAAAAACAAGCAGTGTGGATGTTTCCTTTTTGCACAAAACCGCCTTTTTGCATGAGATCCTTATGCCTTAAAAAAGGAGGTTTTTGCACAAAAAGGAAATATCCACACAGCTTGTTTTTGCACAAAAACCCCTAGCGCAAAAATGGATCGGAAGAGAGTATGCAAGTGAAGCGCGAGAAAATGCTAACCCATGCTTCATTTGAATAAGCGGCGAGAAGTCCGTGCACCTTATAGACTAACTGAAGTGTTGGAGCATAAGCTTTCGTGGGCAAAGACCCCCTTTGTCAGATGCATGTAGTGGAGAATTTGCATAGGCTCTTGCAGCAAAACTCATAAGGCTACGTCTAGACTGGCATGATTTTCTGGAAATGCTTTTAACAGAAAAGTTTTCCGTTAAAAGCATTTTCGGAAAAGCACGTCTAGATTGGCATGGACACTTTTCCGCAAAAGCACTTTTTGAGGAAAAGCATCCGTGCCAATCTAGACGCGCTTTTCCGCAAAAAAGCCCCAAACGCCATTTTCGCGATTGGGGCTTTTTTGAGGAAAACAAATCTGGGCTGTCTACAATGGCCCTTTTGTGCAAAAGTTTTGCGCAAAAGGACTTTTGCCCAAACGGAAGCAGCATAGTATTTCCGCAAAAAGCACTGAAGGTATGTCTACACTACCCTGCTAATTCGAACTAGCGGGGGTAATGTAGTCATCTGCAGTTGCAAATGAAGCCCGGGATTTGAATTTCCCGGGCTTCATTTGCATGAAGCCGGCTGGCGCCATTTTTAAATGCCGGCTAGTTCGGACCCCGTGCCGCGCGGCTACACGCGGCACGGACTAGTTAGTTCGGATTAGGCTTCTAATCCGAACTAGCTATACACCTCATTCCACTGCTTTTGTGGAATTTCCAGTGCTTTTGTGGAAATTCAAGCGGCCAGTGTAGACAGCTGGCAAGTTTTTCCGGAAAAGCGGCTGATTTTCCGGAAAAACTGGCCAGTTTAGACACAGCCATAGTGTAGACATAGACTGAGAGTAACCAAGGCACAGCAAACATAGCTGCTGCTGCCATCCCAAAATTTTTCAGGTCTATATGCTGCTAGCCTGTTTACTGCAATGGTACCTGCTGAAGTTATTACTGAATGGAATGGGAAAGTATCCGATTACAGAGAAAATTTCCATAAAGGATTTCAGAGTACCTCCATAAAAGTTTCATCAAGATATCACATGTGGATTCAAGGGACATACCTCTGTATACAACACATTTCTCTAAATGCCCTACACCTATTTATAGAGGTGAATGAAAACCCTCTTCAAACATAAGCAACAGAAAATGACAAAACTATGCAATAAATGAGAGTACACTTTACATATGTTCTGGCATGACCAAATGCAAACTAAGCTATATGATAGGAGTCTTGTGAAATGATGTTTATAAAAATGGTTTCACTGATAAAGTAAGTGTGACAAACTTGTTATGACCCTGGCATGCAGTCTCCTGGCCTCACTTTTATACCAGGTCTCTCCTTTTATCTAGAGATAACAGATCAGTAATAATCTTTTATATGAGAAATGAAGAGATTTAAAACGAAAACTGTCTTAGTGGGTCCGTTCTTAATTTATTCAGTCTGAATTAATCACAAGCTTTAATCTGTTATTTTAGTTTTCCCTTTCAGAGTATCTGCAGATACTACAAAGCTACAAGCTAGTCTAGTACTTCTGACAGAGCAGATGCAAGGTTTTTTTTTTCCTCTGTCAGATCTTGTTAACTACAGAGCAATAGTGAAGTTTTTCAGCAAGAGTGTGATTTTCAATTTGAAACCTTGGGGTTATCAATTTATAAATATCTAAAAAGAATATCCTCTAAGCAGAATTTACTGTCATACATACAGCTCCTGTTAACACATTAAAAAATTAATTTGTATTAGAGTTAAGATATCAAGGTCTGTTTCATTTTGCATTCTCTGTAGCAGAAATTTTAATGAGACTGAATTAAATTGTATTAGCGAGATTACCTGCATTACTTTGTTAAATGCAGTTAAAGCACTAGTATAACATTGGCCACTGCACTCAGTTTATTCTAGTTTTAACATGCAAGATACTCTATCAAAGCTTGTCCATTTAAACCAATATAAGTGTAGCTATAATTCTCTTTCTGGATCACAGTTAAATACAAGATGTCATTGCTAAGTACAAGGTGGAAAAGATTGCTTAGCGTTAAGTACTTAACAAATATGTCAAGGGACCATTCAAGGTAAAGTGGCCCATGAAAACCCTTCCAGTCCTAGGGGAAAAAGGAATGGAAAGAAAGGGGTGGAGGAAAGGCAGCTAGGTAAGTGGGAGTTATTAGTGCATTACAGATGGTTGTAATAAACCATAATGCAGGTATGTTTATTAAGACCAGGATTTTTAGTGTTCAGTGAAGTTAGGAACTTAAACTCCCAGCTTGTCTTTTGAAGAAGTGTACATGTTTTCTTTGAGAATGAGAATTGAGAAATCTGATGTAGAGTGATTGCTTTATAGCAGCGGCACCACACCTGCCCGAACAATAGATGCAAATGCTACAGACATATTTCCACCACTGCAATGATCAAAACCACACTCTTGCTGGAAAACTCCACTGTTGCTCTGTAGTTGACAAGATCTGATAGAGGAATAAAAAACTTGCATCTGCTCTGTTAAAAGTACTAGACTAGCTTGTAGCTTTTTAGTTATTTCTGCAGATACTCTGAAAGGGAAAACTAAAATAACTGATTAAAGCTTGTGATTAATTCAGACTGAATAAATTGAAAATGGACCCAGTAAGATAGTTTTTGTTTTAAATCTCATTTCTCATAGAAAAGATTATTACAGATCTGTTGTCTCTGGATAAAAGGAGAAACCTGGTTTAAAAGTGAGGCCAGGAGACTGCATGCCAGGGTCAGAACAAGTTTGTCACATTTACTTTATCAGTGAAACCATTTTTATAAACATCATTTTACAAGACCACTATCATATAGCTTAGTTTGCATTTGGTCATGCCAGAGCATATGTAAGGTAATGTAACGTTCAAGCTCCATAGGTCCTACATGTGACTATCATAACATACAACCTACCTCATCCAGTGCACAAACTGCTCAAATAGTAAGTAGGAGGTGAAATCAGACAATTACTGTGCTCTCAAATGAACTCATGCAGAAAAATGTGAAGAAAAAAATGTGTCAGCTGTAGCAGAACACTATTCATAAAGCGATGGCTCTCCATCTGAACTCTGAGGCCTCATCCTCAAAGGAAATTTGCTAGAACTTCAAAAGATGAGCCTGGGAGCTTAAATTCATTACTTTTCTCAGCACTAAAAATTATGGACTGAACAAACTCTGGATTTATGATTTATTATGACAATCTCTAACTCACTAATAACTCCCACTCCCCAAGCTGCCTGTTTTTCTTTCCCTTCCTTTCTACCCATGACTAGAGGGGTTTTAATGGGTCACTTCATCTTAAACAGTCCCCTCAAATGTGCTTTCTGAGACTTGAAAAAGAGCGCTGGAGAAGCTCAAAAGCTTGTTTCTTTCACAAACGGAAGTTGGGTCAAATAAAAGATATTATCTCGCTCACCTTGTCTCTCTCTATTACCGCATGACCCATGTGGCTAAAAGAACTCTGCATCCATTTTTGTTAGCTGGCCAATGAAGTCAAAACGAGCAGGGATGAAATCCTGCCCTCAACTGATGTGGATGCTAAATTTTCTTCAACTTCAGTGAGGCCAGGATTTTACCATAGATGAATTGAAAGGTATCAGAACGTTGGCCTTTATTTTTATTTTAAATCACATACAGTGATGTCTCTGTATAATGAGGGCAAAATGAGGGGGTTACCAAGGAAGGGAAATAATTTATCAATATCAGGTTATTATGTCTTCTTTATAATCACAATCAAATCCATTCCTAACTCCTGCCTCAGTAAGCTAGACAACCTAGATCCTTCAGTATCAACTGCAAAGTTTCCCCAGCCTCAGGTATTTCTTATAGTTTTTTTTTTAATTATCTCCAATTTTTCAACATTTTTGTCAAAGTATGGACCCCAAATCTGGATGTGAATTTCTCAGTAATGGTCTCTCTAAGTAATGCATTTACAGAGGTAATACCACCTCCCCATTCCTAATGGCTATTCCTCTATTTATTGTTCCAAAGTTCTCACTAGCTTTTTTTAAAATCACAGCATCACACTGGGAGCTCAGATTCATTTGGTTAACTAACTTGACCCATAAGTCCTTTTCATAGTCACCACTTAACAGACTATAGTCTCTTTTTTGCCAACCCACATCCCATCTGTGTGACATACATTCTTTGTTCCAAGATCTCACTTTGCTTTTGGGTGGATTAAAATGCTCATTATTTGACTGCATCTAATTTACAAACCAAACCAAATGATTTTGTATCAGTGACCGGTCCTCCTCATTATGAACATTACACCAATCTCTGTCATCTAACAGCAATGACTCTTTTCCTAGACTACTGATACGAAATATAAAAGACAGTGCCAAGAACCAATCTTTGCCAGGTCTCTGACACACATCACCCTATTGAGGGTTTTTCATTCAACATCTACATTTTGAGATCAGACAGTTTTTTCCATTGCTATGTTACCATCTTGATTAATCTTATGCTCCAAAAGTCTGTTTTTTTCTGAAAAATACAGAAAAGAATCAAGCATCTTAGACTGTGATGACACTGAGATTCTAAACTCACCAGAAAGGAATTAACAGTAGCCTGTTGGGCCAATCAGCCCCACCTTTCTACTCCTGTCAATGTGTCATGCCCAGAGGAAGGAAATAAAAGAGGAAATGTGCAGCTTAGGCTATGTGTACATGAGTGACTGAACAACAAAACTTTTGTCATTCAGAGGTGTTAAACCCAGCCTCCCAAGACAAAAGTTTTCCCAAGACAAGTGCCAGTGTGAACAGCATGTTGCTGATTGGAGCACGCCCCTGCTGACAAAGAAAATGCCACTCATTGGGGAAACACTTTGTCATATAAAGAGCACACAAACAACATCAATGCTGCACAGCTTTTAGGATGTGTCTAAACTACATGGCTCCATCGATGGAGCCATGTAGATTAGGCTGATCGGAAAAGGGAAATGAAGCCGTGATTTAAATAATTGCGGCTTCATTTAAATTTAAATGGCTGCCGCGCTGAGCCGACATACAGCTGATCAGCTGTTTGTCGGCTCAGCACACTAGTCTGGACGCTCCCATGCCGACCTGAAAGCCCTTTATCAACCTCCCCGTTATGCCTCGTAGGATGAGGTTTACCGGGGAGGTCGATAAAGGGCTTTCATGTCAGCGCGGGAGCGTCCAGACTAGCACGCTGAGCCGACAAACAGCTGATCAGCTGTTTGTCGGCTCAGCGTTGCAGCCATTTAAATTTAAATGAAGCTGCGATTATTTAAATCGCGGCTTCATTTCCCTTTGCCAATCAGCCTAATCTACATGGCTCCGTCGACAGAGCCATGTAGTTTAGATATACCCCTAGTGACACCACTGTGTCGACGCAGCCATGAGACTAATAGTATAGACAAACCTTATTAGTGGTGACCGACAGAGACAGGGAATAGATTTCCTGGGCTGACCCTAGACGGGAATGTCCAGATGGGATCAGAATCTAAGCAGATTCTAAGCCCTGAAGCTGCCTAAGAGAAATGACCAACTGAGTCTAAACCTTTACTAGAGAATTATAAGGGTCAGAGCGCCCTTAGAGAGGTAGGTCTGGTGCAAGACTTTTTTGTTTTTTGTTTCTCATAACAAGCTTGGCTCTCCTCTGTTTTGGGGCTTTCAGAAGAGTCAACTGGGAACAGGCTGTGAGGTCTAGTTGCAGGCCATGGTAGGAAGCAGCCCAAGGATACAGCAGAGGGTCTAAACAAACAGTCCTGCTCTACTTTATGCAGGGTTTCTGGAACCTACAGAAGAGGGTGGGTCTGGGTTACTCTAGCTAGGGTGAATGGCATGAAGACACAGGAGCCAAAGGCTGGCAGTCTAACCCAGAGACTGAGGATATGGTGAACCTCCTGTGTGAGGTTTATGTGTTACACTCTGGATTCCCCACAAAGCACAGAATTAATAGTGACTTGCCTAATGGGCCAAGTTGCAGAAAGAGGCAGAACACTGCAGGATGTACTATAGGAGGGAGAGAGTCACTACACAATGACCAGCCATAAGGGGCATACCTGTGATGACTAGACACTTCCACAAACATCCTATCTTCCAATTCTGATTTTGTTGCAGAACTGTTGTTTTGGCTGTACTATTTTATTGTTTTTGTTTATTTCAAAGTCAGACATTTCTCAGAAGTGCCATTAGTGGTCAAAGACTTCCCAAATGCTCAGTGCACCTAAAACATCTTGCGGAGTTAAAGAAAAAACATTATATAAAGGAGTGGTTTTCAACATGATTGAAAACTGATTGAACATAGTTCAACTATATTTGTAGGCAATAGATTTCTAAAAGGTCCATTTGCGGTTTCCAAAGGGGTCTACAAATGAGAAAAATATAAAACCATCACTATAAAGGTTCAACACTAATAACATTCTCTAGCTCAGAAACTAGGAGAGATTCCTGATAAGGAAAAAGCTAAGGTTAATCATTAATATGGCCACTGTTAATCAATTGGGAAAAAAAAATCCTGTACCAAATAAGTAATGTAAGGCATCATTGGAAAAATAATGATTTGTTGAACATGATTGTTTTATTTATATATATTCATTACTTTAAGTGTCTGAAGTTATTAATATTGACTATGTACCAGTAGTTCAAATTTGTTGGCTCCTCGATAATACCCCAAATAACTTACATCCAGTCTAGACAGCACTTTGGGAAAAGAGTAGTGTATCTAGCTTCTATTTATCAGAGGCTGGGAATGGGTGACAGGGGTAGGATCACTTGATGATTACCTGTTCTGTTCATTCCTCTAGGGCACATGGCACTTCGGAAGACATCATATTGGTTTAGATTGGTGTGGGCAATAATTTTTAAAAGGAGACAACTTCACAAATTTCTGAAGTGGCCGTGGGCTACCCCAGAAGGGTCTGGAGTCAGGGGAGCACACAAAGTCTCTTGCCCCCTGCCCCTGTCTTGCCAGGGGTGCACAGCAGCTAGACAGAGCTTTTGGCTGTTTTAAAACAGCTGGCATTTCTCTCTGGCAGTCACATGCCCTTGATTGGAGGAGGAGACTTCGTGCCTCCCTACCCCCAGGTCTCGATTGGCCCGGGGACAGGGGAGTGGCAGGGTGGCCTCAGGCTGGATCTGCCAGCTTGGCAGACCAGATCTGGCCCACCCTGGGATTAGATGGACTTTTGGCCTGATCCAGTAAGGCCACTCTTATGTTCTTATGACTATTCACTATTGGTGGCCCATTAAAGGACATTTAGCTTGCACAATGAACCATAAAAGATGCCTGTCCATGCCCATTGGACCCTCCTGTGCCTATTTTAACTAGAATATGGATAATGGATGTTCCTACAACTCATCAAAGCAAGCATGGGCATATGATTTGTTCATGTGACCCAGGACTCCATCTTGTGCCTGTAATTCTCCACAAACTAAGACTAAGAGCTGTCCCTCCACCTGGGAAAAGGTATAAAAAATGCTGGAAGCATAGTAATTTTGCCTCTTTCCTGCCTTGATATCAGACTATGAACTTACACTAAAGGGAGCATTCCAACCAACGGACTGAGGACCTTTCAATCTTATGGAATTTATCAGAAACATTAAAAGTCAGCATCTTATTTCATCGTTGATTCACGCTTGACACAAGAATCTGTAATGGTTGTATATATTTGATTCCTTTGACCATTTTAACTTTTCCTCCTTCTTTTCCCTTACACATAAACCATTTGATATTGTAATACTATAGTGATTATTGGGTAAAATCTGACATATATTGGCCTGGCTATGTGGCTAATTTCTTGGGATTAAAAGAACCATATGTTTGATGAAATTGCTTTTAAATAACCACTCATCATTAACTCTCGTGTCTGGGTGCTGAAACACGAGCTGGGATACTAAAGAGATTACACGTCTTACTTTTTGTTAACAGTGTGCTGACACACACGTTTATTTTTATTACTGGCTTGGTATATTATTTGGAAGAATAACCACCAGTTTGAATGGGTTTGCCCCATTTCTCAGTAGTTTGCCCTGAATCTGCTATTCTCAGTTGTCATTCACAGAGGCATGATGAGAGCCATGTTTTATAAGAGTGAAATAAATGGATGCCTAATGCAATACACTAAAGCAGTACTGTACTAATTTTATGAAATCCATTAGCTTCCCACTAGAAAATGCTCTTGATAGTTGAGACCTGCTGATGAGTAGAAACTCAAATATTTCATGTATAGCTCTTGTGTGATGTTTTCAGTGATGAGGTATTCAGTGCCAATGGAAAGCAAATATGAGATATCAACAAATCTAGGACAACATATATCTCTGCGAGGGCCTAAATTAAAGCTTTGCTAGAACTTTGCTGACAGGGGGTGATTATCTATGTAAATTAGTTCCCACTGCAGCAAAGTACTTAAAGGGATGGTCTATAACCTTTAAAGGGAGGTAGAATTAAGCACATGCTTAAGTGCTTTGCTGGATCAGATAATAGAGCATTTTGTTAAAAATTGTTTGCTTAATAATATAGTGAGAGAAATTGAACAGACAGAAGGAGAAAACCCTTAGAAAATAGATACATTGTCATTCTAAATTCTAAAAATTAAATCATTACAATAATTATTTTTGGAAAACTGGCTTTTGTAAGCTGATGAGTTTCATGAGCAGCAGTTACAGCAGCTCTAGGGAACAGAGACTCGGATCATTTGTTACCTAAGCACAAAAATATTTGATTCCTTTTGCTCATGCACTTAGTGTCAATCAGCACACTTTAAAAATAAATCTGACTAAAGCGAGTACAGCAACACACATCCTAAGTGAAAGTTAGGATTGTTGCAAACAATGAAAAGAGCTGAGGAATGGGGCATTAGCCAGACTCCAGGGAATAGATACAAAAAAAAAATGCTCATGCACTATGATGCCTGGGACTATGGAGTTGAGCATGTGTTTGTTCCATGCTGAGGGGATAAGTGTCTCTTAGGACAACGTTACTGGTTTTATTTGTAAGGAGCAGACAATAAGATCTTGCTACATGACTTCATCACTTCTGCCATTTTTAGACCAAAAGAAAAAAATGTTTTATCTGCTCCACTTAAGTGAGGGAAACACAAAAGCAGCATCCAAAGGCACTATTTTTGTTCTAGCATGCAAAGTTGTGTGGGACATGGCAATCAATGCTGACATATGGAAAGCAGCAAGTAAGATGTTGGTCTCTACTCTCCTGAAAAAGTTCTTATTCCATAGCAGCAGAGATTCAAGCAATAGTATGAAATATCAGTGTAAGTTGCATGCTGAAATTGCAAGTCTGGCTCTTTCAGTTGTAAGTAATGATAAGAATAGTCTAACACTACAGTCATCTGAATCATAGAATACTAGAACTGGAAGGGACCTCAAGAGGTCATCGAGTCCAGTCCCCTGCCCTCATTGCAGGACCAAATACTGTCTAGACTATCCCTGATAGACATTTATCTAACCTACTCTTAAATATCTCCACAGATGGAGATTCCACAACCTCCCTGGGCAATTTATTCCAGTGTTTGACTACCCTGACAGTTAGGAACTTTTTCCTGATGTCCAACCTAAACCTCCCTTGCTGCAGTTTAAGCCCATTGCTTCTTGTTCAATCCTCAGAGGCCAAGATGAACAGGTTTGCTCCCTCGTCCTTATGACACCCTTTTGAATACCTGAAAACTGCTATCATGTCCCCCCTCAATCTTCTCTTTTCTAAACTAAACAAACCCAATTTTTTCAGCCTTCCTTCATAGGTCATGTTCTCTAGACCTTTAATCATTCTCATTGCTCTTCTCTGGACCCTCTCCAATTTCTCCACATCTTTCTTGAAATGCGGTGCCCAGAACTGGACACAATACTCCAACTGAGGCCTAACTAGTGCAGAGAAGAGCGGAAGAATGACTTCTCGTGTCTTGCTCACAACACACCTGTTAATACATCCCAGAATCATGTTTGCTTTCTTTGCAACGGCATCACACTGCTGACTCATATTCAACTTGTGGTCCACTATAACTGCTAGATCCCTTTCTGCCATACTCCTTCCCAGACAGTCGCTTCCCATTCTGTATGTATGAAACTCATTGTTCCTTCCTGAAGAAGTGGGCTGTGCCCACGAAAGCTCATGATACCATCTACATGTTTTGTTAGTCTATAAAGTGCTACCTGACCATTTGTTGGTATTTTTACTGTACTAAAAGTTATTGCACACTGGTAAACCATGTGTCTACATAGCAAAGGCCCTGTGCCAACAAAGAAGAAATTACTTTCATTTCTAGAATCAGTACAACTTTAAGACAAAAGCTCCACACTATGGTTAATTTACATTTAACAGGCCATATTGTTTCAGAAAAGATTTTTATCTCAATGTGCGTAATATGGTCTTTAGTGGGTCAAGCAGCGTAGTGGTTAGCATCCATAGCTCCGTCTATCTGTGGATAGGGTTTACAGTCCAGTTCTTCTCCTAATCAGAGGTGAATTGAGGAGCGCAGGAAGTCTATGTGTGATGGACCCCTAACCCTCCCCAATACTTTATGAAATGGACTTATGGACATGAATATACATAACTCAAAGGTGCTTTGAGTGAATTATTTTGTGTAACCCATCAATCTTCATGTCATGATCCACTAGTTCTGTTTATCTTATTTTGATGTATGTATCATGTGTGTATGTAAAATTAGACATATGGAGCGGGGAATACTTTGTGGGATTTCAAATGTGTGAATGAGAAACATGGAGGGTATTGCCTTCAAAGTTTTGATGAGCAACTGTTAAACAATCTCTTTTGTCCTTAAGTCTGAGCAGTGGTGGGTAGGGGGTGGCCTCAATTCCTTAACAAAAAGAATAGGAAAGCAGAGACCTAGGTCTTTTGGCTGAGCTGTACCTGAAAGAAAGGAGGGGAAGACCTGGGAGCGGGTGGGGGAGAGGGGGACAGCCCTATTTTGGAGGGGCAGCTGGAAAAGAGGTTTTTAGGATGTGTGTGAAGAGTTTGTACTGAGGTTTCTGTGTAGAATTAGCCAAGTACAGGCAGTCCCCGAGTTATGCGGATCCAACTTACGTCGGATCCGCAGTTACGAACGGGGTTTGCTCCCCGTCTCCCTGGTCTGCTGGTCTCCAGCAGACCAGGGAGATGGGGAGCAAAGCCTCTGAGGACGCCGGCAGCGTCTCCCTGGATGACGTCTCCCTGGTCTGCTGGAGACCAGCAGACCAGGGAGACGGGGAGCAAAGCCGCGGAGGACACGGGCAGCGGGACCGTGGTGCATCTTGGTCCGCCACCCGCGTCTCCCTGGTCTGCTGGGGGGGGAGGAGGCGCAGCTAGTACGCCCCCCCCCCCCAGCAGACCAGGCTTTTCTCCGGACGCCTGTGGCAGAGCAGCTGGGGCGCTGCCGGTTGGTCCCGTAGCGCCACTCTGGGCGCTACGGGACCAACCCGGCAGCACCCTAGCTGCTCTGCCCCAGGCGTCCCCAAGTCAGCTCTGCCCCGGGCTTCCTGGAATCAGCCGCTGATCAGTTTCAGCAGCAGCTGACGTGGGGACGCCTGGAGTTCTTAAGTTGAATCTGTATGTAAGTCGGAACTGGCGGTCAATTTCAGCAGCGGCTGAATCTGGACGCCAGTTCCGACTTACATACAGATTCAACTTAAGAACAAACCTACAGTCCCTATCTTGTACGTAACCCGGGGACTGCCTGTATTTTTGTTTCTTTTGATTTGTAACTTACTTTTTTCTGCTTGTTCTCGCTTATTACTACTTAAATCCTACTGCTTCTACTTAATAACATTACTTTTATTTTCTATCAAACCCAGTGTAAGGAATTGTTACCTGGGTGGGGGGCATGTCACATTATTGGATTTTAAAGATTTTAAAGATCATTGCTGAACCACCGGGGGGGAGGGGTGTTTGCCCCAAAAGTCGGTACAAAGGGGGCCATGTGAGGTGTAAAATAAAAGCTTGTGTTTTACTGATTCTTTATATGTATTCATAATATCTGTATGTGGAGTTATAAATATATAATCTGTGCTTATGCTGGAAAATTCTCTGTCTGAGACAGAGCAATGGAGAAAGAATGTTCAGCCAATGGCTATGCTAATTAGCAAGGCTCCAGAGACAATAGATCTCTAGGTGCCAATACACACCTGAGGAATGTGTCTGGAACCTGCGGACCAGCCAGAATAATGATTGCTGACTTAGGACACAAGGATAGGTCACTGGGCCATGTGACCTGCTCCAGCTTGGAAGAGACCAGGGATGGATATAAAATGCCATGTGGCTATCTCCATCTTGTCTTCAATTCAGCTACTGATTCCAGATGCAGCCTTGTGAGGAACAGCGAGCTGGAAAGAACTGTGGACCCATCCCGACAAAGAATGTACACCAGAGACTTTTAAGATAGCAGTTTATAACATCTCTGCTAAGAGCCTGCATCAAGAACTTGGTGATTCGAGGCATGTAATGTATTCTCCTTAACAACCTTACTCTCGTGCTTTTCTTTCTCTAGTAATAAACCTTTACATTGTAGATTCTAAATGATTGGTCCAGCGTGATCTTGTGGGTAAGATCCAGAGTGTAAATTGACCTGGGAACTGTGGCTGGTTTCTTGGGACCGGAAGAACCCATACGGGGTAGATGAGATTGGGTTCTAAAACCCCTCACCTGTGTGCAAGCCCGGGGATGATTGGGGCAGAGGATGAGCTGCAGTGTCAGAGGGGTTTTGTTCGTGAGGCTTCTGGCTGGCTAGATTGGCAGCTGAAGTGCTCTGTGTGACTGGTTTGTGGCCTACTGGTGAAAGGTCTCCAGTCAGGGGCTGTAAGGAGCCCCAAGTTTTGAGCAATTTGCCCTGAGTGGACGCCCTCAGCTGTGCCCAGACCAGGCTCGGTCCATCACAGGGGGCAACCAGGGTGTACATTCCCCCTTTCATTGTTAAAGGTGGTTTACCTAATTCTTTGGGATTTGAGCCCATCTGGAAAGGGGTATCCCAGGAAGCTGGGTCCTAAACTGCACTCTCCTCGGATCTGCAGAGGTTCAGTTCTGTACTGCTTCTCGGTGAGAGCAGGGACCTCAGCTCCAGGCCTTGGCTGGGGAGACCCTGAGGGGTCGTCTGTGACTACACCCTGTCACACTATGTTCCTCCTGTAATAGGAGCAGTTTGTAGCAGAGCCTAGATCCACCTATTCCACCAGGCTGTGACTGAGAGGCCAAAGAGGGTCAATTGTGTTGGGTCCCTGAAGGTGCCTTCTGAGCTACTCTCCCCAGGTAACTTTCTACTGCCTACCTTTGTCTACCAGCCTCTGATCCTATGTAAACCAAAAGGAAAAGGCAACAAAACCATCAATCACAACCTGACTCAACATGCAGTTCTCTTCCCCGGGAAGACTTCCACCCTTGTCTGGGGCCTTTGGGGCAATCCTTTCCCCTTCTGAGCTGAGTTGCTCCCTTTTTACCCCTTTCTCCATTTGGAGCATGATCTCTAGGCCTGAAAGGGCAGGCCTCCCTGGGCCCAGAATTGCCTTTTAACCCTTCAGGTCCAAAGTAGCATCTGTACACCCCAGCAATGTGTGGACCATATGCTCACCAAAAGCATGTAGCATATGGTGGCTATTATTTTTGAGGCTCATGGACAGATTGACCATTGCATGCGTATCTTAATCAACGAGATGATGGCATTGCTTGAGATCCCTTCAAACTCTATTGTAACACTGATTAAAATCTTAAAAAACTGTTTTGGGGGCTTTGGGAGGTTTTTCTTTTTTTGAACATTAAACATCACAGTTTAAGTCACTAGATAAAATGCTTAAAAAGTAAGCCACTGTTCTGCCAGCAACCGCAGACAGGTTGTCTGGAGAATGGCAAACCATTCGACCAGAAATTCCAAGCTAAATCTGTGTTTAAAAAAAGGCAGCTATAGGCTAGTTTTCTGTGATTTTCTGCACTCACCAAATGTAACTGATACCAAAATGCAGCACTTACCTGTTGAATCTAATGCAGATTCTGAATGGTGAGATCAGTTTGATTTCTGATATCTATTTCTTGACAGTTAGGCTATGGCTGGGCTAGAGAGTTTACAAAGGCAAAGCTGCACAGATACAAGGCTGTCCTGTTGGTTTAACTGCTCCAGTCCTGCAAGCATCAGCAGGAGAAGCTCGCCTTTTGACATAGCAATATCCACACCTGCATTTCTGTCGGTGTGACTTATATTGTTCAGGACTTATTTCCCTAAGCAATGTCAGTTGTGTGAACATACGTTGCAGTGCAGACATAGTGTTTGTGTGGTAGTGGTTCACAAGTTTAATTTAGGAACGTGACAATTCCATGTCAATGCCTCTCTCATGAGGAAAACATACAGGCAGCACAACCAACTGACGATGAAAATAGAACCAAGCCACAAAATGTCAGAGAGCTAAGTAATGAGACTAACTGTCTCAGCTCCTCATTCCCTTATAGTTTATGCAAAGCAGACCTGTTGGGTATAGCTGACTGCACCAAACTTAGCAGAGCAGAACACACTGCGCTCTGATTTACAGGCCCCTGGAAACTGTATCTGGGATTATTATAGCCTGATATTTTATAGCAAGAGTAACTGGGAAACTTAGTAAAAATTCAGGATGCCTCATGGTAGGCACTGAACAAGTCCCTGAATCTTTTTGCTTAGTTTAAGTAGACAAGCGACACTCAGGGAGATACCTAGAAACAAATACATACACATGTATAATTCTTTTTATCTATTATATATTTTACAGAGTTTGTCTGTTTGATCAAGAATTTCTCCTAAACCAGTGGTGGGCAATAAGATGGTGGCAGTATGTCAGGGTTAGCCCTTGGTGGCCTGGCCACCACTATATTTACTCCACAAGTATGACTACTTGCAGCTCCTGTTGGCTGTGGAGCCACATTCCCGGCTAATGGTAACTGTGGGAAGTGGCACAGACTGGGAGACTGCTTCCCACAGCTCCCATTGGCCAGGAATAGCAATCTGCAGCCAACAGGAGCTATAAGCATCCATAAATAGAGGGGTTGCTAACCCTGGGGAACCATATCCAGCCCATGGGCTTGTATTTACCCATTCCTGTCCTAAGCCGTAAGAACTAGGGCCACCAAATTCAGCTTCCTCTTATCATAATTGAAAGCAAGGTAAGGGTTTGGTTGTGCCAGGAATATGAGATGTGCCTGCAGGGCCAGCCTGAGCCATTTGTACGCCCCAGACCTTGGGAGCGCGGCGCCACCCCCAGAGTGCAACGCATGCGCGGCCCCGCCCCAACCTAGCCCATCAGCCCTGGGTGGCACCCCTTACAATGGGGCGCCCCGGGTGGTAGCCGGGTCGGCCCGTACCTTGGGCCTGCTCTGTGTGCCTGGTACGAGATTGTTACTCATAAAGCCAAACCAAAAAGAGGCAGATGCACCAAATCAAGTACAATCCACAAAATTGACATAACTGAGCAAATATTGAAAGAGATTGAACCAAGATGAGCCAGAAAAATATGATGAACCTGAAATAGGTTTATTAAGAAGCAACCTTTACAGAAATGAAATAAAACAGAGAAATTTGGAGCAACACTGGGTAAAATCTGCTAGTTCTAAATAGATTATGAGTGCTCTCTGTTGTCAGTTTCTTAATCTTGCCTCGGTTTCTTAAACTTGCCTTCAGGTCCAAAGTAGCATCTGTATACCCCAGCAATGTGTGGACCATATGCTCAATGTGTGGATCATAAGCTCTTGGGCAGAGCTTATACAGTTCAGGGAAAGTGAATCATGAATAAAAGCAGCATTAGAAGAAGACACAGATTTCTACATGAGGCATGTGAGGGATGGTGTTATTGCACAGCAGTGGGAAGGGGAGGAATCAAAATGAGAGAGTTGATGGTAACTATCTGCACAAAGTGGATAGTTGTTAAACAGAATATATGTAGTTTTCCATCATAAGTGGCTAATGTAGCAGACAATTAGCATACAGTAATTATGAGTAGTGATAGAAATGTAGCCGTGTTAGTCTGGTGTAGCTGAAGCAAAATACAGGACTATGTAGCACTTTAAAGACTAACAAGATGGTTTATTAGATGATGAGCTTTCGTGGGCCAGATCCACTTCCTCAGATCAAATAGTGGTTGTGACTATTTTCTTCCACTATTTGATCTGAGGAAGTGGGTCTGGCCCACGAAAGCTCATCATCTAATAAACCATCTTGTTAGTCTTTAAAGTGCTACATAGTCCTGTATTTTGCTTCAGTAATTATGAGATAATTCAACAGGTCATCTCATTAGTAAATCATTTGTCATGCTAGATGTTATTGGAGGTCTGAATGTAAAGGGGAAAAATAACCGCAGAATTACATGTCAAACTGCATGACGATAAGTTTTAGTGTGAAATTCAAGTACTTAAACAAGAAACTTTCTTATCTGCTGCCTTGCATTTAATGTCTGCAATTGGGTCAACGCAGGGAAAGATTTGTGCATGGTAGCTATGAGGCTCAAGTGCTAAGCTCACGCTGGAACATGAGGTGCATGAAGCATATCCCTCCCTGCGTGTCTGCAACAGTTAGTCAGAATCAAGAAAAACAGTTTCAAGATTCTTCAAAGGTGTAATAGGGCAGCACTGTGTTGCTTTGCATTGTCTCTGAAACTCATATGCAAATAAATATATAGTGAGTGGTGGGGAACCTTTTTCCTATCAGGGGCCACTGACCCACAGAAAAAATGAGTTGCTGGCCACACACAGCCCCATGGGCAGGTGCAGAGTCTTGGGCTTCCCCTAGGCTGCAGAAGCCAGAAATGAGGGTTCAAGGTGTAGGAAGGGGCTGACAAGTTGGTAGCAAAGAAGTGGTCTCAGGGCCGGGACAGGAGTTTGGGCTGCAAGATGTGGTTCTGTCCTGGCACAGGAGGGGTGTGGGCTCTGGGAGGAGTTTGGGTGGACCAATGGTCGGGGTACAGAGAGAGAGAGGTGCAGGCTCCAGCAGGGTACTGCTTACCCCCAGTGGCTCCCAATCAGCTAAGGCACCCTGCCCTGGCTCTGGGTCACTCCCAGAAGTGGCCATGATGTGGCCAGGCTCTCAGGGCTCTGTGAACTGCCTGTGCCCATAGACACTGCCCCTGCAGCTCCCATTGGGATGGTGTCTGCAAATGAAAGCAGAGGCACATGGACTCTCCGAGCCAAGATTCCCTGATTGCCCCTGTGGCTAGGAATTGTTGACAAGCCTGGCATCCTCCTTCCTCCCTCAGCAGGGCCAGGCACTGCTCACAGCTTCAACACTATGGGGGGTGCTGGTACAGAGCTCCAGCTTGTGGTACAGAGACTTGCCATGGGCTGTTAAATTAAGCAAGGAGCTAGATCCAAACCATAGGCCTAAGTTACCCCATTCTTGATATGTTTTGTGTTGAGGAAAATGTTATGGCCTGGGTGCTTGACACCACTAAGGTCTGTTCCCATCTTCTAGTTAGGAATGTTCTTGAGGTTGTTACTTTTGTGGTGCCCAGTGAGAGCTTTCTGAAATAGACAGTGTGAGTAAGAAACTACAAGAGTGATGTAATTCATAAATATGTGAAATGTCAGACGGCAGCATGCCTCGGTATAAAGAAAACTGAAGAGGTTTTCCACTATGTCCAGCCCGAGCAACACTCACACCCCACCTCCCAGGATCTGGTGCAGCTCGTCGAAGTAGGGGCAGGGGTGGGGTCCTGCCCCTGAGCGTGAGCTGTACTCTCTGGCCCAGACATATCCCTGGCGGAGCTCCTTAACCTTACTCTGAACCTGTTTCAAGGTCCGGGGTGGGTGTCTGCACTCTGCCAGGGATTCGGCCATGAGCTTGAATATCGGCATTGAACCGCTTAGAGCGGAGATCCTGTAAGGTGTCCTCCTCGCCAGACAACTCGAGGAGGGACAAGATCTTCACTCTGTACTAGGAGGGTCCACCTGGGTGAGTTCTGGGACCCCTGGAGCTGCTCCCTGCAAGGGCCAGTGGGGTCGCCAGGGGCTTGAGACTGGGCCATGAGTGGCAAGGCCTGTGGCAGGGAGAGCCACGTGGTGAGGTGCTGCTCTCAGGCCAGCTTCCTGCCACAAGGCTTGTCCAGGGTGCCTGTAACTTTAAGAAGGGCCAGGAGACAGGAACTCTAGAGTCCTGATTAATTTGGATGGAGTGTCCAACGGGGCTCCTGTGTCATTGCCTGGAGTCTTCTTTCGAAAAAAACTCTTCTTTCCAATCCACACACGCCTTTTTCCAAAAGAGCTCTTTCAGAAAAAGGCTTATTCCTCGTAGAAAAGATTACCGACACTGGGAAGCCTCTCTGTTCTTTTGATTTACTTTTGGAAGAACATTATTGCAGTGTGGACGTAACACAGGTTTTGTTGGAAAAACGGATGTTTTTCCGACAAAACTCTGTAGCGTAGACAAACCTTGGTTGTGTATCTTCTTGTTTTTCTCTGTTTAGGGTCTTAATTTCCCCATCTTTCTAGGCACATAAAAGATACTGTAATGCAAATTATATCAAAATTCACATACTCTACATTTTCCATATGACTGACTTCTCAACTTTCTCTAAAACAAGACATTTTTTTTACAAAAATTATTGAGCCATTTAAATGTTACCTTCTTGAGATTTTTCAAATTCCACTGAAGCAGGAAATGACTGTTTAAAATATTTTTCAAGCAATTTGTCACTATCCTTCCTGTTAAGTTGATACATTATAACAGACGTCTTGCAAATTACAATACAGGCAGTCCCCGGGTTACGTACAAGATAGGGACTGTAGGTTTGTTCTTAAGTTGAATCTGTATGTAAGTCGGAACTGGCGTCCAGAGTCAGCGGCTGCTGAAACTGACCGCCAGTTCTGACTTACATACAGAATCAACTTAAGAACCCCAGGCGTCCCCAAGTCAGCTGCTGCTGAAACTGATCAGCAGCTGATTCCAGGAAGCCCGGGGCAGAGCAACTCTGCCTCCGGCTTCCTGTAGTCAGCGCTGGTCAGTTTCAGCAGCGGCTGACTTGGGGACGCCTGGGGCAGAGCAGCTGGGGTGCTGCTGGGTTGCTCCAGTAGCGCCGCTCCTCGGCGCTACTGGACCAACCCAGCAGCACCCCATCTGCTCTGCCCCAGGCGTCCTGATTCAGCCGCTGCTGAAACTGACCAGCAGCGGCTGAATCAGGACCTGGGGCAGAGCAGCTGGTGTGCTGCCGGGTTGGTCCAGTAGTGCCCAGAGCAGCGCTGCAGGACCAATTGGCAGCGCCCCAGCTGCTCTGCCCCAGGGTCCAAAACAAAAGCCTGGTCTGCTGGGGGGGGGGCACACTAGCTGCGCCCCCCTCCCCAGCAGACCAGGGACATGGGGAGCAGAGCCGCAGCGGGGTGCCGCGCCTCTGAGGCTTTGCTCTGGCAAAGTCTCAGAGGCGTGGGACCTGCCGCGGCTGCCGCTTCAGTCCTGGTGCCTGTGGTCTGCTGAGGACCGTCCCCAGCAGACCACAGGCACCAGGACTGAAGCGGAAGCAGCGGCGGGTTACCGCGCTTCTGAGGCTTTGCTCTGGCAAAGCCTCAGAAGCGCGGGAACCCGCCCGGTGTCCCTGGTCTGCTGGAGACGGTCTCCAGCAGACCAGGGGCACCGGAGCAGCTTACGAACGGGGCTTTCTCGCCCCGGAGCTCGCAGGTAGCAATCCGCCACCTCGACCTCCGGGGCGAGAAAGCCCCGTTCGTAAGTGCGGATCCGACATAAGTCGGATCCACGTAAGTCGGGGACTGCCTGTAATGCATATACAGGAGTGAGAAAAATGTCCCTTCTATCTACTGCACTAAGAAAATTAATTAAAAGATATCCCTTTTCCTTCTTACAAACAAAGAAAATGATGGTACATATTTGTTATTCACCTGCAGACCTGCATGTGAATTGGTATCCATAAAAGAACATCTCGAGCACATTTTCCGAAATCATGAATTAATTTCCTAAGGCTACTATGGCAAAAAAAAAAAAATGCTTTAAAGAGTCAGAAAAATCAGCTAAGAGTGAAAAATGAAAACAAAACTGAAGAATCATGGAATGTTCTGAAAAATATGATTAGTACAGTCAGTGAACAGTTTCTTTCCTTATCTTGTAATTCTGTGGAATGTGGATTCTGACTTTTACATGCACATGGAATTTCTCACTAACAAACAAGTATTTGTTTTGTCACAAAATATAACAACTCGCTCTACTATGTTGGTGACCTGCGGTCCCATTTATTAAGGTGCAAGAGTACTTGATTCTACTTTGCCTAAACACAAAGGCTGTGTCTACATTGGCATGATTTTGCGCAAAAGCGACTGCTTCTTGCGCAAAAACATGCTGCCTGTCTACACTGGCGGGGAGTTCTTGCGTAAGAACACTGACGTTCTAATGTGTGAAATCAGTGCTTCTTGCGCAAGAACTATGATGCTCCCACTCAGGAATAAGCCCTCTTGCGCAACTGTTCTTGCGCAAGAGGCCAGTGTAGACAGGCAACATGAATTTCTTGTGCAAGAAAGCCCGATGGCTAAAATGGCCATCAGAGCTTTCTTGTACAAGGGAGCATCTACACTGGCATGGATGCTTTTACGCAAAAGCACATCTCTTGCGCAAAAGCACATGCCAGTGTAGACTCTCTCTTGCGCAAATACTTTAACGCAAAAACTCTTGCGTTAAAGAGTATTTGCACAAGATCATACCAATGTAGACGTAGCCAAAGGGTTTGTGGGTGATTTATCATATAATTTTATTCTTTTCATTCTCTTATAGTACAAGTGAGGACACAGAGACATGGAAATACTGGCTAAGTCTTCATGAGTTACAGTATGAGGGCTGTCATAACATTAGTTTGTTCCTGACTATCCCCTTCTCGTACAGATTAGAGCATTGGCTATGTGAATAGGCTCCATGAATCCTTGAAGATGTTGCATATTATTGTTTAAAACTGCTATCTATCTTCCCTGCAGTTTGTTTTGCTGCTAGTAGCATTTCCAGTAAAAGAAAATCTTAGATTTTTTTGGTGGCTCATTAAATAACCAGGCGCTATCAATTACATCCTATTTTAGCGTGTGTGGAGACAATGTCTCAAATCAAGTTATTAGCATCTCCTCTATTACAGAAGTGAAAATGAGAAGAGAATATAACTGTTTTCTTCTACTCACCTGGACCCAAGAGAGGTGTTTACTCCTTTACTGACTTGTATAGTCTTGTATTTCAAATCACTCTAGCCTGCTATTGTAATGCAGTAACAGACATCTAAGCTATGTCTACAGTGCAGCGCTATTTTGGGATACTGGAAGTATCCTGAAATAGCTATTCTGCATCTTTTGAGCACAACCATTATTTCAAAATATAACAGGCTTGCTATTCCGACGTCTCTGAAAACCTCATTCCATGAGGGTTAAGGGATGTTTTGGAATAGTACTTTATTAAAAATTTGGCGCTGCGTGTACAGTGCCAAATTTCAAAATACGATATACTGAAATTACCTCAAAATACGTTATGCAATTTGTGCTATACAAATTGTGTAGCTTATTTTGAGGTAAGGGTGCAGTGTAGATGCACTCATATTGATTCTCATTCTCCTCTTCCAGGGAAAGTTACCTCATCAGACCCTATTAGTTGGGGTGGTCACATGTCTGCCTAAGACCAACCATTGCTGAGAATTAAAGGACAAAGGAGGCTGTTTACAGGTGACTACCCAGACACTGAGATGGACCAGTACTGGAAACACCCATGATAGCTTTCATTTGCATATTTAAAACCATAAACCATTCCCTATCCTATCCCATATTTTAACTTTACATACAAAAACGATACATACTCCAAAATAAGATATACACATCCAGCAGATTGTCGCATTAAAATCAATAGGTTACATGAGGTATTTTGTCCAAAGAATCTACAAGTTATGCATATTTGTATCCATAAGTCAATTTCATAAAGCATGGCGGGGAGAGAAACCATCACAGGGGCATGGAGCAAGCGAGGCAGAGACTCAGAGAAGGGATGCGTCAAGGGTGTTTGGTTCTGATCAGTCCAAAAGCTGGCAATCCACTTATCGCAGACATTTCTTCACATATTTTAGAAATTTAACTTGGATACAGTATTCTGGAGTGCCAAGGAAAAGGTTACCAAACACAAAGACATTTTAAAAAAAAAGGAAGCATGCATGGTGACTCACAAGAGAGCTGAAATCCAGACCATTTTATGTCTGCCTTAACTACACCCAAGTTGTCATAGCTTATGCCTGTTTCTCAGGGCCAGCTCATTCTCTCTTTGGCTATGTCTACACTTGCGGCTTCTTGTGCAAGGGTTCTTGTGCAAGAAGTCTTGCACAAGAAAACATCCACACTGCCATGTGCAAGCTGTGCTTTCGCGCAAGAGCGCTCATGGGAGTGTAGATGCTCTCTTGTGCAAGAAAGCTCTGATAGCCATTTTAGCCATAGGGCTATCTTGCGCAAGAAATCCCTGCCGAGCGTCCACACTGCTCTCTTGCGCAAGAGCTCCTGCGCTAGAGGGTTTAAACCTGTTAAAAAAGAGTGTAGTTCTTGCGCAAGAAGCCCTCTCTTACCACCCCGTACTGTAAATTACCTTGAGCAAGAGCGGGCGGGCAGTGTGGATGCTCTGCGGATTCTTGCGCAAGAACGGCCAAACTTGCGCAATAAGCCGCGAGTGTAGACATAGCCTTTGAGTTCTTGAAGAACCTTTACTATCCATGTGTTTCACAATATACCTGGAAGGAGTATGTTGCCATGATTCCAAAGCTGCTTTCTGTAACTCATTGGGTGTTCAGGATAAATTCCATTATGGCAATTCACTCTCACATGCACATTAAGAAGAAGGGGAAGTATTCTAAAACCTAGTCTAAAGCAGTTTCAGCTTTTGTTGCAGGGCCCAGTTTCAGAACTGGTCCTCCCCCAAAATGGCTTGAGAGATAAATCATTCGTGGGGGTGTGATGCTGCTCCACATCCAAACCCAGCTGCTGGGGACAGGAGCTGAGTGAGTTAAAAATGCACTGAGGTGAAGGGGTACAGCTCAGTCAGCCTCTCTTCCTGCTGGGCTTCAGCAGGAAGAGAAAGGGTCAGGACAGGGCAGACTGCTATCCCAGTCAGGTTGTCTGTCAGGAAGCTATCACACTGCACAGAGTCAGCAAGCAGAAGCAGCCAGTTTCAGTCAGTGAGAGAAACAGCTCCATCCTATCCCTCCACTTTCCAACCAGGCCCAGCCAATGGCGCCATTTCAGATTTTGGTAGGAGGGCAACCTGTGCATGCTGTGATGGGGTAGGGAGAGAGTAAAAGCACGGGCAGGCAGACTGAGGACAGAGGCTTCAGAAATGTTACTGAGCATACTCAGTATAAGCCAAGTGCCAAATGGGGAGGAGGGAGCCAGCCCCATCTGCCCTTTCCCCCACATGAACCATCTCTATCCAGGGCCACCAAGGTACTGGAAACCTCTACTTTTTTAGCAGACAGCTTAGCAGTTAGCTGACAGGAGCACTGTATCTAATTCCTATATAAAAGAAAGAAAAATAAATATTAAACCCATTCAGCTCTAATATATATTCTGATATCTTGTGGCAAGTCACTTAAGGGACATTGGTCAGCCTTAAAATTTTAATGTATATTCTTACTTTGTCACTAACTCTGTAGAGACAGAGATACCCTGCCATGACTCTTGGACTCTATCTCAGCTCTGGAAGGGGAGTGGCATTTCAGCTCTCTATAAGAACATCAGAATAGCATACTGGATCAGACCAATGATCCTTCTAGACCAGTATCCTGTCTTCCAATAGGGGCCAATGCCAAGAGCTTCAGAAAAAATAAACAGAAGAGGCAATCATCATGAGCCATCCCTTGTCATCGATTCTCAGCTTCTAGCAAATAGAAGGTAGGGACACTATCCTAATAGCCATTGATGGATCTATCCTCCTTGAACTTATTTTGTTCTTTTTGGAACCCTGATATAGTTTGGGCTTTTCCACCATTTCCTGGCAAAGAGTTCCACACGTTGACCTTGACAAAATAATGTATTTTGTTTGTGTTACATGTGTTACTTATAGATTTAATTGTGTCAGCTTCTTGTATTATGTTAGTGAACATTTCCTTACTCTATTTTTCCAGATAGTTCATGATTTTCTAGACATCTATCATATCCCCCCACCCTGTAGTCAATTCTTTTCCAAGCTGAAAAGTCCAGTCTTGTTAATCTCTCCTCATATACAAGCTGTTCCTTGCTCCTAATAATTTCTGTTGCCCTTTGTGTACCTTTTCCAAATACAATATATCTTTTTTCAAATGGGTTGACCAGATTCAAGATGTGGGCATACAATGACTATGTAGAGAGAATATTGTCTGATTATCTATTCATTTTCTAATGAGTCCCAATATTCTGGTAGCTTTTTAGTTTTTAGACTGCTACTACACATTGAACAGATGTTTTCAGGGAACGATCCATAGTGATTCCAAGATCTCTTTCCTGAGTGGTAACAGCTATCTTGTATCTATAGTTAGGACTATATTTTTCCATGTGCATTACTTTGCACTTAATACTGAATTCCATCTGCCTTTATGTTGCCCAATCACCCAATTTTGTGAAATCTCTTTGTATTTGCAGTCAACTTTGGATTAGTCCCTGTTCACTCCTTTTTAAAAATATTTCCAAGTCTAACAGCAGTGATCTAAATGCAAATCCCCTCAGCACAACGCTCATTCTTACTCTTTATTCCCCTATCTTTTAAGTGGAGTACCTGGCAATGTTTTCATGATGATCTAATGATCCTTCAATTACTGGAATGCCCAGCCTTTTGTTATTCTTAATCACCCTGCCTTCTTCTTTTTATAACAAACTCCCTGCCACAAAGGCAAAGCTGCAAGCAGCTCAGATTCTGTTGCATTTAAGAACTGCCTCTGGAGTCAGGGCATATAGCTTTAAACAGACCTCAAGTATGAAATCTAGGGGGTTCAAACTTGGGGGGGGGGGTACTGCTCCTTTAATTTCCCATAAATGGTGCCCTTGGACTCAGCTGCCAAGGAGAGCAGCTGAATGTCCCAGGGAGAGGGTAGGTGCAGAGGGAGAAGGACAATCTTCTGCAGATAACTCTTGTGGTGTAGAGAAAGTGTAGTGGCCCCAGGTTTGGCGCAGGGCCGGGAAGTAGCTAGGCAGAAGACATGTTTGGTGGTCACATGTCCTCTCTTCTAGATTCTGCTCCCCACCCCAATATCTGGAAGTCTGGGTCATCTATGCTGTTAAGTGTGTTCTAAAGGATGCCATTGTGATAGTAACAGATCTGGATGTACCACGTGAATTCCCTGGAACACAGAGTCCACAAAAGGGAAGAAGATATGAAAAACGTGATGAGCAAAAATGCAATCCAAAGCTTAAATTCAAAAATGATTTTTTTTCAATAAACAAAGCATTACCCTCGATTCACAAGTATTTTTCAGCAACTCTTTGTATCCCAATATATATTTGAATTATCCAACATCAATTGAAGCACATGTACTGTGGATGAACATAAAGGAAAGCATGAAGCTCAGAAAAAAACTAGAAGGCAAAAGACCATTCTGATTTTCATTTGTCCCTGACAAAGGCTCTAATAGTTTTACTGAAATGAAATTAACCACTTACTTTTATTATGCTGTATAAAGAACAGCAGTTTTACCCACGTATACCTATGATGCAATGCACATTTTCCTTACTGTCTATTGCTATGTTTTCTGCAGCGTAGAATGTAGCTTTCGGAAACATTAATTTTATCCATGTCTACTTGAGGTTTATAATAAGACAGGAAAGATGATCGAGACTTACCATGATCTCAGCAGAGCATGAACTGCTAATAGGCCTTTGGTATAACAGACTGATAGACAATTTTCGTGTGCAAAAATGTCAGTAAGATCATTGTTGAAAGTCTGACTTATGTGAGGCTTAAAATGCCAATTGTTTGAGGTGATTAGATTTTTAAACACTATTTAAAATATGAGACTGTGCTATTAGTCCCCGTTAATTCATAGCAGTGATATTTGCAGAGAAGAACCAGTTAAGTGGCATAGGGGGACAAGCTAGGTTGAAAAATATTTTGTAGGACTGTCTCAAAATGCTGAAGTCATCCCTGTTTATATTGTTACTCTGTGGCCCCAGTAGTTAGACAAAATTTAGAGTCTCGAGGTTTGTTTCCGTTAGGAGGAGAAACTGATGATGGAGTCAAATATTTGTGATGCATTCCTGTCTATTTTTAAAGAATACACTGAAAGTCACTGGTTTCCTGAACTTAGAAGGAATCAAACATCAGGAGGTTTCTTTGTTCACTTGAAATTTGGTTCGAAGCCTTTTTTCCAGACAGCTCCTTACCCAAAAATCTCGTTGATCTTTTTCTCAGGGATCATGCTAGAATTTCTGACTGGCTCTGCTACTTCCTTGCTGCCTTCTGTTTGCTTGTTTGGTGTTCCTGCTGCTTGAAGTACTTGTGCTCACACTCTCCTACAATCAAATCAATCCCCCATACTTGCATTATCACCAGACTCCAGGAAATTTGTTGAACTGCATGGGCCAGCCACTGCCCACGCTTGCATGTGGTCTAAGTAGTTGTCACCCATTACTAAACAAAGAGGCACTTAATTTTCCTCATTTACCCTGACTGCAAGGCAGCTGGCATGCCCACCGAGTTTGTGTGCTTACACAACCCCCAACATAATGTTATACCAAAATCGGTTCCATGAATAAATTTGCTGAACGTTTTATAATGTGTCTTCCATATCTGTGACTGGCTGAGTCTATCCTGTGGAATCAGAGGGCATCTTTCAAACTCTGCAGAAGCCAATTCCACAGTATTTCATAATGAGAGGCTACATAATAGCTGAGCTCTCCACCCCATCTAGGAGACAGGAATCTGACTCCTCTCTGTCTGGCCAGCACTGGCCTATTACATTACATTAGGTTAATCTTCCAGTTATTGAGAACTGCATTGCTGTTTTTATAGCTGCATGGCTTTTTTGTGAGGAATTTTTTTTCTGCATTCCTATAACAATTTTATAAGGAAAAATATTTCATTCTTATCCAAGGTTTGTTGTTGCAGACCAGCAACTGTGGCAAGGGCCCTTCTTACCCAAGCCACCACTGGGCAGGCCTCTCACTCCTAACCCCAGAGTTGGGTTTTGCAGCAGGTCTCTGTGGTAGGGAGCCCAGCCACGCCTCCAGAGACTCCCTCCATCTAAGGCTGTTACAGATTGTTCTCTCAAACTTCTGTCTCTCCGCCACCTCCCTTCCACCTTCTCAGACACCCCACCAGCTTCCAACTGCTGAGGCTTTTAAAGACCCTCAGTCAGCCAGCAGAGACGTCAGCTGTCCCCAATCTGCCTGAGCCACTTCCCTCCCAGCTGCATCTAATTGGCCTGCACTTTTCTGCTTCTATTTACATGTTTTTTTACCCTTTTGGGGCTGCCTTTTCCCCTCTCCCCCCCCCAATTGTGTACCCCCCCCTTTTCCTCGCGTGTCCCTCACCTGCAATAGCGCCCTCCTCCTCTGCCCTAGCCTTAGCAGGGAGGAGTGGCTGCTAACCCTTCCCTCTTACGGTTGCCCGTTCCTTGGACCCAGTGCCCTCCTCCCTTTTCCAGCCCCCCCCCCTTCCATTGATGCCCTCCGCCCCTGCCTGTTGTTTGGTGGGGAGGAGTGGTTAACCCCTGCCCCCCTCCCCCGCCCACAGTTTGCTATTTGCTCCCGGGGGCCGCCAGCCTGGTCCCGGGAAGAGGGGGTGGGCTGGGGGACATCGGGTGGGTGACTCTGTGCCGTGCCAGGTGCAGGGTCTGCTGGCTGGGTGCTGGCAGGCTTGCACCTGGCACGGGCACCGTAACCAGCCCGTGCCCCTTTAAGGGGTCCGGGGCCGGGAGGGGGGCATAGAGTTTCCCTGGTGTTGGCCAGAGTGGCCACCAGGGAAACCTGGGGAGGACTAGCCTCCCACTAGTTCGAATTAAGGGGCTACACACCCCTTAATTCGAACTAGTAAGTTCGAACTAGGCTTAATCCTCGTAAAATGAAGTTTTCCTAGTTCGAACTAAGCGCTCCGCTAGTTCGATTTAAATTTGAACTAGCGGAGCGCTAGTGTAGCGCCTATGAATGTTAGTTCGAACTAACGTCC
This sequence comes from Pelodiscus sinensis, assembly GCF_049634645.1. Lineage (NCBI taxonomy): Eukaryota > Metazoa > Chordata > Testudines > Trionychidae > Pelodiscus > Pelodiscus sinensis. Next base: position 293,695,307 of record NC_134711.1, on the reverse strand, counting down.
GTTAGTTCAAACTAACATTGTAGTGTAGACATAGCCTCTGTTATTTCACAAGTGACATTAGAATTTACTCACTCTCTTAGGCTACATCTACACCATGGAGCTATTTTGGGATACCTCCTATTCCGCATCTTAAGAGCATTCTATTCCAACATCCCTGTAAACCTCATTGCACAAGGGTTAAGGAATATTTTGGAGTAGTGCCTTATTTCAAAATTACCTTGAGCTCTCTGGGGCAGCGACCTTCTGTCTGTATTATGCCTGGCATGAAAAGGCCCTGATCCCGATTGGGCTCCTTATTATAAATGAATAATAATAAAAATGAGCTCATAATCTGTAATAAATAGAGGAAACAGATGTATGGAGTAAGAAGGTGCTATTTTATAATTCCTCCTTAATCGTAGCAACCCTTCTTAATGTGTTCCTTTTTTATATGCAAACGGAACCAAAAATATATTAGAAATCAGTTATGTACATCAACCCACCAGCAAAATATTTACATCCCACAAATTAAAATAAATTGAACAAATCTTACATTTTTGAAATTATTAGGCCAGACATAAATTTTAGTTCATATTAAAAAACCTCATATTCCGGTCAGCTTCACATTGTTAACTGACTTCCAGTCATTCTAGCTAGATGTGAAATATAATGAAAATATTAATATATAAAGCAGTTTGTTAAAAGTCTTTCCGATAAAAATAATAATTAATTATCGTAATGACATTTTCAACAGCAACACCAAAAAATTCTGAGAATAATTTTTCTTGGGAAGATCATTTCAGTGCTTGTCAGAAGTGGTTTGTGTTTTTATAAATCAAATTTATGTGCACCAATTTCTTGAGGAGGGGGCACACACAGTTGTCTGAATTAGAAAGAAAACAGGATCTGATTGTTTTTGTGTAGCAGCAAAGACTACCCAAGGGCTCCAACAGAATTCCCATTGAAGAGTGTGGCGTGTGCCTATTGCTACTCTCCTTCAGGAACTGCTGTAACATACCTCTGATTGTAGAGCTGATCATTATGTAAGGAACAATTCCTGCCACATAAGGATTACTGATCTGTATCTCAAAATGCACTCTTTGTTTTGGAATAAGATAGTATAAGACTTCTTCAGAGCATGACCCACAGGTAGATACAGTCACAAGATCAAGGCAGAATGGGTCTGATTACCCAACAATGGAACAACCATGAGAGGAATGATTTCCAAGATGGCCTGCTGGGCCAAGTGGGTGAAACCAGTCTGAGGCAGAAGGAATTCTTTGAAATTGCAACTTGGGCTGGAACTTGTGCTCTGAAGCCAACCCCTTCCACAAGCTTCAAAGCAGGAGCCCCAGCCCAAGCCACAACTTCAATGCTTCATCTGCACAGCCATTTTCATGATGCTAGTGCAAGCCCCATGAGTTCAAAGCTGTTGACTCAAGCTGGGAGGCTCACTGAACAGGCTGCATAGATATGCTGTCAGAGAGACACTGACACCAAGCAGCAGCCCAAGATGGCTGTGGCTTGCTCAACGAATGTCAGCTGGTCCTGTTCTGTTCCTGCGACACGGACTCCTTGTAGGCTATGTCTACACTGCAGGCTTCTTGCACAAGAACTGTTTAGCGGAAGAGTTCTTGTGCAAAATATCTTCCACAAGAGCGCGTCCACACTGCCATGTGCTTTTGCACAAGAGCATCCATGGCAGTGTGGACGCTCTCTTGCGCAAGAAAGCTCTGATGGCCATTTTAACCATCGGGGCTTCTTGTGCAAGAAATTCATGTTACCTGTCTACACTGCCCTCTTGTGGAAGAGCTCTTGCACAAGAGGGCTTATTCCTCATCGGGAGAGGAATAACTTTTCCAGAAGAAGCCCTGTTTTCCAATGCTATACTGTAAATTTACTTGTGCAAGAACATGCGTGCAGTGTAGACAGACAGCAATTTTTTGTACAAGAACAGCTGTTCTTGTGCGAGAAGCGTGCAACGTAGACACAGCCATAGTGTAGAAGCTAGTAGCCTGTGTATTAAAATCCTCTTCTCTCTCTAACACTTTGGGTATGTCTACACTACCACCCTAGTTCGAACTAGGGTGGTAATGTAGGCAACCGGAGTTGCAAATGAAGCCCGGGATTTGAATTTCCCAGGCTTCATTTGCATATTGCCGGGCGCTGCCATTTTTAAATGTCCGCTAGTGTGGACTCCATGCCCCGCGGCTACATGTGGCATGGACTAGGTAGTTCGGAGTAGGAAGCTAGTCCTACCTAGTCCATGCCACATGTAGCCGCGGGGCCCGGAGTCCACACTAGCGGACATTTAAAAATGGCGGCACCTGGCAAAATGCAAATGAAGCCTGGGAAATTCAAATCCCAGACTTCATTTGCAACTCCGGTTGCCTACATTACCACCCTAGTTCGAACTAGATCCTTGTCTAAGTGGGAGAATGGCATGACTCTATCCCAAGACAGCTAAGGGCAAGACACCAGTCACCTCAGGGAGGAGGGGCTTCACTCAGAGTCCAGAAAGGGGACAAAGGTTCAATTAATCCTGTAAGTATAACATGTGTAAGCCAGGGGTCTGAGGGACTGCTTGCAATGCAGCCAGCTGAAGCTGTTAGCCCTGTAAGATAATTAACTGTAGATATATAAATACAGCTCATGCTGGGATGGGGAAGGAATCTAGGGTGTGGTTATGTAAATCCAATTCAGCCAGGGCTGATGGAGGATCAGTTGTTAGAATGGAATGTGATGTATTGTAACTAATTTGGGCTGTTGTGGGGTCACAAACCAGGCTACCCCCAAATGTAAAATATGACACCAATGAACCAAGGAACTGTAAAATATGACACCAATGCTTGCAGGAGAGACACCATGATTGTAAGGGGTCTCAGATAAACAAGCCTCACCCTTCCAGAGTTGAGTGAACTAAGTTGGGGTGGGTGAGGGGAAGGGATTGAGCTAGCATGCTTTATGCCTGCCAGGTGTGAACTGTAAGACCAGTTCAATCTGTTTCCCCCCTCCCCCCTCCGTTCTAAGGATAGACCTAAAGCAGACTCCATCAGGAGTCTTTGGCTGTGTCTAGACTGGCCAGTTTTTCCAGAAAATCATCCACTTTTCCGGAAAAACTTGCCAGCTATCTACACTGTCCGCTTGAATTTCCGCAAAAGCATTGATGATCTCATGTAAGATTGTCAGTGTTCTTGCAGAAATACTATGCTGCTCCTGTTCGGACAAAAGTCCTTTTGCACAAAACTTTTGCGCAAAAGGGCCAGTGTAGACAGCCCAGATTTGTTTTCCACAAAAAAACCCGGATCGCAAAAATGGCACGTCTAGATTGCGCACGGATACTTTTCCGCAAAAAGTGCTTTTGCAGAAAAGTGTCCGTGCCAATCTAGACACTCTGTTCTGAAAATGCTTTTAACAGAAAACTTTTCCATTAAAAGTATATCCGGAAAATCATGCCAGTCTAGACGCAGCCCTCTTGCGCAAGAAGCCGCCAGTGTAGACATAGCCTAAGGCTACATCTACATTGTGCGTTCTTGTGCAAGAAGATATGCAAATCAGGTGCTGTGATGAATATTGTTGTGTCTCATTTGCATACTCAATGAGCCACCATTTTTGCGCAAGGTGCTTGCACAAGAGGGCCATGTTTACACTCACGGCTTCTTGTGTAAGAAATATGCAAATGAGGCTAAGTGTGAAATATTGCTGAGCCTCATTTGCATACCTAATGAGCTGCCATTTTGGCAGTAGAGGGTCTTGCACCAGAAGGAACTGTCTACACTGCCCCTTCTTGTGCAAGAAAAACCCTCTTGCGCAATGCCATTATTCCTCAAAATAATCGGCGTAGCAGCATTACATAAGAGGGTTTTTCTTGCGCAAGAAGGGGCAGTGTAGACTGTTCCTTCTTGTGCAAAAGCCCCTTGTGCAAAAATGGCAGCTCATTAAGCATGCAAATGAGGTGTAGTGATATTCATCGCTGTGCCTCATTTGCATATTTTCTTGTGCAAGAATGTGCAATGTAGAGTAGCCTAAGAGCTGAAGTCATTGGTTTGGCCTGGAGCCAGACCCATTTTGACCAGTGGGTGGCCAGTAGGAGCGGCAGCTTGCAGGAACGACTGGTGGGTGGCCGGTAGAAGAAGTGGCCAGCAGGGTGGCTGGCAGGCATGACTGGTGGGTGGCTGGTAGGAGCAGCGGCCAGCAGGATGGCCAACAGAAGAAGCGGCTGGTGGAGAATGCGGACCACAGGAGCAGCACAAAGGTGACATGGCCTCAGGCTCAATGAGTGGAGTCATCAGGGTGATTTGTCGAGGTCTGCACTTCCTGGACAGAGCTATAAGTGGGGTGTTTGAAGTGGGGTATGGAGAAAGTTTGGGTTGGACTAGTGAGCCTGAGAGGCAAAGAACATTGCTCAATCCATTTGAGCTGAGATGGTTACTCGTGGGGGGTTATGAACTCTGTTCATGGTATTTTCCCAAGCTAATGCCATGTGACCTCTCTCCCTCTTTCATCTTTTCTACACTCAGACTCTGTGCTTGCGAGTGGGGAAGCATTGCCTCCCAGAGGCGCCCAGGGATGTATGAATTTCCCAGGCTACTGGTTGGGGGCTTGAGCCAGTTCTGTGTGAGATGGATGAAAAAGGACCCCCCAGATATTGAACCCGGCCCTGGCTGCTGCCAGCACTACTTGGCAGAAGGGTTACATATGTAATCTGTATTAAAGTCACTACCCTCTTCTCCTTCACATTCCTCTTCAAGGCCCATGTCTCCTGCAGCGCTTACCAAAAATCTGCCAGCCAAGTAGAACTAGGCAATACTTAAGATAGATCATAGTCCATCATTTCATAAAAAGAAAAAGACTGGCACAACCCCTGTTATCTCAAATGAAGGCTCCCAAACTCTTCAATCCAAACATTGGTTTAGATAAAAACAAGTAAATTAACTACAGAAAGATAGATTTTAAGTGATTACAAGTAATGAGGCATAACATTCAGAACTGGTTACAAATAAAAGGTAAAACTCAAACTAATACCAAATTTAATCAAGCTAAGTGAATTCAAAGTAAAGATTCCTTTCACCATATGCTTATAGCCATCTGGCTGAATCTTTCAGCCAGGACAATGCCCCCTAGTCAATGATATTTTCTTTCTCTTTCAAACATTGTTAATTCCATAAGCAGAGATGAGGGGAACAAGGTGATTTTTGTCCCCTGTTCTACCTTCTGATGACACTTCTTTCCTTTTGAGCATCATCTCTTGGTGGTGTTCAGGCAAGAGCAAGTCTGTTTGCCAAGCTGTAACTTTCTCACTCACACTCTGCCAAAGAATGGCCTCTTACCCAGGTTACTGTCCAGTTGATTTTGTTCATACTTGGCTGAGGGGTTTGTTCTGTTTTGTGTATCTGAAGAACTGTTTTGGACCACTTTCCCAGATTCAGGATATGCCTTAATAATATCATACAATATAATCTTATAACTTTGCATATAATGTTGCCACCAATATTTTACCAGAACAATAATGATCAGCAATTTATGAGTTTTTAAATGATACCTCATAAGGCATATGTGTACATAATTTATCATAGTTATGTAGTGATCATAGGTGTACAGTATGTCACAATCGAGACCCTTTTTCATCGGCTACATCTAGACTGGCATGATTTTCTGGAAATGCTTTTAACAGAAAAGTTTTCCATTAAAATCATTTTCGGAACAGAGCGTCTAGATTGGCATAGATGCTTTTCCGCAAAAGCACTTTTTGCAGAAAAGCATCAATGGCCAATCTAGCTTCTGCGCAAAAAAGCCCCAATCGCCATTTTCGCGATCGGGGCTTTTTTGTGGAAAACAAATCTCAGCTGTCTACACTGGCCCTTTTGCACAATCGTTTTGTGCAAAAGGGACTTTTGCCCAAATGGGAGCAGCATAGTATTTCCACAAAAAGCACTGATTTCTTACAGTAGGAAGTCAGTGCATTTGCGGAAATTCAAGAGGCCAGTGTAGACAGCTGGCAAGTTTTTCCGGAAAAGCGGCTGATTTTCCGGAAAAACTGGCCAGTCTAGACACAGCCATCGAGTTTAGCAATTTTTCCCCTTCAACATACTATCCTAATTTTTACACAGTATATCCATTTATTTATTTTCCTAAAAGAAAATAAATGTTGTATATATGCATTGCATTTCACTGTTCCTTTGTCATAGATTCACCAACTTTCAAAGTAAACATTATAGTGGCATTTTTTCCTTTTCCTTTCAATAGATAATTAATGTAGAATCAGATCAAAAGCTCCTTCTGCCTTTTGATATAAATTGAAGAGCTCTGTTGAAAAGACCATGAAATTACATATCATTTCACATTAGTGCCAAAAGAGCTCATCATGACTAAATACTAGGAAACCCAGATTTGCCATTTGCTCTGAAGAGACCATCTCCTAATTCTATTTTCAAAAGCTGCAAAACATAAAATCCTGAGTTTTAGATACAACTTTCTGAGCAACAAAATCAGCTGCTGAATGTCAGGGGATCCTGACCAAAGCAATCTGTCTTGCACAGCATCTAGTTCTGGAATTCCTGAATTTCTGCACAACTTGACACACAAAGGAACTGTCAATCAAGTTCACTGTGTGTCTCTTTTTTAACAACAGAGACTTTTTCTGTAGACTGTGCACATTAATTGCTATAAACACTTCATTCCCTGTGGCATATTTCATACGAACTGGTCTTTGGTTTCAGAGACGGAGACTTTGATGAGGTGAATTGATGATCCTTTAGTTACAGAGGTCACTGATTCTATGACTTTAATGAACCTCTGTGATTTCTTTGACTATAGCTCTTACAGCAGCAGTGGATTTGGAGCTGTCAGACACCAAGAAGGCAGCAGGGGCTGGAGCTGTCAGTTGTTGTGGTGGGGGCTGGAAAACCTCTGCCACGTGGAGGTGTTTGGACTGACAGTCAGTTTCCCCCCTATGGGGATCAGGCTTCAGCCTCTGCTCCCCCATTATTTTTGATGCAAATAATAGACAGGTTGTGGGCTTCCATCAAAATTTTTGTTTATTGTCTGTGACCTGTCGGTGATTTTTGCTAAAAATAGCCATGACAAAATCTTAACCTTAAACATGGTCTAGAAGTACCTATATGGGGAAGAGACATCTGGTAGATAGAGGATCCTTTAATGTAACAGACAAAAAGCATAACAAGATCTAATGGCTGTGAGATATACAGTCAAGCTGGAAATAAAGGCTTGTCTACACTGTGGGATAATGTGCTCTAGAGGGGAAGTGATTTCTAAGGTGCACTAGTAAATTTCACATTAATTGGTATGTGCACTATGGAACATTCAGGCTATGTCTAGACTTTCCCCTCTTGCACAAAAAATATGCAAATGAGGCGAAGCATGGAATATCGCTGTGCCTCATTTGCATAATTAATGAGGCTCCATTTTTGTGCAAGAGGCTTTTGCGCAAAGCTCCTTTTTGCACAGAAACCCCCTCTTGAACAAGAGCTGTTCTTCCTGAAAAAAGAGGAAAAACAGCTCTTGCGCGAGGGGTTTTTTGCACAAAAAGGAGCCGTGTAGATGGCTCCTTTTTGCACAAAAGCTTCTTGTGCAAAAATGGAGCCTCATTCATTATGCAAATGAGGCGCAACGATATGCCACGCTTCGCCTCATTTGCATATATTTTGTGCAAGAAGGAGCAGTCTAGACATAGCCCCCGTGTACATAAGCAGGGTCTACACAAGCCAGTTATTGTGCAACTCACAGTACACTATCAGAGGTCCCTGCTTCTGTCTTGTTTGAAGTACATGCTGCATCTCTCGAAGTCACGATTTCCTTTCTGTTGGTAGAACTGACTGGACCAAAAAATGCACAGTTAAGACTTTTAGCACTCTCTTCCCTTCTATGCTCAGATGTAGATGGATCCATCATGAAACTTGATATTACAAAGAAGTAGAACTGGAGAAAACTCAGAGATGCTTTCACATGTCTGCTGGTAGATAATGAAGACATGACACCACATATTTACATATCCAAGCCAAGATGAGATATTCATATATGGAGACCTCCTATGTGCTGCTTCTAAAGTCGCATGTGCAGGATTGACCTGTGTTTCTTGTGTCCCTTCTACTTGGACTTGCACTGTTTTACTTGGACTTGCACTCTTGTCACATATAGTGGCAAGGAGAAATGCACCCTCTTGCTGATGTTCGTCAGAACCAAGAGTGCTTGGGAATGCAACGGATGCCTGATGGGAAGGGTGGCATTGTACACAAGAAACAGTTCTGCTTTTTCTGAAAATAAAGTCAGCATAACCTTGACCTGTTTTGGGGCTATGCCATTAACAATACTAGTATGGGAAATTTCCAACATGCTTACAAATGTAAATCTATTGACTTTCACCTAATTACTATTAAGAATAAAAGTTTTAACTTTGCCATACTCATAGAGAGAACAATTAAGTAAAACTTTTCTTTAATTCATTTTAACTTTCTTTTCTTTCCCCCAAAGTAGTACTTAAGATAATGTGTACAATTAATTAGAGGGCTAAGGAAAACTGTAATACTGAATTTTATTTCCACTAACATCTATCTATTGTTATTTGAAATACTTCCATGGGACAATACAAATGATGCTCAGAGCATTTTGAAGGAAAACGAAAAACTAAGCTACTACAGTTTTTGTGTTCAGCAGCTCAATTATTAGTAAGATAGAATTAGTATTGTTACCAAATGAGTGTTCCTACTTAAAATAAGATTTAAGAATAATCTTGCTAAAATTATAAGGGATACAATTAACAATAAGTTGTGTATACTTGCAAATTCAGATGACTGATTTAATTACTGACATAAACTGACAATTAAAGTTTCACAGTAAGAGAATGAGTTGCCTTGTATGTTAGCCAGCTGTTTACAATAGTCTTAGGTTTGATAATAAGGGAGTATTTAAAATACAAAATGATTGACTCTGCTAGTGCTTCACCTTGCTTGGCGCAGCTGTGGTGAGAGAACACAATTGCTGCACTGAGACCACCTTCTGGAGTCATTCTGTTTTTGTAAGGTAGAAGCAGGCAAGCAAAATGCCTCTGGGCTACTGAAGAGATTGTGATTAGTAGCGGCTCATTTTTTACCCTGTAGCATCGTTCCATCTGCTTCGGTATGTCAGCCATGCTGAAGAGAACAGGTAAGGGAGGTAAGACCACTCCCCTACCTCTGGACTGCTACACCCTTTTGCACTACCAGTTCCTTGCACTCAGGGATCACAAAGATCTGGCTTCCCCTGTCCATAGGTATGTAGGCTCAAGGGAAGACTCCTTCTTACCACTTACCTCCTGGCATAGCTAGACAGAAGCTAGCCACATCTGGCCCTTCATTTGTTAAAAACTTTAAGGTAGGAATTGACTTACCTTAGAAGGTTTAGGGTCAAAATATTTTCAGTTTGAACCCCAAAATAGGCAATATTGTTGTTTTGAGCCGGCTATTGAACTTTTCATGGTGAAGTTGACATCTTGGGTCCTGTCTACTTGCACCATCAATCTACTTCAGCTACGCAAATAATGTAACCGAGGTCGACATACTCACCATGGCATTTTTCATGTGGTAAGGTCAATGGGGGCTGCTCTTCCATTGATGCTAGCTACTCTTCTTGTCTTGGTGGAGTACCAGCGTTAATGGGAACACTTTCAGAGATCCATTTATTGTGTCTACAGCAGATGCAATAAATTAACAGCTAGTAAAACAATCGCTAAGTGTCAATCCCCAGAGTAGGGTAGACAAGGCCGTAGACCAGTGGTTCCCAATATTTTTTATGCCACAAAATGACAAACCCATTCACAAACTTTTGCCTGACCGGCAACATTTTATTTGCACATTCATTCCCTCCTCCTTCACATCTCCCCACTTGTCAGCGCGTCTTGCACCTGCATGGGTGGGGAGGGAGTATGGCGCCCTGGCTGGGTCATCATTACCAAGGCAGGAAGAGGGAGTGAAGTGCCTCCTTCTCCACCTCCTCCTGCCACCACCTCAGCCCCAGTGCTGCTGCCGGCAAAATCAGCTGTGGAGGGGGATGCGGGAAGCGCAGAACCCCAGCCTGGCTGCTAGTGCTGAGGAGGGTGGAGGAAGAAAGGTGCCTCCTGCTGCCGCCTCAGTCCCAGCACAAAGGTAATAGCTGCCAGAACTGAGCCACTGCGAACAGCCAGCTTCAGCTCCAGCAGCCACTGGGGACCGGCAGCCAGCAGTTTGTGGACTGGCACTGGTCTGTGGACTAGTGGTTGGGAACCGCTGCCATAGACTAGTGGAATAGTGCTTGTATGTGACGAAAAGTGGATCTCAACTGGCATTTCATATCATGGGTTAATGGAGGCTGTGTTACTGTAGCCTGATGTCATTACATTTCTTGATTGCTTATTCACCTCATTGTATTCCTTCTCCTTTTCTACATTTGCTCAAAAGGTTTGTTCCCAAAGTATGCCAGCATATGGGGTGATAGTATGCTTTGTTCAGTAAAATAAGCAAAGAGCAGAAAAAAATTTCCTTTTGAATTTGAATCCAGAGTGATATCTCTAAAATCTCACCTGGGAGAGGGATAGTTCAGTGCTTTGAACATTGGCCTGCTAAACCCAGGATTGTGAGTTCAATCCCTTGCAGGGGGGCCTTTTAGGGATCTGGGGCAAATCTGGCAGGGATGGTACTTGGTCCTGCTGTGTGGTCAGGGAACTGGACTCAATGATGTCTCAAGGTTCCTTCCAGTTCTATTAGATGGTATATCTCCATATACTTATATTCCTGTTTTATAGTAAACTTTTAAATTGATTACAAGCAATAAATATAAATATTAAAGTTTTCTTAAGCCAAGAATGTCTTCAAAGTGATGTAGACTGAAAAGGGTTCTCTGTATCTCTCTTGCTCATGTCACTGGCTCTGAATTTAGAATTTGATAGTAAATTCTGTATGTTGTAAATCCTATTTTTTTGCCATTTAATTCACAAATAGTATTGACCCAGGTTCAACATAAGATGGATAGTGATGACTGTCACCTTTGACATGTAGTTGTCTCATGCTCATTTAAAATAATTGCATTCACTGCTCCTTCACTACACATAGGGATGGTATTTGGTCCTGCCATGAGGGCAGGGGACTGGACTTGATGACCTTTCTAGTTCTATGAGATAGGTATATCTCCATATATTATATTATATGATAGTAACCTGGCTTACTCTCAGAATAGTGTAGGAATGACTAATAAGACCTTTAACAGTAAGCATTTCCTAGTAGACAGCAAGCCATTCTTTGCTGTCTGTTTTGATGTGGACTCTAGTACACTAATCACTCACTGTTGTCTTTTGCAGTCCTCAGAAAGGTAGAGCTCCAATGCGAAGAGAATACTTAATTAGATGTCTAGACAATATTTGGTGCTGCATTGTACTTTGGTTACGATATCATTTCCTTTGGAGTATAGCTGATTTGGACATACAATATCTGTTTTCACAGTATTGATGGACTGATTGTCTTGTTCCTCAAAAAAGAGAGAAAAACGTAAAAAATAACAACAACAAATCCTGCAATTTGGTTCAAGAAAAGTTCTACATACAAAAAAACCCAGACGGCTTCTAGCTAGACTTACTGATCCCATAATACCATGTGTATTTTTTTGAGAGAAGAGGGAAAGAAATCATCCCACAAAAGAGTCATACAGATCTCCACTTCTTTCCATTGAAGGGAAGGGGGGCCCTACCGCACCCCTGGACATGTAGAGCTCCGTAAGGGGCAGGCAGCAAAGATTGGAGCTCTATAAACTTTGTTTCCCCATGCCTCATAGACAGAGAGGTGGATTTGCTGAAAAGTTAAAGCCTGATGCGGGCATTTGTGACTCTGTCCATGTGCAGAACCCATTTGTATAGGCTGGGGAACAGAAGGGAGGTTCCAGTGGAAGCAGCAGTTAGGGAGCCCCTAACAAAGCAATGCTGCCAGTGGGATGTAAGTAGGAAGCAGAGGACCCTGAGGCTGTTGTGAAGACACAGAAACACCTCACAAATGAGCCTAGGCTAAGGTACCTTATAGACTAACAGATTTATTGGAGCATAAGATTTCGTGGGCAAAGACCCACTTCGTCAGATGCATGTAGTGGAAATTCCAGAGGCAGGTATAAATATACAGGCATAAGAACAGAGTACCAATCAAGAGTAAGGCTAGAGATAAGGAGGTCAATTCAGTCAGGGAGGATGAGGCCCACTTCTAGCAGCTGATGTGGAGGTGTGAATACCAAAAGAGGAGAAACTGCTTGGCTGTGTCTAGACTGGCAAGTTTTTCCGCAAAAGCACCTGCTTTTGTGGAAAAACTTGCCAGCTGTCTACACTGGCCGCTTGAATTTCCGCAAGAACACTGAAGATCTCATGTAAGAAATCAGTGCTTCTTGCAGAAATAGTATGCTGCTCCCGTTCGGGCAAAAGTCCTTTTGCGCAAAAGCTTTTGCGCAAAAGGGCCAGTGTAGACGGCTCAGATTTGTTTTGCGCAAAAAAAGCCCCGATAGCAAAAATGGTGATCGGGGCTTTTTTGTGCAAAAGCGCGTCTAGATTGGCACGGACGCTTTTCTGCAAAAAGTGCTTTTGCGGAAAAGTGTCCGTGCCAATCTAGACGCTCTTTTCCGCACATGCTTTTAACGGAAAACTTTTCCGTTAAAAGCATTTTCGTAAAATCATGCCAGTCTAAACGTAGCCCTTTTGTAGTTGGCTAGCCATTCGCAGTCTTTGATTAATCCTAAAATGACAGTGTCAAATTTGCAGATGAATTGTAGCTCTGCAGTTTCTCTTTGAAGTCTGTTGAAGTTTTTTTGTTGCAGGATGGCTACCTTTAAATCTGCTACTGTGTGTCCAGGGAGATTGAAGTGTTCTCCTACAGGTTTTTGTGTATTACCATTCCTGATATCTGATTTGTGTCCGTTTATTCTTTTCTGTAGGGACTGTCCAGTTTGGCCGATGTATATGGCAGAGGGGCATTGCTGGCACACGATGGCATATATTATGTTGGTAGATGTGCAGGTGAATGAGCCCGTAATGGTGTGGCTGGTGTAGATATGCGGGCAGAGTTGGCACCGAGGTATATTGCAGGGATTGGTTCCAGAGTTGGAGTTACTGTAGTGTGGTGTATAGTTGCTGGTGAGAATTTGCTTCAGGTTAGCAGGCTGTCTGTGGGTGAGGACTGGCTTACTTCCCAAGGTATGTGAGAGTGAGGGATCATTGTCCAGGATGGGTTGTAGATCAGTGAAGGAGAGGTTGGAGAGATTTTAGCTGGGGACTGTAGGTGATGGCCAGTGGTGTTCTGTTATTTTCTTTGTAATATATGTAATATATGCAATCTTATACAGTGAAAAGGACGGTGGGGGTGCACTTTGTTTCAGTACTCTGGCCTGGGATGAATTTATTACTATGAACTAAGGGGGAAGCTGAGGTAGGAGGATGTGTTGGAATGACAATTGCTCTCTTGGCCTCCATGATCATAGTGACAAGGCCCATCCTGGTATGTATAATATATTTCTCTCGTGATACTTTAGCTTGATGCTGAGAGCATTCTGGATGACATCATACCAAACTTCAGTCATCTAAAACGAGAGACTTCATCTAAAATGAGAGTCCCACCTAAAATATAATAAAGTTAAATCACTACCTAAAAAAATCAACAAAAACACAAGGATAGTGTTCCATAATAAAGCCTTCATATCAATATATATTCAGTAGCTAATATGTGTGTGATTAAAAGATGGGAGACTTCAGTAGCAAGCAACATTGTGCCCTACATAATTTAACTGTAAAAAAAATCTGTAATAAAACATTTCTACCTAAATTATCCATTTAATTACTCCATATATGATTTGAGTTTTCCTTCTAGGTTTCTTATAGGAAGCTTTGAAAAGCAAAGTGAAATGCTTGTTTTTCACAGTTAAGAGATTGAGATAGTTTGTTATTTACCACTGAATCTATTTAATCTAAATTGACTGAGTGTCCTTTGAAGAAGAGGTCAGATAAATGAGGTCTTTCTGTCTTTAGTATTTATAGCCCTATGTTCTGTATCCTCAGATGTAGTGTTTTCATCAGTGTAGACTAGAATTATGGAATTTTCAGCAAGCAACAGACAACAGTAAAACAACTGAAAGAAGTTCACCAATGTGCATTGTTGTATGAATTGTTCATTTGAAATAATAAAACCTACAGTGATTTTTTTCCCCATATTTATTTGATCTGTAAAGAACTGAAATCGATCTAAAACTTTGAATTTTCAAAAACAAACTGCCAGGTCTGAACACGTGGGGACCACTACTGAAGTTATTGCCCATCCTGCATATCTCACAACTCCTTCTTTGTGTATATTATTTATACAGGTAGGCCTAGGAGCCATAAACCTCAGAAGAATGATGGTGAACCAGATGCTGAGGTTTCCTGGCCAATAGGTCAGTCTCTGGCACTAAGCAGAGCAGCCTCAAGGCAAATATACTTTATACCTAACTGTCTGTGACCCCAGGGGGCTAATTCTTACTATCTGGGGATTGTTCCCAGCACAGACACAACCCCTTGACTGAGCAACATTCCCTCCTGTAGGGATTGAGGGAAGCTACTGCAATTTTCGCCACTGGAAAAAAAAACCCCCACAAAGCAAGGAATCAAGGAGCATTCTATGCTGGTCAACAAAACTGGCTTTAAGGTTGTTTTTGTGTTCCTAGTTGTGCAATGAAGCTTTACCAGATCCAAGAGTGTGGATCCTTAGGCTATGTTTACATTGACCGGTTCTTGTGCAAGAAATATGCAAATGAGACTAAGCGTGGAATATCACCGAGCCTCATTTGCATACCTAATGAGCCGCCATTTTGCGGAAGAGGATTTTGTGCCAAAAGGAGCTGTCTACACTGTCCCTTCTTGTGCAAAAAACCCCCCTCTTGCATAATGTTGTTCTTCCTGAAAATAAGCGGCAGAACAGCATTGCGCAAGAGGGTTTTTTTGCGCAAGAATGGGCAGTGTAGACAGCTCCTTCTCGCACAAAAGCCTCTTCCGCAAAATGGCGGTTCATTAGGTATGCAAATGAGGCTAGGCAATATTCCACGCTTAGCCTCATTTGCATATTTCTTGCTCAAGAACCGGCCAGTGTAAACATAGCCCCATGTTCAAATCCTCTTTCTGGACATGTTAGGGCTAGGGCAGATCCCTGACCCCATGCAGAATCCTGTTAAAGTGGCAGGAGGGAGGGGGGAGAGAGAGAAGGGCAGCCATTCCTAGTTCAACTGAGCACTCAAGAGCTGACATGCTGTGTATCCAAATCTCTCTGTATGGCAAAACTCTGCTAAAAGTGGGAATACAGTTGATTTCTGGCACTTCCAACTTCCAGCTGAGACAGGCTTAAATATTGAAAGAACAGTTAGCTTATAGCTTTTCTTCCTTTTACTTGCTGCAAAATTAGAAAATGAAGAGGATGCAGGAATACACAACACTGAAGACAAAAATAGAAGCGTATTCATAGACCTGCACAATGAGAACTGGTTTGAGTTTGGGACACAGATTTGGGTCAGTTCTTAACTCTGATTTTGTACAAAATGTTTCTGAATAAAAATATAGTCACAGCTATTGGTATGTAACATAGTGAGATAAAAAACTTGGAACTACACATTGAAAAATTATATAGATTGTTTTAAAAATACTGCGCTAGATGTCTACTGCAAAATCATATTTTACCTAAATTAAGGTAACATTATTAATTATCTGTATTTCTCTGTTATAAAATTCAAATGTTTATGATTAGCCTATATTTCTAAATGAATCTGAATATTTCACAAAGAAAGCTTACTGTTTTTCAGAGTGTAATGTGTTAGAATCTGGTTTTGATTAATCATGTAAATGATATACTGATCAACAAAAAAATTTAGCTACAGAAAGTTTATCACTTTGTACACTGTAGTTATTTGAACAGAACATCAACAGTACACTCGAACCTAGAAGGTATTACTTTAATGAAAATGCACATGCAGTTGACATATATAAACTAGTTTCTATTAATTTAAATACAAGTTACTGTGGTGCTTACATTGCCATCTTGTGGCAAATCAGAGCAATTTAGACTCATGGAACTGAAATTAGCAACTTGAAAAGGATAGTTTTGTAGCCTGATCTATGACTTGTCTATGGCCTACTAGTTGGGGTACTGACTTAGGAAAGAGGAGACCAAAGTTCAATTTCCACCTTGAATATGGATGACCTTGCACAAAACACTTATGCTCCCCTGTATGGCAATTCCCTATCTATAAAAAGAACAGATGCTCACCACCAAGTTTCAATGGGTGACCACCAAAAGTCACTCATCCTTGTGGCTGACTTGACCATGAAACACATAGAGAAAGCGTAGGGAAAAGTTATTAGTAACATCTATCAAGAGAGAATATTTTTACCATGAAGACAAAACAAAAACAAGTGTTGATGGAACAACAGATGCCATATTTCTCTGAGAGTGTTTCTTATCCCAACATGTTTTCATGAAGCATTTCTCTAATTATAACCAAAATTCATTCAAGAGGTAAAACATTTACAATGTATTGTCTTGAATAATAAATACATGAACAATACACTAATTTATATATTTTCATTGGAAAGCCTAGAAGGGTTTAAAGATTTGAAACAATACTTTAAAATCGTAAGTATTTGAATTATCTTCTACAATCAGAATAATGTCTTCCGTGTTTTAAAACATATCTTACTGAATATACCAGGCAACAATAGTCAACCAAAAAGTACTCACAAAGTGAAATCCTGCCCCCTGACATCAGCAGATATTTTGCCCATGACAACAGTATGGGCAGGATTGAACTAAAGATGGAAAATTGCCCCGTTTCTCACTCCACAGATTTGGGAAATGACTCTCCCAAAGAACTAAGTGGCTTTCAAAATACCTTCTTTCAAGGGGATATCCTACAAGAAACTCAGGAGGGTTCTCCCTAAGGCTACGTTTACACTACAAGGTTTTTGCGCCAAAACCGTAGGAGTATCCACACCTCAAGCGCATTTTTGTGCAAATAAAGCGGAAGAATAGAGGGCTTTTGCTGGTAGTTATTCCTCTCCCTACGAAGAATAACTCCTTTTTGTGCTACAGCTGTTGCACAAAAAGGCATGTGTGGACGCTCCAGAGAGGTTTTTGCACAAGAAACCCCTATCAGCAAAAGCACAGGTGCTCTGATGGCCATTCTGTGACTGGCCATCAGAGCTTTCTTGCTCAAGAGTGTCTGTGCAGGGTGGACGCTCTCTTGCCCAAAAGCACATTGCTTTTGCAATGCGCTTTGAGGTCTGGAAGAAGTTTTTACAGAAGAACTCTTGCAGAAGAGTTTTCCTGCCTCCCTTTTCCTCTTCCCTGGATGTCTCTATGAACAACAGGAATTTTCCCAGGAAGTGATATTTTAATGGAATTATGTAACTTTCAGGAGCACAAGGAAGTGGCATTCGGATTTTAACAAAAATCCAAGAGGGAATGGAAATAATATTTAGTCAACTCCTCATTTAGCCACCACTTTCCGATCAACTGTAGTTATCATAATCAAAAGACTTATTTTCCTACCAGTGAAAGCCTGGGTTCTAGAGTACAATGTTTGGGCATCCCAGGAAAGAGCCAGTTCATTGAGATGCTACAAACAGGTTCAATGCTCTCCATGCCACCAGTTAAACAGATTGTGAAATGAAATACCAGTATTTAAATTTTCTTTAATAAACTCCAACGGAAATGATACTGAGCTGCACTGGCATTAAGGAGCCTGATTTACCATTGTGTTCTAGTTTCACACCGATGTAACTCCATTGAAATCAATGGAGTAGCACAGTGGTGAATCATGAGCTTTGTCTATACAGGAGCACATATGGTGGAGAAGCCTGGGCATTATCCTGACAACACCAGGCATTGGAACAGTATTCTTTTTGTCTTTCTACTGTCATAATAAGCATCACATTTTAAAAAGATCCGTGTATGTGCTGTATTCATAGAGAAATAGGCAGTTAAACTATAGGGAAATTTTTGGTCTTACAATTTAACTGAAAAAAAGTTAAAACATACATGACATTAAATCAGGTTTGCATGTAATTTCACAGGTGCAGTACTTGGTACAAAGCAAGGAAAAAGAGATTTGGCTTGTGCAATTTGTCCCTCCTTTGTTGTATTAATTTTTACTTGTAATTTTCACTACAGCATGTCCCTATTGCAAAAAATAATCTCCTCTCCCGTGGATTCTAATGAAAGATTGTATGAAGCCTAATGGTTTATATTGCAAAGCCAGTGTGTTCAACTCTGATTGGAGGGGGTGTGATATTCTTACAATTTCTTTGTATCTTTTATTCTCTCAAAATCAAATGGCTTACTAATGCACTTAAAGCTCTATCCTATTGAAAACATCTGTGGCTCTAACTGTGAAACAAGCCAGCCTATTCAGTAGAGAGGTTGTCCTGCTCCCGCCTCTCACACAATACAGCTACCCTTTTATTCTCAGTGTGTCTATATCCCTTTGCTGAGGACATGAAACAGTCATTAGAGTAAGAGTTCTGGTCCTTTTCTTGGCCCTACTGTGTTGCATGACAGATCAGTGATATTAAGATAAAGGACTATCTGGAGAATCAGAAAAAAACAACAAATGGTCTGGTAGCACTTTATAGACTAACGAAACATGTAGATGGTATCATGAGCTTTCGTGGGCACAGCCCACTTCTTCAGATGACCGGAGTTTTGAGTTGGGGATATGAAAACTCGAAATAAATAGGAGAGGGGAAGGGGAGGGGAGAAAGAAAGAAAAAGGGAGGGGGTAGGAGACAGAGCATCATTAAGCATCTGGAGAACTTAAACCTAAGCAGATAAAAATCAAAGTCAATAGATAGATTCCTAAAGCAGGAAGGATACCACTAAGGGAGCTGTTAACACCTTCAGTGGTTATTAAGTAGGTAGAGTCCCACCAGCCCATATCACGACTAAGTCCATTAGCATGTGAATTGAATTTGTGGATGAACTGGGATTCCAGGGCTTCTCTGTGTATTTGGCTTAAAGAGCTGGTTTGTGACAAGACAGCTACTTGCAGGTTTGTCAGACTGTGGTTAGGCAAGCTGAAATGCTCACCAACAGGCTTCTGTATATTCCCTTTACATATATTGGATTTGTGTCCATTGATTTTTTTCCCCACAGAAACCATCCAGTTTGTCCAATATATATAGCAGTGGGGCACTGCTGGCATTTGATGGCATAGATCAAATTACTGGATGTACAGTCAAATGACCCTTTGATTTTGTGGCTTATGTTGTTTCATTTTCCACCTTGGTAAACATCAAAGACACAAAATTTATGCAAAATCTGGAGAATATAAGGAAACTGAGGAAAGGAAGGCCAGTATCCATATACCAGCAGACTAGACAGACAGATAACTCTTTCTTGGGGAGATTATGCTCTAAACTGGGGGTGGGCAAACATTTTTGATGGGGGAGCTATGCAAGCTTTTGGTAAGTGGTCAAGGGCCGCACTTTTCTATGGAGGGGCTGCAGAGACTGGGACTGAGGTTGGGTTCAGAAAGGAGCTTGGGGTAAGGGACTGGGGTACAGGACAGGTGTGGGGTCCGAGAAGGAGTTTGAATAAAAGAGAAGGTTGTGACTTGGGACAGGGATTGGGGTGCAAGGTCTGGTTGGGTGTAGATGTACAGAAGAGGATTTGGGGCTGGGGGAAGGGTTTAGGAGGGCTTGCAGGGTTTGGGAGGGAGTTGAAGTGCAAGAAGGGATGGGAGCCAGAGGCAGGCTCTGGCCAGGAGGTGCTTACCTAAGCAGCTCCCAGCCAGCAGCACTCCCAGGCAAGCTTCCCTGTCAGCAGCCTCAAACAGCTGGTTGTTCATGTGGCTCTCTGCATTGCAGGGAGGGGCAAGGAGAGAGAGGAGTCACATGCTGCCCCTGCCCCCAGCAAAATCTCTCAGCCCCTATTGGCCAGAAACATCCAATGAGAGCTAAGGAATTGTGCTGCACTACCCTCACCCCCAGCAAAAGCTCTCAGCTCCCTTTGGCCAGACATGCTGAAGTCTTCCTCTTCCTCCTCCCTTCCTGCAGTGCAGAGACCCAAAGGGAGCAACTAGTGGCTTTGATTGGCATTGCCCCTTGTTGCAAAGAATGGCGCAGGCTGGATCAAAGGAGTTGGTGGAACAGAACTGGCCCATGGGACACATCTTGCCAAGCTCTGGCTCTAAATCTTACTTATGTGGATTTTCCAAGTCAACTGCAGTCATAGAAATTCTTCCAAAGAGATCCTATCATGACATTATCCTCACAGGAGACAATTGGATTTTGTTCAGATGCAAGGTCGGGTTATTGAAGAACCATTTTTGCATCTACACTTTGAGGAGGCAACTCCAGATAAACTGGAGAGAATACACGGAAAAAACAATCTCTGAGGAATGTGAGAATTCCTTCTCCAGACATGACCTGTATTGTGAATATATCTGCATGTTACAAATAAGATGAGGATCATATTTCTTTCAAACAGACTCAGAATTCTATTCAATATATGTATGAAAGAATAGTCAAATTAATCATTGAAGACCCTGATAGTCTTTATATATTACCAGTAGTAATTATTTGACAGACAAATAGAACTCTCTTAAATGGCTGGGAACTACTACAAGCATAATCATTTGACTTATAAAGGTGGTATACAAGGAGAGCCTCATTTACATCTCTGGGGATATGGCAGTTCAAGAGGAAGCCCCAGATATTGATAGATAAACTATCTGTCTTCCAAAACACAATGAACTAAGTCATGAGTCTCAAAGATGTAATTTCCTTCTGAGGTGACTCATTGGGTACATGGACACTGCACGCTTATTTCCAGAATAAGCTATTCTGGAATAGTTATTCCAAAATAGCTTATTTCGAAATAGCACATCTGTAGGGAATAATATAGTACTGTAGGGAAGCCACAAAATTAGTCTGAGGCAGGTTTCCCTAATATAGTCATGCTATCTCAATTTAGAGCCCCAGGAGGCACTGGGGAAGAATAACTTAGAATGGCCCTGGTGAGGGGCTACTTTGAAATAGCAGCAGTGAAGCGTCTACACACACCTTATTTCAAAATAGCTATTTCAGAATAGGCATTATTCCTCATAGAATGAGGTTTACAGATTTCAGAATAAGCCACCTATTATTTTGAAATTATTTCAAAATAACAGAATGGCTGTGTAGATGCTCACATGGTTGTTTCAAAATAACGCTAGTCATCTCGAAATAACGATACAGTGTAGACACATCCTCTCAATAATTGAGGAACATAAGGATAACCTAGTGGAACGCCTGATTATGTGCTGAACTTCTGCTCTTCAAAGACAGTTTATTCTGACATCCAAGTAATCCTCGTTCCACAAGGGTTAAGGGGAATTTTGGAAAAACAAGTTATTTCAAAATTTGATGCTGTGTAGACGTAGCCTTTTTGTGCTGTGTAGACAGATGTAGCCTATTTCATAGCTTAATTGCATAGCTTATTTTGAGCTAAGGGTGCAGTATAGACGCACCCTAAAGAGTGACAAGCTAGTATCAAGACTAGAAGATTTCTCATGAAGGAAATATATGCTAGAAGAGTATGCAGCTGCAGAGAATAGTCCAGGTATCCCCTTTAATTTACCTGAGACTTTACCTACTGAGTGAAGGCAACTCAAAAGGAAGGACAAATACATCTTAATGTTCAGTAATCTTGTTATTCTTGAGAAAGGTCAGAAAATAGATGAGAAATATAAACTCCATGGCATGCTCTTGTAGCAGAATGAGAGACGTAGGCTCAAAACTGAAGGAATGTTGTACTGCATAGTCAAATAAACAAACCTTTTTATGAAATCTGTGATGTCACAGTCTATTAAAGGGTGTATCTTATCACCAAGTATTGTTGAAGTGATGTTCTCTTGAGTCTCAATTTTGAGGCAATGAGACATTCAATCCAATGAGCCACTCCCCTTCAGTCAGCCAAGGTGGATCCTGCTCATTGAAGCAATTCCATAAATGTTGAGTGCTATACAAGTCAAGCAGAGGTATCTGTGAGGTCACCATTGGCAGGGCTTCATACAGTGCAAGGCTAGAAGGGACCACTTTGATTGTCTCTAGTCTGACCTAAGTAAAACATAAGCCAAAGTATTTCCCCCGAAACAATTCCTTTGAACTGCTCTCTTTTAGAAAAACATTTAATCTTGATTTAATATTTGCCTGTTGGAGAATCAACCATGATCCTGGGCCAGTTGTTTCAGTGATTAACTATCCTCACTATTAAAAAAAACCAAAAACCCTGCACCTTATTTCTAGTCGGAATCTGTTTAGTTTCAACTTCTAGCCAAGGGATCACATTATACATTTGTCTGCTACACCGAAGAGCCCATTATCAATTTCCTATTCCCCATAGGCACTTACTTATACACTGTGATCTTAATCTTTTTCTTTGTTGTACTAAAGAGATTGAGCTTCTTGGGTCTATCATTGTAATGGAGATTTTTCTAGACCTTTAAACATTCTTGGGGGGGAGGGTTTCTGAACCCTCTCCAATTTATCAACCTCCTTTTTTAATTTTGGACACCAGAAAATGGACCCATTATTCAAGTAGGAGTCATACAAATGCCAAATACACAAATTAAATATCCTCTGTATTCCTGCTCAAAATTTCATTTTCATGCATCCAAAGATCACATTAGTCCTTTTTTCCACAATGCTGCACTGGGATCTCCTGTTCAGCTGCTTATCAATCATCATTGCCAAACTGCTTTCAGTGACTGATTTGCAGGATAGAGTCATCCGTACTGAGTATGGCATACATTCTTTGTTCCTAGGTATATACATTAATTTAGCCATACTAAAATATTATTTGCTTGCATCTAGTTCTCCAAGTGATCCAGATCTCTGTGTATCAAGGACCAGCCCTCATTATTTGCCATTCCCCCAATTTTTGTACCATCTGTAAAATTTATTGGTGATGACTTTATGTTTTTTTCCAGGTCCCTGATAAAATGGCAAATAGGGAAGAGCCAATAACTGTTCTCTGTTGGACCTCAATGGAAAAACACCTGAAGTGAGTGACTTTGTAAAGGTAAAAAAAACCCAGTATTTAAGAAAATTTGTCATCTCTTACATATAGTTACATTATAAAGAAAATTGTGTTGCACTAGTAATAGCAATGTTATGACGGTAACTAATGCATTTGTTGTCCTTTATACTTCTTACACCTAAAATTATCTTGTGCATAAATTCTAATTCTTGCTCAGCTAGATAAGGGAGTTCATGTACTAAATCTTAGGTCTGGGCTGCGGATGTATTATTTAGCTTTCTCCTACCTTATGGTGCACCTGTCATACTCACCCAATTGGAGTATGCATAATAGTAAAATCTAGGCTTAAATATATGGTCCTTGAGTTATGCAGGAGATATAAGCAAAGCCCCTGAAAACAGTGTGCCACAAAAATCTGAGACACTGTTTCTTGAACTCTTTGTGATTAAATCTCATAAGAGTTCACAAGAACACTCACTGCAATTACCCCTTAGGTTAGTTCCTCCCTGCTCATTTCAAAACATCCATTAAAAAGCAAATATAAAATAAGGGTGACAAAAAGAGTAATAATTCTACAGATAAGACTCACTGTAGGGGGAAGAAGGAGGAAAAGCTTTTCTACCAGCCTGTAGAATTGCTGAAACTGAAGATAAGGTGACTAAGGATGGGAGAACCAGATCTAATGAAATAAGAACTCACCCAAACCGATTTTTTTGAAGTTCAGAAAGGTCAGAAATGAACTTATTTTAAATTGATTTCCTTTTTGCATGCCCCAGTATTTCCTGGCTTCAGATGGAAATGAAAGTGCGAAAATTCTAACAAATAAAATTTATTGTGGGGATATATCCACCCTGACTAGAAGCTGGAATGCTAAAACCAGTCTTCAGGAGATTTTCAACTCTGTTTTGAATACCCAACCTGTTTAGATAGTTTATAAACCTTTAGGTGTTTGAATGAACCAAACCAGGCAGAGTTCTATTGGTACTCTTAATTGCCTTACTTTTGTGCACTTAAAGTACCACCTATATATTGCATTAATTTAGCTATATGGCTGTTACATTTGTTATCTAAATCTTATTTAAGTTTTGCCTAAAAGACAGATGAAACTGCATGATGATTTCTAAAAAAAAAAAAAGACATTATTATTATTAGACAGGAATTACAGTAATATACAATAGAAAAAGGGGTGGAGCAAAAAGACTTGCAGCATAAAAACTTTTAGTATCTTTGATTGAATTGCATGTTTGCAGACCTGATTTTTCAACCATTTAAAAATTAATATAGTATTTGTGACTGAGAGCTTTGGTGCCCACAGGAAGTTCAATCTCCTCACAAACCATTCCATAACTAAACAGTCATCATTTGGAGTCACATGCTGCTGTAATATAAAAGTAGATTAGAGAATAGTCAAGCTCTTATTTCCATTTTAGTAATGTACCCCCTTTACTTTATACCTCGACAGAATCATCCCTCCCGCTTTAGTTATCTGAAATACATTTTCTAAACCTCTTATAACCTAAAAATGTCATGTAAAAATCCCCAAATCAATATTAATTTGATCCAAACTAATATTTCCTCTCTAATATCATAGAAGATAAAAAAGATAATTTATAATACACATTGCCACATTGCAGTATTTCTGCTCCAGGTATCCGAGTTAGTTTCCAGGCATGATCTGAATAAATTATTTTGCTATACAAGCAATTTTGTTCAGTTTCCTACTGATTCTAAATCTAAGCATTTTATCCTTCTGAAACCCTAATCCCACTTTGCCACATGTGCCCTGCAGTATCTTGTTAAATTCCATAGTAGTTTCTTAATTTCTAGAAAGGGCTGTCTGTGTCTAAGTGGCAAATAAAAAGGAATCATCTCCATAATCTTTACTCCACACTGTTATTTTACAAATCTTTCTTAATATTGTTATTTGTTTTCTAGTCAAACTAAATCTTATCAACGACAAGGCCACACCCATGTTGATTGTGGTTCTATATTCAGCAAACCTCTCAGCAGCAGCCATTATTACTGCTTCCTTCGCAACTTAACCAAACGATTTTATCCATGTTCAGAAATTTTGCCAAAACCATTAATTTTTCAAGTTGCAAACAGCTCAATTGAATAGATGAATGGCTTTTGCCCCATTAGGAGTATCACTTGCACTTGCTTTTGGCTGTTTTGAACAGATGTATTTAATATTGTCACTTGCCAATCTTTTTTGGACAAATCCAACTTGGGGAGGGACACAATTGTCCTTGTATAGGAAGAAACCAGGTCAAATAAATACATAGGGGTTATATTTTTCAATGTTGTAAGGATGACTCCTGTAAGCTTGAATTTGAGGTTGAGAGAATGCCAATGAAATTATGATTGAGATATTGTCAGAGAGGAAGAATATTTTGGGTGCAATGGTTACACAATGTTTTAAATAGACTAAAACTGAGAAATCACCATAGCACGGGCCAGGATTGTAACAGATAAAACATAGAGGAATGGGGTAGATTTTTAAAAGGTAGAGTTGCAGGTTTTGGTGAGAACTAGGAAAGCTGGGGAGGAGCAGTGAATGACAGAAAACAGTCAGAGATGATCAAAGATGTGAACCCTCAGGAGGGGTAAGACAGATCAATATTTAATGATGGCTGAGAAGGTACCGGAGAAAAGGAAGTTCAGATTTGTTTTTATTTAATCTGAAACAGCACTGGATTATTCAGGCTGAGATACCTGAGTGATAGGCAGTGCTGTGATAATGGTCAGAGGCAGAGCCATCCTGGGTAGAGAGCTAGATCCATAAATTGGCAGCAAGCTGTTGTAATGGCAGATGGGCTGTAATCATAGGAGTGGGCGAGACCACCAGAGAAATGGATATAAAGGGAAAAGACAAGGGTTACCAACATAAAATGAGGTCCTGTTCAACTAGTACCTCTAAAAATTTGATGTTCAATGTTTGTTATCCTCAGGGACTTCTGTAATTCTTCAGCAGATACATAAAGAGATGTTTTTAAAAAGGTTCAGTCCGTAAGTTAGCCTTATTTTGGTTGCACAAATTCAACTGAGAGCACAGCATGTTCTGTAGCATCTTATTATTGAGGATGATATGCAGGAATTAAAATAATGGTAGTCATAAAAAAATTTGACTTGCAGAGGCCAAGCCTAGCTTGCAAGGCTGATATTTACAATTATATTGTAAACCAGGAGTGGGGAACCTTTTTTGGGTCAAGGGCTGCTGACCCACAGAAAAATCGGTCGAGGGCTGCACACACACACACACACACACACACACAAAACCCTTGCTGATGTGGCTCCTGACTGAGGAGAAAGACACTTCCTCTTGCACACCAGAGTCTGGGGGGGGAGGGAAAGCTAGTAGATTTTATTGCTCCAGCCTTGTGGTGAGGCAGTGGGGAGAGGGGACTGGAGCACCTGCTCCCCAATGCTGGGGGGGGGGGTGAGCCCTAAGTTTTGGGGGCCAGATCCAGGCAAGGCAGGAGCCGCATCTGACTCTTGGGCCTGAGGTTCCCCATCCTTGTTGTAAATTGAGGACATTTGCTATGAAAATCATTGAGACACAACAAGTATAGACTACCATAATACCATTTTTATACACATATGAGAATCGGAGTCTAATTTGTGTTATACTGTGACGGAACATGTGACGGACCCGCGAGGGTCCACACTGCCAAGGGGGAGGACCCGCCCCCCCCCCCCAGAGGCGGAGAAGGCGAGCTGGTGCCAGCCGCGGCAGCCCCGATCCCTGGCTCAGCGGGGCCAGGGAGGAATGGGGAAGCGACACAGCCCCGCCGCATGGGAGGCAAGGCCAAGTTACACCAGCGCTCCCTGGTGTGAGGTAGGGGGAAGGCGCAGGGTGTGGGGCCCCTGCTGCGTTGCCCGACGTCGCGGCACGGGGCGACGCAGAGGGTACAAGGCGCCGTCACTCGGCGTCCGCCCCCGGGCCGCTTCAAAAGCGGCAGGACCGGAGGTGGAAGGGGGACGCTCGGAGGAAGCAGCCCCATCCTGGCCAAGAGAGGGAGGACCTGTCTCCGCGCTGGAGGAAGCAGCACAGGACCACAGGGCGACCGGAACGCCCAGGAGGACCAGAGAACGGCCAAGTGGGGGTAAGGACCCACGACGGTTCCCCGGGCCAGACCACCCGGGAGGGGGAAAGGAAGCAGCCCAGGGAGGTACATCTTTGGCACCTGTGGGCAGATGGGTTTCGGGAGTAACCCCCATTCGCCATGCAAGGGGAGCACCACCCCCTGCACTTAGGGCCTCGGTCTGGGACCCAGAGGAAAGGGCAGGCCCAGGTCTCCTTTTCCCCACACCTACGCCTACCCGTGGGATTCCCGACACGTCCATCAGTCAGACCCCCACTCCAGACCCTGCACACAGTTGTTGGATCCCACCCAAGCAAGGGCTAGACTTGAGGGCAGGGGCCCCCAACACAACCCCTTCTCAGGGGGACTTGCGGGTTCGCCGAGCCCCTCCTCCGAACTCGGGGGAGGGAGATTGCATCCGTGGGTCCTGTCCCGGAGGACAGAGGACCCAAAACCTAGACTCTAGTCGAGCAGTGGGTACGCTGAACCCCCCTTCCGGGTTCCCGTCACAGAACACTATACCCTTACACTGGGTTTGGTTCCATAAAGGCAGCACTAAGTGCTGGAGGGATATGCCATGCTGCAGCGGCTGTGAGGGCTGAGGAGGGGAGCATGGTGCGTGCTGGGTGCTGAGAGCTGGATGCCCCATCCTTTCTGCTGGAGGCCACACCCCTTCTAGGAGCACAGAGCCAGCCCCTCTCACCTTGCGCAAGGGCCTGCAGAAGCTGTCAACTCCCCTAGTACAGTAAAAGATATAACCTCATCTAACCTATCTCTCAAATAGAATACTAACTTTCTTGAAGATTTAGATCATGGGTTCCCAAACTATGGGGGGGGGGGGGGTTAGGGTTTCTCAAAAATCAAAAAGGGGGCATGATGCCAAAAAGTTTGGGAACCACTGATTTAGATGCTTTCTTTCAAGCAGATGTTCATTAAAGTGTCATCTTGGAGTAGCCTAAATAGCCCACTTTTAGCACATTCTGTACAGCAGAACCTCAGAGTTTTTGAACACCTTGAGAATGGAGGTTGTCTATAACTCTGAAATGTTCGTAACTAACAAAATGTTAGAGTTGTTCTTTTCCCCCCACCTACGCCTTTTCAAAAGTTTACAATTGAATATTGACTTAATACAGCTTTAAAACTTTCCTGTGCAGAAGAAAAATGCCATTTTCCCTTTTTTTTGTAGTTTACATTTACAAGAGTATTTACTTTTTCTTTTTTTTTTTGTCCCCGCTACTGATTGCATACTTCTGCAAATTGCAAATCCATGGAAGTTAATGGGCTATCAATGGCCATTAACCCAAAGAGGCTTCCCAGTGCAAGCTAGTCTTGCTGATCCCTGAAAGGACACGATAGTGCCTTCTTCTCAAGGACTGACACACTGGAGCAGAAATTCTTCAAAACTAAAAAATAATGATTTATTGAAAGATTTAGACAAATACAGAACTATAAGAAAGCACTAATGCATAAAAGAATTATAGTTTAAAATTGTATGGTGCATCAGTTGAAGGACCCAGACTGCATAGCATAGATATAACAAATATAATATAATCACTTACTTAGAGCTTGCATTTTAACATTTAGCATTTAATATTTAACATTTAACCCTTAACATTTAATATCCAATAAGCACTGGCCAAATAGTTACCAGATGAATAGGGGGAAGAACTCACTCGGACCACAGGCATCCATCTTCTCCCTTGATAATGAAATGTCTCACTACACCATCCTTATATCTACCATTTTGGCCTGCCATATTAGATTTTCTAAAGTTAGACTGACATCAGTATCTCCTTTATTAAAGCCTTAGTGTTAAACTTAATTACTCTTTTATGAACTGCAAAGGGTCCTGATACTGTCACCACTTTAATTATATCAGAAAACATGACACTTTATGGTACTTTTAAATCCATTTTGAGGTTTTTCTGAGGTTTTTCTTTTTAGATGCTATAAAGGATCTTGGCATGTTTAAGGTACAGATCTCATTACCCAACATACTCAGTATCACCAAGTGGGAAAGGGGAGATTTGCAAATATAAAAAGATTTTGTTACAGGCTTACCAGAGTCAAATTCATCCTAGAGAGAACTAAATTTGTATCTTCTTTAGTTTAAAATAAAGTAATGGAGGGAAAAAGCCTGCAATTCTTACCTTATTTTTTAATATATTACAGTAAGTGCTAGAGGGTACAGGCAGGGTCTAGATCATCACCATGTTTAGTGTCTAGAAACTGGCAGTGAAGTGACGGTGCCTGCCCTAGAGCTTACAATCCAGGTTATTGAGAACACGGATCAGGCGGATGAAACCAAGCACTAAGGGTGGGAGAATGGAGGGAATAAGCATGACAAAGTAAAAATTATATGAGCATATTTTTAGGTAGGCTAGCTGTTCACACAAAATTGCCAATCAGCTACCTACCTAATTGTTATCCGTTTTCTACTGGTATCAAATCAGACCTGAATCTAAAGGTGGGATCTGAAGGAAGATATGGTCATACCTTTATGGTGGAGGTTGTCCCTTGCATAAAGGGGAAGCATGGAAGAAAGTGCAGAGGTATGTGTATGGGAAATGAGTCAGCAGGCAGCAAAAGCTGGCAACATTGGCGTATACTAACTAAATTAAAACAATGAAACACTAAAATGAAACAGTGTAAACGCAAATAATTTTAAAGCTGGCCAGACAGCTACCCCACTACTTATAAAAATTAATAAACTGGACTACTCCCAAGTTTAAAAAGCTCAACTAGGGACATAATTAACCATCTGAAAATAATCTGCAGTCAGTAAATTTATATCTTGAGACTACAACGTGACATTTAAAATACCTAAAGTGATAGTAAAAGCCACAGCCTCTGATTATAATTCAGAAGAGCATTCCAACCCGATTCAAGTTCCACAGACTTGAATGGGAGGCTGGAATTGGCTATATTGAAATAATAGGGTTGTTTGGCCCCTGTTATTTTACATTTCTAGCACCTGATATATTTAATCTGAAAAACTGCTAAGCATTTTGATGCAACTTAGTATGAAAATGCATAATCTCATAACATAGCCAAAAACGAAGCAGTGCTACTTGGTGAGGTGTGGTGTGATGGGAAGACAAACAGAGCAATGTTGTGTTCAGTTTTAGCTGGTGATATGGTATGCCCTTCTCCACAGTTTAGTAATTAACTTAAAACCATCACAGAAATAAATAAATGCTTTTCATCAGGACTATGGGCTTCCCCTCAGTCTTGTTATTCCCTCTGAAACTTCTCAAATTTAAAGAATGCTCCTTACTGAGTCCCAACACTGTTCGACGTCCTTCATCCCACAGCTCAGTAAAATAATCACCAAAAGGATTACTTGTTTCTCTTTGCATTGAAATGCCATCACTTGCTCTCTACTTTGACATTTTATTGAGCAATAAAATGACATTGCCAAAAAATGACTGTCTTCATGTTTATTTCAGGTGCATTAAGGAGGACTCTAAAATGACAGGCTGTCTCCAAAGCTGAGCAGTGGGACATAAGGGAGAGTATGTGAGGACTGTGAATAGTCTTGGGGAAAAAGGCAGATCTAATTAGCTTAAGGCTGGGTGCATTAAATTTCTACTAGGCATTCACTGGGCACTTGAGTACTTATTTGTCTTCTCTTCCCCCCAGCAGTTCAGCAGTGCTTCCCACAAGAAAGGACCAATAAAACATATAAATGTAAATTGGCACTGGCTGTCATTTGCCTGATCACTTACTCCAACAACACATTGAGGGCCGAGAGGGTAGAGTTTGGAAAGTGCACACCTGCCTTCAGGGGTCCCTTCTAGATAGCCAAAATGCCCTAGTATCTCAATGCTGGGTACATTTCAAGCTCAATCACTTGGCAACAGCAAATGGGACAGATGCCCACTTGTGTCAAAAAAGTGGAGAGAGGAGGAACATGCAGGAGGGACGAGCGGCGTTATCAGTTCCACACGCGGGATAGCACTCAGTCAGGGCCCAGGCAGTTCTTGGACAAGCAACAGTGACTGTGCAGGGAGCTGGGAGGCTTGGGTGAGCGACTTGGACCAGCTCCATGTAGTGTCCTGTTTTCCCTTTGGAATACCTGGTTACCCCAGGTATGGTTTTCTCATCTCCAGATTGGTTCATCATGATGCGGATCTACTTAGGATACATCCAAAGACCATTTTGAAGTTCTAGGCAGCACAGGATGTGGCTCCCCAGATTAAAACAGGGAGCATACAACATGCTCCATCATCTGCACTGACTTCCAATTCCCCGTCGTAAATTAAAATGTTTGTGTCAGTCTGTAAAGCTGTTTAGAGTTTGAGCCCTTGGTACTTTAGACAGCAATCTTCTATTTGTGAAAAATGCATGATGTTGAAGTAAACCACGTGTTCCTAACACATTGATGGTAGCTGTTCTCTAGCAGTTCAAAAACTACTTCACAGTGCTCCCAAGGTCAGGGAGTCCTTAGGATATCTTCCAGGGAAGCCAGCCACTATTTGAGGGGGAGGATACAACTAGATGTCTGAGCTGACAGAATGGAAATCCACTTCCTCTTATTTAAACCTTTACCACTCAAGCCCAATTTTTAAAAAATGTGCATAATTGTGCTGCATCCTTTTCCTCATCCTTTATCCATTGTCCTATGCTTTGTTTTGGTTGAGTTTGTTCCTCTTTCATATCAGATATATATATAGTTAGGCGAGACCCAAAATTCAGGGTGACACAGTTGCATTTTATCAGTCAAGATGCATGTGATCTACTGCTTCTCCAACAGAACAATCTGAAAACTGGACACAAAATTCAGTCAGAACAAAGCAACACAATTATTATGCAGATATCTGATATATAACTAGTCTGTGTATTTAAATGAATATTTAATAAAATAGACTGTGGCACTGCTTTGGAAATCAGGCTTGCTTGGGGAAATAGGTGGTCAGCAGGAAGCAGGTCCAATTAGCACAAATCTGCTTCACGACTCCCTCTCCCATTCCCTTTGTTATGTATAATCTATACTTAATCCAGTAGATAAGTAATAGAGATGTAGCCATGTTAGTCTGGTCTTGCTGAAACAAAAGACAGGACTATTCAGCACTTTAAAGACTAACAAGATGGTTTATTAGGTGATGAGCTTTTGTGGGCCAGACCCACTTCCTCAGATCAAATTGTGGAAGACAATTGGTATGACCATATATACCAAAGGGATACAATAAAAAAAAGTGAACACATATAAAATTGACAAATCAGATTTTAGAACGGGAGGGGGAGAGGGGGAGGTTAGTGTCTATGAGATAATGATATTAGGGGTGATAACTGGGGAAGCTTCCTCAATTATCACCCCTAATATCATTATCTCATAGACACTAACCTCCCCCCCACCCCTTTCCCTCCTCCCCCGTTCTAAAATCTGATTTATCTATTTTACATGTGTTCACATTTTTTTTTATTGTATCCCTTTGGAATATATGGTCATGCCAATTTTCTTCCACAATTTGATCTGAGGAAATGGGTCTGGCCCACGAAAGCTCATCACCAAATAAACCATCTTGTTAGTCTTTAAAGTTCTGCTTAGTCCTGTCTTTTGTTCCAGTAGATAACTATTTCTTTGTTATATCCCCAACCCAGTCTTTTCCTTTCCTAGTGGTATGGTCTATATCAATTGTCAGCTCTTCTGGCTATCAGAGAATTTATGCAAAAAACACCATTTGTAGTAACATGAAGAATCCATAATACGTTTCATTAAAATTCAGATCAAAAGGCACATAATATGTTTCCATGTACTAAAATATCTGTGTGGTGATTAATATATGTGTTTTGGTTTAATTTAAAAAGAATTAGAATTAAAATCATGTCCACACACAATTAATACCTTTCCAGCTAGAGGTCCTCACTCACAAGAAAAAAAACCTCGTTCTCTCCCTCCCTCAACTGTATTGATATTACTCGATAAAATGTATAGTAGTTAAATACACACTACTGTCCACTTGCATGTGTGCATGTTTGGGAACCCTAGGTAGAATTGGGCAATTTCATTCTCTGGAGATTTAATATTGGCTGCTAATACAGGAGAAAAAGAAAAAGGATATGAACTTAATTATCCAGAACAAGATGTGAAAACCAGCCCAAGGGTATAGTGTCCATTCATTATATGCCTGGGGGTTGTCTCCACGAGAAAGTCACTACAAACATAATAAGATCAGGTACAAGCACCAGAGGGAGTAATTTAAATGCCTAACAATGCATAATACTTACACATTTTTAGCCAAGTTATATCCATCTTATACACTCTTTGCCAATGTCAAAGCAGCCAAGGAACTTTCTGAATAATAATACAATGCGCTACCACTTAGTTTGGAGCTATATTGTACAGCACTTACTCACATGAGAAACCCTACTGCTAGCTTCATTAATGGAGGCACAATCAACCCCTCAGGCTACATCTAGACTACAGGCTTCTTTTGGAAGAAGTTTTTTCAGACGAGATCTTCTGAAAAAACTTCTTCCGAAAGACAGCATCCACACTGCAAAAGTGCATCGAAAAAGTGATCTGCTTTCTTGAAAGTAGACTGAATGGATGCTCTCTCGCATGTAAGCTGTGATTGCTATGGATGGAATGGCCACCAGGGCACCTGTGCTCTTTCCTCTTCTTCCGAAAGAACTCCCTCTTCCCCGTCCACACACACTTTTTTTGCAAAAGAGCTCTTTCATAAAAAGGCTTCTTCCTCGTAGAATGAGGATTACTAATGCTGGAAAAACCCCTCTGTTCTTTCAATTTTCTTGCAGAAGAACGCAATTGCAGCGTGGACATTCCTCAAGTTTTGTCAGGAAAATGGCCGTTTTTCTGACAAAACTCTGTATTGTAGACATATCCTCAGTGAAAAGGAAATTAGCTATCCCATGTTTGGCTTGATAATAGCTTTAGGTCACAATTATGAGTGTGGTTACCAAATCTCTTTAGCTCTCAAATGATATTTTGACTGCACAGAAAACAGAAAGGGTAAATTCAAATTAGAAGTGGAGCTTTGAAGAGGAAATGAAATAATTTAGAGGACCAAACAATAGTATAAAGTTTTCCATTCAAATTTCTCTTTCAGAACATTAGCAGTTAGACAATGAGGTGTTTCCTGAACAAGCTGTTATATTGGTAAGCATAGGCATGTGGCGAGAACAAAACAAATGAACATAGTCCATAAACACGGGACCATAGGAAATTGCTGCGCAGGATGTTCAATCTCTCTTTTAAAATGTTGTACACTTTCCAAAATAAGCATAGTCCCTTCCCTTTAAAATATATACTCAAAATTAAATAACAAATGCTTTGAAGCAGGGGCAAAGGACAAGATTTTAAAAGGCATTTAGGTGCCTACATGGTGAGGCTATGTGCCTACTGGGATTTTCAAAAGCACCCAGGCACATCCTTAGGTAATGCGATAGGGTGTGCATCCCATACTAGCCCAGCAAGAGCTGGGGACAGACGGCCCCAAGCTACTAATTAGGCTGCAAGCCAGGGAGCTCACTGAGGAGGAAGGGGCTCACCTGAACAAGAACAAGTGGGTCCCGTTGACAGTCATATCTTTGGCTACAGCGTAGGGGTGGCTGCTAGGGAAGGGCAGGCAATGCCTGGAAAGAAGGAGGCATGTTTTGAGGCTGGGGGAAGGCAGACTGAACAGACTTCCTAAAAGGAGTCAACAGAGACGTTGGTGAACCCAGAGAGGGAAGAGTTGGGTAGGAAAAAAAAAGCCCAGGAAAGCAGCAGCAAGGTCAAAGACAACATACATAAAAAATTATACAATTACGAATGTAAGAATGATCATGTTGGGTGAGAGCAATGTTCCATCTAGTCCAGTATCCTGTCGTCCAATAGTGCCAATGAAAGGGAACGAATAGGACAGGGATTCATCAAGTGATCCATTCCTTGTCAGCCACTCCCAGATTTTAACAAACAGAGACTGGGGACACTCAGAGCATGGGGTTGAATCCTTGCCTATCCTGGCTAACAGCCATTGATGAACCTCACTTCCATGGACTTAGCCAATTACTTGTGGAACCCTGTTCTAGATTTGGCCTACACAACATCCCCTGGCAAGGAGTTCCACAGGCATTGTGTGAAGTATTCCTTTTGTCTGTCTAAACCTTCTGCCTAGCAATTTCATTAGGTAATCCCTGGTTCCTGTGTTATGTTAAGGGCTATGTCTAGATTACTGAATTTTAACGGGGTACTTGAAGTATCCCAGAAAAATGTTGTTGCATCCAGGGAATGCTTCTGCTTTTCCAACATTTTTTGTAGAGGAGCAGATGCGCTCTTTTGGAAGCCCTGTCTTACTCATTTCATGAGGAAGAAGAGCTCTTCTGAAAGAGGAGGTTTTTCTGAAATTTGCCCAGTGTAGATGAGCCAAATTTCAGAAAAGCCTCTTCTGAAAAAAAAATTGGAAAAAGTTACACAAATTGAGGAGCGCAATTTGCGTACCTTTTTCTGATAAAACTCGTAATCTAGACATAGCCAAGGAGTAAATAATACTTCCTTGTTCACTTCCTCCACGCAAGTCTTGACTTTATAGACCTCTATCATGTTCCCACTTAGTTGTCTCTTTTCCAAGCTGAAAAGTCCTACTCTTTTCAATCTCTCTTCATATGAAAGCTGTGCCATTCTCCTAATCATTTTGTTGCCCTTCTCTGCACTTTTTCAATACCAATATATATTTTTGAGCCAGGATGACTGGATCTAAAAGTAATAGTCAAGATGTGGGCATCTATCATAGATTTATGCAGAGGCATTATGATATTTTCCTTTTTTCCTAAGGATTCCTAACATTGTTAGCTTTTTTGACTGCTGCTCATGGTGCTAACTTCTGGGTTTGCTGGTGGGGGTCCCATCCTGGCTCTCCCTCTTCTGCAAAGCCCCACCCTCACTCCACCTCTTCCTGCCCCACTCGGCCCTTTCCCCTAGATCACTCTCGTGTCTTTTGTTCACTCCTTTCTGCCCCATCTAGCCCTAAGGACAAAGTGCAAGTGTTTAGTGGGGCTTGTCATTGGTATCTTAACATGCCATCATTATTAAAATAGCAATGTACATAATTACATGATCATGTACATAATTACATGATCAGGAGTCATCCTGGCTCGAAAAGTTTTCCGTTAAAAGCATTTTCGGAAAAGCACATCTAGAATGGCAGGACGCTTTTCCGGAAAAGCACTTTTTGCGGAAAAGCGTCTGTGGCCAATCTAGATGCGCTTTTCCGCAAAAAAGCCCGGATTGCCATTTTCGCGATCAGGGCTTTTTTGCGGGAAACACTACTGTGCTGTCTACACTGGCCCTTTTGCGCAAAAGTCTTTCGGAAAAAGACTTTTGCCCGAACGGGAGCAGCATAGTATTTCTGGAAAATCACTGACAATCTTACATGAGATCGTCAGTGCTTTTCCGGAAATTCAAGTGGCCTGTGTAGACAGCTGGCAAGTTTTTCTGGAAAAGCGGCTGATTTTCCGGAAAAACTTGCCAGTCTAGACACAGCCTGTGTGTCACACCTGTTTAGGGCCTGTTTGGGAGCTGAAGACCACTGATGACAGTGGGAAGAAGGTGATAGGGAGGAACAAGCAATGGGGAATCTTTGCCCTCTCCCTATCATACTCCCTGCCCTTTTCCCTCTCTCATGTTTCTTCTCTAAGTCCTTGCTCCCCTTCCTGATGTTTTCCCCTCTTGCTCGCCACCCATATTCCATTTCCATCTCTCTCTCTGTTCCCCACCTCCTTATGGCTCTGTCTAGTGCCTGTCCCCACCCATGCATTCGAAGCTGCAGAGGCGGTTCCCCCTCCTTGGGGCAGGAAGGGTTGTCTAATGGTTAAGGCACCGGCCTGGAGCGCAGGTATTCCCAGTTTGGTTTTCTTCTCTGCCACAGAATCCTTACTTGGCCTTGGAAATGTCATGTCACCTCTGTATGGCCTAGATCCCACCTGCCAAATGGAACTAATACTGAGCATGTCTCCTAGGCTAAATCCATTCATGGCTGTGTGATGAGGGAAATGGACATCCCAGGTGGGTACATTTGGACCGAATTTTTCCACAGCCTGACAGTGAGAGACAGCTTTCCACAGAGGGGTGTCAGGGCCTCAGCCCTGCAGCTTCTGCCACTTGGGCAGCTAGAGTTCCTGAGCTGGCGACTCCAGGCTGGGGTCATGGCTTTTCCTTCCACCTCTTCCCCCTCACACAAAGCCTGGCTCCTGTGAGGGTCAGGGCTTTTCTTCCTCCTAATCTGCTACTGCACCCACCAGGCCTAGCCTACAAGGGCTCCCTTGGGACAGCTGATGCACGCAGTAGCTGGAATGCACCTTGGCTGGGAAGGAGAAACCATAGCCACCAGCCTAAAAGGTACAGGGCAGTCCCAAGTGATCAGGGATGGGCTGAACTGATGCTGGAAGCCCAGCACTCCCACCCACCCGTAATCCTAAAGCTGGTTTTTATTGTGAGTCTCATTCCGCCCCTGCAGGAACAGGGAGGTGGGAAACAGCTGGTCTCTGCCTGCTGGCCAAACTATGTGCAGGCCACCCATAAACAGCTCATCTGCTGAGGCACTCACCCAACAACTGATCCATGGCCACCAACAGCTGGTCAGCCCAGTGAATATTGAGCCCTCATGGAGTCATGGCCTATGCTGCCACTGCACATGGAGTGGATGTTTTCAGAAAAGCATTCACAGTGACTAACAGATTTCTCCTGAGTGATAAGAACTAATATAGAGCCCACCATTTTGTATGTACAGCTGAAATTTGTGTTTTCCATCCTGCATTGCGTTGCATTTAGCAACACTGAAGGCCATCTGCCCTTTTACTGCCCAGTCATCTTTTGTGAGGTCCAGCTGTAACCCTTTGTAGTGTGCTTTGAACTTAGCCAGCTTGAGTCATTTTATATGCCTCCTCACTCTTTAGCCTTTTCCATATCATTTCTGAATATGTTGAATAGGATTGGTCCCAGAACAGATATGTGGAGGATGCCACTATTTATCTCTCTCCGTTTTGAAAACTGACCATTTATTCCTACCTTTTTTTCCTGTCTTTTTACCAGTTACTGGTCCAGGAGAGGACTTTCCCACTTATCCCATGATAGCTTACACTGCTTTAGGGCCTTTGGTGAAGAAACTTGTCAAAGGCCTTCTGAAAGTCTTAGTACACTGTATACACTAGATCACCCTTGTCTACATGTGTGCTGACCTCACTCAAAGAATTCTAATCAATTTGTAAAGAGAAATTATGCCTCATCAAAGCCATGTTGACACATCCCCCCAAAATTAGGGGCTTTAGTTCGAACTACCTAGCCTGTGCCGCGTGTAGCCGCAGGAAGGGAGTCTGAACTACTGGGCATTTAAAAATGGTGGTGCCCGGGAACATGCAAATAAAGCCCAGGATATTTTAATCCCAGGCTTCATTTGCAAGTTTGAATGACTACATTAGCCACCCTAATTCGAACTAGGGTGGCTAGTGTAGATATACCCTTGCAGAGCTAAACAATTGTAGTGAGCACACCCACGCCCAGGGCAGCTCTCTCCTTTTAGCTGGCTGATAGCAAGCAGCAGTTCAGCCCCTGCTTACATCATAAATTACACAGTATTTGTAGTCTGCCAATCTCTAGATCTCTCACCATGAATCATATACAAATTAAGAGACTGTACAGACACTGACAACAAAGGGGAGCAGATCCTGTAAAAAGAAAGATACACTGCCCAACAGAGAACATTTTATATTGTCTCATCTCAAGAACCCTTACATTTTTAAGTTGATATCCAGAGGCCACAACCACAACCAGGACCTCATTGTAATAGGCCCTGTACTAATACAGAGTCCAGAGAACTTACCTGTCTACCTAGACAAGAGTATGAGAAAGGAAGCATCATTCCCACCAGGCCAACAGAGAACAGAGGCATGATGAGATTAAATGATTTGCCCCAGGACCATATTGAAAGTCTGTGGCAGCAGCAGGAATTTAATCCAGATCTACTGAACTGCAGTCTAGGGCCTAACCCCAAGACTGTCCTTTTCTAGCTTTTTTTTGGAAATTGATTAGCCTGGTTAATGTTCTCTGTCAGCTGTCTCATGAGCCTCTCTAGCGGTTGCCTCTAGTGTGGCAATCGGGGCCATACTCCCAGCAACACGGATCCAAACAAACACTACACCTGTGTGCCTATTATTTGCAGATGATTACCCCCACCAAACAGAACTATGAGATCCCAGGTAAGGAGCTCTTAGCTAGTAAGACAGCCTTTAAGGAATGGTGGCATTTTTAGGAAAGGGCTTACCATCCAATCCACTGCTATATACTGCCCATAAAAACCTGGAACATCTGCTCAAGGCAAAGGCATTAAAACCAGTGGCAGTTCTTGTGGGTTCTATTCTTTCCACAGCCCAGCCACACTATCACACATTGTCCCAGAGTCAGAAACAGCCAGGCCAATGCCTTGTCCAAGAGCTTTGATACTGAACCATATTAACTTAGCCAGGAACTAGACCACATCCACAAGCCCCACAACTTCCTGAATGCTGCTTCTTGCTTAGATCTAGCTGCGCTGATTTGTTCTGCCATGGAGAGGGAACAACATGACACCCAGGAGGTCATGTCTGTGAATAACTACATTTACATTCTTCCAGGTCAAGCTAGAGCAGTAGTCATGACTCCAACTGGCAGGACACATGGATGGTTTTGAAACTCAGCAATTGATCACCTATCATTTCTGGTATTCCTGAATAAGCCCCAGAGTATGGACTGACATATCATCCTGTGACATGGCTTGAGCTAAGAAGCCATGCCACAAACCCTGAAGTATACAATTTCTAGCCACTCCATCCCAACCTGGGTCACAGTGGCATTGGCGTTAATTGTGGAGCTCCCAGAGTTCAACAGGTTCATTACAATTTAGATAGCGGTAGACCACTTCACCACAATGGTCTATTTTGTGTCATGAACCTGGTTAAGAGACACCCAGGTTATGGATTAACCATGTGGTTTAATGCCTTTGCCTTGAGCAGACATTCCAGGTTTCTATGGTCAGTATATAGCTGGACTGGATAGTGAGCCCTTTCCTAAAAATGCCACAACTTCTAAACGGCTGTGTTACTAGCTACCAGATCACATCACTCTCAAGAAGCTCGAGTCTGGCATGAGGCCTTACATTTTCTGGGGATCCAGCTGCACCACTCATCCAGCTACCACCCTCAATCCAATGGCCAGATGGAAAGAGTCAATCAGATTTCAGACTATACCCGCAAAATTACATTAACCCCCCGACGTGATTGCTCCACTCTACTACCCTACGTGGAATTTTTATACAATTATGCAGATCACACATTGATGAGAAAATTAAATCTTTGCCAATTATGGCTTCCACCCCTGATTCTACCCAACTACCTCTCCTAACTTTGGACTGTGCAAATGATTCATCAAATGCAAGAAACAAGGGGCTACCTAGAAAAAAAGCGAAATCGAACTACAAGTTATATGTAGCCCAACATCATTAACAAAGCCCTACCTGTTCAGTGGAAGAAAAAGTGTGGCTTTCAAAAGAGCACTTCTGCATGAGCAGACCCCTCACACAAGCTGGACTTCCAGTTCTTTGGCCCTTACCAAATCCATCGCCGAGCTAATCAGGTCATCACTGAACTACACCTACCCCAATCTCTCAAGATTCATCCAGCATTCCACATATCCTTCCTGAAGCCCTATACCAAGAACCCATTTCTACACAGGAGCCAGCCACCTTCCTTGTTAGTGTAGGTGTACAAGACCACAAAAAAATTTGTCATGCATCAGATCTTGGATTCTAAATGCCAGAAGGATAATTTTTACATCTTTTTGACTGGGAAGACTATGGTCCTGAGGAGCATGCATGGGAGCCCGGGAAATACGTTCATACACCTGCTCTAATAAAAAAAGCCTTCCACAAGAACCCCCTGAGAATCCCAGACCTACAGCACCCAAAGGGCATTCCTTGGTGGGAGAGGCGTG
Source organism: Pelodiscus sinensis (assembly GCF_049634645.1). Lineage (NCBI taxonomy): Eukaryota > Metazoa > Chordata > Testudines > Trionychidae > Pelodiscus > Pelodiscus sinensis. The sequence goes on along the minus strand of NC_134711.1, from coordinate 293,654,247 downwards.
ATGTCCGTTTCTGAAGGTCCCAAACCTGAATGCATAGGTGTTCTGGAAGTCATCACACACCAATTACCCACCAGCAGCTCACAGGCACTGGGATTCATGAAGCCCAACTGGGGCAGAAACTTTGCCCCTATACTCTGATTGGGAGATATCCAAAACTCCTGATTGTATCACAGTCCCAATTTAAGCCAGGGCAAGAAACAGGAATTTTTCTGCACAGCTGAGTCTCACCCTGCCATGAACTACTAATCTGGTGTTTACCTGTTCCTACCTTCTGACCTTGACCTCTTGATAGCCTGACTTGGCCTGACTCTCAATTCTGATCTTTGGGCATTCCAATCCAGCCTCATTCCTGGTAATTAACTTCTAGAACTTCAGCCCAGACCTGTCGCTAACCTGTCGCTAACCCATAGACGAGGCTGCCCATACTTCAGCCCTGACCACTAAATTAATAGATTATAAAGCCAGAAGTGACCAATGTGACCATCCAATCTGACCACATGCAGAGAAGATCTCTTTCTTCCCAACAATTACTTTCCTCCTGATCCATGAAGAAGACGAGTCTCCAGGTCCATCACTCAGCTCCCAAAATATCAGCTTTAGAGGCAGTCACAGTGCTCACATCAGCAGTGTCAACAGCAGAGCACACAGGGCATGAACCATAACATTAATACAGGTGCACCTGTGATAAATATATACTACATATAAAAGTCTTTACATATTTTAATGCCTTATCAAACCAAAGTGCGCAGAAAGTTGTCTTAACCTGTAAACATACTATGGAAAGATTGCAGTTGAACACAAGCACAACTGAGTTGCTACCAGAATTTCAACTGAGTGGACTGAGTTTTAAACTAAAATGTAATATAAAAAATGCATAGCTCACATTCTTCTTTGACATTAAAGGGCCACTTTCTATTAGGGGTTAGGTTTTTTTTACATTATTTACTATATTACCTTAATTTGTGTGTTACTCTTTGAAGTTTGAAAATATTCTCTGTGCCAGTGTATTAAATTTATACTTACAAAAAATATTCTAGCACAGCATTAGAGGTGCCTCATTTGCAGACATGTTTCCCAATTCATTCCCACTAAACTTCTAACTCCTTAGAAAATCCATATAAAAGACACATATGAGGAGTGGGACTTGGCATTGTACTCAAAGAAATTAGAAGCTGAAGTCTGATAAACACACAATTTCAAGAGTTTTTCTGATGTCTTCTGCTGCATTCGGTTAAAAAGACCTGTCCTGGATGAAGAAAGTGAAAGGGCATGTTTATTTTGTTGCCAAATAAGGCAGCCAATTGAAAAGCTCAAATTCCAGAAACACAATGGGGAGTTCCGTAAATTCTTCTAAAGACTATGCTAGCTTAGTAAATCTCTCCTCTATGTTCTTCAGAAACACTAGATTATTGATCTGTGTAACTTCACCTTCCTGTCTGTAAAAACAGTCCTCCAGCAGCCCTTCTTGCAGACTTTACAAACCCTTTTCTGGGCTTGCCTTTAAAGAACATAAAAGGGGAACAAGAGAGTAATGAATGGCCAAATAAAGGAAATATATACTCACTGACCTGTTTAGACTACTGTAATCATTACTATAACTGACGTCTTGTATTCAGTCTGCCCTAATCAACCTTCTAGAAGCGAATATTAAATTTTTATTGTATAGTCCAATTCTTGTTATTTCTTGAAATAAGAAACTAAAACTAAATCAGTATTAACTATGAAGTCATTACAAAAAACTAAATTACTGAAGTAGAAATGTAGTCCTAATGGAAAAGTCTTAACAACACAAACACTTAGGCTACATCTAGACTAGCATGATTTTCCGCAAATGCTTTTAATGGAAAAGTTTTCCGTTAAAAGCATTTGCAGAAAAGAGCGTCTAGATTGGAACAGATGCTTTTCCGCAAATCACTTTTTGCGGAAAAGCGTCCGTGCCAATCTAGACGCACTTTTGCACAATAAAGCCCCGATTGCCATTTTCGCAATCGGGGCTTCTTTGCGGAAAACAAATCTAAGCTGTCTACACTGGCCCTTTTGCGCAAAAGCGTTGCACAAAAGGACTTTTGCCCAAACGGGAGCAGCATAGTATTTCCACAAGGAGCACTGATTTCTTACATGAGATCATCAGTGTTCTTGCGGAAATTCAAGTGGCCAGTGTAGATAGCCAGTCTAGACACAGCCTTAATGAATAATGGAATAGTAATAACAGCAGAAATAAGTCCCATCCTAATTTTTCTATCATTGCCCTACATGGAGAGTAAATCTGGGTCCCACTGAAGTCATAAGAACAAAAGAACGGCCATACTGGGTCAGACCAAAGGTCCATCTAGCCCAGTATCCTGTTTGCCAACAGTGGCCAATGCCAGATGCCCTAGATGGACTGAACACAGCAGGTAATCATCACGTGATCCCTCTCCTGTCATCCATTTCCAGACAAACATAGGGTAGGGACACCATTCCTACTCATGCTGGCTAATAGCCATTGATGGACCTAACCTCCATGAATCTATCTAGCACTTTTTTGAACCCTGTTAAAGTCCTAGTCTTCACAACATCCTCTGGCAAGGTGTTCCACAGGTTGATTGTGCACCGAGTGAAGAAAAACTTTCTTATTTTTATTTAAAATCTGCTACCTATTCATTTCATTTGGTGACTACCCCCTAGTTCTCATATTATGGGAACTTTTTTCACACCAGTCATGATTTTATAGACCTCTATCATATCCCCCCTTAGACTCCTCTTTTCTAAGCTGAAAAATCCAAGTCTTTTAAATCTCTCTTCACGTGGGACCCATTCCACACCCCTAAGCATTTTTGTTGCCTTTTTCTGAACCTTCTCCAATGAAATCTATATATTTTTTTGAGATGAGGCGACTACATCTGTACACAGTATTCAAGATGTGAGATTATCATGGTTTTATACAGAGGCAATCAGATATTCTCTGTCTTATTATCTATCCCTTTTGTAATGAGTCCTAACATTCTATTTGCTTTTTTGACTGCCACTGCACACTGAATGGATGTTTTCAGAGAACTATCCACGACTCTCTCTCTTCAGTAGTTGTAGCTAAATTGGTCCCCATCATATTGTATGTATAGCTGGGATTATTTTTTCCAATGTGCATTACATTATATTTATCAATATTAAATTTCATTTGCCATTTTGTTGCCCAATCACTTAGTTTGGTGAGATCTTTTTGAAGCTCTTAACAGTCTGCTTTGGTCTTAACTATCTTGAGCAGTATGGTATTATCTGCAAATGTTGCCATCTCACTGTTTACTCCTTTCTCCAGATCTTTTATAAATAATTTGAACAGGATTGGTCCCAGGACAGACCCTTGGGGAACACCACTTGTTACCTCTCTGAATTCTGAAAATTTACTATTTATTCCTATCCTTTGTTTCCTGTCTTTAACCAATTATCAATCCATGAAAGGACCTGCCTTCTTATCCCATGACAACTTACTTTATACTTAAGAGCCTTTGGTGAGAGACCTTGTCAAAGGCTTTCTAAAAACTTAGGTAAACTATAACCACCAGATCCCCCTTGTCCACATGTTTGTTGACCCCCTTAAAGAACTCTAGTAGATTAGTAAGACATGATTTCCCTTTACAGAAATCATGTTGACTTTCCCCCCACAAGTTATGTTCATCTATGTGACTAACAATTTTATTCTTTACTGTATTTTCAACTAATTTGCCCAGTACTGACATTAGGCTTACCGGATTGTAATTGCCAGGGTCACCTCTAGAGCCCTTTTAAAATATTAGCGTCACATTAGCTATCTTCCAGTCATTAGGTACAGAAACTGATTTAAAGGATAGGTTACAAACCACAGTTAATAGTTCTGCAATTTCACATTTGAGTTCTTTCGCAACTTTTGGGTGAATGCCACCTGGTCCTGGTGACTTGTTACTGTTAAGTTTATCAATTTGTTCCAAACCTGCCTCTAATGACACCTCAATCTAGGACAATTCCTCAGATTTGTCACCTAAAAAGTCAATGGAAAAATTCTCATGGACTATGGTAGCAGGATTTCACCCTGAATATATAGCAATGCTCTACATGAACCTGAAGGACAAAAACTGTGAGAAGGTCCCATTTCTTAGTGTTAGAAATCAGGAAGCAGCTTGGTCTTGAATGTTCAATGTTTTGCAAAAACAGGAAGATATTCAGACTGTAATAAAAATGAACTTAGATTGAATTTATATCTTTTTATTCTAATTTGTTTTATTGTATGAGCCTCTAATATGTCTGTGCACATTGTCTGATTCTCTGAGTCATCTTGTAAACAAGGTCATTTCATATTCATTAACAAGCCAATATATTGTAGTGTATAAATAAGTCAATTATAGGCATACATGGCCTGATTATGGAAGTAGAGGAATCAACCCAGAGGCAAGTTTAACGGGTAAGGCATTCTGTATATTTGGATGAAATTACCATCTTGAATCATGGATCATCTCATAAGTGTGGTCATACAAGGATGATCTTTTGCATTTGCTGGAAGCAGTAAATGATCCAGCAGTAAAGAAATAAAAACCGTGAAATTAAATTGTCCTAACAGAGCTGCAAGCATATCACAGTTCAACAAAGCATAGGCAGAAAAGGTAGGATTAAAAGCAGGTTAGACATCAGGAATGGTCTAAATAATACAGTAAAACTCCAAGGCTGCGTCTAGACTGGCATGATTTTGCGGAAATACTTTTAACGGAAAAGTTTTTCCGTTAAAAGTATTTTCGCAAAAGCGCATCTAGATTCGCAAGTGCCTTTGCGCAAAAGATTTGCTTTTGTGCAAAAGCATCCATGGCAAGTATTCTTGCGCAAGAGGGCTTTTTCCCGAGCGGGAGCGTAAAAGTATTTGCGCAAGAAGCACTGATTTTGTACATTACACAGCCTAAATGAATAGAGATAGGCACCTAAAAACGTGATGTCACAAAATGCAGCATGCTAGGCAGGCAGCCATCTAAGCCAGACAATGGGGGATGCTGACAAGGAGCATGCTAAGCCCTGACACTCTTGGGGTGCATCTATACAAAATAAACTCAAAATAAGATACACAATTTGCACTGTGCAAATTGCATATCTTATTTTAATTTAATTTTTAAATAGGCTATTTCAAAATTTGACACATCTACACAACACCGAATTTAGAAATAACATGCTATTTTGAGACATCCCTTAACCCTCATGGAACAAGGGTTACCGGGATGCTGAAATAGCATGCCCATTATTTTGAAAAGGTTTCAAAATAATGGGCAGCTTGTTAAGACGTGGGGTAGTTATTTTGGGATACCTCAGATATCCCAAAATAGCCACTCTTGGTAGACATACCCTGGGTGACAGGCACGTACAGCAGCAGGGAAATGCCTATTTCAGCGTAGTGACCCAAAAATAAAAACCTGTTGCCTGAAGTAAAGCAGGTTAGGCACCTAAGGGGTTTCTTGTGGGACAGCCAGTGGTTAGCATATTCACTTGGAATGTGAGGGCCTGGGTTCCATTTCCCCCTCTGTCAGAGGAGGAAAAAGAATTCAAACAGAACTCTCCACCCTCTCAGGTGGGTACCCTGACTACAGAATCATTCATTATTATTATCCCTGCCCTCATTCCTTACTACTTAATTATTTATCCCCTGTCAAAGAATCAATGGGCCGGAGAGAAAATGACTGAGAGGTGGGATATTGAGGATGCAGTGACTCTTGCGTCAATCATTTTTTCAATGTCTACATTTGCATTCAGAATGGCGTCTTCCACGTATATCCAGGAGCTAGACAGAATCACCCATGGACACAACCAGCCCTGGGACACGAACGCATGCATTGTTTAAACAGATGGCACAACAGTACTCTTTCATTACCTATGCACAGTGGAACAGTTTCAATGGGACTAAGGGAGTCCCCACATCAGAGCCCCACAACTCAATGATTAGAACATTCTCCTGAGAGGTGAGTGATCTCTTTCTGCACCTTAGGTGAAAGGGGAAATTGAACCTGCATATTCCAAGTGAGTGCTCTAATCACTGGGCTAAAAGCTATACTGTGGGCAGCAGCACAACCGCCTCCTCTGGCCTGATTTTGAATAGCAGTCAATCTGGTAGGCATGTCAGGGTCACCTACCAGATCAGGCCCTGCATGAGACTCAGCTGACCAAATGCTTGTCTTTACCTGGTTCATGAATTGCTCTGGGGCTTAGATAGAATACAAGCATTTATATACCAAGCATGAGGCAGCAAGGTGTATGCCCACCTGTGGCCCAAGGGTCACATGAGGCTCATTAGGGTTTTTTTGTGTGGTCCACAAGACATTTACCATCATCCAGTTGCAGGGTTACCAGATTTTGTTGGTTTTCATCCACATAGCTTTTGCTACCAGTATTTCTAAAGTGACACGCAGCACTTGAAGTGAGGTATATGCTGATTGCACACAACATTAACTGTAAGAGCCGTGTGCTCCCTCCTTATCCAATCAAAGCACTGCTACAGTTCAATATACATGCTTTGCAAATTTTAGGTACACGAGCACAGTTAGCAAAAATCCCCTATCCCCAGAGACCATCTTGGTTACGACAATCTTGTGGCCCTTTGAGATGATGGAGGCCACTCATGCAGGCCACTCACTAGCCTAGATTGCCAATCACTGGTCTAGCCCACCATGTCCCATAACCGTGAAATGTAAATCAATTAAAATTAACATATTTATAACCCATATTTTGCACAACTGTGAACATTGAAATTGATAAAAATTAAAATGTCCAAAAATAAACTATTATTCACCAAAGTAATTAAAAATGAATTTGGATAACCCTAATTATGATTGATATGATTAATCATTATGACTACCTTGTTTGATTTGATAAAATATCTTTGTACAGTATCTCAAACATGAGAACTGTAATTATGATTTTAATCATGTTTTGCTAAATAAAGATTACTGAGGTATTCATTCATGTAATTTTCCAAATTATGCAAATAAAACCATTGTGTTCCTCGTATTTTATCTTCTTTTAATTTCTTTTGATTTTGTCTTACTTTGAAGAGAAATTTTGTGCATGGCAATTTTTTTAATGTTCATATTTAAATACATACATTGTTATATTGTATTTGCTTTCAATTTTCCCTAGAAGATATGAATAACTTTTTGTCAACTGCCTGATGTGTTCTAGACAGCAGAATACCCTATTGTATAAAATAACTGGGGAATAGGTTCATAAAATCAAACAGCTAATTGAATATCTCAAAATTACAGTAAATATGTTACATTACTTCTTCTCATCCTTTAAACTACACAAAAGTGATTTCCAACCCATTTAAAACAACAGAATATGAGGGGATGTCAGCTTGTTCTTAAATCAATATAACTTACATTATGTGACATTAATTTTTCCAGTAGGAAAAAGAGTTCATATAACTGGTCACTCACAAAATTAGTGTTTGTAAAACCGAGATTTTATTTATAACAATGAATACAATTAAAATTACACTCTTAAAAGGCATTTCTCATCAGTGAAAGCAAAGACATACAAAGTTTCTAGGCCAATATATTTCAGACATATCATAAGCTAAAAAAATCCATGGGAAAACTTTTCAAAAAGAAAACTACACAAGTGTTGTAAGTTAGAAAAGATCTAATTAAGGTCAGGACAGGTACCGACCTGTCTTCAGAACCACAAAATCATAATCAGCTTCCTAATTGGCCACAACAAAGTATCTGATCCATGACATGTAGTATTTTAAATTGACATTACATCACTGGATGAAATGCTACTCTATGTGTGATATAATCAATACACCCAGTTTGTGAAGGGAGGTAGCATAGCTGATGCAGAAACAGCCCCCTCCTGTTTTGTGGGTGCAGAGAGTTCTATACCAAGGAAATTCCCCACTGGCCATTTACAGCTCTAATTTACATCCATAAATTTAAAACCCTTGAGATGCAATTCTCCACTGCTTTGTACTTTGTGTAGTCTTTTATTTTTCGACAATCTTCAGAAGTAACTTCCCTCTTCCTGCTTATTTTTTCATGTGTTAATTACAGCCACAATAATTTTAATGTGTTGCATTGGTATTTTTCTTTCATTCACATATATTCAACATCATGCCATTCAGACGGAGTATTTCTGTTGTTTTGTTTTGAATCTCATCCAACACTTTCAATTCTGCTAACCATGTTTGCTAGTTTATTTTTATTTGCTTGAATCTCTAATATTGCCTACCAGTTGATGGGTTATGATCTTACAGCTAGAAAAGCCAGCTAACTATCTGTGCCTCCTTTCTATCACACAACACAGTCAATCCCTCAAGGGTGAGTAAATAAGAAATGCACAAAACATAAACAGAATAATGAACCTCCAACTCTAGAATTGTTGCCCCAAGTCTCACTAATTTGAGGATGGAATTGGTGATATATTGCAGATTTAACAATATCTCTGGAAGTGAGGATTCTGTTCTTCATAATTAAATTACATGTCGCATTCTACTCTAGTCCATCCCTGGTTGGATATATATGGAATAATTTAATATACCCTGGTTGGCAAATTCAGATGATATCTACTTTCCTGCTATTCGGTATTTTTTAAAAAATCCTCTCTGGACCACTTAAACTAAGCAATGGTAGTATAAATTAATTTAAACGTGTACAAGACCTACAATGCAATGAATTAATAACATTTTGGAAATAAACACTTTGCTGTAAAGTGAGCTCATTAAGACGACTGGACAGACAGACACCTGGGGAGTCAAGCAGCAAGTGCCTGCCCTTGGAAGAACTCTCTTTGAAGCAGCATTAAGAAAGGCAAGGTGATGACTAATTGGCTGCATGAGAGGGACAAATATGAGGCATCTTGCAGAGGGACCCCAGGTTTTCGTCTTGTCAACATGGGAGCATCGATCCGGACCGGCAGAAGCACGGCTCCACCCCTCCCCCATCTAACTCACCTGGCCAGTGCAGTTAGGGGGAGCAACTTTTGGTAACAAGATGGAGTGTGCTTGTGTGTGTCAGTGTGATGTGTCATATGCATATGATAAATATTGATTGAACTATGTATGTTCAATAAATGTGGCATGTTGCCTTATCCCCCTGAAAAAGATCCCGCGGGCTTCTTTTAAGCACAACAGGCTGATAATGTCCCAGATATCCAGTATCTTTATTTAATCCATTATTAGCACAAGTATCAAACTTGTGAGTGAATTGTCATTCCAGTCCTTCCCCATGTATTTGGCTTGTAGAATTGGTCTGTAACAAAACATATATTACAGTGGGTGCATTTGAAAGGGAAAGAGGCAGCGGGAACTTGCGCGAGCGGGAAGCAAAGCAGTCCCTATTGGTGCAGGTTCCTCTCTGTGCTTCTTCCTTTGAAATGTACAGACATTTCAAAGAGAAAGGAGCTGGAGTTAGACCAGCATGAGCGGGACTGTTTCAATCCCCACTTGTGCCGTTTCCCCACTACCATCTGCATCCCCTGCTCTCCACAGAGACAGTGATGGGGAAAACCAGCTCTTAAGGTGGCTCCTCCCAGCACCGGCTTGTATTCCCCATCCTTGCTATCTCTCTCTGATAGAGGCTGCAAAAGGGGTTGGGAGCAAGCAACTAGTCGAGTTCCTACTTGACTACCAGATAAGCATTTGCTTATTGGGTAGTCGACTAGTCGCTTACATCCCTATTGTGAAAACCATCTGATAAAACTGCATTTCTTCCGATGACCATACCCGTTTGCCTTTTGGGAAAAATACAGTAAAAGCTTTGTTCAACTTGTGTCAGTAAGCCAAAAATTCCAATTGTAGCAAGGGAGGGATAGGTTGGACATTTGGGCTATGTCTACACTGCAGTGCTATTTCAGGATACTTCTAGTATCCCAAAATAGCTATTCTACATTTGAGTGTGCCCATTATTTCTAAATACAACAGGCTCGCTAACCTGACATGCCTGTAAACCTCACTGCACGAGGTCAACTGGATGTTTTGGAATAGCAAATTATTTTGAAATAAGCGCTGTGTAGACAGTTGTGTAGACAGCGCCAAATTTCAAAATAAACTATTTTGAGAAATAAGCTACATGATTTGTGTAGCTCAACTTGCATGGCTTATTTTGAACTATGGGTGCAGGATAGACATACTCTTGGGCTTTCAAGTAGGAATAAGAGATCCTCCGGAAAAGAGCTTATTTTCCGGAGGATCGCGTCCAGACTGGCGCTTTTCTCCAGCTTATCTACAAGCCAGAAAAAGCGGCAGCCATGTTAATGCAAATGCCGCGGGGGATATTTAAATCCCCAGGGATTTGCCTATTCCAAAGTGCTACATTTGCATCCGTATTACGGAATAGGGGCCAATGTAGACACAGCCTTGGAGAAAAAGTTCTGCCAGGGTGGTTAAGCACTAGAATTGCTTAGGAAGGCTGTGGAATCTCCATCATTGGAGATATTTAAGAGCAGGTTAGACAAACATTTATAAGGGATGATCTAGATGTTGCTGGGTTCTGTCATGAGCACAGGGGGCTGAATTTGATGACCTCCTGAGGTCCTTTCCAGTTCTATTTTAGGATTCTCCATGAAAGACCCCAATTCAGCAACCTATGACAAATTTAAATCTGCAACACCTTTACTGTGACCAGGTGGGAAAGCAACTGATAACATGCAGCCTCACCCGCAATAATAAAACACTAACGCCACAAACCAACTTCTATGACTGTCTGTGAATTTAAGGCCAGAAGGACCCACCAGTAGAGGCCATTTGTCCAGCTATCAACCAGACAAGACCACAGCGCTCTTGGGGAGGCGGGTCGTCGCTGCGGGACTGAGCTATAATCCCCCCCCCCCCAAAGCAGAGCGAGCCGCCCCGCCCTCACACCCGTGGCGGCAGCAGTGCGTGGAGCCGGGAGGGTCACGCTGGCAGGAGCCTCTGGAAGAACCAGGCTGTCCCATACTCCACCCTTGTCCTCAGCTCAGCTGGGCCGCCCTCGCCCGAAATGACCCCACGGCCCGACCGCGCACGGACCCCTGAGGGCCCCAGGCCGGGAACAAGCAGCGAGGGAACCTCTGCCCCCACCCACGGCGGGGAGAGACTGAGGCTCCCCTGGCAAGCGCCCCGCCTCCCCTCCCACCAGCTGCGCACGCAGGTCCCGGCCAGCCCCGCCCCTCTTAGCACAACCCTGCCCGGGATACCACGGGGAACTCAGGGGGCGGAGCCTCACAGCGGCAGGACCCCGGGTAGCTGCCCTGCCACTGCCTGACGAGGATCCGCTCCCTGGCGCGCCTGGCCGGGCGCACAGTCTCGCGCTCTTCGCGGCGGTTTTGCGCAGGCGGCGGGTGGGCAGCTGGCGCGGAGGCAAAGGACCCCGCAGCCGGCCGGCTCCGCGGCGGCTGACGTGTGTCTGGGGGCGGCGGCGGCGGTTCCTGGGCCCGGACCGGATCATGTGAGTGACCTGGGGACCCCCTCCCCCATTCGTGCGTGGTCTCCCCACCGGCGCTAACGCTCTGCTCCTGCCTCCCCAGGTCGAAAGTCACCTTTAAAATCACGCTGACCTCGGACCCGCGGCTGCCCTACAAAGTGTGAGTGACACCCCCGCGTGCCTGGTGCGCATGCGCTGCCCCCCCCCCCACTTCTCCCCTCGTTCTCACGGGAACGTCACTGCATGGGCCCCTCTGCCCCTCCCCCCTCCTCCCAGCACTGCCCCAGCTCTGCCCGTGGGCACCCCCACACCCTATGTCCCCAACCACCCACCCCAGGTGCTGCCCTCCACACTCACCCCTCTCTGCTACCAACCCCTTGTCCTGCGCAGGTGAACCATCCTCCCATGAGTCCCCCAACTGACCTACCCCCAGGCGCTTATCCCTGTGTGCCACCATAGACGCTGCCCCCTTTATCAGTCTTCTTGTTACCAACCCTGTGCCTTGTTCACCCCCTTTCCCACATCGGCCTTGCAGTCACCTTGCCCATAGTCTCCCAGGATAGTCCCTGCCACACCAGCTGGCACTGCTTCCTCACACCAGCCCTTGCCATTGATCTTCTCTGTCCATGGATACTGCCTCTCAACCCTCAACTCCCACTGCCTTTCCTGTGGGTTCCGGCCCATGGATGTTGCTGGATCAGAAAACCCCAGATTTTAGAGGTGCAAACTCTAACTGGTGTTTTTGTACAGTTTACTAAGGCCATGTTTCCACTACAAAGTTTTATTGATATAAGGCAGATTATGCCAACCTAACTGTGGAGGTGTGGACACTGCAGTGCTGTTGCCTCTTTAAATCACCTGCTACACCAATATGAAATCACCTCAAGGAGAGACCTACAGTGAAGGGAGACATAGTTAGGGCAACACAGCGTCAGTGTAAAAACATGAATGATCATTATAAGTGGCTTCTGGGAAGTATTCCCATAATGCCCCTGTGACTGGTCATCATTTTGAACTGCTGCTTTGCAGCCAGATACACAGGTAACCATTCCTCCCTATAAAAGCCCTGGGAAGTTTTGAATATGGTCTTTCTGTTTGCTTCATGTGGACAGCTCTCCCAGCAACTGGCCAGATGAATGTGGAGCCAGCATGTCTATAAATAATGTATTTAAAAATAAAAATGTCAGGGTTTTTTTGTTTGTTTGGTAGGTTGTTTTTTTTTTGTTTTTTTTTTTTGTTTTTTTGCAATGTACTACTCTTCTTCATGTGTGTTAGGTCCTGATCTAGCAGAGCATGTAAGTACATGCTTTGCTTAAACTACATGAGTGCTCCCATTGATTTCAGTGGAATTATAATCAATAGCTTTAGAAACATTGGAATTATGATTTTTAGACCAAATAAGAGACTATCTATTAATTCTTCTGTGTTGCAGGTTAAGTGTGCCTGAAAATACACCTTTTACAGCTGTCTTGAAGTTTGCTGCAGAAGAGGTAAGTGTTGAGTTGTTATTGATGTAAACATAGTCACTAGAAAGTTAAATGACAAGACTTATGTAAATTTTGGTGTGAAATTGTAAACAGTTTGTGACTAGATTGAGTCATGTTGAAAGTTTGCTTTTATTGAAAAAGCTAATTGGAATTTCATCAAGGCAATTTATATATAGTAGCAAGTAATATCTGATACAGAATTGATTACCTGGATGTAAAATATGTATGATTTTCATATAGATAGAGTAGGAAATAAACACTAAATTAATAAAAAAAGAGAAAACTGGAGAGCAGTAATGCTGATATTCTAGTAGTGATTGTGGACAACAAAATGTCATTGGCTTTTTTGCTATAACACATTTAAACTGTTGTTTCGGGCTGCGTATGATTAAGTGCCACATCACAGTTTACTACAGAAATGGTGTGTCTCTACTTGGCTTTTGTGAATCTGCACCTGGACTAATGTGATATTTTGAGCACTTTCTTAAGGGAAGATAGTGATTTGGAGGGATTTCAGAGAACATTAAAATGATTAAGGGGCTAGAGGGATGTGAATTAAAAATAAGAAAAATGTGTATAAGTGACAGATAAGGTGAGTGCACAGCTTATAAGTATTTGAAGGATATAAAAGCCAAGGAAAAGTAGAGAAGAAGGAGAATCCAGAGGTTAGGGTGTCAGTTTAGGATTGTGGAGACTCGGTTTAGTTCTTTTCCCTGCCACGGACTTACTACGTGATTTCAAGAAAGTTACTGATGGCTTGCCACTGTGGGAAGGTTTATGTCAGTATAGAGTAAGATGTGAATTTAGACTAATGGAGTAATACCGCTAGTACTCCGCATGTGGACACTAATTCCTGAATGAGCATTTCTACACAAGAAACTATGTAATTGGATCAGTTTAACTATACTGGTTTCGATTAATCAGCTAATCAACTAGTTGATGGAATTTCTATTGACTACACCATTAGTCAATAAGGGGGGCGCTCGCTGTCCCATTGCGCCTCTCCTTTTGAAATGTACAAGAGCCGCCCTTGTACATTTCAAAGGGAAAAGCACAGCAGTCAGACCCCAGAGTGAGGATGCACAGCAGTCAGACCCCAGAGTGAGGATGCCTCTGTCTCCCCTGCTCCCTTTGGAGACAGTGCTGGGGGGAAACAGCTTTTAAGTTGGCTCCTGGTCAACCCCTTGCCACATCCTTTCTGCTAGGAGTAGCCGGGGCGAGGGGGAAGTGATTACTCGACTATCTGATAAGCATATGCTTATTGGGTAGGCACCTAGTCACTTACATCCCTAATACTGGTATAGTCCTATCCATATAACTGGTAAAGCTTTCATGTGTAGTCAAACCCTTTCTCTCTCTCTCTCTCTCTCTCTCTCTCTCTCTGACTCAGTTAGATGGCTAAAAATAATAGTGGCTCAGGCTAGCTGTTCAACTACAATCTCAGTTTACTCCTTGGAAAATGTGCTACAGGTTGTACCTCCCTTAACTAGGACTCCCTGGTCCAGCAACATCCTGGACCACGGATGTTCTTGGAACACAGAGCCTAGGAAAAGGGAGGTCTGGTGGCAGGGCAGGATCACGTTAAGGGGCACCAGCAACCTATTGTTTGTGTGGGAGGGAGGGAAATGGGCAACACAGCAGGGAGTTCTGGCCCCAGCACTAGCTGTGGAGCTCCAGCCCCAGTAGAGGCCAGAGATCTCTATCTCCGGCTGTGAAACTGCAGCCCCGGCCCCCCACCCCAGCCGTGGCTGTGCATGGAACCAGACAGCTGCTGAGGTGCTCTGCCCTGGCTGTGCAGCTCCCGCCCCAGTCACAAAGCCAAGCGGCAGTGAAGCTCCGTCCGTGGTTCTCCGCCCCAACAGCAGCAAGGCCAGTAGCATTTAGAAAGCCCCGGGAGGCTCAGGGAGCAGGCTGGAGACCTAACCCAGTGGCAGCACCTTCCAGAAGGGGAGGGACCTTCCCTGGTCTGGCAAATCCCCTTGTTCAGGATCAGTCAGGTCTCACGGCTGCCGTATTAGCGAGGTCCAACCTGTAGAAGAAATAATAATGTACTGGAAGAGGGAATGGACTTGATGACATTTGCAAGTCCATATTAGAAAGGATTTGCAGGTATAGCTGTTCAGGCAGCTGGAGATGCAGTTTAAACTAGTAAAGAGTGCTTTTGCCAGTATAGTTTATACTTGTTCCCCAAATGAAATAACCTATATTGACAAAACAACCTTTTTGATGGTATCACTGCATCCATATTAGAGTTTTGTCAGTTTAGCTATGTTGGTGATGGTTGTGATTTTAATTTTTTTAAATACACCATCCAAAATAGCTATGCTAGCAAAACTTTTACATGTAGACCAGACTTTTATAGGTACTTTCCATTTCTAAGGCTTTTCATGTACATGCTTTAAGCATAGCTCTATTACGAAAGGATTAGTTATTAAATGGTCACATTAAACAAGATATGGTTGCAACTAGCAGATATAGGGCATTTCTATACTATGTATTTTATATACTTTGGATCATGCTCTTTGGAATCAATGGAAGTCTTTCTGTTGACATCAGCGAGCTTTGAATTATCCCCTTTGTGTAGGTTTACAACCTAGAGGGATAATTATAGCTGTTTTCAAGAGGCTTAGAGGGAAAATGAAGAACAATTGTTGTAGTGGGCTCTTTTGTACCCCACATATCATTACTGTTCAGTTATATAAATCCACTTAGTGCATATGAAAGAAAACGTTTTATTTTTTAAAGGTTTTGATATTTTTAGAATTATTTTTTAAAACTATTATACAGTATGACGGCATTTAGCTCTTTCACACGCTGGTACAAGGATCTGTTGAGGGGAGGAGGAAATAGTGAAATGATAACTTAATCTGGCTCTCAGTGCTTTTAACGGCACATGGTCCATTTATGGATCCCTATTACAGACACAAAAGCTCTGTTTAAAAACAAGTTACAAAGTCAAGCACTTGAAGGTTAAGAAATGCCTATCCATCCTTAATTTAGCCTGCCTGTGCCTTATGATGCAGTTTTTAACTACTTGGCCAAAGAGTATTTTTTCCACTTGACCGCCTTCCTCATTCAATATACTTTTCTTGTTTTAGAGAGGAATGAGGGTAGTCTAGTAAAGGAGGCTGCTGTTTGTAGGGTCCATGTCTCAATTATTTCTGAAGTTGAAAAGTAATGAATAACTTAGGGAACTATAAGAAGAGGAAAGGTGGTTAAGGCAGTTGGATTCTGTCTCTACTTCTGCCAGAGAGTTCCTGTGTGTTGCTACTATGCAAGTCATTGAACCCAAACCTTTTGAAGGTGGTCACTAATTCTGTGTTTCTCATTCTGCATGTTCAACTTGAGATCTTGTCTGTTTTACAAAAATGCTGATCACTTGGAACTGCAGTTGAATTCCTAGGGAGCTGAGTTTTAGTATATAAAGGGGTGTAAAATGTTAAGTACTTTAAAAAATCAGGTCCTATTGTTCTCAAATTAGGCACCCAAAATTGGTGAGTATTTTTTAGCTTTCTGTCTCTGTTTCTCAGTTCCCTATCTGTAAAATGGACATAATCCGTCCCATCACCTCACAGAGGTGTTTGTAAAGATATATTAATTTTATGAAGCACTGACATACAAGGGTGAAGAGGGCCATAGAAAAATTCATGCAGATTTCTTCAGAGCAGGATTTGAATATTGCACATTTCATGAGGTGTGTGGCCACATATTACATAAAAAGAGATTCATATAACGTGTTGAATAGCTATTAACTTGAGCACTGTCCATACAGTGCATTGAATGAGACAGAGGTCCTATGTTAAAAAGAGTGTATGATCATGTAATAAAAGGCTATACAAGAATGTGTATGCGAAAGAGGGCTCAATTAATATTGCAATGGAAACTGAATTGAGGTATTTTCCTAACTGTTGAGTCTTGACTTGAGTGTAGTCTGAATAATGTTTTTAAGTATAGTTTGTGTGTGTAATTTCCTAGTTTTTTAAACAAGCAAACTGAGCAAACATAAATTCCATCATATGGACGCTAGGGATGTTAGATATTGGGTAATTGAATAATCGTGTAACCACATGAAATCTTAGCAGTTACATGACTATTCAATAATCCCTAGGGGTGGTGCTGGGAGCCAGTGTGCTCCCAGCCCCACTCCCAGGGAGCCTCCTGCCACTCCATGCTGCTGGCAGCAATGCGGGATGGCAGGTGGGAGCGAGTTTAAAAACAAGCTCCCCATGCAGACTGATACAGAGGCAGCAGCATAGGGTGGCAGCAGCCCCTGTTTGTGGGAGGGTCTGATCCCACTGTGAACAGAGGCTTCTTCACAGTGGTCTTCTCCCCCCTTCGCCCTCCCCCCCGCCAGGGATATAATTATATATAAATAATTATATTTCATACGGGCTTAAATCATTGAAATTACAACACAGCTTTATTCATTGTAGTATTTTCCACTTTTTCTGTCTTTCAAATTAATTTGTCATGCATTTGTTTCCTTTAGTTCAAAGTTCCTGCAGCAACAAGTGCCATTATAACAAATGGTAAGAATATAGTTTTTTATATTATGGATTGAGTTAAACTATATTTCAGAGAAATATAAGTAGGTTTTCTCTATAACCCAACCAGCATATAAACTGATGAGCTTCAATGGTAATGTGTCACTGTTATACGTAACGCTGGTGCATGGAGTTTTTCCATTGGTATTTTATTGCTATTTGAAGGGTTTTTATTCTACAGCATATCTCATGCTTCACTATGCTGAAATTTTTATCACCAGCTAAAAGTAATAAAGCTGACTAGTTATCATTGATAGCAATTGATAAAGACTGATATTTAAAAATTATTATAGTATATTGTTTAGAACGTTGAATATTTTGCATTCATTTTAATGATGTAAGTTTACACTACTAGATACTCGGATCTGTTTTTGTTTTAGCCTCCAAAATAAATATTTGGTGTTTTACTTTTTCTTAGATGGAATAGGAATAAACCCTGCACAAACAGCGGGTAAGTATTTACTTAAAAAAAAAAAAAAAAAAAAAAAAAAACTGAAAAATGTTTATTCCGTTATGATGTACTGCAGTGAGTGACTTATGTAGTGCATCACAGTTTTTACAGTTTTTCAAATAGAGATCTAGAAATACTAAACGATGGTGAAAACTGCATTCAAACATTGTGAATAACAGACAATTACTGCTCAGTATTTTATTTATTTAGCTCTTTGAAACAATATCAGGTGCCTAGCTAATATTCCAGGGCCCTCTAATAAATACTTAATGTGATAAAGATAAAAAAATAGAAACTCCATAATATATCATACTTAAGTAACCATGCAGGAAGAAAAACTCTTGACTTCTGTAAGTCACTCAGCAATATTTACCATTTCAGAAGTTGTGCCCTGAAAGTCTACTGATTTAAAGCTATTTTGGACTGGGTTATGGAAACATACTGAAGGAAGGTGATCTTTCACAGATTTCCTTGCAGTAGGGATGTAATCATGTAGTTGATTAACTGATAAGCAGAAGCCAGTACATTTTTTAGCAGGCTAGCCAGCAGCCTGGCTCAGTCCTGGCTTGTGCATGGTCTGTGACCTACTCCCGCTGCAAGTCTGCATTTAAAGTGTATTAGGAACCAGATGGGCAGGCAGCCTGGTTCAATTCCGGCTTGTGCTGGGTCTGGGAGCTCAGATACCACCTGCAGAGGGGCTGCTGCCACCCCACACTGCTGCTTCTGTATCAGAGGCAGCAGTGCGGGGCAACAGCCAATCTGTCCATGAGAGGAGCAGGGTTTCAAACTGGCTCCCCTCATGAACCAGCTCCCACCTGGCACCCTGCACTGCTTCCTCTGATAGAGAGGCAGCAGCGCAGGGTGGCAGGGGGCTCCTCAGGAGCAGGGCTGGAGTGCACTGGCTGCCAGCCCCACCCCCTGGCAACTATAGAATAGCTAAGTAACAAATAAGAATTCATGAGGTTACTCGAGTATTCTGTTAACTGATAATTAACATCCCTGGATTCAGGAAACTTTTCTTAGCTCAGCTGTCGAGATGTGCCAAAGAGAAAGGTGATTGCTTAAATAGGAAGGTTTGAAATCATCTTAAAATCAGCACCTTAAACTGCACCAAGAACACACAGGCAGCCAGTGCAGATTTTGGAGCCCTGATTAGGTATGCATAGAAAGACACTCCATCTACAAACCAGGCTGCTATATTCTTTCCTAGCTTACTGTCAAAATAAATTTAAAGTGTTACTTTAAGAGAACATTGCAATAGTCTAGTCTCCAAATCACAAAAGAACAAACTTTGTTAGCAAGTTCCACTTTGGAAAGAAATTGTCAAATTCTTCTAGCCAGACACAAATCATGAAAGTGGTCTTAACTACTGCTGAACAATGATCATCCAAGGATTAAGTTGGAATCTAAGAAGACTTCCACATGGCGGATATGCACCTTCAGTAGATAAATGTATGTGACTTTGCCTGATCTTCTCATCGCTTTTCCCAGCCTATAAATGCTGCCATCTACTTGTCTGGATTGAGCCTCAGCCAGATCTAATTCTTCTGTGCCCCAGTCTCTACCAGATATTGGGGAAGACACACCTACATTCTGTTGGGATCAAAAGAGAGAAAAATGAAGCTGGGCATTTTCAACATACTGAAGATACAGCGACTCTTTTCCACTAAGGCCCCAGTCCCATAAAGTGCTTAAATCCTTTGTTGAATCAGGGTCTAATCCATTAACATCACATATATTCACTGAATGAGAGAGAGGAGAGATTAATAACAAACTTTTCAGCTTGGAAAAGAGACGACTAAGGAGGAATATCATAGAAGTCTATAAAGTCTTGACTGGTATGGAGAAAATAAATAAGTTTTAATTACTCCTTACTATACCAAATGAAATGAATAAGAAGAAGATATAAATACATCAAAAGGAAGTATTTCTTCACACAATGCACAGTCAACCTCTGGAACTCTTCAAAGAGGATTTTGTGAAAGCCAAGATTACAAGTTTTTAAAAAGAGCTACTTCGTGGAGGTTAGGTCCATAAGTGGCTATTAGCCAGCTTGGGCAGGGATGCAGTTCCTAGTTTCTGATAAAAGCTGGGAATGGGCAATGGGATAATTACTTGATAATTACCTGCTTTGTTCATTCCCTCTAGGCCATCTGGCATTGGTCACTGTTGGAAAATAGGATGCTGAACTATTTGGACTTTTGGTCTGACCAGTATAGCAGTTCTTATTAGTTCAAGATAAAATCTTACAGAATCTAAGGCAGCTGATAAATCTGATAATGCAGTGTGGATACTTGAACTTCATCCATCACTGCTAGTGAGTCATCTTGCAATGTTACAAGACCAATACCATAACTCACTGGTGTGCAACCTTTTTTCAACCATGACCTCCATATTTTATTGTACTCGTGTCGCGACCCCCAAGGTAATTTGAGCGGCGCTGCATTAGATCCGGACAACCAGGTGCTGGGCCCGGCCATTGCTAGTTGCATGGCGTGGCACTTAGATCCGGATGGCCAGGGCTTATGCCTACCGCTATGGCGACCTCCCCCAGGAAGACATCTGCAGCCCCCTTGGGGGTCGTGACCCACGGGTTGTGCACCACTGCCATAACTGACAAGGGTCAAAATAAATCAGATATTTAGGCATAGAGAGTTCTCACCACTGTTTTTACATGAATCATAACTGCAAAAGGAAGATTAAATATAGGGTGATTAGAAACCAGATTATCAGTGTCAGGTGATGGTTTCTTAAATATGCATTGATGCTGCTAAGTGATGCTATCACATTGCCATTTAGTCTGTTAAAGTCTTTACCAGCACTAGGCTCGGTGCATTTATTAATATTTGGTCTCCCATGCTTCAGTTGTCCTGGGTAATATGTAAACTTAGATGACTATAATAAAGCTGATCAACAGTAGACAAGGCATCACGTACTAGGGATATTAAAATGCGTTTAATTAACCACGTAACCGCTGAAAATTTTAATGGTTGCATGGAGGGTGGCAGGCAACTACCCTGAATCTAGTGTTTGTGGGGAGTCAACTTTTAAGCCGGCTCCCTGCACATACTGGTTCCTGTCTGCCGCCCTGTGCTGCTGCCTTTGATATAGAGGCAGCGGGGCAGCAAGCAGCTCCCCAGGAGCAGGTGTGCACCCACATGTACTGAGAGCCTATGTGTAACCGTGAACATTAACCGATGAGCTCAGGCTCATAAATACTTACTGTGATAAAGAAAAATAAATAGAAACTGAACCTAGGTTCATTGGTTAACCATGTACACTTTCATATCTCTATCTTGTACATACCTGTTTATCAGTATAGTACTAATGTTTTTGATACGTTTATTTAAAATGCTTTTGGTTCTTTAAAATCTCCTTTGAGAGAGCAATTATTTCAGTCTTTAAAAACCGCAGAATATGAAGATCTATTGTAAAAATCTAATTTTATCCCTTTGGGTCATAGATTGTCCTTCCGTGCATTTCCTTGTCTCCCAATCCTAACAAAAATAATGAAGAAGTGAGCTGTGCCCACAAAAGCTCATGATACCATCTACATGTTTTGTTAGTCTTTAAAGTGCTACCAGACTATTTGTTTTTTTTAAGTTTATCCTGTACAGACTAATTCAGCTACCCCTCTAAAGCTTTCAACAATAATGTTGTACTGCTAAAATATAATCCCTCCTCCACATTGACTCTGTGCTACCTCCATTTTGGGAGACGGAGGTAGAAAGATGCAGAGCAGAAGTTAGTGATCCAACCAACATAACTACCATACAGATTTCTATTTTACACATGCTGTGACTTTATAAAGAATACACTGAGGCATTAATGGTTGAGGCAGTGAGGGAAGTGCAAGAATGAGTGATGTGTGCATGGGAGCAAATGTGGGTCTGTTTAAATAACATTTGTATAGCTTTTGTAAGATGCAAAGTGGCACAAGCACATTTCATCCAGATTAGCAGATTTAGTCCTAAGAGTATCAGATTCGTTATTCAAGCCCTAATGTGTGTTGTATATAAACTACTTTATTTTCTTGTTTCCTTTGGTTTTCTGACTAGCATAAAATAATTGCAATAACCATATAAAATCTTACAGGGGTTTTTTGTGCTTCAAAACTATATGCTTCTGGCAAACCTTTTAAAATATATGCTTGTGGCAGAACACTTTAAGTATGTGGATCTGGACAAATAGAATGTTTAACATCACAGCCACTGTGCTTAAAGGGTCCCTTAGTTTTAATTCAAGGGAAAAGGGTCCACTGTAATGATAACTTGAACAAGTGTTAAAGAACAAGCACTTAGCAGAAGTGAGGTTGAAGCATCTGGGAGAGGACTTATTATAGGTATGTTTTCACATAAAAGCAGCAAGAGATAAGTGCTTTAAATACTTGTCATATGTAGGTAGATTTTTGGGAGGAATGGAATTGAAAATTGTATGGGAAGTATTTCCTAAAATACTTTAATTTTTTTTAAATGGCTTTCTTTCTCTGAAATGCCTGTCACTATCAGCTCTCCATTTAAGTATTGTTGCAGAGCCGCAGCAGGGGTAGCTCCCGGGACATGGCACGAGCTGGGACTGAGCCAGATAGCTGGCCAGCACTCTAAAAACTTACTGGCAGAGCTGCTGGGGTGGAGGGTGCGGGGCGGGGAGAGGGAATGCGTGTAGTTAATAGCATTAATTAGCTTTTGTTTATCGGTTAATCATTTAACCGAATATGCTATAACATCCGTACCAAGTACCAGCTCCAAAGCTCCCATTGGGATCTGCAAGGGTGACACCTGCAGGTAGGGGCAGCATGCAGAGCTGCCTGGCCACACTTCTTCCTAGGAGCTAGAACAGTGGTCTCCAATCTTTTTACACCCAAGATCACTTTTTAAGTCTCAGAACAGGCGAAGATCTACTGCCCCACCTACATTACATGAGGAAATCTAATGTAAATGTACTGCGCAGGTGCGCAGTTCAGAGAGGGCTCAAGAGCTACTCTTAGAGCCCCTGAGATCTACTGGTAGATCGCGATCTACTGGTTGGTGACCACAGAGCTAGAAGAATATGCTGGTTGCTTCTCAGGAGCCTCATAAAGTAAGCACCACCTGGAACACCCACACACCATACCATACCAGTGAAAATGAGAGAGAGAGAGAGAGAGAGAGAGTGGGAAAGAGTGAGCAAGGAAGCAGGGAGAGGGAAAGGATGTTCGGTTTTGTGCTGTCAGAAAGGTGGTAGCCCTAAGTGATAAAAAGGTCAAAATAATTAAAAGAGTTTTGTAATTAAAACAAAGAGTTACAAGCACAAAAAATTCAGAGTTATGGTTCTATCCAATAACTAAATATGGTTCTAAATCCAAACATGCTAGAGTATGGAAATGCACATGTATCAAATCCAGAAACGCTTTTCTGCTGTATAGTTCTATTAAATTGCCATATGATTATGAAAAACTAAACTGACTTTTAAGGCATGTTAGGATGTTTTCATATTTTTTTCCCCTTGGTAATGTCATAACACTCAAAGCTAAATTCTTTGGGTGCCTTAACTGTCCAATCACAAATTGTTTGTCCACCCTTACTGTACTTAATTAAAAAGAAAATGTTTCCAAAGAAAGTGACCTGTTTTGCATGTTTGAAGTAATGTAAGCACATACAAATACTCAGAATTCTTGAGGGAAATGTTAATGATGGGTGGAAATGAATGTTAATGTCTGAATAATTACAGATGTTGCAATGATCATCATAGCAATGTTTATACTAGTTTAATAACTAAGTGATGATTGCACATCTCATTTGACAGTTCAGATATAACAAAATTATTTATGGAAAAGGGGAAAATGAAAATGTTTATGGTTCAGTAATGTACTGTGGAGGTAGAAAATATTTTATTTAAAACAAGTCCTGTTAGAGTAGTAATAAAATGGAGGGGGAGGGGTCTTTGGAACTTTGTTTAATTTTTGAGACAGCCAGCTAAACTATTCTGCCTGAGTTACACTGTTAAAAGCTCACTACCGTGCACAATATATGGAATTAAAAAAAGACACAGCAGGCTTTACATTGTTCTGGGAGGCCTTGAAAGCATATTGTATTTGCAATATCTTTGCTTTTTATTCTTCCCTTGATTTTTGTTGTTGTTTTTCATGTTTAAAATCATGATGAAATAGTTAATTTATATTATCTAATGAGCTTAATATGTAACCTTGTGCGTAGCGTTTTTGTTTTAAATTGCAGTGTCCATTAGATTGTGCATATATGGAAGAAGTGGAAAATATGAAGCATACAGTCAGTTTCTCATGAATAAGAGAAATGTTGACTGCCTATTTGAAAACTGAAACTTGATTTTATTATTCCTAAGATCTTATACTTTTCAGTAATTGTTTTCTTTGAAGAGCTCTTATTGATAACACATACCTGTATTTAACTTATAGGTGACCATCTTTCTCTTTTTTTCTTTAGGAAATGTTTTCCTAAAGCATGGTTCAGAACTAAGGATTATTCCCAGAGATCGTGTTGGGAGCTGTTAATATCTAGTGAAAGGTTTCGGAACAAGTGAAATCTACGTGCTAAAGAATAATATTTATTTTGGAATTCTACATTACAACTAATTAATCAGCTTGTTTTACTGTTTTTTTCAGTGACTTCCGGGGATTAAAAATTAATTAAAACAATTTTCATTTTCTTTTCCTGTAAACAAATCAGAACCTGACCTGGCCCTTTGTCTACTAACAGAATAATGGCCTAATGGAATTCTGTGTTCTTGAAAGCAGGATGTACCTCTTTCTTTTTAGCTACAGAACCTCTTAGGAAATGTTATTGAAAATAAAAGGGAAAAACTTATCAGTAGAAACTTAAAACTCTGATAAATCAATGACCGAATCCTGTATTTAGAAGTTCATTTCATCAAAGGAGACACTGTATTTGATTTTTAGAAAAGGAAACTACTAAGAGAAAATGTTTCTGACTGAAAGCTAACAAACGTTAGTGTAGGCCCTGAATCATGTATAATGTATATTGTCAAACTCAGAGAAAGTTTTCCTCACAGTTAAATTTTTCAGTCCCAGTAGAAGGGGTTTCTTGAAAACTTCAGCCTCCTTTGTTACTGAAATAATTCAGAGAATGTCCAAAAATGTAAATACCTAGTTATAATCATAAGGTCCTGGAAAAAAATTAAAGAAAAATAAATGTACTTCTGTTATCTGAGCTTTTACAAATTTTCACTGATATCAGGTTTTACTTTATTTAAAAAGTACCCTCTACTGAAAGGTATTGTAAAATCATAAATCATGGGAATTCCATGCACCATGTGATGGGGATTTATCAGTTGAAATATACATTCCTTTATCAGACTTTTTCATCACATCATTATGTTCTCTTAGTTTGTTGCTACTGTATGCTACTTGGGAAATAGTTTTGGAATCACATGTTTGTATGTTCAGAAATTAAGCTTTATGTTTATAAATTGTCTGAAGTTAAATTGTAACATCCATCATGGACCTTCACGGGAGTAGCCAGTTTGTCTCGTTTTGACACCGTGATAAGCTGTATCTTCCAGACAGTATGCGTTGTTTCAAACAAATCATTGCATTTTATCTGTTCTCCTACATCTTAATTTCTTGAAGTTACAAAAAAAATTGAACAATAAACTATAATGCTTCATAAAAACAAGTATTTTTCATGCATGTCTTTATCTCATTCAGTAATCAGACCCAGAGGGGACTCAGAAGGGTGTGATGGTGGCTAATGCTATGCAGAAGCCCTTGAGTCCACTTAGTGGAGATGAAGAAAAGTGTATGTAGAGGTCTCCTGTGTATTCACATATGAAGGAGGCATAAAGGCTCCTGCATTTTTTCAGCTCTGTCTTAACTCCTTGAATTTTGGTTTCCCGTAGCTGAGTAAACAGTGTCTTGGGAGAAAGAGGGAGGAGAAAAAGAATTGACACAACTTGTATTAATTCATGATTTTCCTAATTAGATTGTGGTAATACATTAGAAATTGTACACTTACACCTTGTAATCAATCTAGTCTGAAATTCATTTTAAACAAATAGATCCCTATTACAGTAAATTTTATAGTATGCTGATTTAAAGGGCAAAGTGCATCATCTCATTAATCTATTTCCACAATATAATTAGAATGAACAGAATTAATTGCTTTTAATTTTTGTCCTGAGGATGGTTTGGCCAGATAGCTGAAAAACACTTGACATCAGAGCACTGAAAACAATCATACAGACTTTATCTAATTAAGAAGTTTTCTTGTCTGTACAAAGTGTGATACATTTTAAAGACTATCAAATTCCAGGGTCACTTGAAAATCTTCAGGATCTTTTTATGCATAATATAAAGGGGACTAAATAGAAAAATAATTGCAAATGATATAAACCATGTATTTTATTACATATACACACAAGTAATACCTTGACTACTTTAATAAACCAGTTTGACACATTTCAAATTATGAACATGAAAATTGAGTAAATATTGTAAAAATGAATTCAGTAACTAGAAACAATGAATGATCATTTTGCATGTGTGTATTGTTGCAGTACGTTCTTTCAATCCTGGGCATAATTCTCCTTGTCATTAAAGAAAACAATATATTTTGCTTCAGTAGTAAAAGGCTTGTTGGACTCTTTGTGGGTACGCACGCTGATTTGATGTGATTTTCTATTTCGTTATAACCAATGGTGTTTGGCACTAGGTATGAGTGAGGGGAGAAAAATATACAAGGACACATTTCCAAGGATTCAGCATTCATAGCTGAGATGAGATTTTTTTAAAAAAGAAACTCAGTATGCAGCTCAGCATCCAAAGTGATGTACTCTTTTGGAATCTGGCTACTTATGGGAGTTGAGTTCCTCATAAAATCTGGCTTTCATGGATGTTGAGCTCTTTTTTAAAAATCTTGCTGAAGTACTCTGCTTGACTTCAGTATACACTAGATCTCTCCTTTTCTGAACATGAAGCCAATTCTTGAGCTGGTTTGTGTATTGAGTCGGTTTCAGATATTCTGGAAACCATAATCTTTCAGTGGAAAAGGTGTGTTTTTGTGACATCAGTATTTGCGTGTAAGAGCCAGTTATTTGTAAATTGATGCAGCAAATTTATTCCTAGGACACATGCATTACTAAAGCTCTTATCAAATAAAGTTACTTGGGAATGAACTGCACAGGTACTGGTAGTTTATGGAAGAATTAAGCGATTGTAATCTGCTCTTAAAATTGCCTCTATCCATAGTAGTAGAGCTATTGCTAATAATGCTATCCCTGCTGTTTCTGCCGCTCTTACTAGTGATCCCAGGATATAGAGTTAAACCATAACAGGCATAATCAGGCTTTGGAGAGCAAACAACCTTTTTGGGGAGAAAGGAGTGGGAACGAGGAGTGGATCTTGCTGCTGAAAAATCAATGTCTCTCAGGTGATCTATCACTTATTGTTTAATGTACACTGAATTGTTTATTGTCATGTCTGATCTGTAGTGCCTTTACTATATTGCATTACTTTCATTATGATTTAATGTAAGGATCAGGCATTTTGAGGGATAATTACCTTAAATTGTTTTCCATAACTTTGTTAATGTTTCTGTAGCCAGTCAGAATAACTCGACTGATAGGCCAGTATTTACATTCAAAGCAATTTGACTTTTTATACGAGAATGCCTTTTACATTTTCAGTGGTACAAGGTTTAAATTATTCAATGCTGTTGCTTTGTGGCATTTGTCAAATAACATATTTGAGAACATCCTCATACAAAGAGTTAGAAATGTGACTTAGACTTTGCCTGTGCAGGGGAATAAAAAGGAGTAAAAACACTCGCAGATCACAGCCACTACTACTTCCACTCTTCATGCCTGTCCACCTTCTTCCCCACTCAATCTCAGGGAGGTTATTACCTCCCATGCCTCTCCACTCATCTCCTTCTGCTGGCATTGTAGTAACAGGGCTGAGCAAGAGAATTTATTCCCCTCTGCAACGGAATAAGGGCTGTGACACTGCAGTTCATAGAGAGTGCAAAAGTCTTTGGAGACTGGTAGAAGAAAGGAGATCTACATGTAACATCATTATTTATGGTTAGATGAATAATAGTCAAATATTTTTAAAATGAAATATTTTTTATTTTAAAAAAATGTTAAAACACAGACAAAATCTACTTAAGGTGTCACTCATCAATGGTGGTGCAGGAGAGACATGTTCCCTGCAATCAATTTTCCAGATGATCCGTCTCTCACTTAGGAAAATGTAAATTGTCATTGTAATAGTATGTCCTCACAGCATCCAGGTTTCTTGAAAATTGAAATCTTCAGTTCAGTTTCACTTTGACATTTCCCATTAACGGAGTGAGTTAGCAGCTGAGACTCATTACTTTGTGTCAGTGTTCTATTCCATTCATATTAGAATCACACTCAGGAAAAGGTAGGGCTAGAAAGGACCTCAGGAGGTCATGTAGTCTGGCCCTAATCCACAAGTTCAGGACCAAATATACCAAGAGCATACATGATAACCTGTTCTTAAAAGCCTTTAAGGAGGGTAATTCCAACTCCTGTCTTCTTAACTTGTCCCAGTGCTTGGCTATCCTTATAGCGCTTTAAAAAATCCAAATATTTGAAATGCTTGTTAACCAACTTTCTGATTTCTCGGAGGGTGCTCAAATCCTTATCTGCCCTATACCCCATCCCACTACTCCCCTGCCCCTAAGATCTCACACTCACTTCTTCTTACTCCCCTGAGTGCTCCCTGACCCTGCTCCTCCTCTTCCTACCCCTGCTTCTTCCTCCACCCACATTCCTCCTGCCTGTTGCTGAAGAGGTGCTTTGTGGTGGGCAGGAGGCTGGTGTGAAACTGATTGGTAGGTCCCACTGGTGTGTGCTGAGTAGCCATTTTTTATCTGTGGGTGTGCCAGCATCAGAACCCACCCAGAGCAGACACCTATGTTAACAATGGCAACTAGTAGACGTGCTCAGTACAGGTTCAACCTCTAAAATCCAGGACTCTCTGGTGTGGCAATGTCCATGGTCTGGCAGACCATGGATATTGCTGGCCAGAGAGCCCAAGATAGCCAGGTTCAGAAAAGCAGCCTGGGCTAGGCTGGTGGTGCGGTGGGGAGCACAGCCCCGATCAGAGCTGGCAGTAGGGAGCGCAGCTCCAGGCGGGTCTGGGGCCAGTGGTGGGAGCCCCGACTGGGGCTGGAAGCAGTGGGGCTGGACCCTGGCAGGGACTGGCATGGTGCAGGGGTTGAAGGCAGCGTGGCGGCAGCAGGGAGCATAGCCCTGGTTGTGAGCAGAGTATACAGCCAGATGGAGAGGTTTGACCTTCCCTCGTTCAGCAAACTCCCTGGTTCGGGACCACTCAGGTTCAGGGTGCTTGACCAGGGAGGTCTCACCTGTATCTTTGTGCCTAATGCCAAATAGGTGTAGTTTATATTGATACTGAATGCATATGCTATGTGGATAAGGAGAATGGGCAATTGTATCGGGCATCCAAGTGCATGATAGTCAGTGCCATAGCATGAAACTTCAACCACCTATGGATGACAAGATGAAATCATCTGTGATGATTATATGGTCTAATTTAGGTTTGATTTATTTAATTCTGATTAAGAAGATTAACTTAGTCCTGCCGCTTGCATAAATCCCACTCACACTGATCCTGGCCATGGACCATTAAAGCAATGAGCACTTTCGTGGACACAGGATCAAGGCCATTAAAAGCAAAGGGATTTGTGCTATTGATTGCAATGGAAGCAAGATTGGGCTCCTTATCTTTTAACAACTTGATTGTAATTTTCCCAGTTCATTTTTTTAATCACATGGACAGAGATCTTATGATGGTACCATATAAGAATGCAGATAATGCATTAAATAAATCCCTTTACTTGGTTATCCTTCCCCTGACTGTTTTTAATCAACCCTTAATGCTTGAAGGGAAAGTAAAATTCTCCATAATGCATCTTGTTAACGGAGCAGTTATGTATATTTCATGGAATCATAGAATCATAGAGCTGGAAGAGACCTCAGAAGGTCATCAAGTCTAGCCCCTTGCTCTAGGCAGGACTAATCCCAACTAAATCAACCCAGCTAGGTTCATTTATTTGGGAAAGTTTACTTCCTGATCTCCATAGGTCATCATCTGCTTAGCTTGCATGACTACAGATATTAATATGGGTTATAAATGTATTCAGTTCTTTAAAAACTGATTATAAACTAAGCAGGAGAAAAGCTGTGCATGAAGTGCTGTCTAAACTGCTTTAATTAAACTTCTTGCATAGGTACTCAGGCAGTAAATTAATTTGGAATCTTATGAACTTATCAGTCCATTCAATTAATTTCTTGTGTCATGCATTTTTGAAGATTTCAATCTTTGTTAAGGAACTTTCTTTTACTTCATTAAATGTTGCATTATTCATGATCAGCTTCTTTTTTCACTATTTTCTGTCCATCTATCTTTTTATCCATATATTTTCAATAGACTTCCCCCTTTTATATAATCCCTTTTAGAATCTCCATCATCGGCACAGCCTTTCCTTTATTCCATTTTTTTATTGCTATTGGGCCTTCTCCATTCCTACCACCCATATGTACCCTTCTTCCACAGCCTTTCTCTTACTGTAAGTGGCACAATACAAGTGCCATGTTTGCCAGGCTCTCCTGAACTTTAGTGTCCTTCATGTCTGTTGTGCTTTCTTTTTTTGCCTTAATCATTTGTCATTTAGTATCATTTGTCCTCACTGTTTTGTAACTTCTTTTCTCATTTTAATATATGTCTTCGGTAACACACAGTATTGTTTCATGACAGCCATACTAGTGAAAAGGCTGAGGATTGAATGGTACTTGTGTGCATGGGTGGGGAATGAGGAGAAAAGAGTCCTGAGCATTTCAAGTACATACTTTGATCCCAATATGTGAGTTTGGAAAAATTTTCCTTTAAAAATATTACTATTTTGGAGTGATTTGCTGTTTGTTTTCTTGAAAGTCTCATTGTTTCAGGTCATTGATCATCCAACAGTCATTTCAGGTCATACATTTTTATTTTGAATGGTGACTTTTCTCTCTGTAATGGAGCTTAAATTATTTTTCAGACAACCTGTCAAATGGGTGTAGGATGTTTTCCATTTGGAAGGTTTGTTTTAATTAAGGATCAACTACTAAGGAACATTCAAAGCCCACTGAAGTCAAAACACAGACTACCACTTATTTCACTGAGTTTTGGCTCAGGATCTAATATGACAGAGAGCTAATATAAATATATCTTCATTTACAAGCCAGTTAGTAACTGCATCTGTGATGTCAGGACATGTAGATATGCCCCTGTTCACTGGCAGAAATGTAGGCATCTTTAGGGGACTTTTCCAAAGGAATTTTAGACACCAACAGGGTTGGGTGGCAACCCAGCAGGGCTTTTGGGGATGTCAAGAGTGCCCTCAATTTAGGGCACCCACTTAGGTGCTTAAACAGGCAGTGAGGTACCAAAGTCCTGCATGTAACTACAGGTCTTGATACCTCACCAAAATGGCTTTTAAACTGAAATAAATATAAATGAAATATTTGTGTAAAATATGCTAAATCCATGGCTAGCAAGGTCCTGGCCACGCAAAGAACTTAAGCGCATACTAATTTTGTAGACTACACACATGCCTACAAATATGCTGATGCTTAAGTGCTGACTGGACTGGAGCCTAAATGAATGGTGCTCCATGGCTAACTCATACTTCAACTCCTGCAGGATTCACAAATGAGGCTTTCCCCCACTTATCTTACCTGCTGGGCATAAGCCATTCCATGAGCTCAGACAGGGCATAACTGGGCACAAAAATTGGTGGTGCTAGTGTCTCCCACCCAAAAGCCCAATGGTTAAAGCACTTGCAACGTGATGTGGGAGATCTAGGCACAGACATATCGGCTACGTCTAGACTGGCATGATTTTCTGGAAATGCTTTTAACGGAAAAGTTTTCCGTTAAAAGCATTTTCGGAAAAGAGAGTCTAGATTGGGACGGACGCTTTTCCACAAAAAGCACTTTTTGTGGAAAAGCGTCCATGCCAATCTAGACGCACTTTTCTGCAAAAAAGCCCCGATCGCCATTTTTGCGATCGGGGCTTTTTTGTGGAAAACAAATCTCTGCTGTCTACACTGGTCCTTTTGCGCAAAAGTTTTTCGGAAAAAGACTTTTGCTCGAACGGGAGCAGCATAGTATTTCCGCAAAAGCACTGATTTCTTA
Organism: Pelodiscus sinensis; assembly: GCF_049634645.1. Classification (NCBI taxonomy): domain Eukaryota; kingdom Metazoa; phylum Chordata; order Testudines; family Trionychidae; genus Pelodiscus; species Pelodiscus sinensis. The sequence goes on along the minus strand of NC_134711.1, from coordinate 293,622,185 downwards.
CATGAGATCGTCAGGGTTTTTGCGGAAATTCAAGCGGCCAGTGTAGACAGCTGGCAAGTTTCTCCGCAAAAGCAGATGATTTTGCGGAAAAACTTGCAGGTCTAGACACAGCCATCCCGACTCTGTCTGATTCAGGAAGATCAACCCAGTTCCCCCCCCCCCCCTACAGTGAGCAACTCCACCACCAGCAACACACTGTAGCTCAGGTGGGCAAAAGGGCCTCTGCAGGCCAGATTTGGCCTGCCAAGTGAGTTGATCTGGCCCACAGAGGTCCTGCTACTCCCCTGCCCCCAGCCCAATTAAGGCCTGGGTGTGGGGGGAAAGTGCATGAAGTTCCCTCTGCCCTGCCAGGAACACATGGCTCCTAGCAGAGCAGGAGGAGACTTTGAGCTCTCCCCTGCCTCCAAGCCCTGATTGGCCTGGGGCGGGGGAGCGCACAAAGTTTCCTCCACCCTGCAAGGAGCACACAGCGCTTAGAAGTGCCACGCGCTCCTGGCAAAGCAGGAGGAGGCTTCGCATGCTTCCCCACCCCCAGGCCAATCTGGGCGTGGGGGTGGGTGGAGCGCACAAAGTTTCCTCCACCCTGCCCCCACCCTGCGAGGAGCGCATGGTGCTTAGAAGCGCCATGTACTCCTGGCAGGGTTGGAAGAGACTTTGCATGCTTTCCCACCCCCAAGTCCTCATTGGCCTGGGGACAGAAGGGGGAGCATGTGAAATTTCCTCCCACCACTAGGGACTTGGGGGGCAAAGGTGCTCCCCCACCCCCAGACTAATCATGGTCTATGGGTGGGGAAACAGGGAACTATCCTGGCCCCGCCCCTTCTGGTGCAGCCCAAGGCCACTTCAAAAATTTCTGAAGTGGCCCCTGGCAAAAAAATTATTGCCCAGACCTGCTGAAGATACTCTGACTTGGGCCTCTCTCTCTCTTTTGGAGCAGATCCATTTTGTAGGACGTACTTACACACTAATTGGGCTAGAAAAGTATAAAATGACTTTGGAGATTAATGAATCCAAATCCATTGAGGAGAGAGACAGGTTCATACACCTGCTCTGGAGCAGACAGAGTAGGGATTTAAACCCAGGTCTCCTACATCCTCACTGAGAGCACTAACCCCTGAGAGCACTAACCCCGGGCCTAATTGGGAGGGATGGGGCACTTGCCACCATTTTTTATAAACAAGGACTGACCTGGCTTACACATCGGACTCCAAGACAGTGTTCACTGTTGTGAAAAAGGCCGTTCTCTCCAGCCTGTAGTTAGGCACCTACCACCTTCTGTGGGGTGTAACCTTGAACCCCACCCTTCTCCTCAGCATTTCCTACTGACTAGCTTACATGCGGCCCCCAGCTCGCTAAGCTGGCTTTTGTGAATCCCTAACTCTCCCCATGCATTGTGTGGGAAGTCTGGGCACTCAGGGTTGGTATTCACAATAAGCAGTATGGCACCTATAAGTTAGATGATGTGATGCTCAGAATTGCAGACCATAAGCCCCCCCTTTGAAACTAGTCTCACACTAGTCTTCTGTGTGTACAGGACCTAATGCAATGGGCCCCTGGCCCTTATAAGCACCACTAGATGCGACTACTGAATTTTAGCCACTGATCCTTCAGTTGCTAGCAGGCAGGTGGGCTGCAGCCCCCACATGGAGCCACAATAGAGCTAACGGATAACATCACAAAAGGACTGGTGTGCTGTCAGTTGCAGGATTGGGGTCCAGGTTGTTATTGTTACTGAGTGAGGTAGCTCCGTTTATTGTGGTTTTTCTATGGCTTCATGCTGCTCCTAACTAGATACTCCACTTGCATTTATAGTAAGAGAATTCTGGAGATGCAGCAAGGATTGTGTTAGACAAGGGCACGCCCAACTGACCCAGAAAGAGGGAGGACCAGATATGCCAGGTCCAGCGTGATGGTGAATTTCAAGTGATGAAAGTAGATGGTTTGGTTTGGGGGGTTTTAACAGATTTTAATGTTATAATCAAATGCAACAGGCCCAAATATAAGGGACTAGCAGGTGAGGACCGTTGTTGATCAAGCAAAGTCATTTTGCGTAGATTACACTTATAGGAAAGTTCAAGAAATTAAATCTATTTAATGGAATTGTTTATTAATGTGTTGGCAAAAGGGGAGTAAAAGAACTGTTTTAAATTTGTAGGATTTCAACTTCCAACATTATACATATTATTGAATAATTGCCGTACATCGTAAATTTGAATGAGAAACTCATAAAGCTTCCATTACTCTTTTTATAACTAAATTGAATTATTTTGTGATTTTAACAGTACTAAGTAGGGCTAACGCTATCAACACCCATAGGCTATGTCTACACTGGCATGATTTTCCGAAAATGCTTTTAACCTTTGGGACCCAGGGGGTTCCGGATTATTGGATATGCTGGAGTACTGGAAGGGGGATTATAAGAGGTCTGGGGATGGGGGGTAGGCGAGGAACGGTGCAGCGTGGGCAGCACTCCAGCTGCTCTGACCCCGGCTTCCCCAAGTCCACCACTGCTGAAACTGACCAGCGGCAGACTTGGGGAAGCTCTGCCCCCGCCTTCCCCAAATCCGCCACTGGTCAGTTTCAGGAGCAGCGGACTTGGGGAAGCCAGGGGCAGAGCAGCTGGGGTGCTGCCGGGTTCGTTCCGCAGTGCTGCTCAGGTGAGGGGCAGCGCTGCGGGACCAACCCGGCAGCACCCCAGCTGCTCTGCCCCGTGGCTTCCCCAAGTCCGCCGCTGCTGAAACTGACCAGCTTCGGACTTGGGAAAGCCGGGGGCAGAGCAGCTCCAATTGTCCCGCTGGCCAGAGCACTTCCGGGTTCCAGCTGGTGCCGGACTATCGGGAGTGCCAGACCACTGGATGCCGAGCAACTGGAGTTTTACTGTATTGTATATTTTGAAGAGTGTGGTTTTTTATTTGTTTGTACAAAATAAAGTCATACTTCACAATTACCTATAGATACTAAATAATCCTGTCACTTAAATTAGCAGAATGTGCTACTTTTTACACTGGAATGTGCTGAATGAAAGGTTTAAATAACCATTTTTGTTTTTTATCGAAAAACGTCACGATTAGAGTTCATAAAAAATATTTGCTAACATTAAAATTGAGTCGCCTATTCAACTGTCATTTTAGTGCAAAGACAAATTTTACTATTTCCCCCCTCTGATTGCCCAGTCACCAATACCATTTCAGGCTTAAATTTCACTCTTTTTATGAAGGTATATTTCCCAGCATGCTCTGCTGTGGTAGCTGGCCTTGTAAGTCCCAAAGAAAGGCTAAAATTCCTATAGCTGGGTATTGTATATTCTAGCTCCTTCCCCTCCAATTGTAGGTACAATGGCTTATTTCTGTTTTTTCCTGGTTTCTTGCTATCATTTCAGCAATGCCCATTCCTTTCTGAGTAACTTTTAAGCCACTTTTAAACTGTAAGACTCCATAAATTCATCATATGCTACAGTCTCCTCACCAATTCCCTGTTGTTCATGGCTAGTAAAACAATACACTGTGAAAGTGAGAAGAAAAGGTAATAGAAGAGGTTTTGTACATCAAGCAGAGAATAGTGTCTAGCATTTCAAAAATCACCTTTAGCATAGAAGGAATCTACAAGAACATAGTGGGTGGGTATTTAGTTCAGCTGGTAGATACTCCATAGGAAGAAGGGGCTCAGGATGTAGAGGGTTCAGCCTCCTAAATCTATTCCCATCCCCATTGATCCGCTGTGGAAGACCAGCGTTAGCTGGTACAGTAAAATATCTGTGGACTGATTTGAGTTGCACTAAAGGACTAGACTCTGACATCCATATATTTGTTGCCTCTGTTTTAGTGGTACTATTTACTGAGTAAAATACTTCTTATCCTGAGTAAGAGGGGAAGAATCAAGCCCTCTAACATCACTGCACCTCAACCCACCAGTTTTATATAGCATGAGATGGAAAGTTGCAACCCTGCTAATTCAAATACCTTCTAAACCCAGGTAGCTCATACCTGCAGGAGACCTCATGAGAGGTTTTACTGGGACAAGGAAAGGTGGAACAGACCAGACAGTCATTCTTCTTCTAATTCGGTGCCTCTCACTGAAGGTGCTCTTGAAATGAGTCCCTTTGATGCACAATGGAAGAAGGGCCAGCATATCTTTGGGTCTATTGTATCAACTCTATAAATGTCTGCATGCTTGTGAACCAGACCTTGGAAGCATGTGAATTTCAAGGACTATTCCACTGAGATGGTCTGGACAATATGGCTACGTCTAGACTGGCATGATTTTCCGGAAATGCTTTTAACTGAAAAGTTTTCCGTTAAAAGCATTTTCGGAACAGAGTGTCTAGATTGGCACGGACGCTTTTCCGCAAAAGCACTTTTTGCGGAAAAGCATCCATGCCAATCTAGACACGCTTTTCCGCAAAAAATCCCCGATCGCCATTTTCACAATCGGGGCCTTTTTGCGGAAAACAAATCTGAGCTGTCTACACTGGCCCTTTTGCGCAAAAGTTTTGCGCAAAAGGACTTTTGCCCGAACAGGAGCAGCATAGTATTTCCGCAAGAACACTGACAATCTTATATGAGATCGTCAGTGCTTTTGCGGAAATTCAAGCGGCCAGTGTAGACAGCTGGCAAGTTTTTCCGGAAAAGCGGCTGATTTTCCGGAAAAACTGGCCAGTCTAGACACAGCCTATGGGTTTGTAGAATGGTCACAGACCTTTGCATCAATTCACATTATATGTATTTGTGCATTGCAGGCTCGCTGATTAGGTTCAGACTGTGGAGTATGGACTCAGGAGGGGGCGAGTGAGGCAAAATCCCAAGACTGTTCATGCAGATCTCTTCCAGGAGGCCTGAGAAACAAAAGCCCAAAACAACATAGAGGTGTTAGCCTAAGCTGACAGAGGAGTGCCTTTATTGCTCTACATACTGACACAAACCCTTAACCAAGAAGGGTAACCCAGCTCAGAGGGATATAAGGTCTAGAACTTGCCTGAGTCTCCATGTGGAAAATGGTTGACACTGGGTAACCCTAACTTGTTTAGACCTTTTTGTATGTCTTCCCTATAATGCTTTTACCCTCAGACCAAGGTTTGTGAAAGCTGGTTGCGTGCTGAGCTTCAGCATCAGAGCGGTTGAGAGAGCAAACTGCAGGTACAGGGCTAGGTTCAAATGTGCTAAGATAATCACAATAAATTGCAGGGGAACTGCAGCCTAAATCTCTGGTCAGGAGGTACTGGGATGTAGGTTGCTGCTTACAAAGAGCTGACAGCTGGAGACCTGAGATCTAAGTGAGGTATCCCTTGAGCAGACCATAGAGGGGGTTAGAAATGCAGTTACCCTGTAACCATGTACTTCATTAAAAATACATAGAATCTCTATAAAACCAGAGTGACTACAAGGAAATCATATTGCCAGAAGATATCCTCATGTCTTCCTTGGAACATTTTTCTTCATGGACAGAGTGAACTCCAGCCAGTCTTTAGAAATGGAATTTGGATTATTCTGGCACAATATCCATCGTCACTAATGGGAACACTAAGGAGTTCATTATGTAAAGAAATGACTGCAGAATTATACAAAGCATCTAATATGAAGTACTAGCGACTAGAACAATTTACACATAGATAAGATTACATTAAGTACAGAAACTAAAAGGAGCACTATATTCATGGAGCCACTATAAATTGGTTTTCTAATGTGAATCACTCAGTCAACAGTACAGCCACATTAGACTCATAATTACTTGGTGAGCTCTGTCTTAGCCATTTAGTTATAAATTTTCACCTGTCATATTTTGAGGGGAGGGTTAGTCTTTTTCATAGATAGATAGATAGATATTGAAAAGCAGAGCCGGAAAAAAGTCCTTTCTAAAACTTAAGATTTTAAAAGAAGACCCTGCTGGGTACGTGTTCCAAATGTAAAATTCTTCGTTTTCTTTTTTAAAGGTAGACAAGTGTACCGTTACTGCAAGTTGGAAAGAGTTAAGAACTTCTATTATTCTCTTGGAAATATTAGGATTTATTTATACGACACTATGTCCCAGTATAAAATAAAAGTACATTCACTGCGTTCCTAACAAAAAGCAAGGTCAAATAACAACATAATTCAAATCATATTGATTTATTAAGTCTGTTTTCCATGTATGGCTCTGCACGTAGCAAAGGGCAGGTGAGAGCTTAAATGAAAGCTTAGTGCTGGAGCTGACTGAGAAGGCAAATGCCTTAAATGGATGCAAAACCAGTACACCTCTATTCCTTCATTTGTCTCTTAAAAGCATAAATTCTATGGTTTGGCACTACTAAACAAGTTCTAAGCAAGAAAGGCATTGCAGGAGTTAGTAAAGCTGTATTACTGGCTTAACCACGAGATCTTGAATGATCTAAAAATAAAAAAGGAGTCATATAAAATATGGAAAGTAGGATAAATAACAAAGGATGAATATAGGCAAACAGCACAGGAATGCAGGGGCAAGATTAGAAAGGCAAAGGCACAGAATGAGCTCAAACTAGCTACGGGAATAAAGAGAAACAAGAAGACGGTTTATAAATACATTAGAAGCAAGAGGAAGACTAAGGAGAGGGTAGGCCCACTGCTCAGTGAAGAGGGAGAAACAGTAACAGGAAACTTGGAAATGGCAGAGATGCTCAATGACTTCTTTGTTTCGGTCTTTACCGAGAAGTCTGTAGGAATGCCTAACATAGCGAATGCTAGTGGAAAGGGGGTAATTTTAGAAGATAAAATAAAAAAAGAACAAGTTAAAAATCACCTAGAAAAGTTAGATTCCTGCAAGTCACCAGGGCTTGATGAAATGCATCCTAGAATACTCAAGGAGCTGATAAAGGAGGTATCTGAGCCTCTAGCTATCATCGTTGGAAAACCATGGGAGACAGGAGAGATTCCAGAGGACTGGAAAAGGGCAAATATAGTGCCCATCTATAAAAAGGGAAATAAGAACAACCCAGGAAACTACAGACCAGTTAATTTAACTTCTGTGCCAGGGAAGATAATGGAGCAAGCAATTAAGGAAATCATCTGTAAACACTTGAAAGGGGCAAGGTGATAGGGAACAGCCAGCATGGATTTGTAAAGAACAGATCATGTCGAACCAATCTGATAGCTTTCTTTAATAGGATAACGAGTCTTGTGGATAAGGGAGAAACGGTATACCTAGGCTTTAGTAAGGCACTTGATACGGTCTCGCATGACATTCTTATCAATAAACTAGGTAAATACAACTTAGATGGGGCTACTATAAGGTGGGTGCATAACTGGCTGGATAACCGTATTCAGAGAGTAGTTATTTATGGTTCACAATCCTGCTGGAAAGGCATAACAAGTGGGGTTCCGCAGGGGTCTGTTTTGGGACCGGTTCTGTTCATCAACGATTTAGCTATTGGTATAGAAAGTACGCTTATTAAGTTTGCAGATGATACCAAGCTGGGAGGGATTGCGACTTATCTGGAGGATAGGGTCATAATTCAAAATGACCTGGACAAATTGGAGAAATGGTCTGAGATAAATAGGATGAAGTTTAATAAAGATAAATGCAAAGTGCTCCACTTAGGAAGGAACAATCAGTTTCATACATAGAGAATGGGAAGCGACTGTCTGGGAAGGAGTACAGCAGAAAGGGATCTAGGGGTTATAGTGGACCACAAGTTAAATATGAGTCAGCAGTGTGATGCTGTTGAAAAGAAAGCAAACATGAATCTGGGATGTATTAACAGGTGTGTTGTGAGCAAGACACAAGAAGTCATTCTTCCGCTCTACTCTGCACTGGTTAGGCCTCAGTTGGAGTATTGCATCCTGTTCTGGGCACCGCATTTCAAGAAAGATGTGGAAAAATTGGTGAGGGTCCAGAGAAGAGCAACGAGAATGATTAAAGGTCTAAAGAACATGACCTATGAGGGAAGGCTGAAGGAATTGGATTTGTTTAGTTTAAAAAAGAGAAGATTGAGGGGGGACATGATAGCAGTTTTCAGATATCAAAGGGTCTGTCTACACTACCCCCCTAGTTCGAACTAGGGGGGGTAATGTAGTCATACGGAGTTGCAAATGAAGCCCGGGATTTGAATTTTCCGGGTTTCATTTGCATAAAGCCGGCCGGCGCCATTTTTAAATGCCAGCTAGTTCGGACCCCGTGCCGCGCGGCTACACGCGGCACGGACTAGCTAGTTCGGATTAGGCTTCCTAATCCGAACTAGCTGTACACCTAGTAAGCCTAGGAAGCCTAATCCGAACTAGCTAGTCCGTGCCGTGTGTAGCTGCGCGGCACTGGGTCCGAACTAGCCGGCATTTAAAAATGGCGCCAGCCGGCTTTATGCAAATGAAGCCCGGGAAATTCAAATCCCGGTCTTCATTTGCAACTCCGTATGACTACATTAGCCCCCCTAGTTCGAACTAGGGGGGTAGTGTAGACATACCCTAAAAGGGTGTCATAAGGAGGAGGGAGAAAACTTCTTCATCTTGGCCTCTGAGGATAGAACAAGAAGCAATGGGCTTGAACTGCAGCAAGGGAGGTTTAGGTTGGACATTAGGAAAAAGTTCCTAACTGGCAGGGTGGACAAACACTGGAATAAAGTGCCCAGGGAGGTTGTGGAATCTCTATCTGTGGAATAGTAATAGAAATGTAGCCGTGTTAGTCTGGTGTAGCTGAAGCAAAATACAGGACTATGTAGCACTTTAAAGACTAACAAGATGGTTTATTAGATGATGAGCTTTCGTGGGCCAGACCCACTTCCTCAGCTCAAATAGTGGAAGAAAATAGTCACAACCATATATACCAAAGGATACAATTTAAAAAAAATGAACACATATGAAAAGGACAAATCAAATTTCAGAACAGAAGGAGGATGGAGGGGAGGTGAATGTCTGTGGGCTAATGATATTAGAGGTGATAATTGGGGAAGCTATCTTTGTAATGGGTAAGATAACTAGATCCTTTGTTTAGACTCAGATGTAAAGTGTCAAATTTTAGCATGAAAGGACACTGTCTCAATGACTTAACTACCTGCATCCTGCTACAAAGACCTTTTAAATCTGCACTTGAAAGGGAATCCTCTGAACTGTCATTCATTCTAAAATTCGACACTTTACATCTGAGTCCTGAAAGTAGGAATAAGAGATCCTCCGGTAAAGGGCTTATTTTCCGGAGAATCACGTCTAGACTGGCGCTTTTCTCCGGCTTATCCCCAAGCCGGAAAAAAGCGGCAGCCATGTAAATGCAAATGCCACAGGGGATATTTAAATCCCCCGCGGAATTTGCAATTCCGAAGTCTACATTAGCATCCCTTTTCTGGAAAGGGGTGCCAATGTAGACACAGCCTATAGGTTTGTCTCAAATCACCAGTTCAGTAAATATCAGTACTTGTGATAAAATACATCTTTATTTAAGGAGGCACGAGATTCTACTGAAGAAAGTAGTTACAATGCAAAACTAAAATATGAACCTGCTTCTCCATTTATTATGTTGTACCTTTCTTAGCAAATAAAATAGTGTTCTCTTCCCAAGTTCTGTCTGCTGCAGAACTGGCTGGCTTCACAGCCACCATGGATCAATTTTTCAATATCTCCATTCTCAAAGTGTCTTTTCAGTGGAAAATTGAAAACCATTTCCTCTCCCATGTTATGCTGAAACAGACTTTTGTTTCTATTCTTAGATACTGCAAAGCCTGGTCTTGTTGTAATGGTCCTTTTTCACCTGCAGATGGTTTTGATTGTTTGCAGTTGCCTCTGTTGGTTTTCCATTGATAGTCTTTATTGAGCAAAACTGAACAATGAAGCCTTGAATTGTATCACCAGCTACACAGGCAACAGTGATAAATGCCTCCTGCTGAATGGGCCCTCACTGAAACATTATCCCCTGGTGACTAATTTTTCCTCCAAGTCCTACTTTCAATATAATTCTTCAATATTACCCATGCACACATCTTGCCATGATTATGAATCTCAAAAAGTTAAAGCTTTCTGTAGATCCTTGCATTATATTCTCTATGGAAAAATACCGTGTAAGATGTTTGGTGTAATGAGTTCATCAGGTCAGGGATAAGAGTTGCTTGCAAAGAACAGGGGATCCTCTGCAAAGGGGTCACACAGGTGTGGAGTTCATTCCTCTGCCAACGTGCTACCCAGAACAGCAGAGCTAAGCTGGTGCAATGAGGAAAGTAAATAGGTAAACTGTGCCAGGAAAAGTAACGATGCAGGTCTCCCTGGAACAAAGCAGTCTGTGCTCTGCTTCTGGGGCAATGGATCTATGTGTTGCCACATAAACAGGCAAGCCCAAGCCCATGCTGGCACAAAATTTTACCCTTTTTCTTTTGGAGAAGAAAAGGGTACAATTTGACCTTTTAAAATACTCTGCCTCCTCCAAGCAATTGAACCACTTTAGCGCAGATCTGACACTCTTAACTAACTAGCCAATAGCCCGTCATAAAATGGGATTTTCAGGTCTCTCCTCCATGTCCGTCTCTCTCTCTCCTCCTCCTCCTCCTGCCTACCCCCTCTCTCTCTCAGCTCTCTTCCGCCTCCTGCCTCTCCATCTCTCTTTCTCTTCTCCCCCTCCTGCCTCTCACTTTCTCTTTCTCTTCTCCTCCCCCTCTTGCCTCTCACTTGGGGGACCGCGGAGCTCAAACGTCTATTTGGGTTCCATGCTTCCCGTGCGAGGGCAAGCAGCGCAAGCAGCTGTTTGGGCTCCACACTCCCCATGCAGCACGGTAGTGCAGCGCAGAAGTCAGCCAAGCGCCATAGCGGGAAGGAACAGTGCCCCCGAGAGGCAAGACTGTAACGCTACAGCATTACAGAGTCACAGACATTGGGCTACTATATATATGATGTAGAACTCCCATTGAAGAGTCTATGCTTAAGTAAAGTGCAGGATCCATCCAGTTCTCAGTGCAGTACAATTTTCTTCAGCATAAGTTTCTCTAAAGGAAGAACCATCATCACCTGGACAAAGGAATATATTGCAAATGGGGATAGGACAGGGGAGCTGTGATGCGACTGGAACTTTTGTCATCTGTACAATGTGGGTCTGTAAGGCATGCACTTTAAGCCTCCATTGTCTGGGAGCTAGAGATGGCAAATCAATGTTCGATAGTAAATGGCCTTCACTTTCTGGCCATGATTATCTAATGAATATGTTCCTAATGCTTTGTTCCTTGATTCAAACATTTTAGCAAACAAAAGACAGGCTGGAAGGGGTTCAGTGTATTGTATAGGTGATAGTAATTGTTAGAACCTCTCCTCTGGTCAGTTCGTATTCAGAAAACTATAGAACCATCTTTTTGACTTAGCCCCTTTCCTCCTTGGGAACAGTTGCTTTTCCACCTTTAAAAGCCACATGAAATATTCATCGTATCATACAATTGGCTCTGCCAAAGAATTTACATTTTGTAGAGTAGGTTTATTTTCTGCATGTTTGTCACAGGGCAAAGAGAGAATGGGAGGGAGAACACATTTCAATGTAATTGAAAACAGCTGGTGAAAGGAAGAGTGAGTCTGATTCAGTGAAAATATCCCTCAGGGAGAAAAGGTGCAAAGACAATTTATTTCCACGTCCACTTTTGCTAAATGGCCAACATAATAGAAGTGTCACTGCGATGCTGTGTGACAGAAATTAAAAGACAGCTCAATTGAGACTCCTGTCAGGAAATGTAAAGAAACAGAAGAGAAAGCTTCCTTGCAGATAACAGTTAATATGTTGATTGGGCTTGGAAAGTGTAGTCGTGATAAAGACTGACCATTCTTGCTTCCTGAAGGGTGATTGGGTTTGGAGGCCTGGAGATGAGAAGCAGAAAAACCTTTTGCCTAAGGCAGCAAAAATGGAGCCAGAAGCAGGATAAATATACCTACTACTTTTTTGTTTAAAAAGATCACATGGAAATAATAATTCCTTTGCAAAAGTGCTCTGAGATCTCTAGATGAAAAAACACTGTTTAAGACCGTCTTAATTTACCTCATGGTACATTCAGATACAAAAACACATCTTTAGGATCAGGCAGTCAGTCAGTTCAACTGTCACTACAAATAATTGTGACTGCATTTTTTTTTTGCACTTGCTAGAAAAAGGAGGCTCAATCAATGTCTCCTTGAAGTTAAATCATCAAATCATAGAATACTAGAACTAGAAGGGACCTCGAGAGATCGTCAAGTACAGTCCCCTGCCCTCACAGCAGGACCAAGCACCATCTAGATAATCCCTGATAGATGTCTGTCTAACCTGCTCTTAAATATCTCCAGAGATGGGGATTTCACAACCTCCCTAGGCAATTTATTCCAGTGTTTAACCACTCTGACAGTTAGGAACTTTTTCCTAATGTCCAACCTAAACCTCCCTTGCTGCAATTTAAGCCCATTGCTTCTTGTTCTATTATTAGAGACCAAGAAGAACAATTTTCTCCTTCCTCCTTGTAACTCCCTTTTAGATACTTGAAAACTGCTATTATGCCCCCTCTCAGTCTTCTTTTTTCTAAACTAAACAAGCTGAATTCTTTCAGTCTTCTCTCATAGCTCAAGTTTCCTAGATCTTTAATTATTTTTGTTGATCTCCTTTGGACCATCTCCAATTTTTCCACATCTTTCTTGAAATGTGGTGCCCAGAACTGGACATAATACTCTAATTGAGGCCTAATCAGTACAGAGTAGAACAGAAGAATTATTTCTCATGTCTTGCTCACAACACACATGTTAATGCATCCCAGAATTATGCTTGCTTTTTTTGCAACAGCATCACACTGCTAACTCATATTTAGCTTGTGGTCCAGTATGATTCCTAATTCCCTTTCTGCCATACTTCTTCCTAGACAGTTACTTCCCATTCTGTGTGTGAAACTGATTGTTCCTTCCTAAGTGGAGTCCTTTGCATTTGTCCTCATCATCCTATTTACCTCAGACCATTTCTCCAGTTTGTCCAGATCATTTTGAATTCTGACCCTATCCTCCAAAGCAGTTGCAACCCCTCCCAGCTTGGTATCATCTGCACACTTAATAATTGTACTCTTATACCATTATCTAAATCGTCGATGAAGATATTGAACAGAACCAGTACAAAACAGACCCTGCAAAACTCCAGTTGTTATGCCCTTCCAGCATGAATGTGAACCATTAATCCGGCATCCAATGCTCCGGGACTCCTGATGGTCCGGCACCATCAGGAACCCGGAAGTGCTGGGGCAGCCGGACAGGCTTCCCCCATTCAGCTGCTGCTGAAACTGACCAGCAGCTGAATCGGGGAAGCCGGGAGCAGAGCAGCTGGGGTGCTGCCTGGTTGGTCTCGTAGCGCTGCCCCTCGGGGCTGCGGGACCAACCCAGCAGCACCCCAGCTTCTCTTGGGGACGCCTGGGGCAGAGCAGCTCGAGTGCTGCCGGGTTGGTCCCGCAGCGCCAAAGGACGGCGCTGCGGAACCAACCTGGCAGGACCCCAGCTGCTCTGCCCCAGGGGTCCCCGATTCAGCCGCTGCTGAAACAGATCAGCGGCTGATTCCAGGAAGCCCGGGGCAGAGCTGCTCTGCCTGGGGTTTCCTGGAATCAGCCGCTGATCTGTTTCAGCAGCAGCTGACTTGGGGACCCCTGGAGCAGAGCAGCTGGGGTCCTGCCGGGTTGGTCCCGCAGCACCGAGGGGTGGCGCTACGAGACCAACCCGGCAGCACCCCAGCTGCTCTATTGCAGGCATCCCCGATTCAGCTGCTGCTGAAACTCACCAGCAGCAGCTGAATCAGGGACGCCTGGGGCAGAGCCGGACTATCGTAAGGGGGGGCTATGAGAGGTCTGGGGTGGCATCCTCTCCCACCCCACTCCAGACCCCTCATAGCCCCCCCTTCTGATAGTCGAGCATATCTGATAATCCGGCACCCCCTGGGTCCTAAAGGTGCCGGATTATCGGAAGTTTACTGTACTCTCTAAGAATGATTATCCAGCTAGTTAAGCACCCACCTTATAGTAGCCCCATCTACATTACTCTACATTTTAAAAGGAAATGCAGTGTGTGATTGAAATCACTAAATCATGGTTTACACTACACCAGAAGGTCAAATTAAGATATGCAACTCATTATGTAGCTGGAGTCGTCTTATCTTACACTGCGTTTCTATGTTGTCCACACAGCGGGAGGCCAAAGGGAGCGAACACTGTCTTCGGCTTCCCTTACTCCTCATGCGGAGCAGAAGTACCGGCGCTGGCCGGGCGCCCTTTGAGTTTGATCTAGCAGGTTTATAATACACCTGCTAAATTGAATTCCAGAAGATTGACCGCAGCATTTTCGATCTTCCGTGTGCTGTAGAAGTGCCCTGACACATCAGAATGAAGGTTGAATCTCAGTCCACAATGAGCTGGAATTGCAAATATCTCTCGGTGGTGGAGGAAAGATGGAAATCAGTCTTGCATGTCTAAAAAAAATCTCCGTGTGTATAGACAAAAGGAGATTTTGTTCAGGAGAATAGGGAATTTCCACATACAGAGACTGGCTCAAGTTAAAGAAAAAAAAAAGAAAAGGAATCAAAGAAGTCCAACATGAAAGGGCCATACACAGGGGGTAGATCAAGGTCTGACAGAAATTAGAGATTAAGGAAGACCTATTAGATCATCAAGGTCATCTGTCTGCAAATGTTGGATGCTGTTATCTTTACTGCATATTAATTAGTTTTGTGCAGTATGCTGCAAACTGTTCAAAATGGCTCACTTCTGTTGGGAGATGGTTCTGGAGACTAATTGACCCCCTAAAAATGCAGCCATCCAGTCCACTCATTCTAAAACCATGTGGCTGTTGCTGACATATTTATGGGTTTGCTGTTACTCTATTTTGGTATTAAAGACACTAATTATTTTTCCATAGGGAGGGAGGCAGCATTACAGACAGGATAAACCCAGCAAGATACCACTCCGGCCAACTGGCTACAGGGTGATTACTAAGGAACAGTACCAATACAGTGATTCTTTTAGACAAGCTTAACTCACAACCCAGAAACACCAGAACTGGGGTCAGCATGCACTTGGGAAAGAAAAAGTGAAGCAGCTTCTGAAACACAATGTAGAGAAAGAGCAGTCTATAGGGAATCCTGCATTTGGAATTGTTTTGTTGCAAAGCTTTGCTCTAACTTAAGGTGACCAGGAACTGTTTTCATATTTCATAATTAAAAAAAGACTCAGGAATAAATATTCTCACGAATCTGTGATTTCAAACCCAGTGAAGAATTAACTCCCTGTAAAAGTCTGTTTTCCTTGAGCTCTCTGAAGCTGTGTCATGCTGGTTTGATTGCCCAGGATTTCAGTCCTGGGAGTTACATAATTATTACTTTGTACTGTTTTGGAAAGTCTATGAGGAGAAAGAGTCAACGCCTGCTGAGGTGAGTCTTGCTAAAACACATAGTGCTGTGATGTCCACCTCTTTGCCCCCACAAATCCTGACAAGGTGAAGGTGCGTAGGTGGGACAATTAACTGCCCAGGCTGCACCTGAAGAAGGAGCTAAGGAGCAGGGATTAATCAGATGGACAGGAGCAGGCAGTGCCTACTTAAAGCCCAGGAGCAACTGGGGTCTGTATGAAAGTAATTGGCAATCACTCCTAGGGAGGAAGAAAGGAGTCATGAGCTGGCTATGTACGAAGAGCTAGAAAGGTTTGGGGCAAAATGGCAAGGTATAGGATAGTGTTGTAGCTCTTTCTTGTGCAACTAACCCTAACAACAATAATGCTTCTGCCCCATTGGCGCGATCTTGCATCAGAGCGGCTGCTTTTGTGCAAAAACATGCTGCCTGTCTACACTGGTGGGGAGTTCTTGCACAAGAACACTGACGTTCTAATGTGTGAAATCAGAGCTTCTTGAGCAAGAACTATGATGCTCCCGCTCAGGAATAAGCCCTCTTACGCAACTGTTCTTGCGCGAGAGGCCAGTGTAGACAGGCAACATGAATTTCTTGCGCAAGAAAGCCCGATGGCTAAAATGGCCATCGGAGCTTTCTTGCACAAGAGAGTGTCTACACTGGCACGGATGCTCTTGCGCAAAAACACATCTCTTGCGCAAAGGCACATGCCAGCGTAGACGCTCTTTTGCGCAAATATTTTAACACAAGAACTCTTGTGTTAAAGAGTATTTGCGCAAGATCATGCCAATGTAGACACAGCTTCAGTGCATTACACATTCCCAGGAAGCTGTGGATTGGAATAGCAGCCATTGTTTCAGCTTTCATCAGCTGTGAAATGAAGACTTTAGGATTATGGCAAATCCACAGCAGTTCAATTCAGATTTCTCTGTACCATGAAATTGGGCGAGCGTGAATTTGAACTCCAATCAGGGTCAGATGTTTTTGGCCAGCTTCTCTGAGTAGCTGTTGTTACCTCCTGCAGCCTTTCTCCAAACTAAAGGATAGAGTTTTCTGCAGTGCAGGCTGGAAGGATGGGTTATGTCTACACTGCTCTGGTTTTGTGCAAGAAATATACAAATGAGGCTTAGTGTGGAATATCGCTGAGCCCCATTTGCATAATTAATGATTGGCTCCTTTTTGTACAAAACCCCCCTCTTGCGCAAGAGCTATTTTTCCGCACTTTTTTCTGGAAGAACAGCTCTTGTGCAAGAGGGGGGTTTGCGCAAAAAGGAGCCATCTACACAGCTCCTTTTTGTACAAAAGCTTCTTGCGCAAAAAGCAGCCACTCATTCATTATGCAAAAGAGACTCGGTGATATTCCACACTTAGCCTCATTTGCATATTTCTGTGCAGAACCAGCGCAGTGTACACATAGCCAGGGAGTCCTAAAAATGTTGGCTTTTCTAAGCCAGCTCCTTCCATGGAACCAGCCTTGCCTTACCAGTCAGCATGTGGAGCATCATGTTGCTTTTGTTGAAGAGTTGTGACCAGAATTGTACAACTAACTGTTTTTTCTCCAAGGTAGCTGGAGGATCCAATCAAACCAGAAAAAAAAATATTTGGGGTCAAACAAAACATCTTTTTTTAAAAGTTAAAATGATGTATTTCATTTTTAGTTGTTTTAAATGTTTTCAATCCTTAAATAAAATGGAACTAGATTTTGAGGTAAAAAGTTGCTTTTAAAATGTCAATATGAAACATTTTGATTTGATTTTAATTTTAAAGGCTTTTTTTCCCAAATAAAACAATTCAGGGAAATCAATACACATTCACAAGTTTTCAAACATAAATCTGCATTTTCCAGCAAAATCATTTCCAGGTGAAAAATGTTGCCCAGCTACAGTTGTGCCACAACAGCTTCACGTTGTGTTGCAGGCATCTACCAAACTAAACCTACTAAATTGGTTCCCCAGGCTCAAATGCAGTTAAAGTGGAACAAGTACATATTGCTGCCTAATCATTAACCTAGCTCTATTCAGCATAGTGGGCACTGAAATCACAAATAACTTGATATACCGGTATCCTAGATACATAAATGGTCTAAAGGTGTTAGTCATAGTTCATGCTGGATCTTTCCATCTAAAACCGACAATTTTTTTTCTATGTCTTCCAAGCTCCATATTACAAAGAAACTAGCGGCAGTCTGATAAAGAGGGTTGTGAGAATGATGGCAAGGACACGATTTCTTAAAATTGATGGCACACATCTTTGTACTGTGTGGGGAAAGGGGAGATTTCATGTCACTTTCAAATAAATCACTATGTTAAACTTATGTTCATTGAAGGTACATCTTCCCAGCAATGCTATTTCTCGATAACGTCCATTATCCCAAAATAGCATTGTGCGCATCTTAACAGCACACCCATTATTTTTAAACAGATTTGAAATAACTGGCATCTTAGTCCAGCTTCCTGTAAACCTTGTTGTATGAGGAATAAAAAAGACGTTGGAATAGCACTCTATTTTGAAATTTGGTGCTGTGTAGACTATCTTGAAATGAGCTACGCAAATGCTTAGCTCAAATTGTGTAGCTTATTTTGAACCACGTGAGACTGTGTAGATGTATCCTGTGAAAGCATTGCTTTTAAATCCTTTAGCTTCAGTCTCACACATGAGACCCATTAGGCTCAGTTGATTATCTGTTTTCAAAGCACAGCGTGCTGATTAAATCACGTGACACTTCATACACTTTATAATTACTTTGTAGCCAAGTTTCTCTTTCTTTCTTTCTTTCTTTCTTTCTTTCTTTCTTTCTTTCTTTCTTTCTTTCTTTCTTTCTTTCTTTCTTTCTTTCTTTCTTTCTTTCTTTCTTTCTTTCTTTCTTTCTTTCTGTTTAATCCAGCCTATGTAAAGAAGGAAAAGTCAACAGACACATCAGCTATGGCAATGTAAAATTCATACAAAGAGTTTAGCCACAGAAGCCTCATTGCAATCAAAGATTATGTCCACACTGCAGTATAAGCCCAGAGTTAGTGGGACTTGCATCTGAGGACCCTGGGTTAAGTAAGCCCAGGCTTTGAGTGTCCATGCTCCTTGGTGACTCTAGGTTTAGAATTTCTGGACCTGTGCTCCATATTTAGGATCCAGTGTCCACACTGCAATGCACCTACCTCAGTCAAACTACCAAATCTCAGGCTTCCTAGTGCCCTACCCAGCTGTAGTTACTCTCACCCTTGGTTTGTTCAGTGTAGGAAAACATGACTGTCCATCCCACTCATTACAGGAAGTTTTGGCAGCCCACCAGCACATCCTCTTTAGTGCCAAGTTGTGTTCTGGGGTTTGTGCTCCAGGAAACATGGAAGAGTTTGAAGAACTTCTCTTGCTTAGGGTATGTCTACACTACCCCGCTAGTTCGAACTAGCGGGGTAATGTAGGCATACCGCATTTGCAAATGAAGCCCGGGATTTGAATTTCCCGGGCTTCATTTGCATAAGCGGGGAGCCGCCATTTTTTAAACCCCGCTGGTTCGAACCCCGTGCAGTGCGGCTACACGGGGCACGAACTAGGTAGTTCGAACTAGTGGAACGAGGTGTACCAGTAGTTCGGAATAGGAATCCTAGTTCGAACTACCTAGTTCGTGCCCCGTGTAGCCGCGCTGCACGGGGTTTGAACCAGCGGGGTTTTAAAAATGGCGGCTCCCCGCTTATGCAAATGAAGCCCGGGAAATTCAAATCCCGGGCTTCATTTGCAAGTGCGGTATGCCTACATTACCCTCCTAGTTCGAACTAGCGGGGTAGTGTAGACATACCCTTAGACTTTTACTTGTGCATCAGAGTAGTGGGCAGAATATTCATGGGATTCTAGTGGATGTTTCAGCAGCTTTTTCTAACCTGCTGAAGATGCCTGATGATGGAGGAGGAGGAGGCTGATGAGAAGGATTATGATACAGACATGGCAGCCAGGATCCCCCTCCAGTGGCTCCTGCTCATTGTTGTCCCCACATCAGTGCCTCCCCATCCCCCACCATGCCTCCCATCATCCACGATCAGCTATTTTTCAGCATTGAGGAAGCTCTGGGGAAAGGGAGAGGAGCTAGGATACAGCATGCAATCACCGTCCCTCCCCCAGTGCCTCTTGTCTGCCACAATCAGCTGTCTCATGGCATTGAGGAGGCTCAGAAGGAAGGAGAGGGAGGAGTGAGGAGGACTTGGTGCCTACCCCCTTTCCCACTCCCCCAGAGCCTCCTCAATGCTGATCACATCAGACAAAAGTGCTGGGGAGGGAGGAGGAGTGAGGACAGTCAGGGGAATAGAAAGAAGAGCAAACAGTGTCCCAATACACATAGCTGAAACTCTCCCCCCTCTCTCCCCCGCCATCCCGAAATGGTGCCCTTGCCAGAGATGGAGGGTGATGGGACCCCAGCGGTTGGCGTGGCAGGTGGAACCCATTGGGCCAACAGTGGGACCAGCCCCCGGGCATGGGGAAAGTAGGTACAAAACCAGAGAGTGCTATAGCACCCCCTGTGCCCTGACTTCCTGAACCTATGGAATTGTGGCTCAGCTTAGTCAAAATGTTAACTTTTTTCAAAGGGGAATTCTATATGTGTTTCAGTACAGAGCTATGTATAACTAAGACTTGCACTGAGTTCTGTCTCGGGATTGGGGATATAAACCCCTATGAACTGGCAACAAAGGAAAACATCCCCAGAAACCATTGGGTAGTTAAGTGGCTCAGTTTTGCAGATCTCAGATGGGATCATCACTCCTGCTCTTTCCCATTTATACTAGGTGAAAGAGCTGGCTCAATATAAATAAACCCTAAAAGCCCCATGTTTGGCCAGGGGCAAGAATTTCCTTGGTGCACACACAACAGAAGGCTGCTGGAAGGCTCTCCTCTGAGAACCTGCTTGCAAGCCCTGGCCTATGACTTGGTGAGTGGTGAAATTTTTCAGTTGTCCGTATTTTCCAGGTTTAGAAAAACTTGATTTCCTAAGGCAATGAAAACATCTGTGAGAAAATTGCATCTTATTGTCCAATAATGCCTGAGCATTGAAGAATTTATTGCAGCCACCCGCCCGCAACACACAATTTTCCCTGCATAAATATTGAAATCCATTAGACAACTGAGATGTTTTTAATACAGTGATATTATGTGTTCAGTGTTATCCAATTCATAGTCACTATAGGTGGGAAATTCTGAAAAGCGAGAGATCAACAAGAGCTGCAAATAATATGTTTACAGTCTACTAGAAATAATCAAATGCTGCAAGATTGAAGCATCAGAATTGCAAATGTCTGAAGCAGAGTTAGATGTTTGGGGCTGTGTGATAGCAAGCATATATACCAAAGATGATTTCATTTTCAGCTCATGCAAGTTTTAATCTTCCGTGAAAGGTCAAATGCTGTGTGATGAGAATTTGGTGTTAAAGGCAGAGAAGGGAGAATGGATAATCCCCTTCAGAAAATATTCTCTATCAGGCAGGAATAACAAGCACTGAGAGTGATAACTGCTGAAAGAATGACTCAAATCAGATTTCTTTTTGCTATAAAACACTACCCGGTTTTACAACATGTAGAAAACGTCAAAACGTTTGGGACAATGAAAGAGATTTTCTTCCAAAACAGAATTGTGTATAATTTTTTTATACAACCTGAATTATGTCATTTTGGATTTGGAAGGAAAGTTACATTCCTTCTGAGCAGTCCAAAGAGGCCAACCAGACTGAAAGGGCACCATGAATAAAACACACCCGCCAGAGCTGAAGAAATTCATGGATAAGAAGCTGTCACTGAAGTTAGATGGTGGCTGACATGTCTGAGGGATATTGTGAGGGTTTGACCTCTTTGTGAATCTAATGATAGATGAGTGTATGGAGATGGCACAAGGTGGCCAACAGAACAATATAGGGATGGTGGTACTTGTAATACAAGGAAACAACATCATCATGTTGGAAGCCTTGGAACACGTATAGCTTAATCGGTAAGCTTCTGCCTATCGCTGCGATAAACCTTTTTTTAACTCCAGCTACTTCGTTAACTAATTTTTTTCAGGAACTGTACCTTCCTTGTGTAAGCTTATTTTGGTTAAATACATTTTGTAATTGTTAATGTAAAAAAAAAAGAGTCCACCAGGATGCCTGTAAGCTAGGGGCTCACTTTGCTGCCTGTTTCCTTGGAGGCTCTCCTCTTTAATGTGAACTGGCATAGTCACTAATTTGTTTCCCTATGGAAAAACCTGTTAATTTACAAACAGCATCTTCTCTTCAAGAGCTTAGTCATCTGTATCAAGTGATCAATAAGTCAATACACTAACTGCCCATACCATGCATTCTCACACAGTGATAATTCAATCACATCATAGATTTTCAGTGGTAAGTCTCTTGGAGCATACTTATGTGCTAAAGAAATATAAGATGCTCTCAAACATTGATGTAAATCCCATTTTTTAACCATGTGAAAACCAAATTTCACCATGTATATGTTTAGATAACCTCAGTTACATAGGCAAAGGTTTCCAAATTATTTATTAATATAAAACACAACTGATCTGAAGCTAGGAATCACAGATGGCTGATCTTGAAGCAGGGTGAGGGAGTGAAGTTTTAAAAGACACGACAAATAAAATAGCTGTAAGTTGAAGTTGATGCCTGCTGTGAAAAAAATATGTGGGTTGGACATGGTGACATTATCTGATTAAACTATGAACCTACAGCTCATTATTGCAACCACTGTTATATGTTTGCAACAAATCATGTACAAAGTGGGCCAAGTGAGATGTCTACAAAAAGCTTCTGATTCAATGGTTATGCTTATGCCATTTATATGTGTGTATCATTTTGTATTTGAAGTTATGAGGGTTGGGGACGTACTTGTATTTCACATGTTTGCTTCTGGGAGGAGGCTTGACGGGAGGCTTGGCCAAGCTATTGTGAAAGAACTACTAGTCAAATGACTAGAGGTATTCTACTGACAATGGGCCTTGGGTGGTGCCAATCCAGATCTGGCGAGCTTTTCCATGGGCATTCAGACCACCATGTGAGCAATGGCTGCTGCCTGCAAAAAACTGAATCATACACAGACAGGTGACTTGCTCATGTGACAAATTCCATTCTGGAACACGGCGAGAACAATGGGATTCCCTCCACATAGCCAAGAATATACACAGGGCTATGGAAGTTCCTCCAGTTTGTCTTCAATCCAGCTTCTCTCCTCTGAAGGATTTTTGCTATGAACTGAAGCTTGAGCAATGGACTGATGACCCATCTTAACAGTGGATGTATTCCAGAGACTTGATTTAAGACAGCAGATTATCTCACCTCTGCCAGAAGCCTGCACAAGAGCTTTACAATTGGTGTATTTATTTTGATTCCTTTAATAATTTTCTTTCTTTCCATTTTAGATTCTTAAAGGATTGGCTAACAGCTTGCTATTTGGGTAAGACATGATTTATAAATTGACCTAGTGGCTAGTCCTTAGGGATCAGAAGAACTTTTTTGATTTGGTGAGATTGGTTTTCATCTTTATAAAGAGTGGTACTGATGGTGACAAAGAAGAAATGGAGTGTTTAAGGAAATAATGTGTAACTTCGTGCTAACCCATGAATAGAAGTGCTCTTTGCAGATGTTTGGTGCGCCTTGTAGATAGTGAAGGATTCCCAGTCTTGGGCTATAAATAATCCTGTCTCCAAATAATTCATCTTGAATTGACCCTTTTAGCAGAAACCTATATTATTACATGTATAATAAATTCAATGTCCACAACACATGTTTCCCTTTACCTCTTTAGGTGTTTATACATTCTACTACCATTTACACTAATGTAACATCACTGAATTCTGAGACAAAATTTGCCTTGTATGTCCAGAAATAGATATTTCCCTAACTAGGTCTTGATGCAATAACGTAATTACTCATCTGCCCTACTTTAAGCATGAGATTAGTCTCATTGACTTCAGTGGGGCTACTCACATCCTTAAATTTGGGCACGTGATCAAGTACTTGGCTGAATCAAGGCCATAGTTTATATATCAATTAAATTTAAAAAACCCTTCCTAACAGAGCAGTGTATCTTGGTCTGTCTTATTCCCATTGTGATGATTCTTGGAGTACCCAAGACTGGAAGTCACATTATTATCCTGCTGACTCCAGTGGGAGGAAAAGATGCTTGTGCTTAACTGGGAGACATCTTCCTGACTCCATTACATTGTAAGCTGACCAAGCACTCAGCTTTGGGCTAAACCAGCCCTTACTTTGCTGTCCAGTTTAACAATGGCTGTCCCCTCTCCCAAGTCCCTTTGATGCTTTCCTCTGTAGTGTCCACGTTTTTCCATGAAACATTCACAGAAATACCTGGTCTGTTACCCCAGAAGGAGCTGTGTACATACCAGCTTGAATGATTTAACTCAGGCCTTGTCTTCACTACATAATGGATTGATGCTGCAGTGATTGATCCACTGGTGGTTGATTTATCATGTCTACATAGACACAATAAATCAACTTCTGAGCACTCTCCCATTAACTCCAGTTTTTGATCAAAATGAGAAGAGTAGCCAGAGTCAACAGGAGAGCAGCCCCCACCGACCTTACTGCATAGAAAACACTGCAGTAAGTGCATCAATGTCAGCTACACTATTAACATAGCTAATGTCGCATAGCTTAGATCGACAGAGGGGTGTAGTGTGAGCCAAGCCTCAGGATCAGTTCTTTGTATCTCACCACAGCACTGAGATAGATTTATAGTGAAAACAACAAAACTTTTATTATCCAAGGCCCGAGACTCAAGAGATAGTGAGTAAAGACAGTGGAAACAAAAGGGTTATAAACAAAATCATAATTTTATTTCTAGAGGCTAGCCTTAACAGGATTCCCTCTGTCTAAAGAAGATTATCAAACACAAAATGTCCTTTGCAGCATTTCAACCAAGCCTGGCTGAGATCCCATTTTCTTGTGAATTTGCACTCCAATGTGGGTCATTTTCAGTCTCTGATGCTCACTAGCATCACAACTAGCAACTCTATGGTCCCAATTCATGAAATCGCTTAAGCATATGCTTAGGTTCATCCTGCACTTATGGGCATACTTAACTTTAAGTCCCAGTGACTTCAGTGGGACTTGAGCATATACCATGGTGGTGTTCTTCACAAGAGATACTTTCCCGAATCAGAATCTTGCAAAAGTGTATGCAGAAAAGTGGGTATGTAATCCCCATGTGTATATGCAAGACTGAAAGCTTACTAGTGAACAGAATTCCCACCCCACACCATGGTCAGATAACACATTCTTACTGTTGTGAAATTTCATCTACATTTGTGTTTACACACATGTTAGTGAAAATGTGTTATTCAACATCTGTTCAAATGCAATTGAATTTCCTAGTCTAGACAGGTCCTTGGGCATTTACTTAACTTCAAGCATGCGAACAGTCCCATTAAAGTGAATGGGACAGATCCTATACTTAAAGTTAAGTACGTGTATACATTGTTTGCAAGATTGGAGACTTAGGCAGCACTGGTAAGGAAGCATTGAGGAACATGTCACTTGTCTGAAGTTTAAACAGGTTTTGTTGTATTAGCGATTGGAGTGAATTTAAGATTGGTTTTTTTATATAGCTGTACACTTATGTGCTGCCTGATGGTGTTAATCAGCCAAACCACTGAGCTCTTTCATATTTAATAGATGTGTATATATTAAAATCACACTGTGATGTGATAAAAATAGATTTCTGGTCACTCAATCCAGTGTGGGCTAAATTTTCACAGAAGCTTTAAACAGGCTTTGATTATACCGATGACAAGGGGAACATAATGTTAATGGTCATCAATCTCCTTTTTAAAAAGTTTCAGTCATTGGATTGAGAGGAAAAATATGAACTGGTGACTTAGGGTACGTCAACACTAGCCCCCTCGTTCAAACTAGGGAGGCTAATGAAGGCAACCAAAATTGCAAATGATGTGCAGGATTTAAATATCCCGCGCTTCATTAGCATGTTCCTCGGTGGTTGCCATTTTGGAAACTGACTAGCCTGGAATAACTGCCCGTGTCTACATGTGGCAGTCAAACGGGAGTTTGAAGTAAACCCCTAACTCGAATTAGCTGTTACTCCTCGTGGACTGCCACATGTAGACGCGGGCAGTTATTCCAGACTAGTCAGTTTCCAAAATGGCGACCGCCCGGGAACATGCTAATGAAGCCCGGGATATTTAAATCCCGTGCTTCGTTTGCAATTTTGGTCATCCTCATTAGCCTCCCTAGTTCAAACTAGGGGGCTAGTGTAAACGTTCCCTTAGATAACACTACAAATAGTCACAGTGAATAATGCAGACTGAATAAACTTGTACAAATCCAGGTCTAAATTGTAAACAACGATCAACGACCGGCTTTCAGTGACTACGACAAAAGTTTAATCAGCTCTTGCTTCAACCCAGGCTAAATTTGTGTTGGCATTTGTCTTGCTCACAGAATACTGAGGATTAACATAGCTGTGGGCAAAGGACAGTGCCCAGATATCTTGCACTTTTAAAATGTGTGATGTGTGTCTGATGCCTCATAAGCCCCAATTCAGCAAAGCACATTAATGTCTTAATTTTTAAGCAACTTGTTGCATTGCCCAGGTCTTCCCCAATGTATAGCCCAGGGTGCAAATAATAATGTAAAAATAGAACTATATGAATTTAAAGCATTCTAAGTTTTTAATATTTACTGAACTCTTTAATCCTACAAACCTGTAGCCAGAAAGCTACTTAGACATCAACGGATTAGTGAGATTTATAGGCCACTCTAAAAACCCCACTTGCAGCTTTGCTGCACCTTTCATATCTTTGAAAATCTAGCTCACAAGAGCTTGCATTAATCATATCTCGAATTAAGAAAAGAGGCCGCACCTTTGCCAGAGTCAGCATTTTCAACATACAGAAGAATATTCAGCAAAGGAAACTGTCACATTAATCTATTTACTGTGCAGGACAGGTCCAGGCACATTTCTGGTTATTTTAGGTATTATTAATCAACTGAGTATGTATTGATTACTAAAACAGGATACTTTCAATGCAAAACAGGAGCAAGTTAGAACTTCTGCATTTTCATCAAGGTACCTAAAAGGGGAGAGAGAGTGACCATCAAGCTTTTTTCAGCAAACATGATGCTGCTGGCTTCTCCTCTTTTCAAAGAGGTATTATGCCCACTGGCTTCATTTGAAGCGTGTCCTAAGTACTGTGTGATTATGTACCAGTAATACCAGAAAAAGATGCCTATCTGCCTGTTTTGGCTCAGAGTCTATGCAACAACATTGTGAATACAGCTGGTGAAGACAATGGAAGCGTTAGGCCAAGAAGCATAATTATGCATTTCTGAAATCTGATAGTACGTAACTCTAGTACTAGGATCTGAGAAAATAGGAGGAATGTGTGATGGTTCATGGACGATTCAAAATTAAAATATGTCGCTCAAAACATTTCAGTCCATTTTTTCTAATGGAGCCTAAAAAGAAGAGTTTGCTATTTTTATTCCTGGATTGTAAGGGCACGTCTACCCAGCACTTATATGGAAATAGACCACTCTTCCTCCAACTACCCTTACTCCTCATACAATGAGATTTACAGAAGTCGGAGTAAGAAGCCCATTATTTTGAAATAATGGGCTTGCTGTGTTGATGAGCAGTACGTTATTTCGGAATAACTAACGTTATTCCAAAATAATGCTGCTGTGTAGACATGCCCTAAGAGAACAGTAGTCAACATGACATATCTTGCAGAATGAGTAACAATACCTTTCAGATCTATTTTTTCCTGACAGGACAAAATGGTGTTTTAGTAGCATCTGCACACATGCTAAGGTAGAGCTATGTGCCCTGTTCTTTCAAGTATTTTGGGCTAAATGTTTTGTAATAAAATGTAGTTTAATAATTCATAGTGTAAACTCATGGTACATTAACATACTGCAATACACTGAACATACAAAAGCCAAATATTCATAGAGAAATCTAGTTCAGTATGTTCCAGAGACAATGGATCAGATTCTCCCTTGAAAAGATGTAGCTCTAGAGTAGTGCCACTGAAATTGGCACAAAGAAAACAAACCCTGCTAATGCTGCATTACAGTTACATGGGTAAATTATTTTAAAAGTCAGGGCATGCAGCATCAAATCCCTATATACTCTTTGCTTCATGATAGGTATTTTACATCATGAATCTTAATATTCTATGGGAAGCATTTCACCAGAAAAAAATAATACCATAACACACTGAACAGGACTTAATATTGGTGTTGGAACTTTATATTTTAACTTTAGACTTAATTTCCCCCTAGTTATTACTGACTCAACAAACTGGTATTTCAGAGGCATCTGCACTAGTGCTAAAGCCTTGCATTAAGGGTTTGATCAGTGGAAAGACTTTTATCGAACCAGCCCCTAATTCCCCTGCACAATTACAACAATGTAAAATTGACATGAGACCAGCATGTGGCTTCGGACTGAAATTTTCAGCACTAAACAATGATTATTAAGCGCCTCGGTTTTAAGGTGCTCAACCTGAGATACCTTAAAGAGACCTGATTCAGGCAGGTCTACGTATCTACTTGGGAGGAAGGATAGTCCAGAATTTAGGGGAGTGATCTGGACTTGAGAGACCCAGTTCAATTCCTTGTTTCACCTCAGGCTTCCTGCGTGACATCAATTAGTGTCTCTGAACCTCAGTCCCAATCTGTAAAGTGGGGATAATAGCACTGCCCTCCCTCACAGGGCTGATGTGAGGGTAAGGACTGTGAAGTGTTTTGGCATTCTGATGGTGGGGACTGTAAATATCTAGGTAAAGAGAAGTTATGTTAAGTTGGTCACCTAAAAGTTGAGGCTACTCAGTAGCTATTGTTGAAAATGTAGGCCTTTGGTTTTAACTGTACAACCTTGTAGTTCAGTTCTGTCAGAATTTATTAGCCTGATTTTGTCTATAGAGAAAAGGTCTGGAGGAATCCAGTTTGTGGCACTTGTAGGCTCTGTCAACTTTGCTTGTGCAGCCTGTAGGTTCTATGGACCTAGAAGTGAAGACTTCATTAGAGATACAGGAATGTGCATGTTTCTAAGTTGCTGCTCTAAGCCAGGCCTGCCAACGGGGGGTTGGAGGAAGGCTCAGGGGGCAAAGTGTGCAATTTCCCACTGGTATGGAATATTTAAAATGGGCCAATATTCCCTGTAATCTTTTCCACCATGTCTGGGTGGGACTATAAAAATGGGTGTTTTCGAGGGGGGAGGGATACTATTAAAAATATTTGATTCAGGACAAACTGCCTAAAGACAGAGCTGCCACAGCTCAAGGCTGGTGATCCTTCACTTACAAGTTATCTGAAACCAAACCAAAAGAGAACTTCTGTTTCACCAAACTGGCTAAGAAGTCAGACAAACAATTCCCACAGATACTCCTGTTCTCCTGCATCACCACCAGTAGCTCTCCTCATAGGGATGAGTGGTTATGAAAACCAATCTCAGCCAACAAAAGGTTCTTCCAAATCTTAAGAATTGGCCACATGCCCAGATCAATTTAAAACCCAGATCAATTTAAAACTCAAATAATTATGCTGTGCCAATCCATTAGCATCTGAAATCGAAAGGTTTATTTATAAAAAGAAAGGTTAAGAGTTGAAATTGTTAAAGGAATCAAATACATATAACAATGGTAAAGATCTTGGTTCATGGATATAGCAGTGATGGAATAAACTGCTGGCATAAGTTACGTTTCTGGAATACATCTGCAGCCTGGATAAGCCATTCAGTCCTTTGTCTAGAGCGTCAGTTTGTAGCAAAACAAAAGACAGAACTATATAGCACTTTAAAGACTAACAAGACGGTTTATTAGGTGATGAGCTTTCGTGGGCCGGACCCTCTTCTCAGACTAACACGGGTGTATCTCTATCACTATTCTCAGTTTGTAGCAAAGATCCTCTAGAAGTAAGAAGCAGGATTGAAGACAAATGTACGACCTTTTATATCTTCTGACATGTCGAGGGAATCCCGTTGTTATTGCTGTGGAGAAGTACAACAACAAGATGGTGTCCAGTCAGATGGACAAGTCATTTGTCCATGCATGACTCAGTTCCTTTACAGGTAGAAGCCATTGTTCCCATGCTCATCTGAACCTTGACAGGAAGGTTCATCAGGTGTAGATTGACATCTCTCAGCATCCCTTGGCAATCAAATACTTCTATTCAAGTTGAATAGTCCTTTCATAATACATTCACCAAGCCTCCGGTCGGTGTCTCGGGGGCTATGTCTACACTACAGGCTTCTTGCACAAGAACTTTTTGTGGAAGAGATCTTCCGCAAAATGTTCTTGTACAAGAACACGTCCACGCTGCCACATGCTTTTGTGCAAGAGATGTGCTTTTGTTCAAGAGAGTGTCCACACTGCCATGGATGCTCTTCCGCAAGAAAGCTCTTCACTGAATGGCCATCAGAGCACCTGTGGGTTTTTTTTGGTCCGTCCACACATGCCTTTGTGCACAAGAACTCTTGTGACAAAAAGCTTATTCCTCATAGAAAGAGGAATAACTCTTTTTCAAAAAGC
Organism: Pelodiscus sinensis; assembly: GCF_049634645.1. Classification (NCBI taxonomy): domain Eukaryota; kingdom Metazoa; phylum Chordata; order Testudines; family Trionychidae; genus Pelodiscus; species Pelodiscus sinensis. The sequence continues at coordinate 293,592,362 of NC_134711.1, read as the reverse complement.
CCTGTCTTCTGACAATCCATTGTACTTTTTCTTGTGCAAAAATGTGCTTGTAGTGTGGATGCTCCATGAGTTTTTGTGCAAAAACTCTGCAGTTTAGACATAGCCCCAGACATAAACATTTGAAATACAAGTACAAAGCCAATACTCATAACTTTCAAGACAAAAATAATACCTGTTTATAAATAGCATAATCATAACCAGTGAATTATAAGCTTTTCAAAGACCCCTCACTTGTCATACTTTGTACAAGATTTGTTGTACATATATAACATTGATTGCAACGGTGATCTATATGGTCGTATTTTAATCAGATAATGTTACAGGAACTACTCAGAGAGATTGCTATACACTGCAGACATTGCTGTACATGGTATTCTCCAGTGGACAGACCCATCAGAAGATAATACAACCATTCAGAAATCTGAATTTAGATTTGCAGAGTTTGTGACATCCTCCCTTCAAGGAGGAAGGGTCTTTAATGTGGGTAGAGGAGCAAGGACATTAATTCCGGCTGCAATGGGTATGAAGTGTGGCAAATTTTATAGCTGTCCCTGTGAAACATTCCCTCATCTCTTCAACTGCCTTGTCAATGCAGTGGTACTGACATTGGGCCAGTATTCCTACATTTTAAACCAGTGCCACCACGGAAGGTAGAAGCCACAAATGGGGAGTTTTTCTAAAAGGAACATCTTGGCTGACATCCAGCCGGTGCCAATGTAAGCATCTCACAAACCATGCTCCCAGTTCTGCACATATAGAGACAGCCGGGTTGTCAGGAGACAGGTGAACTGTTTCTTGTATGGTGTGTCTGGGAATTCTTTTGCTACATTTTACTCCTTCTTAAAGTGGGGAGTATGTCATCCATTATGAGAAGTCAATGGAGTGAACTGCCTTGGGACTCCTTAGAAAGATTTCATTCTCTTCTATTCAAGCACATGGCTACAGTATTAGTAGCTAGATCGGATGTGATTGAGAACCTTGGATCCCCACTGGTTCAAAGTGATAAGGGAGGGTTTTTATTTCTAGGAAATGCCAACAGAGATTTGGATAATGCTTTGCATGGCTCATTTGTCACAGAGGACAAGCATGAATGTACATAGCTGCAGAGCCAGGTTCAGAAACTCTCAGGAGAATTCTAAGTCTAGGGAGAGGCCCTTCACAGAAAAACCTTTTCATTTTTTATACAAGCACTTTAAAAACTCCTATTTTTAATTTTTTTTTAATCCTTGCACTGAGGAGTGTTGTGTTGCATTTCATAATCTATCTTTAAATAACCAAATATGAACGTTTTTAAGAGAAAACATTCTGAAATTTAAAGTGAGGACTATCAAGAAATATTGACAATCTCTTTCAAAATACTCATCAGCGGGTTGCATTTGTGTGATACAGATCCTCCTCTGTGCAAATCTACAGAGGGAAAAAGTCTGTTATAGTCCCCAGCCACTGAGCTTTGGCTTATTAGTCCGAGATCTTCATGCTTTTAGCTCTGGAAATCCAGATCCCCAGTGCCGTGGCCAAAAGAGTGGCCATCACAAAAGTGTAACCTTAGCCCTGTAGCTTAGGGTTGTAATATCTTCTATCATCTGCAGACAGGCACAAAGTGGGATCTATATGACATGCTTGCCAGTGGGTTACACAAAATTAAATTCATCCTCGACATAACTTCAATAGGATTGCACCAGAAGACAGTTGAACCAAATCATAATCACTTTTCAGAGTAGAATCTCACTTTAGATAGTTACCCATTTTTTATATTTGCTTCTAAGTGGCCAAGCAATTAATAATTGTAAATATAATGTTGCAGTGTATAGACTTCTAAACTGTTCCTGTGTGTTTAGATCACCTGTTATTACAGTCCATGTCTGTGTACTGTCCATCTTCTCATGCATATTCCATAAGCCTGATATTTAGTACTTTCAATGTTTATAGCCACACACCAATTATCAATCTGCATCCATCCTGTCATAAAATAGACCCACACATAGCTTTATCACAGGCCTAAAAATTCTCTTTAGTCTAATTTGTCCTATATGAAAATGCTGGGACTCTCTGCTTTTCTACATCTTCATTTCTCATTACATATAAATGGATCTGGAATCCATAAATAAACTGTCAGCCCTGAATATTGCATTCAATTACTGAGAGTTTGCTGCTGCTGTTCATATGGCACACATGCTGTGCATCCATGCTGTTTGTCTCAGCCAATCTGTCCTTTCTAAAGCAGGGCCAGTATTCAATCTAACTACTCAATTTGAGTGTTTTTGCTTTTGTTTCCTTTATATTCTCTGACATATCTCTAGCAGTATATTTGTGACTATGAAATTCTTTTATACAAGACTCTCCAGTCTTCTAATTATATTTTAGAAGGAAGGGTCTTCTTTAAAAGAATAATAGATCATTTGGATGTAACCATTAGAAATGGGGATGAAAGCCAGCTATAATAAAAAAGAGCTTGAAATGTAGCTGTGAAATTGTGACAGTAAGATTATGTGGTTACACAGGCACAAGCTGATGGCTCTCAATCAGCTAGGGCCAGATTGTGAACCTCTTGGCCTTGGGAGTTACTGTTCACTGCTTCAGGTGACATTATACTTAATGGGAGTACTCTTGGCAGTAACTGCCTACCAGCCTGCCTTACAGGGTCCCAATCAGGCTCTTAGGTCATAGGTCAGGAAGAAAGGCAAGAAGTCATTCTTGTTAGAGATTGATATTGGACTTCATTGACAGAGCCACGTAGATGAGTTTACTAGACATAGGGAAATGAAGCATCGATTTAAATAATCGCTGCTTCATTTACATCAAAATGGCTGCCATTCTGCTGGTTGGCAGCACAGCGGGGCAGTCTGGACGCTCCGCGGTCGACAACAGAAGCCTTTGTCGACTGCTCCAGTAAACCTCATTCCACGAGGCATAATGGAAAGGCTTCCGTTGTCGACCGTGGAGCGTCCGGACTACCGTGCTGTGTTGCCAAACAGTTGATCAGCACAGCGTGGCAGCCATTTTGAAGTAAATGATGTGGCAATTATTTAAATCGCTGCTTCATTTCCCTACGTCTAGTAAACTCATCTACATGGCTCCATCGACAGAGCCATATAGTCTAGATATACACTAAAAGCGTACTGTGATCAGGTGGGGACAGAGTATAAGTCTTCTGATCAGCAATTATTTCAATGAAAATGTTGCCTGAAATAGGATTTCAGAACCAGGTGTGAAAGGCATATGTCACCCTGCTGACATTATCACATGTGACTGGTGCTCTAAAAGGGTTAGACCCTATTTTGTGGGCTTATGTGGTATATAGATAGTAGAATCACAGAATCATAGAAGATTGGGGTTGGAAGAAAGACCTCAGGAGGTCATCTAGTCCTATCTCCTGCTCACATCCAGAACCCACACCAACTAAATCATCCCAGCCAGGGCTTTGTCGTGCCTGGTCTTAAAAACCTCCAAGAATGGAGATTCCACCATCTCCCTAGGTAGCTCATTCCAGTGCTTCACCACCCTCCTAGTGAAATAGTAAGGTATTTTCACCTTGTACCAGCTTTCTCTCAATTTAAGTAAAGTTCACTAAATGCAAAGAGGTGGGGGAATGGGCTTAGCCAAAAACATCATTTACATAACCTCCCAAGCCAAAATGAAACAAGAAAATGTGCTATGAAGGGAATGTTTCTCTCTGAAAGTGGTCAAAGTGCCGATACAAGGGACAGTGAACAACAACCAGTAGGTGTGTGGATTACATCATCACCCCTATTGTAAAAATTGTTCCAGCACCCCTGTGCAAACTCCTAACGAACCTATTGCTAAAATTATTCACTCTAATTCAACCCATTTGGCTACAAAGTCTTAGGGGTAACTATGTTAGATTGTAACTCAAAAAAAAAAAAAAGGTTAAAAAACAAGAAGTGGTCCTTTAGCACCTTGGGCTATATTTCGACTTTAGGCTTCTTTTGGAAGAAATCTCCCAAAAAAACTTCTTCCAAAGGAGAGCGTCCACACTGCCAAAGCTCATCGAAAAAGTGATCTGCTTTTTTGAAAGATAGCGTCCACACTGAATGGACGCTATCTCGCATGTAGGTGTAATTACTATGGACCGAGTGGACCAGGGCACCTGTGCTTTTTCTTCTTTCTTCTTCTTTCGAAAGAACTGCCTTTTTCCCATCCACACATGCCTTTTTCCAAAAGAGCTCTTTCAAAAACCCCAGCGCTAAAACGGATTGGCAGAAAATATGCAAATGAGATAACGACTCATGCAAATGAGTCCCTCATTAGCATATTTTTTGCTGAGAAAACTCGTAGTGTAGATGTAGCCTTAGTTAAAACAAAACAAAACACCTCAGTTTCCAGGGCTTTTGAAATCAATACAAGATGCAGTCCCTCTGTCACAAACCACTAAAGCTGAGAGACAAAAAGTGGGAATGGGACTCAAATCCTACACTCTACTACTACATTATACCAAAGTAAAAACAAAGCCAGAATCTATATTCCTAATTCAAGCAACTTTAAAGTGCTCCTGACACTATACCAAACAATAAAAAACAGCTTGTAGTCTACTGGGAGAAAACTGCAAAAACAGCAAGCTATAGATCATGGCACAGAAGTTGCAATCTATTAGGCATCAACATATGAAAACAGCAGGTGGACTTTTAACAAGTATATCAAAGGCTCAGTGATTACAGTAGAAACAGAAAGTGGGAGAGGGTACAATGAAAATCCCGTTAGGTCTGGCTTTGAAATCCACCTTTCAAGGATGAAATTTAATCTTAGGTACATTTCTCACTTTGTTTTTCAAAATATGAAGTGTGAGAAAGTCAAAACATTTTAAAACTAAAAAGTGAGAAATAAAATATACCTAACCTTGGTATAGAGAAAGAGACTGCAGCGACACCCTTCTAATTTCTGACAGCCTGACCCAGAAACAGAATTGGCCAATAATGGGGAATGATATGCTATAAACCCCATTGCCAATGTGAAGAGGGTAATAGACACACGCACACATTTGCTGTATTCATTTTGGCAAACTTGTAATGTCAGTAAAATTATTGAAAATGATACACTAATTCAGTGGCTAATTCTTTTATGTCCCCTTGAGATGTTGCACTGTATGTCTACGTCTACACTACAGGGTTTTTGCGCCATAATGGCCATTTTTGTGCAAAAACCTGCAGAGCATCCACGCCTCAAGTGCATTTTTTGTGCAAGAAAATTTACAGTAGAATGGCAGAACAGAGGGCTTTTTGCGGTATAGGTATACCTCTTTCTACAAGGAATAACTCCTTTTTGCACAAGAGTTCTTGCACAAAAAGGTGTGTGTGGACCCTCAACAGGGATTTCTTGCACAAAAAGAGAAAAAGGACAGGTGCTCTGATGGCCATTCTATTAATGGCAATCTGAACTTTTTTGCTCAAGAGCGTCCATGCAGTGCATCGCTTTTGTGATGCGCTTTCGTAGTGTGGATACGCTTTTGCACAAGAAGGTTTTCCGGAAGGTCTCTTGCGCAAAAAGCCTGCAGTATAGATATAGCCTATGTGATCATGTTTTCTGAGTATGCTACGTACCCACTTTTTCTGCTTTTTTTTAGTATTTTCTATTTAAGCAAGGTCTCTGTTATTTCCTTGCAAGAGTCTCAAAGTTCCTTATTCATGAGCCCTTCAAAAAGTAGTTGACATTTTTTCTCAGGCTTACAAACAACTCAGCTTCACACTCAATATCAAGAAAATGAAAGCGCTCCCTCAAAAGGTGTCTGCTCCCAACATTCTAAGCAATAAAGACATCCAGGAGAATATTGAACACTTCCTTCACCTCAGCAGCCATCTTTCACAGAAACCTGACATTGCTAAGGAAACTCAACACTGCCAGCAATGCACGTGTACAGTTTCTGGATGCTTGAGAAAAATTTGTCTTTGAAGATTGGGACATCAAGAATCAAACCAAGCTTCTCATATATCAGGTCATTATTTTCCATACTCTCCTGCATGGTGCCAAAACCTAAGCCATGCGCATAGAGAGCTCAAGATTCTTGAACAATATCAAGGGTGTCTATGCAAGATCTTCTGAATCAAGTGGGATAACCAACACACCAACATCAGTGTTGGGTTCCAAATCAAACCCTCCAGCACTGGAACTATGATAATCTGCCACCAGTTCTGTTGGGATGGTCATGTTCTTTGAGTGTCACTTCAAAGGGTAGTGATCAATGGCTCGATGTCTGGTTGGCAGTTGGTTTCAAGTGGAGTGCCCCAAGGATCGGTTCTAGGGCCGGTTTTGTTCAACATCTTTATTAATGACCTGGATGAGGGGATGGATTGCACCCTCAGCAAGTTTGCGGATGACACTAAGCAAGGGAGAGAGGTAGATACATTGTAGGGCAGGAATAGGGTCCAGAGTGACCTACACAAATTGGAGGATTGGGCCAAAAGAAATCTGATGAGGTTCAACAAGGACAAGTGAAGAGTTCAGTACTTGGGATGGAAGAATCCCATGCATTGTTACAGGCTGGGGATCGATTAGCTCAGTAGCAGTTTGACAGAAAAGGACCTGGGAATTAGCTAATGACATATTAGGGCGCATTAGGAAGAGCATTTCCAGCAGATATAGAGAAGTTATTATTCCCTTTTATTTAGCATTGGTGAGGCCACATATGGAGTATTGCATCCAGTTCTGAGCCCCCCTACTATAGAAAGGATGTGGAGACATTAGAGAGGGTCCAGCAGAGGGCCACCAAAATGATTAGGGAGCTGGAGCACATGACCTGTGAGGAGAGGCTGAGGGACTTGGGCTTATTTAATCTTCAGAAGAGAAGAGTGAGGGGGGATTTGATAGCAGCCTTCAACCTCCTGAAGGGAGGTTCCAAAGAGGATGGACAGAGTGTGTTCTCAGTAGTAACAAATGGCAGAACAAGGAGCAATGGTCTCAAGTTACACTAGGGGAGGTCTAGGTTGGATATTAGGAAAAACTATTTCCTAGGAAGGTGGTGAAGCACTGGAATGGGTTACCTAAAGAAGCGGGGGAATCTCCATCCCTAGAGGTTTTTATGTCTTAGTGTGACAAAGCCCTGGCTCCGATGGTTTAGTTGGAATTGGTCCTGCTTTGGGCAGGGGGCTGGACTCGATGACCTCCTGAGGTCTCTTCCAGCCCTAGGATTCTATGATTCTATGATAATTGTCTCTGAAGTGTATGGAGTGACTGGCATGATGGGACTACCTATGATGGCATGTGTCCGATTAGCCTCTGCCAATCACAAAATTATGCAATGGTTGGAGATGGAACACTAGATGGGGAGGGCGCTGAGTTACTACAGAGAATTCATTCACATGTATCTGCCTGATGGGTCTTTCTCACATGCTCAGGGTCTAACTCATTGCCAGTTTGGGGTCAGAAAGGAATTCCCCTCCCATTCAAACTGAGAGAGACTATGGGGGAAGGTATTCCCTTCCTCTGTTGCATAGCATGGCAAATGGGTCACATACAGGTTTAAAACTAGTGTAAATGGTGAATTCTCTGTGACTTAAAGTCTTTAAAACATGATTTGAGGACTTCAGTACTCAGCCAAAGGTTAGGGAGCTGTTTCAGGAGCTGGTGAGTGAGGTTCTGTGGCCTGTGGTGTGCAGAAGGTCAGACTAGATGATTACAGTCATCCCTTCTGACCTTAAAGTCTATGAGTCATGTTCTCACAACTGAGCCATGGCTCCCAAGTGAGGGCTGCGCAAAAAAACAAAAGCTCTTCAAAGATACCCTCAGAACCAACATGAAAAAGTTCAGTGTTGATATAAACTCATAAGAAACCCAAGCTCAACCAATCAAAATGGAAAAGGGCCTTGTGGCAAGGATTCTGATACAGGTTGAAACTCTCTAATCCAGCACCCTTGAGACCTGGCTGATTCTGAACGAGAGAATTTTCTGGACCATAGGAGGTCAATATTGTCTAGCAGCATTACCAACACATCCATTGCTTAGTGGGCTGTTAGAGGAGATTTAGGGGTAAATTAGAGCTAAATAACAGCACAGAACACTGAGAGCCAGGACTGGTGGCTGTAAACGAACTTTATGGGACTGTGGGAAACCTGGACACACTCATGATAAGTTGACATCTGGCTAATTAAAATCATGCTGGCCCACGGATGTTGCTGGAGCAGAGAATACTGGAGTAGAGAGGTTCAACCTATATTTCAAGTTCCTACAATGATAACAGGAAACAGAGAAACAGGGAAGGAAGAAAAATGAGGCATAGACTGACTCAACAATCCACTTCTACACTTTCCACTGTGAAGTGTCTGCCTCAACAGCAACAAGATCTGTGGCTCCTGGATCGGTCTCATTAGCAGCTTGTGGGTCCACCATCATAACTAGATAGCATTGTTTGGAGGACGATCATCCTCAAGATCTCAGGGATTGCCAACAATGGCAATGTGTGCGAAGCCCAGATTTTGAAAGGAAATTCACTATTTCAAACTTTTGAAGTCACTGACGTCTTCTCTTTCATTGACCTCAGTGACACTACTTGGAGTTGTGAGTTACAATCTATGTAAAAGGTATCGGAATTGGTCAAAACAAATTCACTCCAAAACCTTTCAGTTGTTCTTGATACTTTTCTTAGTTCATTGTGTTTCTTCAAAATACTGAAATGCCAAGGAAAATAGACACTTACAACTAAAAGAAAACCCTTTGTATGAAAAAGCTATTTTTCATCAAGACGTTTTTAGAAGAAAAAATGTTGACTAACTGTAATGAAAATCCAGGACAGTTCTCAGTACCCTCAACTTGCATGGAACTGCAGTTAAGCTAGGGAAAGTTGAAGGCTTTTAGTGCTGCATCCCAAGTCCTCGAAACATCACATAATGGGTCTTTTATTAATGAATTTACTCTCTCTGCACTATTGTCTCCTTGCTTTATCTGTAAATTACATATTTATTGTCCAGGCACCCTTCAGCTGCAATCGATTCACCTTGACATTTGCTGCCCTAATCACCTCTCTCTCTGCAACTCTTGATTGACTGTAATCTTTTTCTATTTGTTTCTTGGATTGCCTCCTCCTTTCCCAGATCAGTCTGTGGTATTTAATTTCACCCTCTCACCTTTGTGCAATAATTCCTGAATCCACATTAGCTGCCTTTTGTCCTTTGCATCATTCTATTTTTCCGAGAAACTGTCATTTCTTCAGTCATTTATCATAGCAAGCCAGATCCTCCGTGGCTGTAAATTTGCATTGCTAAATTGATTTCCATGAGCTGCTCTTATTTACACTAGCACAGGATCTGGACCCCAGTCTGCAGAGGCTTCCGTATAATCCCTCTGGAACTGTTATCTGCTCTCTTCCTGTTTGCTACCAATACTGTGCTTACTCCCAGGTCTTCATATGTGACTCAACTCCAAACCCTTGCTATAAACAGTGAGTCACTGCTCTTATAGTAGTGCAGTGTCTATTTTTACAGAGTGGGCAAGTAATTTTATATGAGAAAAAAGGGGTCTTCTCTTTTTACAAGAGGCAAGCAAATATGTGTGTAATCCAGAGGCACAGAGACCTCTGGAAAGAGATAGTGAAATCTGCTCTGCAGCCTTAGCTGAGAGGCAGGTAGCTTTTATCTCATGTGTTAGAGTCACATGGCTTTAGCGCCTAAGGTCATAGATTCTATTCCTTCTGTCTATGACCTTGGTCTGGTGACTTTACATATGGATCTTGTAGATTCCAATCTCTTAGCATCTTACATTTGTATTTGGGGAAACCTAGACAAGCTTTAGACTGGAGATGAAATCAAAATATTTATAGCTATTCTAATCTAACTCAAACACTTCTTACAGCTTGGACAATCAATAGATTGAACAGATTTGCCAGCTCATTGGAGCCCAGTTCTGGAGACAGCAGACTCTCTGCTGCTGGGTACATTTTTTCTGGGAAAATTACAGTGGATTTTTTGCTAAGAATGAGCAATTAGAGCTTTTCACAAATGAGCAGAAAAGCACTTTGCAGCCCTGATGGGAGTGGTGATGTTTTTAAAGCATATTTGGTAATAACAAAAATGACTGCACTATCGTTTCCCCACTTCTTTTCAGGTAAAAAGAGCCAACTTCTCCATTTTATTCAACACTTGTTCAGACGCAAAAGGCTTTTGAACAAGATTGTATCCAACACCACTGTGTGCTAAGAAAAAGGCAACACTATAGTTTTGACCACACGGCTGCACCAGGTTATAAATGGAGTAAGATTTTCTCTTCCCCCTATGCATGGTCCACCAATACTTTAGGTCCAGGGACACAGAGTTACTGGACAATGTACCACCCACATGACTTCCTCCATTGTGAGCAGTGGCCAGGGAATGGCTGGCAACTTGACTTTGCCCCCTCCATATATCAGTCAGTGGAAATAAGCTAGCACATGGAAGAGAGGGGTTGCAGTTTGTAGTTTGTTGCAGGTGTAGGCCATCATAAAATAGGGATAAAGAGAGTTACAGAGAAATGTGGCTTCCAAGGGGCACATTTTTATGGGCGGTGTCTTCAGCATGCAATTTTGTCCTGGGTGATGGTGGGTGACTCTGGTGTCTAATGCTTAGAACATAACACTCTAAAATAGTTAGAAGTTTAGGGCCATATGTCAGACTGGGCCTGATCCAAAGCCCATTGAAGTAAAAAGCAAAGATGCCTATTAACTCAATAAAGCTTAGTGAGGCCCAAGTCACTTACTCTATATGGGTATGTCTACACTACCCTCCTAATTCGAAGTAGGAGGGTAATGTAGGCATACCGCACTTGCAAATGAAGCCCGGGATTTGAATTTCCCGGGCTTCATTTGGATAAGCCGGGCGCCGCCATTTTTAAATCCCGGCTAGTTCGAACCCCGTGCCGCGCGGCTACACGCGGCACGGAATAGCTAGTTCGTGGAATGAGGAGTACAGCTAGTTCGGATTAGGAAGCCTAATCTGAACTAGCTACTCCGTGCCACTTGTAGCCGCGCTGCACGGGGTTTGAACTAGCCGGGATTTAAAAATGGCGGCGCCCGGCTTATGCAAATGAAGCCCGGGAAATTCAAATCCCGGGCTTCATTTGCAAGTGCGGTATGCCTACATTACCCTCCTAGTTCGAACTAGCGGGGTAGTGTAGACATACCCTATGACATTAGATGAACAACTTTCCATCTCAGTTTACCCCTCTGTGGGCTTGTCTATTCTTGAAACACTACAGTGGCACAGCCGTGTTTCTGTAGTGCTTCAGTGTAGACATTACCTACAGTGAAGGGAGTGGTTCTCCTACCAGCATAGGTACTCTACCTCCCTGAGAGGCAGTAGCCAGGGCAGTGGACGAATTCTTCTGTCCACCTAGCACTGTCTACAGCAGGGGTGGGTTGGCTTAACTACATCACTCCAAGGTGTGTATTTTTCACACCCCTGAGTGACATAGATGGGTTGATCTAACTTTTTAGGGTAGACCAGAAAGAGTTAATGTATACCAGGAAGAGGATCAGTTAACTAGATAGGCCACAGCTGAGGGGAATCAGGTGGCTCAAGTAATCCCTTGAGTGAATGAGGGAACACAGCTGCAGAGGAATAAGCTGGGCTATGTTTATAAGAGAAGGAAGCTGATAATAGAGGGGGCTCTAGGGAAGTAATCTGCAGTCCCTCCCTGGAAGAAGGGACTTTGGATTGGCAAATCCAGATGGGAGGGTAGGAGGAGCCAGAAAGCTAGGAAAGGTTCGGGGGAAGAATAGCATGCAGACCGTGGCCATTGATCCGAGAGTCTCTCAACTGGAACCTGGTTCCCCTGCCAGCCACTGCAGAAGTGGCACTGGATGGGCAGTGAATGGGAGGACTGCCTGAGCCCATTTGTGAGGAAAGACTGTGATACCCTTAAGAGGGAAACACATACAGTCACCTGGCTGGAAGACTAACTCATAAAGAGGAAGCCACAGCTCCTGAACCAATAGGGGCCGCAGAGCAACAGAGGATACTGTATGGAGAGACTGTCAGAGAAGGGTGCAGTATATGGAAGAGGCTACTCCCCAGAGCTCCCAGGAGGAGGCACCCTACCAGTGAATGGACCCTGAGACACTGAATCACAGGTAGATCCATGGATCCTAGTCAAGGGAGTCTTGAGTTTCTCTTGGGTCTTGGGAGGCAGATTAGTACCGTGAGTCCCACATAAAACTCACTGTATATTACAAGGAGCACGAATTCATAAGTAGTTATTTATGGCTTTGAACTGACTGGAGCAAAGCCACTATATCCCAAAGGTTTAACAGCTATTATTTTTCAGAGATACTATTATATAACTAGATTTATAAAATAACACAATGAACTCCAAGGATTTCAAAGCATTTTTCCAGACATTCATTATGCTTCACAATGTTCTTGAGGTCTTCATAAGGCAGCTTGCCACTGTGTCACCAGGAGATCAGCAGTGCAAAATATCATTTCCTGAATACGTGGGTGCAATGGAAGGTGAAAGTATCACATTTATCGACAGGAGTATATTTTTCCAGCAGGTTTGCAATTAAACTGCAACCAAGTTAATGACTGTGGTTTCCCTGCTGTTTTGCATGGCATGTTTTGAAACTTTTAAGATACTATTACTGGGTTGTTTCCGCCATATTGTCTATTGTTTGGGTTGATAGTATGTTGTTCTCTGTGCAGAATAGGAATTGTTCCTGCAGGAGACAACAGTTTGATGAATCACAGAGAAGACTAAAATTGTTGCAGGTCCTGATCCTGCAAGACTTATGCATATGCTTACCTTTGTTTAGCCTGAGTAGTCTGATTTACCACAATGGGACCACTTACATGTGTCCAGACTACATCATTTTTCTTGAAAAAGGTATGTAAATTAGAGCCTCGTCTAAACTGCCATTTTTCTATCGAAAAGCCCCATTTTGAAAAAACCGCGGCCGCCATTATGCAAATAAAGCATGGGAAATTTAAATCCCAGCTTCATTTGCAATTTCGAAGTGTCTAATTTACATCCCTTTTTTGAGAAAAGGGATGTACTCTAGACACAGCCACAGTGTGCAAAGTTAAACATGTGAAAGTCTTTCCTAATCAGGGCCTATGTTTAATAAATTCAGGGTCACTCTTTAAAGATTAATGTATCTTATCTTAATAAAGGAACCTGGAAAATATCAACTCCTGGCATCAAAGGACCTCCACGGCCAATCTCTTTTTTGAAAAGAGAAAATATATTAGTTAGGTGCTAAAATAAGTCTGTGTTCTTTAGACTCAATTGTTAGTATGTGGGTTAATTAACTGGTTGAGTTTGTTTCACATCATTAAAAGAAATCAAATGCTGTACAAAAAGCCAATGCAACTTTAAAACTACAAAATTAAAGGAAATTGCTAAAGAAAGGTCAACAGAATTCTTGTCTATTTCATGTGATAGATAACTAGCTGAGAAGTAACCTTGCTTTTGCTTGTTTTCTTTGGATAATGTTTATATTCATATAGAAAGGGAACAGAAATTGGTACAGGAATATACTGGAGTATGAATTCTTTCTCTAGTCATGAGCTTGCTTTTTGGGAACTGGCTCACTGAGAAAAATGGGAAAATAAAATACATGTATCATTCAACTGCTACATGCTTTTCACAGATGGGGATTTAACAGCACAGCACTTTATCAAGCAAAGGGAAGGATCTTTGTGGCAACAACTACTGAAGTGTTATAGAGTGTGTAATCCTCTAGAGTTATCAAGACACAGCAGTCATGGAAAAATAGAAAATTCAAAAGCTGAAACCAAGGCCATGTTCACACTGGTTGAGAAAATCAATGCAAGATATACAACTCCAGCTATATGAATTGCATAGCTGAAGTCAACATAGCTTGTATTGATTTTCTGGGGCAGTACCACAGTGGGAGGTTGATGGGAGAAACTCTCCCATAGTCTTCCCTTACTCCTCATGACTGCAAGGGGTTCCAGGGGTTGATGAGGGTGTCCTCAGCATTCAATTTAGTAGGCCTTTTCCAGACCTGCTAAATCAAATGCTAAAAGATCAATCTCTGGAGCACCAATTTTCCTGGAAGTGTAGATGTCCCTATGTGTGCTGGGAAAGCTGCTGCATCCCATGACTTGAAGAGTTTACAGCTTTGTTCAATGGCTTTTACTGCTATAAAAATTGTTCCAGCACCCCTGTGTACAGTGGAGCAGTCCTTCTAGAATTATAGTACCCCACCTAAAATTGTGACCTTAATTAACATTGATCTTAATATAATATATTACAATACTATATAGATAAATAGTTCTCAATTGCCTCTACTTTTCAGTACCTTTAGGTTGTTGAAATCATTCCTATCATGACACCAAGTACGTGAATCACAGAAATCAAAGATATAAAATATTTACTCTGCCACTGGCTTTTCCCCTACCAGTGCAAGTTAGTCACTGTACGATAGTTCTTTGTTTATGTTTAATAAATAGTCTACTGTGTATTTTTGTATACATTTCTTAAATAAACTAGATTTCACTGTTTGAATGAAATATTTAAAGTGCTGTTCTCCCTTCTCCTGAATGGCAATTATCTCGTTTTCATTCCTCCCAAAGGAACTGCAAGCAACATATTTAAAATTAATAAAAGGAAATACTTTTAATAGAATTTATAATTAGCCAATGGAATGCACTGCTGAAAGAAATCACTCAAAGCTCTTAAGAGGATTTTGTTATTCATATGGATATTGTTAGTGACAATAGCTGCTTATTATTTGTTTCTAGTTAAACCTAACTGGCATTTTTCAGACATAACAGGCATATTTCTTGCTCGAGTCATTTATAATGTAAAAGACAAAATAAACACACATAGGAAAGAGGTGTAATATATTGCTCATAGCGATAGCTGATCATATTAGGTATTATCATTTTTAAACATAATGAATGATTTTATTAGTTTATCCCGAAGTATTCACACCCTAGACTTACTTCACTGGCTAATGACCTAATTATGCTGGAATTAGGTCTTCAAGAGAACAAAAAAAGAAGAATGGTAGTTTTGTAAACCAGTTCAGAAAAAGCCTGGCGAGTGGAGTAGAAGAAGAGATGGAAATATTTGTGGGGGCACCAAAGCATTATGAGTAAAGTGAAGAAGTTGGGGTTGATCTGAAAAAATACAAAAGTGGATAGACCAGTGTTTCCCAATTTTATTTGGCCACGGAACTCCTAAAGTTGCCTTAAAAAAAAAAGGTCCCTGCCACGTTTCGTTGAGCAAAAAGAAAAAAGCCCTCGCCATGGCTCTGTCTCTTTAACAGGGGGCGGGGAAGTGCTGGCTCTTCACGGAACCCTTGCTTTCGCTTCGCGGATCCCCAGGGTTCCCCGGAGCACCAATTGGGAAACAGTGGGATAGACAGTGATAAGCTAGTGCAGGGCCTTGGAGAACAGGAAGGTTGAATTTAATGCTGTGTAAGAGGGAACCAAAGGAGGGGTTCAAAAAAGATAATGATGTGATCAAATCATCAGACTAGGAATATGATCTTTGCAGCAGCATTTAGTAGGGGGGTTAGCATGGATGTCAGGGAGGCAAGATTAGAGCAAGTTACATTAAACAAAATGGGAGAGAGTGGATTTTGACCATATGGATAGAACTAACTGACAGATCTTGAAACGTTAGGACTCAGCTGAAATACTGTGTCCAGTTTTGATCTCAAATGAATAAAAAAGATGTAGAGAAACTGAAAGGGATCCACAGATGAACTACAAAGTTGTTGAAAGGAATGGAATGAAAACAATATGAACAAAGGCTGGAGGAAGTGGGTGTATTTAGTTTTGAAAAACAGGAGATTGAAGAGGGGACACGACAATTGTCTTCAAATATTTGAAAGGCTGCCAAAAAAGAGCTGGATAAAAGTTTTTCTCTTGCCACAGAGGGCAGGTGGTTCAAACGACAGCACAGAGTGAGAGCAGTGGGATAATGGAACTGACTGCCAAGGGAGGTTGTGGAGGCTCCTTCACTAGAAGTTTCAAATGAGGCTGGATAGCCATCTGTCCTGGGTGGTTTAGACAAAGCAAAACCTGCGTATTGTCATGGGGCTAAACTAGATGACCCTTGCAGTCTCTGTTAACCCTGTGAGTCTATGTAAGTCTATATTTTGGAGGAAGCTGTGGTATAGTGCAGATATGTCTTGGATTTGTGGAGTAAGAGAGAAGGAGGTGTTAAAGATTATTCCCATTTTATGAGGATGAGTGGTGGGAAGGCTAACGCTATTGTCTGCCCTGGGAAAAGATTGGAGAAGAAAAAGAGTTTAGTTTGGGCCATATTAAGTTTGGGTTGATGGCAAGATGTTCAGGAGTTGATTGAGCAAACCACATCTTGATGCCATAATTATCATTATAAAACTAGCAAACAAGAAGTGGTTGGACTGAACTGGTATACTCCACTGGTACGGTTGGTACCATCGCAGGGTATAACTATGTGTGTCAGGCACAATTAGTCTTTAGTTTGTAATGTAACCCACCCCTTTGGGGTTTGTCAGCTCTTGGGGAAGCTTTGTAATCAGTGTTTCAAGGGGAGAAAGGAAACTGAGGAACAGTCCCACTTCATTTTTCAGTCACATACAGTTCACTTTTAAAAAAGAAATGTCTTTCCTTCTAATGTACATATTCCTGTGGAACACCTTAGGAATCCTGTAGCTGTGCCATTTCGAGACTGCTTCTACTGTATTTTAAGTGTAAATATTTCATTCCCATTACTCTTTCTTGCATAGCTAAATTTTGCATTTCACTGGCATTGGCATTGTCAAGTCTGTTACATTTTGCCACAGGTCATCATTAGGTTGCTAGGAAACTCAGCTTACCTCAGGGCTCAGGACTCAGCACACTTCATGGATCTGTTAGGAATAAATCTTTTGCAGGGATTATCTGCTTGATATTAGTGATGCCATATTTTATCCAGCATGTGGGAAATGACAGCAACTGAGCTATCTCATCAGTCACACAGTGCTTGGTGGTATAAATTCACCAGCATATTAAATTTGGTGAAAAGAACAGGGGATTTCTCTGCCCTGTTAATAGTGTAATCACCAGTCGAGACATTTGTTAAGTTCTCTTATGTTAGCAAGAATAAAATTAATCATAATGATAATGGCAGAAGCTGGAAACGGGCGATGGGGGATGGATCACTTGATGGTTACTTGTTCTGTTCATTCCCTCTGGGGCATCTGTACGGATGACAAGTGAAAGCCCAGCTGGGGAAACCAAGCCCCAGCCCCACCCCTTCTGCCAGAGGGCCCACCCCTAAAGTCAAACCCCGCCCACCCCAGCCCTATCCTTCCTGGCCACATAGAGAGCCAGGGCTGCCATGCTGTGGCCTGACCCAGCCCTCCCAGGCAGCCAGGGGGAGCCGGGCTGCTGTGCTGTGGCCCTAGCCTTTCGTGGAAGCAGCCCCAACCAAAGGCGATCAGGCATGTAGGCTATTTTGGGAAGGCTGAGGTTTCCCTTGCCTACGTTACTGACCACCCATGGGCATTCAGCACTGGCCACTGTCAAAAGACAGCACACTGGGTTAGATGGACCTTTTCCCTGTTCTTATGCTTTTACTGCATGTGTCACTGGGGAGCCTAACTTTCTTTCATCTTTAAATTCATTTTAGAGGCTGGTGAACTCCTAATATTCAGTGCTTTTCATATGCTTTTATTAAATGTATCGGAGTTTGTTTGGATGTGCGGTTGTTTTGATTTTAGTAGTTAAGACAGGAATCAAGCGTGCCTTCACATACAAAGATGACTCATGATATGATGATGATAATTATGGTATTTATTATAACGTGCAATATGAAAACTGTATATTTTACATTGCACCTTTTGTCCCAAAGTATTTTACTATTGACTAGATTCAGGGTGGCCTGTTCAGGTGGTGTATGACGGAAATAGCTCTCCAATACAGCCTTGGGGAATCTAGTCTACAAGCTGACAGTAGTACTCCTTGGGTACCAGAGACTGTTCAGCAGGCTTATTAGTACTTCACAATTCAAAAAATGGCCAGATATGTTGAAGTGGCCAGGTCCTGGTCTGATAACAGGTGCTTATAACATGTGTATATACTGCGGGTTAGATAAGCACCACAGTGCTCTTTACAGCAGCACGTGTCAGGAGTGTTATACTGCCTGGTTCTATCCTATACTTCAGAATGCCTCAGAGCACCTCAGTGGAAATATCTTGCCACTTCCCTCCCACACACTGTCACCACTGGGACAAATCAAACAAAACAACCGTAGTGCAGCTTCTGGGGGAACAGGTTCGTCAGAAACGATATACATTTGCAGTGTGTATTATGCTGTGCTATTTTAATGCATGTTCTAGTCTCTCTGAGTGGGTGAAGTAGAATAAATTCAAATTTTTGCTCAGGTTAACACAAAGGTCACCAAACCTAAGATGTTTTGCCACATAATGCAATTGTATTGATAACCTCTGGAATATGGCCTGCCAGCTAAGGGTAAGCGATAGCTTGGGATCTCATCCTGAAGAGGAGATGTCAGAAGTGGGAGAACTGCACAGAGAAAAGCCCCGTGTTCTGAAGTTTATCCCCACCATGAAGAGAGAAGGGGAGAAATGGCTGTTTGTTAATATCTACCACTCTCCTGCTACCTATGCTCTGGGATGGCACATGTGCTGTTCTGGACAGGTATTGTGAGAAGTTGGTACTATGACAGTGACACAAGAATCATCACATCACAATTTAACTTCCTCACATCGAGCCCCAAAGAAATTGACATCTGAGTAAATGTCAGCCTAGGATTAAGTGAAATCAGGTGAGATGGGATTTTCCCCTAAAAGACAAAAATTACTCCACCCTTGTACATATTTAACCCTAGGGTGTACATTGCAGTAAGCCTTTCAAAAATACTTTGTTTCCTGTTGAAATTTATATCCATTCCTAACCCCACAAAATGTAGCTTAATATACACTTTTCACCCAATAAAATAATAGCGGAAGCCTTCTCATATATAAAAGGCTCTGATGTACTTTCCTGTTCAGATTGGATTGTCTGGGAATGGAATATACAGTCTGAAGCTTAAATGTCTGAGAAGTGTGTTTTTGTGTATCGATGTTCAAAACAAAATGATGAAGTGATTTCAGTCAGGCAAGCAGTTGTCTTAAAGATACAGAAGCAGTAATGGTTCCAAATACATTTCTGCGAAGTTTAAATGAAACAACTATTACATAGACTAAGTTCTTCCATTCCTAGGAATGTAGAATGAAATTCTGTCCTCATTATAATCCATGGGAGGCGTACCATTGACTGCCATGAAATTAGGATTTCACCTAGAGACTTTACAGATGAAAAAAACAAGCTTTTAGACCAGACGTGTTGTTTCCCCAACATTCAGGCTATGCTGTGTCTTAGGGTGTGTCTAGACTACTGAGTTTTGTCGACAAAAGTGGACTTTTGTCGACAAAACTATACTAGCGTCTACACTACTGCTGAGTTCTGTCGACATAACGTCGACAGAACTCAGCAGTTTTGTCGACGCTGGTATACCTCATTTTACGAGGCATAACACCTTCTGTCGACAGAGTTCTGTCGACAGAAGGTGTTATTGCCTGTAGGGTTGCGTCTAGACTACAGGGTTCTGTCGACAAAGCAGCTTGCTTTGTCGACAGAACTCAATGTGTCTGGACGCTCTTTGTCGACAGAAGTTTTGTCAACAGATACTGTCGACAAAACTGTCGACAAAACCCAGTAGTCTAGACGTACCCTTAATTTGAACCCATTGCTCTTGTTTAGAATCTTGTGCACTTCACAAGTTAATTCCTGCCCTTTTTGTGTTAATACATCTAAAATACCTATCCCTCAGGTGTCCCTTAGATACGCAATACATACTTATCACTTAGGGTACGTCTACACTGCAACACTATTTCGAAATAACTAGCGCTATTCCAAAATAACTTAGTCTGCGTCTACACAGCAGGCAGTTATTTTGAAATAGTGTCAAAATACTGTCAAGCTGGAGGACTTTTTACTCCAACTCCTGTAACCCTCATTGTACGGGGCATAAGGGAAGTCGGAGGAAGAGTGCTCTATTTAAAAAGCGCTGTGTAGACTCTTCCTATTTCGAAATAAGCTATTTCAAAATAAGATACGCAATTGACATAGTTCAATTTGTGTATCTTATTTTGAGTTAAGCCCCACAGTGTAGACACATACTTATTGACCTCTAATCCAGGGGTCTCAAACTCCTGGCTCACAGGCCATCCCAGGCCACAGCAGGAAGTATGGGAAGGTGGAGGTGGGGGAGGGGAGTTGACCACTGCTCTTGCCCTATGCCAGGCCCTCCCAATAATCCCTGAAGTCACATCCTTGGGAATGGGATGCCATGGGGGAGAGAGTGGGGTAATGGCAGGAAAGGTCAGAGCTTGGGGAATTGCTCCAGCCCGGGATAGCCTGTGTGCCTGGAATTTGAAACTCCTGCTCTAATCATTCCCTCACAATCCCCATTTTTGTTGTTGCCTGAAACATCAACAATTTGCCAAAATCTTTCTGCTAATGTAGAGCCTGGGATGAACACAACAGCAGGTGGAAATTGTGCAGATTACAAAGACTGAGCATGTGGCAAATAATAAAAGGGATAGGTCCGTGATACAATGCAAACTAAAGCATTTGGAAAACTGGGTACAAGCATTTGAATACAGTTAAATATAAATGTATACACTCACATGGGCCATACTTATAAGTCAGAGGACTCTGTCCGGGGAAACAGTGACTGAAAAAGTTTTTGGGGATTGTGGTGAATTATCAATTGTCTAGGAATTCCCAGGGTGATGAGAATGGGCTCATGAGATCCTAGGAGGCATGAACAGGGGAATCTCAAGGAGTAGTAGAGGAATTCTTTTACTGCTGTATTAGACACTGGTGTAATCATTGCTGAGACACTGTGTCTGCATCTGGTATTCACAATTCAAGAAGGATGTTGAAAAATTGGAGAAGATGCAGAGGAGAGCTGCATAAATCATTAAATGGTTAGAAAAAACCATGTGTTATACTGATAGACCCAAGAAGCAGCATCTGTTTAGTTTAACAAAGAGAAGGGTAAGAAATGACTTGATCACACTATATTCTTACCCAGGAAACAATAATTGGATGTCTAGCTCTTCAATCTAGCAGACAAACATATAACACAGTCTAATGGCTGGATGCTGAAGCTAGATAAGCTTAGACAGAGACAAGGTATGCATTGTTTTAACAAAGAGGATATTTAACCCCTGGAACAATTTACCAAGAGTCAGGTGGCTTCTCCCTCACTGGCCATTCTTAAATTAAGATGTGCATTACAGTCTGGATCGCCCTGGTCTGGCACTCTTGGGGTGTGTCTAGACTACATGCCTCCTTCGACGGAGGCATGTAGATTAGCCAGATCGGAAGAGGGAAATGAAGCCGCGATTAAAATAATCGCGGCTTCATTTAAATTTAAATGGCTGCCCCGATCTGCCGATCAGCTGTTTGTCGGCAGATCGGGGGAGTCTGGACGCGATGCCCCGACAAAGAAGCCTTTCTTCATCGACACAGGTAAACCTGGTTTCACGAGGCTTACCTGTGTCGATGAAGAAAGGCTTCTTTGTCGGGGCATCGCGTCCAGACTCCCCCGATCTGCCGACAAACAGCTGATCGGCAGATCGGGGCAGCCATTTAAATTTAAATGAAGCCGCGATTATTTTAATCGCGGCTTCATTTCCCTCTTCCGATCTGGCTAATCTACATGACTCCGTCGAAGGAGGCATGTAGTCTAGACACACCCTTAGGGTCTGACTGGTCCCAAACCAGGGAGTTTTCATACTTGGGAAGATCAACAGGCCCCCTTCCACCAGCCTGGCTGGGTTCCCAGCTGCTAGCCCCCCTAGTGCTACCCTGCAGGGTGGCCAGCCCCACTGCTGCTGGCACAGCCAGATTTTCAGCACCCAGACCCCCTGCCTTTGGCTCAGCTGGTTTCCTGGCAGGTCTTCCAACCATCGGCACTTCTGTCACCCAACTCCTGGCCAGTGGCTCTTGGATCCAGGAATATCTATGGTCCTACTGAGCCATGGATGTTGCTGGACCAGAGAGTCACAGATTAGAGAGATTCAACCTGTAGTTCAAAAGGAATTATTTTGAGGAAAGTCTCTGGCCTGTATTATGTAAGAAGTCAGATTAGGACATCACAATGGTCCCTGCTGGTCTTGGAATCAACTGAGATTCGTGAAGCCATGCTTATTCACGTGAAGGATTAGGCCCAGATAATGGGGGAACTCTTAGCTCTATTGAAGTCATTGATTTCAGTCGGGATGTGATTTCATGTAGTGTTGTGGCAGTAGAGCCATAGAAAGAGAATCTGAACTTGGCTCTGATACACGATATTTGGGCAACATGTCGCCCCTTGCAGGCATATTGTGTTCTAAACTGACATCAGATTTGCTGCCCGCAATCACTACAAGATCTTTTTTCAGCAGTACTGCTTTGCAAACTGTGTTGTCTGCCTGAATATATGTGTTTTAGCTTATTAGTGTTGACTTCAAAACAGTAGCATTACACTCTTGCATGTTCTTTTCTATATGAAATCCTTTTCAACTGAAAAATAGTTGACTGGATCTGCTTTGGCAAATGTCTAATATCTTCTATTTGAGACTAGGAATTGCATGTGACGCCACTGAAAATCACCATGGGAACCTTTCTTATTCAAATCTCCTGTGACAGAATCATTTACACGCAGGCACCATGGTATAACAAAACATTGTTCAATCCTAAACAATATAATGTTATAATACAAAATTCAGCTGCGATTTTAAAACATAATAGATCTCAGTAAACCTATGAGATTGCATAAGCAGGTGATAAAAGTAAAATACTGAATAAGTCACATAAATTACAGAAAAAGGAAGGAATCTGAGAATATTTAAAATACATTATAAATACTTCTTAGAGTATACCATGCACAGCTTCCACCCTGGAACTTGCCAAACTCTTTTTAAAAAATCAATTTATCCCCTTAATTTGCCAAGCTGTTTTTAAAAAAGATATCTGACAAAATATTTGAAATGTATATAAGCAAACAAATCTATAACATTTTTTTTTCAGACATCTCTAGTATTTATGCATTTAGCATAATCTCTATTTAATGAAAAAATATAATAAATTACACCAAGTTATTAAGATTATAATTTATACTGTTTGAAATATTTTAGCTGCACATGTCCTCATCCCTTTTTGTGTGCCCACATGTCTATTTTCATCACATTGATTGGACCAGATCCCCCTTTCACTTGCAGTGTATGAATGGGGTTTCTCGGAGATTGTGTGCATTTGACCCATTATATATTGTTACTCATTCTGGGCCTGCATCTTCATTGCCTTTCACCTTGTATTGTCATTTACGTATGTATAGGGCTCTACCAAATTCATGGCCATGAAGAAAGTGTCATGGACCAATGAAATCCTGTTTCCACATCCTCCCCATTTCCATGAAACAAAAGACAGGACTATGCAGCACTTTAAAGACTAACAAGATGGTTTATTAGGTGATGAGCTTTCGTGGGCCAGACCCACTTCCTCAGATCAAATTGTGGAAGAAACTTGGCATGACCATATATACCAAAGGGATACAATAAAAAAAAATGTGAACACACATAAAATAGACAAATCAGATTTTAGAACAGAGGAGGGATGAGGAGGGGAGGAGAGTGTCTATGAGCTAATTATATTAGAGGTGATAATCGAGGAAGCTATCTTTGTAATGGGTAAGATAATTATCATCTTTATTAAGTCCCATTCATAAAGTGTCAAATTTAAGTATGAATGACAGTTCAGAGGCTTCTCTTTGAAGTCTTGTGTTAAAGTCTCTTTGAAGCAGTATGCATGTAGTCAGGTCGTTGAGACAATGCCCAGTCTGGTTGAAATGGCAAGAAACTTCTGGGGGTGCAGCCGGCCTTGGGATCACTACCAACATTGGTGAAGTGGCCCCCTTACAAAAATTATGGCCCACCTCTTCCCTATAGTTTCACCCCCACCTCAATAGCCTACTGGCCATGGGTGGGGCACTGAACGCCAGGGGCAGCCCAAGGAACTTCTCTCTTTCTCAGACAAGCTTGGGCGGGGGGGGGGGGGGGGAGGGGCGGCTCTGACAGGGAAGGCAATCCCTTGATCCTGGACCACCCCAGACAGACTGCAGGTCATAGGGAAACAACTGGGAGAGGGCCTGCTGGCAGAGGAGCACTGCCCCGGCTCCCTGTGAGGAGTGGCCATCAGAGTACAGCCAAAGTACGGAGGGTGGCCCTGGTAGGCCTTCACCTTCCACCTGCCTTGACTTCTGCACCCCTTCCCTCTGTCATTAGCCCCCCCTTCTCCCTGTCCTGAGCACTCCCTATGCCTCCCACACCTCTGCCATAAGCCAACCACCTCCTGCTCCTCCTCACCCCCAAACTCTCACTCTCCAGCCTTCATTTGCCTACATTTTTGTAAAATACAGACATTGAAATAAGGCATGTATATTTTTCATTTATTTGTCAAAAAAAATTACTTCAGTTAAAGACCTCAGCAATGCTAAGTACATCTGCTAGTATCATATATCTTAGTCAGAAGCATTAAAAAGTTCTTTACACTATTCATGCTCTGAAGGCTGATCAGTCTGAAAACTAATAGTTGGCTGTATTTCACAGCTTTCATCACACAGCAATGTCTATATTATATAAATATAATAGATGTGTGGACAGGCTCGTAAATAGGGATATATAGCAGTTAATGTCATTGGAGAGACACTATGTAAAATACTGTTACAGCAGTACATCTGCATTCAAGAATGTCAATGAAAACTCTGTTTTTCAAAATATGTCATAAAAATGCCTCCATCCTAAAAGCCATTTGCCCATTAAGGACAGTGCTCCGACAGAAATCTCAAATCACCTCTGTTCATGAGTGCAAGTTGGAATTCTTAACTGGAAAAAAAGTGAGGTCCACATAGTGACTCAGCCCCTCAACTCTGAAGGGCAGTGGGTGGGTTTCTATGAGTTAGAGAATGTATATAGCATGTTACAATGATAATCCCTGCCCATACAAACGCATTGTCACAGCCATGTTGTGAGGTAAGAATTTTATTTCTATTCCACAGGTGTAGAAACTGACACACAAAGGTTAAGGTCAAACTTTTCCTAGCTACGTATTTGAAGTTAGGCCTTTAGGAGTAGACACACAAAAGAATTTAGGATCCTACCACATTCTATGCCTAAATCCCCACATAAGGCCTCACAGATTCATAAAACCTACACTCAGCAGCCCATGATCCTTGTAGGTGTCTAAACTCAATTAAAGTCTAACTATTTGCAGTAAAAGTTTCCAAGGTGTGATATTTCTGTTTCTGCACATACATTTCAATATTGATAATGAAAAGTAATGCATATTGGAAAACATAATCCCAACTATACGTACAAAATGATTGGGTCTAAATGAACTATTATCCCTCAAGAGTGAGATCTTGGAGTTATTGTGGATAATTCGCTGAAAACATCCACTCAATGTTCAACAGCAGTCAAAAAAATAAATAGAATGTTAGAATAATTAAAGAAAGGGATAGATAATAAAACAGAGACTATCTTATTGCCTCTATGTAAATCCAGAGTACACCCATATCTTGATAACTGTGTGCAGATATGGTCACCTCATCTCAAAAAAGTTATCTTGGCATTGGAAAAAGTTCAGAAAAGGGCAACATACATTATTAGGAGTTAGGAACGGCAGCCAAATGAAGAAAGATTAAAAAGACTGGGACTTTTCAGTTTAGAAAAGAAGAGACTAAGGGGGAATATGATAGAAGTCTATTAAATCATAACCAGTATGGAGAAAGTAGATAAGGAAAAATTATTTACTTGCTCCCAAAACACAAGAACTAGGGATCATCAAATGAAATTAATAGGTAGCAGATTTTAAACAAACACAAGGGAGTATTTCTTCACACAACACACAGTGAACCTGTGGAACTCCTTGCCAGAGGCTGTTGTGAAGACCAGGACTTTAACAGGGTTCAGAAAAGAACTAGATAAATTCATGAAGAATAGGCCTATTAATGGCTATTAGCCAGGATGGGTGGGAATGGTGTTCCTAGCCTCTGACAGAAGCTGGGAATGGGTGTTTTGTTAATTCCCTCTGGGGCACCACTATTGAGGACAGGATACTGGGGTAGATGGACCTTTGGTGTGACCCGTTTATAGTCCTTCTTATGTTCTTAGTACCACAGCCCTACACCAAGCATCTGGATGCCTAAGCCTCAGAGCAAAGTACAAACTGGGAGAAGGTATGCTATGTGATTGTCACAGGATATTAGAGAGACAAGGTAGATAAGTTAATATATTTTAATTGGACCAGCTTTTGTTGGTGAGAGAGACAAGCTTTCAACAGCCAATTGGTGAGAGAGACAAGCTTTCAACAGAGACAATTCTTCAGCCAAAGTCTCTCAATCCAGTAAACTTGCTCAAATCTCACTACTTGTTTGGGGCCTTATAGGCAAATTTACACAAAATGTGGGGAAGGGGACCTCCCTTATGAACTTTAGGCATGTGGAGGACCTCAGTTCAACCCTTTCTCTATCTCAGGGTAAGACAGGATTTGAACAGAGATCTGCTACCTCTCAGGTGCAAACCCAAGTTATTACTATGTAAGTGGCTCTTTCAGTCTTTCCTGTTGCAGCTGTTCCACTGTGTACAAATAATTTAAAATTGGAACAAGAATACTGGCTTCTTGGTCTCCTGAAGAAGTGGGCTGTGCCCACGACAGCGCATGATACTATCTATATGTTTTGTTAAAGTGCTACCAGACTATTTGTTGTTGTCTTTTCTGTAACAGACTAACTCTGCTACCCCCTGAAGCACCAGAACACAGTCATTCTCATACTCGCCCACTCTCTCCGGCCTAGTATTGAAGCAGTTTTGTTGAGGGTAAATAAGGAGAAACAGAGACAGAAAATAGTCATGAGAATGACTCTAGAGATTAGAGCATTTATGTGGGAGATCTAAGACTACCCTACACACTGGGCTAAAAGTTACAAGGGAATCTTCCATTTCTTGCAGATGCCTCCTGCAACTGAGAATTCCAAGAAGAGGGTGGTGCCTATCTCTAAGGGTATGTCTACACAGCAGCATTATTTTGGAATAACCCACGTTATTCCGAAATAACATCATGCGCATCTACACTACAAGCCAGTATTTTGAAATAATTTTGAGCTGGAGGACTTTTTACTCCAACTCATGGCAATCATAATTTCATGAGGAGTAAGGGAAGTTGAAGGAAGAGTGTTCTTCCTTCGACTTCCTGCTGTGTAGACAGCGCCAAAAACCCAATTAAGTTATTTCGACTTAAGCTACGCAATTGACATAGCTGAAGTTGCATAGTTGAATTCAATATTAGTCCTGCTGTGTACACATACCCTAAGAAGGGTGGGGCCTACCACACATTCCTTAGCTAGGCATCTCCCACAGGCCAACTTAGAAGAGGACCCTTCTAACATGCTGGCTTTTGTGGATCCCATAACTTTCTCTTCCCATTCATTTTATTGGATTCCTACCCAGCACCAGTTCAGGCTTTGTGACTTGCAGTGGTTTTCTAGGCACCTAAAGTTAGATGTGGTGCTGAGTGCCTTCACCCTTGCATTTCTTTGTGACTCTAGCATGTATTTCTGTAAACTCTTACCGTATATTCCGGCGTACAAGACGACCTCTGATGTTAAAAACCATCCCCCAAAAATCGGGGGTCGTCTTGTACGCCGAGTATACATCCCAGGCGCGCCTGGGATGCCCCCCCGCCGGCTTCCCCCGAGGCTTTCAAAGCTGCTGCGGCTTTGCTCCCGGTGCCTCTGGTCTGCTGGGGACCATCTCCAGCAGACCAGGGACACCGGGAGCAAAGGAGGCGGAGGGGCGCTGGGGTATAAGATGAAACCCTATCTTTTAATTAAAAAGATAGGGGGTCGTCTTATACGCCCAGTCGCCCTATACGCCGGAAAATACGGTACTTTAGATGCTTAATTTTAGAGGAAAAAAATACTTTTGCTGGTGAAAGGCATAAAAGGGAGTTGGAGTTAGGGCTGAGACTATTCCCTTTCTTTTAGTTGTAGACCTGCATCACTCCCCCACCTCCCACCCCCAATTCCACAGTGTGTAGTGCATGGATAGGCTGCTGTCTAAGCACAGAACATCTTTTGCTACCATAGCATTACACATAAACTCAGTAGTCTTCTCATGAAATATAAGTTGAATATTTTTATTGTAGGCTGTTGAGGCCAGAAAGCGTATCTTCCTGAAAGCTTATACAGCACCTCACAAAATGGGGTTCAGATTCAGATTGAGATCTTTTGGCACCATAATAATAGTTAATAATAAAATGAAAAATATATTCAATGGAATTTAACATAAACTTTTGTTTTTGTTTTGCAAATCTGAATACATCTCTAACTTTTCCTTTGGTGACCTTTCCATAATGGCTTTTTTTTTTTTTACTTTAGAGTGAATACCATTTTATGGCGTCTGTTCTTCATCACCAAAATATGCTCAGCTCACATTTTATTACACATATTCAGGGAGGCGTTTTTCAAAATGTCACTTCTGTAATCCTTATATGAGTTAATGGTTTCTGCCACACTGGTTTCATGCTTACATTTAGATGCTTTAAAACTAAAATAGTATTGACTTTGTCCGTACTCTTAGCTGATCAATTTTTCTGTCAGGTGATTTGATGATTCACCATTTTGAAAGTACAGTTGGCAAATTACAACCTAACACCTGAAACAATGGGTTTCTGGCTTCCAGAAAAAATAAAGCTCTCATTTTTTCGTCTTGAAGAATGCCAATGACATGCAAGGAAAAATCTATAGTTACTAGCCAATTAGCCTGTCATAAGACGGGATTTTCAAGTCTCTCCTCCACATCGGTCTTCTCTCCTAAGCCTCCGGTCTCTCGCTCCGTGTCTCTCTCTCTCCTCCTCCTACTGCCTCCCCCTCACTCTCTCTCAGCTCTCCTCCCCCTCCTGCCTCTCACTTGTGGGACCACGGAGTCCAAATGGCCGTTTGGGCTCTGAACTCCCCGTGCTGCAAGGAGAGTGCGGAGCCCAAATGGTCGCTTGTGCCACTTGCTCCCACGCGGCAGCATGGCTGAGCGGAGCAGAAGTCAGCTGAGCACCACGGCGGGTGGCGAAGGGGGGCGGGGTGGTGACGTTCATGGCCAGGGGGCGGGGCCTGGAGTCGCTGTCACACTGCAAGTTACCACCCTGCCCCCCTTCATCTCCCGCCGTGGCACTCGGCTGATTTCTGTGCCGCTCAGCTAGGCTGCCGCAGGGAAACAAGCAGCCGTTTGGGCTCCCTCGTGGTGGCCCGGCTGAGTGGCGCAGAAGTCAGCCGAGCACCACGGCGGGAGCGAAGGGGGGCAGAGCGGTAATGTACATGGCCAGGCCCCACCCCCTGGCCATGTACGTCACCGCCCCACCCTACTTCCCCTCCCGCCGTGGCGCTCAGCTGACTTCTGCGCTGTTCAGCCGGGCCGCCGCGGGGGAGCAAGAGGCACAAGTGGCCGTTTGGGCCCTGCACTCCCTATGCAGCACGGGTCGCCCAGAGGGAACAGCCAGCATTTCAGGCAACAGCGCCGCCCAGAGGGAACAGCCAGCATATCAGCATTACAGACTCACAGACACTGGGCTACTATATATATGCAGTGGCACAAAAAAAATTAAAAAAAACCCTCTAGAGCAAAATTAGTGGCCCTCATTATCTGGATTCTTTTCGAGGATGAAGTCTGAACATAGAATATTTCTCGATGATTTAAAAACAATTAATTTGTTCCAATATCTAACAGTGGTAAGAGGATGGGACAGAGAACATCCCACTGTGCATATCAAGAGGCTTTAATATGATCACCAATGAGAGCATGAGCCACGGAACACTGCTGAACAAAGGCAGTGTTTACAAAGACTTTTCTCCTCTGTGTTTCCTTACAGATAGAGAAGCAGGATTTCAAGCCAATGAGAAGTTTGCACCTGGCATTGGGCATGAACTCAGAACTACAGGAGTTCTACAGCAAATACATATTCTGAGTCCAGAGACATTGGACATCATGGAAAAGGAGAAAAGGCTCAATCACAGAACTGCATGATGACAGAGCTAATCTTCCTCCATATTCTGGGCTTAGTGCCCAGCAGGTTACTCAGAAATAGCCCCTATTGACAGCCCCAGGAATGTTACCGATTTAGAGGCTATGTCTACACTACAGGGTTTTTGCACAAAAACCTACAGAGCATACACACCTCAAGCATGTTTTTGCACAAGTTAATTTATAGTAAATCAAAAGAACAGAGGGGGTTTTGCGGTGTAGGTATTCCTCTTTCTACGAGGAATAACTACTTTTTGCACAAGAGTTTTTGCGCAAAAAAGTGTGTGTGGATGGGCAACAGGAGAGTTTTTGTGCAAAAAAGAACCACATGAAAAAAGCACAGGTGCTCTGGTGGCTATGCTGTGAATAGCAATCAGAGCTTTCTTTCGCGAGAGCGTCTATGCAGTGTGGATGCACTCTTGTGCAAGAAGTTTTTGCGGAAGATCTCTTCCGCAAAAAGCTTCTTGCCCAAGAATCCTGCAGTGTAGACATAGCCAGGAAGTGCAGAATTGGCTTCCTTATCATCTGGGATCCTAGTTTACTGATTAAAAAACCCCATAGAAATCCATGTTTTTCCATAAATACAATGAAACACTGAACTTTAGTTTCTCTGTCCATGATATATATAGGTATCCATTGAATACAATGTTTTATTTACAGGTTTTAAGCTGACAGCCGGAGTCCCACTACTTGGGACTGACTACACGAGCTCTGCCTATTTTCTTGATTATCCACTCTGACCCTTGTCCCAATTAGATCAGATAACTGGGGTTCCATCATATAATCTTTTATTTTTTCACAGGATGTAACATCTCTGTAAAATTCCCTGTAAAAACATGCATTCTGTGGCTATGTCTAGACTGCAAGCCTCTTTCGAAAGAGGCTCTTTCGAAAGATACTTTCGAAAGAGCCTCTTTCGAAAGAGAGCGTCTAGACTGCACGTTGAACTTTCGAAAAAGCGGCTTGCTTTTTCGAAAGAAAGCATCCAGTGAGTCTGGATGCTCTCTTTCGAAGAAGCCCTATTTACATTGAAGAACGCCTTCTTTCGAAAGAGGAACTTTCGAAAGAAGGCGTTCTTCCTCGTGAAATGAGGTTTACCGCCATCGAAAGAAAAGCCGCGTTCTTTCGATTTAATTTCGAAAGAACGCGGCTTGAGTCTGGACGCAGGGGAAGTTTTTTCGGAAAAAGGCTACTTTTCCCGAAAAAACCCCTGAGTCTGGACACAGCCTGTGGCATTCAGGATTTCTATGGTCCCTGCTTAATGGCTTAAGGCTTAGTGCTTCCTTGAACTTTTTATTTCAACCTTGCATAACAGCTGCATCTCAGCTCTTCCCATCATGTTCTTGTCTCAGCTGAAGGCAATATGAGAGATAAATTATCCATTGAAAGGATATAGTTTACTCCCCCTCTAATGGCTAGCTACTCCGCCCACTCTTAAGCACTCAGACTACCTACGTGGTCACAGTGTCAAGAGTATTTGCACCCTGAACCAGCCCTGGACCCAAGATCCAGGTAGGCTGAGCTTGGAGATGGGGTCTGAAGCTTTAGTCATTCTGTGGTTCTGAACTTTCCCAGATGGAAACGCTATTTCCCCCCTATTGGATTCTCTGCCAAAAGACTCTGGTGCAGATAAAAAGAGCTCCAGACTAATTACTAGCTACATGTTGCAAATCATGATATATTTCTCATCAGCATCAAAATTGATATCAAAACTGTCAGTCAAGGAGCAATCAGGATCCTGTTAATGTGGCTTTCAGAAATCTGAATAGTCCCTAATGCAAGGGTGTAAGGAAATGAAGAGAGTTTATTGGTAATCTCCAAGAGATGTTCAAAAGCATCTGATTGGCTGGATATATTTATTATGTTGTATACTGCACTAAAGTCCATAAAACTTTGTTAGGATGGAAACAAGGAAAGTTTATTATAATGTAGTAAAATAAAAGGAGCTGAATCCAGAGTCTAATAAAATATGTCACAATGCAGAGTTGTACAAAGGGATATTTTTTCAGACATCTACATCTTTTAGAAATATGTACATCAATGCTAAATGAAAGCCTGATCTCGTCACTTCCGGGAAATTGCCCTATGTTACTTGCCAAACTCAGACAACAAATCTTGCAAAAAAATCCCCCTTTCCATTAGCGTGTCATCCTGCATTTTGCCATAGAGCTGTCAATAATTTCCTACCAGTTATTACCAAGCCATTATTTCTGGACGAAATGCTCCCTGGGCTGGTGACAGATGTATGTCATGGGAAGTGTAATACTCTAAAAAGAGTATATTGAGGTGACGGAGAAACATTTGGGAAATGGGAATCCCTGGGAGTGGTCAATGCAAATTCTACAACTCTAGTTATACAGTTCAAGCCCAAATGTCTACATCACAATTTTATTACTCTGAAGCATTAGCCCAAGTCAGCTGACCGGCCAGCTGCAGGTTGTAAATTGCTGTGTAAACATACAGTCAGATGTAGAGCCACTGCAAGCTAAGCCTAAAGGGGGTGAGACTCGGTCTGTGCCTGAGAGAAGTTTCTGGAAATCTTAAGAGGGTGCACTGGAAGAAAATAGGAGGAGGAAGGGGGATCAAAGGTTCTGTTAACCCTGAAATCATGACAGTGTCATAACCTGTTGAGACCTTGTGGACAGGTGTGAAATTGCTCAGTACATTGGCAGTCATTTTAGTTCATACTTTGGACAGCTCACCATACTAGAGTTTTGTATCTCATTTGATGAAGCTATTACCGCTAGTGCTTCAGGCTGACGCATGAAGCTAATTTCATCAGGCTTGTTACTTTTATATGTGATCGCTCCTCAAAGGCGGCGGGATAATTAGCAAAACGATTTTCACATTGAAAAATAGGTTTCCTAATTGTGAGGTTTCTTCTACTTCCCACACCACTAGTCCTCTCCGTCTGTGAGTTAAATAAGATGCACAACTTTTAAGTGACTCTTAAGAGTAGTGTAAAAATAGGACTCGAGCATGCAATGGTGTAATCAGGAAGGCCAAAGCACAATTGGATTTGCAGCTAGCAAGAGATGTGAAGGAAAACTAGAAAGTGTTCTACAGGTATGTTAGCAACAAAAAGAAGAAACAACTCCAGAAGGGGATGATAGGAGTAGAAAGTGGAGAAAGTGGAAAACCCCCAAACACAGGACAAAGGAGCCAAGGTGTTGATGCTCACCTTAAAAAACAACAAAGGCTGGGTGTATTGGGGGCAGGTTTACAGAGCAACACTGGAAGTTATGAGCCAAAGAAGGGAAGAGATGACCAAACAGCAACGTAGCAGGCAAGAAAGCTGCAGCCAGATCAACCAATGTCAAAGGCTGACCTGGCGGAGGAGACAGAGAAGCTGCATAACTGATAAGACAAGCCATGTGCCACAGGAAAGGAATTCTGAATGATCCAGAGAATTCTGGCCCAACTCAGAGAATGCTCTGCAGTGGTGAGGAAACTGAGAAAGGGAAATGTGTGATTGTTATCTTTTGTCTAGATCTGTGTGTTCCTCGTGTGATGAAATAATCTAACAGTGATTTAGAATTCTATGTAAAGTCTGTGTGTGTGTGTGTGTGTGTGTGTGTGTGTGTGTGTGTGTGTGTTGTATTCTAGTCAGATGTCCTTGAAGAGTTAGCCATATGCAGCAGGGCCAACAGCCAATGCAGGCCCCAGGGCAAGGTGGGTAGAGGCCCATCTCTATGCCTCAGAATGGGGCGGAGTCTCAGGCAGAAGCCTTCAGGCCACCTGAGCCATGGCACTGCCTTCAGAGCACCCAGCACTGGCAGCAATTTAAAGAGAACATGTGTTTAAGCTGTGGGAGTGGGAGTCAGCTTGGCTCCGGGTGTTGCAGTTGGACTGAGGTCTCAGGGCTTAGATTAGGGTGCTAGATAGAGAAGCTGCAACCCAAGAGCATGCCTGTACTCTGTTCAGACTGTGAAGGCTTAAAGCACAAAGCAATTGTGTTTCACAATTCCTCATGGCAGGCTGGTGAGTGACTGTGGGGAGGTTTGATTAGACTCTATCTCAACACCCACCCATACAGGGTCCATAACACTGACAACATGAATAGCATCAGCCTACTACACCAGCCCTCCACATACCTCCTGAGCTGTGTTTAGAAGCTACAAAAGTGGAGATACTGGTGAAGTAGCACAGAGTGACTATGCCTCAGTATTCCCTCTTAGGCCCTTTCCCCAGCTGTTCTCACTGAGCTAAGTTTGTGCATAAATCATAAAAAACAATTAAGTGGCTACGCTGTGTGGGCATATGTTATGGCAACTGCAATGATTTTGATCCCTTTGATTTATTTGATCCCTTATGCACCACAAAAGCCAAAATGCAAACCTTTGAATTAAATTGAGTACCAGGAGACATTTTTAGTCTGACTGCTTTGATTTTCATAGAAAAGGTGAATAATTAAAACTAGCTAGAGAAAAATGGAAATGAAGGCCCTTGGAAATGCACCTTTTATGGAGTGTAGAAGAGCCTGAAATAAATTATCCACTGACTGAGCAAGAGTTAAGACAGCTTTTTGGCAAGAAGCCTTATACAAGAGGACATTCAAATTAAAATGCTTTTCACTCTTACTCTCTTCTTTAAAATCGTTTAAATAGAGGTTCTGTTCACAATCAATGCAGATGTGAACTTTAGCAATGTTCCGTGAACTGAATCTGATCAAATGTAGTCCAATAAACCGAAAGAAAATATGGCCTATTTGATGTCTCACCAAGTAGTCAGGTAAGACCTTGGGGTTCTTATGCAGTAATTATTACAAATTTTCTATTTTACTAGGAATAAAATCTGCTCTTTTGATTCATTTTGTATGATCTAGAGAAATTTCCTGTATGTTTTCCAAACTCCTTTTTCATAGTTCTCTTCAGTCAGTTTTTTTCCTTATTTCAAGTCAATTTTACTTAAGTGAGTGTTCAAAGAAGACACCTGCATTTTTCTGCAGTCTATCTCTTTGAAGAATTCCACATGTCATCATAGTATCTTGTTTACATTACTTAGAAACAAACAGACGTTCTACTGGGCTTCTTGATGAATTTTCTTGAAACTTGGGTCTGAAAATAAATTGTAAGTACTTGCTTGCTCATAATCATTTTGGAAAATATTAGTGAAAGCCAAGTCTTCTCAGTACTTGAGCTAACAGTATCAGAAGTACTGCTGACATTTAAAATGTAATGACATAATTATTGTTAGACAAATTAGTGCTACTTTGATCTTCCTTGTTTTGGCAGTAGATGTCACAAATATCCACATTTAATCTCTCTCTGTCTCTCTTTCTTACCTTACCCGAAAGAGCACAGGATGAAAAGCAAAAGGACCCTTTATTCCTGAGGATGGTTGCTGATTTGGATGACGTATCAGGGGTAAGAGGTCATATTTACTATGACATAACCTAATCTCCTTTTTCACAAAACAGTCAAATTATTCTAATCCATCTTGAATCATCCCCATATCCTGACAAAGCCAATAGATGCCTCTGAAGTCAGACAGTTTAATTCAGTGAGGAAAGATTACAAATTGAGCCTTAGCACATCGGCTGAGAAATGGTTCCAGCTTTTGTTTGTCACAAGTGACATTGCACAGACAGTTCAATATGCCAACAGGGCTATGTTTGCCTATTCTCATTTAAAATTGTGTCCATTTATACAAATTATATTTAGTTTTATCATTTTACAAAATACTTTTTTGTTTTGTTCTGACTTCACAAAGATTCTCTATACTGTTTCCAAATAAAAAACAAATCAATGAATAAAAACACAAATACATGAATGTGACCTATGGGTTCATTTATTTATTTTTAATCTAGGTTGCAGATTTTGAAATTTAGAGACTATTGTAGCGTAGATAAAAATGAATAAATAAAAGCAGTGTTAGGAGTGGTACCCTGTTTTCCAATAGAAGAGAGAGCCGTAAAAAGGATGTAATGTTTCGAATTATGAACTTACTAGACGATTTACCTAGAATTGCTCGTGTCCTTAACTCAATTAATTTTTGTTTTTCTTCATTTAAACCATTGCTTTGGGATGGAGCAGGAGTTCAGTATGCAAGCTGCCCTGAGGAGAGAGGACAACCTTAGCCCTCTCTAATTACAACAGCATAGGCCCAGGTGAGAAGTGCCTCTCCATGGCTGCTGCAGCTCCAGCAGGAACAGCTGGGGAAGGGATGCATATCCCCCAGCTCAGGCAGGTTCAGATTCGTCTGCCCCTGTGCTCCCAAGCCAGAGTGAGGAATGCAGCACACCATGCACTTCTCCTCATTCCCTGGCAAAGGGAAACAGCCAGCAATGTTCCCTTATAAAACAGGGGAGGGGGAGAAGTTTAGCTCCCCCCCACCCTAAAGAGCACCTGGGAGGGGGTAGGAGGCTTGGGGCTGAGGCAGTCCTGGATGGTAGGGTGCCCCCAGCCACCTTTTTCACCTGCCTAATGATTCAGTGTCTTTTCTGTATGGTTTTATGAGAAGTAATCCCATTCCAGGCACATCTCATTTTCCTGGTACAACCAAACCCTTCCCTTGGTTTAAGTTATGATAAGAGGAAGCGGTATACCAAATGTGATGGTCCTAGCTCTTACTGTTTAGGAGGAGTTCTTGAACAAACAGGCAGACAGACACGCAGACAGATACACAGACAAACTCTCACAAATATATAATAGATTAAACATCTTGGAACAACCAAAGTTTTGTTATGACAGGTCTCAAATGCAGCTTAAACTAGAATTCAGGAAGTCAAGCAATCGAACAAATATGCTGAATCAAAATCAGGAGACACTTTATGACAGAGCAATGTTATAACTTATGTACTCTTTAAATAATCACTACTTCACCAATTGTAGAACAGGGTGAATTATTTGTGCAGATCATTTTTCCATTATGTATCTGCAGCCCCATTGTGAATCAACTGGAGATCAAAAATGTTTGGTGAAGGTGGATAAGGTAATTTTTTTATTGGATCCACTTCTGTTGGGGAGAGATACATGGTTTTGAGCTTACACAGAGCTCAGTGTAAGCTTGTCTCTTACCAACAGAAGTTATCCAATAAATGATATCACCTTACCCCCACTTGTCTCTCTCATATCCTCAGACTGACATCGCTACAAGAACATTGCATATAACAAACATTTTATCGAGGCAGTTACTTCTTATGGAATATCTGCAAGTGTTCCTCATATTCTTTGGTGCAACTTTATTTTTTGACACTGAATGCAACTAGAGATACAGGGAACTTTGATACTACTAGACATGCATAGGCAAATTATGGTTTTCAACTCTTAGCTCAAAGTGTAGAATGGTTCACCCAGTAGACCCAATCAGCACTGGAAGTCAGAATGCACATTTTCAGAAGTGGAATGATTTGGGGTGACTCATTTTTGCTATCTCAGCTTAAGTGATTTTCAGAAGACAGGTGCTTAGCACTTTCTGAAAATCAGGTACCTTAAAAATGTCCTACTTTTGGTATGCAAAGAACAACCCATCCAGAAATCACTGGCCATTTTGAAAATTTAAGCTGAATTTAAGAAAGAAAACCCAAAGGATTATTGTAGTATTTCACAGCTACTTTACTCACCAGTAACTTAAACTTGTAAAAACCCAAGAGCTTCTGTAATTGCTGCTATGTACTAGTCCTCTTCTGGATCTCAGATGACATGGTGTCCAGTTTTCATTATAATAATGCAAGAAAGCGGGATTAGCTCTTTCCAAATGGTGCACAGTGCGGTTTGGTTTTATCTGGTTATGAGTGCACAACATTTAAAATGACTAAAAAATGATTACAACATAACAATGTCACACAAAGGTGCTCTCCTTTACAGTCAGGGGTATCTAAAGATTTTTGATGGAAAGTGACTCAGAGTTGTCAATATTAACAGGGCAATTTTTTTAAATAAATGCCTATACAGTCTAAAGTTAATCACAAGAAGTGGATTTCAAGAGATACTTTATAAATATGCTCTAACTCATATCTAAACCAGCATCTACAGCAAATGTAACTCAACATCTTTCTCTCCCCCCTTCAAGTAAAATATGTTAAGCTAAACTGAAGTTTAAGTTAAAGCAGAGGGAGAAAAAAGTGGAAGAAGAAAGAAGGGAACAGATGAATAAAGCTTCTATGAGAACTTCTTCACCCTTTGTATGGGGATGTATATGCCAGAGAAGGGGTAAATGAGGAGGAGGTAGATTCCAAAGAGGGTTGGGACAGGATAAAACTAAAAAGCATCTGGGAGACAGTAAAACATAATGACAGAAGAAATGCCACAACATCATTCTGTAAAAAGTCACCAGCAAGAAAGAAACTGAGATTTAATGTGAATGAGGCTGAAAGAAGGAGCTGAAAGCAAAACCCACCTACCCCAAATCTATTTCATAATGAAACTTATTCAGGTTTCTCAGCCCTCTCAATAACATATTTATTGACCAAACCATTTTCTCATTCTTTTTAGCTACTAATCTTGGTCCTGATTTTTAAAATCAAAGTATATGGTCTTTGCCAACAGGTTTCCCCAAATTTGATCTTGCAAAATAAATGTACTATTGTGGGTTTATGCATCTGCGACACATTGACTGAAGATGAAAAGATAATGTGAAAAAAAATCCAACCCAGCATTTATATTACCCAAATTGCTCCATTTATAATAATGACAGATATTACATGAGGTTCTAACTACTCCTGCTGGATTTCTTCTCTGTGGGCACGTCATTTGCGTAGCTTAAGTAGAAATAGCTTAATTCGGCTTTTGGTGCTGTCTACACAGCAGGAAGTTGAATAAAGAACACTCTTCCTTCGACTTCCCTTACTCCTCGTGAAATGAGGGTTACAGGTGTCAGAATAAGAAGATCTCCAGCTCACCATTATTTCAAAATAATGGCTTCCAGTGTAGACACACTCCAATTTTTTATATCATCAGTTATTCTGAAATAATGCTGCTGTGTTGACAGAGCCTGTGAAGCTACACATGTTCTGCAGTTTTGGATATTATATGCAAGAAGTATAAGAAAGAACTGGAAGAGAGGTATGGACAGAATTTTTAGGGTAAAGAGGAAGTAAATGAGGCAAAAAATAAGAATCTAAAACAAGCTGTTCAGAACTGATACTAAAGAACATAAACATTTAAAGAAAATGTCTGGACAGTATTGCTGTGAGAAACGATCAAAGTCAGCAATATTGTTCACAGCTGTGAATGTATTTATAGGAAAAGAAATAAGAAACTAAAGAACAAAAATTCATTACAGTGTACAAACATTATGGCTACGTTCTAAATAGCACGTCTACACTATAGGGCAGCCTTGAAATTAGTCAAAATCAGGCTTCCCTAATAGAGACTTGCTATCTCCATTTAGAGCCCCAGGGGTTACTGGGGAGGAATAACTTAGAATGCCGCTGGCGAGGGGCTATTTTGAAATAGCAGCTGTGGAGCATTTACACATGCCTTATTTCAAAATAGCTATTTTGGAACAGGCATTATTCTTCATAGAATGACTTTTACAGATTTCAGAATAAACTGCCCATTATTTCAAAATAACGGAATGGCTGTGTAGATGCTTGCATAGTTATTTTGGAATAACAGCCGTTATTCTGCAACAACTTTGCTATGTAGACATACCCTATATGTGCAGCATAGTACTGAGAGGCATGAATTCAGTGGGATTTATAGATACTCAGCTGTGCTCTGGTTCTGGCCTAAAAAAACCCCAAACACTTCACTAAAATCAGAAGAGGTTTTAGTGATATATTACTTACATACTTATCCAATTCAGAATCTCATCGGTGGGTTCTACTTCATACGGTAGCTTAAAGATTTACTCCATGTTGTTATTTTCACACTTTAAACAAAAAAGGCTATCCAAATCTCAATATCTTTCTTTGAAAACAAAATTGGTGTTTATAATAGTGGAAACACTACAAAAGCCTTACATTTGCACTCCCCAGGTTCACAGAGCCAAATACTGACTTTCCTTTTCCTCCTTGGATTATTTGAAAAAACTGTGACTAAACAATTTTATGGCCACATGGACTACAATCATCAACACAGATAGAATTCATGACTTTCTGCACCAGAATCAGAGGCAACCATCACTTGAGCTAAAGGAGATTCTCTACTAGCTGTATCACTATTTGGATTTATATCTGACAGTGGTGAGATATAGGTGTATGGCATGATATGGTGAATGTCTGACTTGTTATCTATAAACCCAGAGTAACCTCTATCCTTCAGTAGAAGGCTTGTTCTACCTTTAGTCAATCAGGGCTGCATATTCCTCTTTAAAATTCTCAGTGTTAGCAAGCTAATATTTCTGAAGAACATTACAATAACAAATCACGGTACTGTACATGTTGGTAATATAGCTTTTAAAAAAAATTACGAGAACAAATTTCCATTTAGAACTTTCAAAGAGTTGTTATGAACACAGTGAAATTTTGTTAAAGCCATAAAACACTTCAAACTGTATCAGCACCTTTACTATGGCTTTATCACTCTGATTAGCGCCAATAACAGTTAGGCCAGTGCACTGAATGAAGAATAGACCCGATCTGACATTCTCATTTTCACACTAGTTGCACTGCATTGAGGAAAAGCGGGACGTGTAATCATAGGCTTGCACACGTGACAATTCCTTAAATAATAACTAGTTCTTTTGTATAGTGTTCTGCCTTTTATTGCTTGTAACATTTTAGATTAAAGGTTTACGTTGGCTGATGTTTGCCAGATAGACATTATGTTCATCATTTTTATTCTGCATTTAGTATTGGAAATGGCCATTACTGTGCAGCAAACATTATGTTTCTCTTTCTCTTTTTGCTTGTACTAGATGACTCATGAAGGGTATAAGGAAATCAATTTCTTTTTCTGGATCTCATAACTTGCCCCGCTGTTACTCACAATACTATAATAGCAAATGCTGCAGTATTGGGCATAGAATAAGAATTACTATGTGCTTTGGTTCAGCTTGGCATCCAAGGAAAATTACCTATACCAATACAGTGTTATTAGTTCCAAAATAGAATGAAATGAGAACTCTGTTGCTGAGGCAGAAATAAGTTTGAGGATTTTTAAACTATATTTCAAATGCAAATGTATTTCCTTCCTTGTTTACACATGATTCAGGGTTGTGAGTGACAAGGGTTGTGCCCTGAAAGTTTGAAGACTTTTTTTTCTGTTGAAACAGCCTGAGAGTTATCAGCT
The DNA here is from genome assembly GCF_049634645.1 of Pelodiscus sinensis. Taxonomy (NCBI): domain Eukaryota; kingdom Metazoa; phylum Chordata; order Testudines; family Trionychidae; genus Pelodiscus; species Pelodiscus sinensis. The sequence continues at coordinate 293,551,142 of NC_134711.1, read as the reverse complement.
CAGGTGTCTAGGGATATGTGTGTTAAACAAATGGCACTGAGACTTGGGTGGCCAGATTGGGTTTTTTTCTATCAGAAGGTGACAAAAGGCAATGGGTGCTGACATAGCAGTTTGGGGGATGCTCAGAATGAGCAGGGAGTTCAGAATCCTCTCCCACAGGCTGCAGAGTGGCTGAATCCAAGACGCATCATGCCTGAAGTAGCACCCATGAGGCACTTACACAGCTTCCCTGCCTTCCCATGCCTGGAGACGGGTGGGTCTAGGGAGTAGTGGACTCCCTGGCCTTATCTCTGCCCATGCCCCACTCTGTCCTGCCATCCAGGGGGAAATATTCAGTTTAGTCAACAAAACATTTCCCTACCAACACCCTAAGCCTATTAAAACTTCACTTCTTTGTTTTGCCATTGGTTATTCAGACAAGTAGCTATGACATAATGGGCTGTAATTATCAATCCGACAGGCTGACCCTGCACAGGTTCTAAATACAACTTCCAGCTTCAAAATTGTCAAGACCACAACAACCTTCACAAAGCCACTCACTACAATATTCATCCCAAGGGAACAAGTCCTAAGAAGACCAATGCCCATTGTCTCTCCACTTTCTTCAGATGCCATAGCCCAGATGAAGGCCTGGATAAGACCTACACTTGGGGCATATTTAGGACATTATTTTGAAATCACTTATTTTGAAATAATAACTCCAGAAATAACTATTTTATTCCCCAGGGAAAGCAGGAGTTATTATTTCGAAATAACCTCCCCTTTTTCTAAAAAATAATGGGTTGGTAGTATGGACGCTCTGCTTGTTATTTCAAAATAAGGGAAGTTATTTTGAAAAAATCCCCTAGGCTATGCCTATACTGCATCCGTTTTGCACAAGAAATATGCAAATGAAGCTAAGCATGGAATATCACTGGGCCTCATTTGCATAATTAATAAGCACCCGCTTTTTGTGCAAAACCCCCCTCTTGCGCAAGAGCCATTCTTCCGAGAAAAAATGTGCTAGTATACACCAGGGGCTGGAGACTCCTCCAGCTTCCAGAAATGAATGCAGCCTGGGGGTTAGTAGAATTAGTCAGTAGAATCAGATTGTGGATGGCAGAATCATGTCTTTTAAGTGCCATCAAGATGTGGCTGAATAAAATCACAAACCAGGTAATGACACAGCTAATCTCTACACTATAGCTACTGAACCCTGATTCTTGAGTGTTTTCTACCTCAGTCTTCATTTATGATTTTCTCCCTGTTTAATTAAGTAGAAAGTGTTTCTTTCTTTTAGAGGCATTATAAATCACTACAAGCAGACAGAAGTTTCTGCTGATCATTGTTTTAACGAAGGACAACTGTGGTTAAAAATAAAAGATATTCTCTTGTATGAAGCTTCAGCTCTCATGGTACATTAGCGCACTCTGTTGGATTGTTCTGATGATGATTGTGCTCTGAGAATGCTCATATACTTTGCACTATTTGAAATCTTTATTCATGGAAAGGATCAAGCAGCCTGATTCAGTGTAGATTAGCTTTAGTCAATTAATAAATATGTCCCAAGGTATCAGATTCTGATCCTTACCTCTTAAAATATTGAATGAAAAGAGAGGAGAAAAGAAACAGGAGTTGTGATTAGCAGTCAAGGATGGTACATTGTCAGCATTTGCCAAAAATCATGCTTGTGTGGTTTTTGTGAAAACCTGGAAAAAAAAGATTTCTCTCAAATTCCTTGCCCTTGACTGCAAGATGAAGGGCAGTTTTCACAAATTAATCCTGTTAGTGCAAAAAAAAAAAAAAAAGCTGCTTGTTTGCCTTTAAAAACAAAGTATTTTTCCTTCTGGAAAAAAAATTGAGGAGCTAAGCACTTCATAGAATCAGGCCAATTATCTAATTAATCCTAATACCTTACTATTGATCAGCTGAGGAAACAGGAGATAGAATATGAATGTGTTCCATTCCTACAACTTAACAGGAAAGGTTATTTAACTTATTTGTGGTGACACATAACATTGAATTAAACCAAATATGTGTAAACTGTTTGTTGAAAAATCCATTTTTTCTCTAATACTTTACTTGCCAAATAAAAATACATTTTTTCAAGAAGGCTGCTGGTCAGAGCCACTGGTTACAGGTTTCCAAATGGAAGAAACAGAGGGTAAACAAAACCCAGTCAGACCTGTTGGGTAATAAATGGTTGGTACACGACATTATCCCCGTGAAAAGTGCAAAATTGCAAGATTCCACCATGAGGTCAATTGCTTGAGGGGGGTGAACTCAGAGATATCATTAAAGGAAACGAGGTGCAGCAATCACCATAATTGAAATAGTCTCCCTTAATGGATCATAAGGGAAACTGAAGCCCTGATTTTAGTAATTAAAAAAATCTCTTTCAAGCTCTTGGGAGCAGCAAAGGGACCAACCTCACAGTTACCAACTCACATGCTTTTATCATATTTATTACGAGTGGTGATGAGGCAGTAAACTTGGCAACCAGCTACCATGATTGTGATGAAAACTGAAGCCAAGACTGGCCTCAGGAAAAATGACTGTCTGCTGGGCTCTGAGGCTAGGAAACACAAAACAGAGAGGAGACAGTGGAGTTTGAGGAGTGGGCACCTGTGTGGGAGGCAGGATTACATGGAAGGGCACAGTTATAAGTTATAATTGGGATAGTACTGTAATGTGAAATGCAAGAGGAGAGTGGGGGAGAGGGAGCAGAAGGAGACTGAAGAGATGGCAAAAGGGGAGCGAAGGAAGAGGCTGAGGGGATGCAGGAGAATGCTGGGGACAGAAGATGGAGGAGGGAGTGTTGAGGAATGTGTGGACAGGCCTGCTGAAGGGGGAGGGCACAGGGGACAAACTGCCCTGGGGCCTTACAAAGGGCCTGGGGCATCCCATCCACCACAAAAGGAGAAATATTAGAAGAATATTTTGAGCTCTTGTCCTCTCTTGCAGTTTAATTCAGGAACCCAAAGTAAAACACATCCACTGAACATAGCAGGCAACAATAGTCAACCAAAAAGTACTCACAGGGTGAAATCCTGCCCCCACTGACATCAGTTGATATTTTGCCCATGGCAACAGTGTGGGCAGGATTGCACTAAAGATAGAAAATTGCCCTATTCTCACGCCATAGATTGGGAAACCAACTCTCCCAAAAACCTAGAAGGCTTTCAAAATACCTTCCCTCACAGGGGTATTCCACAAGAAACTCAGAAGGGTCATCCCTAAGAGTTTTCTTGCCTCCCTTTTCCTCTCTTATGGATGTCTTCTTGAACAACTGGAATTTGCCCAGGAAGGGATAATTTAATGCAATTATGTAACTTTCAAGAACACAAAGAAGTGGCATCTCCCTGGATCAGGGCTGGATTGATCCCTTGAATATACTTACAATGATTTTTTTCTAGTCGGTGTTTTAAAGACTGAAGCACGCATGGACACTAAGTATCTACTTCACTGTTAGCAACCTTCTTCTGTTCTTTGATCTACCGTATTTTCCGGTGTATAAGACGACTTTTGATGTTAAAAAACATCCCCCCAAAATCGGGGGTCGTCTTATACGCCGGGTATGCGGCTTTGCAAAGCCTCAGGGGAAGCCAGCGGCGGGGCATCCCAAGCGCGCCTGAGCTGCCCCACCGCCGGAGCCCCTGCACGGCTTTGCAAAGCCTCGGGGGAAGCCGGCGGCAGGGCAGCCCAGGCGCGCTGGGGCTGTCCCGCTGCCGGGGCATCCTCAGAGGCTTTGCTCCCGGTGTCCCTGGTCTGCTGGAGATGGTCCCCAGCAGACCAGGGACACCGGGAGCAAAGGAGGCGGAGGGGCGTTGGGGTATAAGACGAAACCCTATCTTTTAACTAAAAAATTAGGGGGTCGTCTTATACGCCCAATAGCCTTATATGCCGGAAAATACGGTACATTTGCTCATGCTGGATTCCTCTCTCCACCCCTAGTTCAGTTTTTGGACTATCCTCATTGCGTTGTGGCCAAGCAAAACGAAGGACTGGAAATGGGCATCAATGGGCCTGGATGCTAGGACTCCATGTGGCAGGAGTATGAGACTGGCAGCTAGGATCCTGGGTGGCAGAGGCATGGGGTTAGGAAGCCTAAAACCTGGGGGTGGATACTGCAGCACCACCAGTACTCCTACTTCCCACACCTGTTTAACACACAACTGGGCAGTTTTTGCTTTTTGTGTTGTTTTTTGTTGTTTTGGTCTGCTGTGGCCTGATTGTGTACTTCCAGTTCTAAAGGTGTGGTTAACTGGTCAGTTCATAACTCTGGTGTTTGCATGTTTGCAACTCTGAGGTTCTATTGTAGGTAAGGTTGCTGTCTCTGGCACATGTTTGTAATTTGCCACTATTCTTATGATCTAATACCAATCCACACATTCAATGAAAGGCTATTTCTCCTCACGTGATGATGCATCAGTATTCTGTAGCACTGGCTGATGCATCAGTGTTCTGTGAAAAATTTCTATACCATCTCTACTCCCGAAGCTTGAGGTATTGCTGGATTTTTGAGGTTTTCTTGATCAAGGTGAAAATGTGCATGGGCTGATTTCCCAACCTCTTGTTCCTCCTTTTGGCAAAATGTGTATTAAGCAAAGCGCTAAAATGAGACGTTGCTTTTTTTTTTTTTTTTTTTTTTGGCCAGCATCATTTTTGGCATGTCGTATATTTGCACATAAATTGAAGGCGGGTAATGAGATTTTTTTTTTAAATTAATGAATTCTAGGTTAGGAATTCCTCTAAGAGGTTTGTTTAAAGAAGGGCCCAGCATGGCTTCTGCTGTGATTAGACTGAGCATGGAATTCACTGTCAGAGAAGTAAACACACAGAGAAGCATGAGGGTGCTTTCTCTCCTTCCCCCAAATGCTGCTGCTCTTCTTTTGTCAGGCCTCAGGAAATACAGTTAAGGCAGTTGGTAGCCACATGGTTGTGCTGAAACTGAATAAAAGCTGTTACAAGCAATATGACAAGGCATCTGCTCTTACCCTTTCTTGTGCCTTGGCATATATCATTCCAGAACAGGTGGAATCATTAACTTATTGTGGCATTTGTACAAGGTTTAATATGAATGATTTCAGACATAGGTCTGTGCCTTTGAGCATTCTCTTGTAATATCTTTATTTGCTTGAAAGTTGTGACTAGGTTTTATTTGTATTTGTTTGTTGTCATTAACTTTGATCCGAATCAAGCCCATTGCTCATATTAAGCATATCTTTCGGAGAGCTGATTTCTCTCTTTTGAAATTGGATTAAGTTGGAGTGAGATGACAATATCGTTCATCACACTCCTTTATGCACTGGAGTGTCTTGTGGGCTTTCAAGAGCGAATTCGCTTAGACTATGCTATTACTCTATTGCATCAGCAACAGAACTTCTATTGTTTTTCCCACATTTCAAATCCCCCAAACCATTCTGTTTAATCCTGGCCTCTTTTGAAAGGCCTGCTGAGTCCCAACTTGGTGTTGTTTGTCTGCCTTATCTGTTGTGATCAACTGGTACATTTTGGAAGATTCACTCTCTTGGACACTTAGACTAATTTCTTCAACTCCTCTTATTTCTCAAAAAATGCAGTAACAAGCATCATAGTGAATGCTATAGCTATGCAATAAGGAAAAATGGCTTGGCAACCCTCTACTGTTTTTCCCCCTGAGATGAAAATACAACTGCTCTGTTGCCATGAGATCTCAAGAGAGGAGAGGACCCCTCTTTCTTTTTAAAACTGCATAAGAACTGCCCCCAGCCCATACACTGAGGCATCTGCCTCTGTCATCCTGTGCCTTGGAATACTTTGATGGCAGAAGAGGTGACGTCAATTGCTCTATATATGGCTATGTAACATATGCATCTTAGGTATGAGTTTTCTCTGTTATCTGCTTATCCTCTGGAGTCTTCTATCACTCCTCCAGTATCTTTGCTGGAAAATCTGTGACTATCCTCATTTATTTTTGGTATATTTGGTTCCTACTGAACATGCCTGCCTCACTTCTGATTGCTGTTCACTGAATTAATTGCTGCTTATTCAAAATCACCCTTCTTTATGCATTACATTCCCTTCTGAACGTTCATGAGAAATTTGCTAACAAAGACTGTGGCATTCTTCTGTGATGTTGTTTCAGCAGCAGACCAATCTTGGCTACATTCCTTCTGATGAGGAAACAAATCCAATGAAATTTGGTCCTTTATAGAGAGCCTCTTTTGACAGAACTGGCAAGTCTCAGATTGTCAGTCTTTTAAGCTGATAGTATCTGTTGGAATTGGGTGGTCGATCTGGAGATACTCTCTGTCACAATTAATAGACTCTTGTACTCATTTTTCCTTACATTCTTCCTGCCATCTTTCTTGACATATGGGCTGTGTCTACACTGCACCTCTTTTCCGGAAAAGGGATGCAGATGAGACAAGTTGGAATTGCAAATGCCGCAGGGGATTTAAATATCCCCCGCTTCATTTGTATAAACATGGCTGCCGCTTTTTTCCAGCTCGGGGCTTTGCCGGAGAAAAGCGCCAGTCTAGACGGGATCTTTCAGAAAATAAAGCCTTTCCTAAAAGGGCCCTTATTCCTCTTAAAATGCTATGTCTTAAATGTAAGCCAAGGTCACACTGATCATCAGTATTGTGAAATGTATATACAGATACTATGTAAGGAGTTATGTATATATGTTTTAACATCTGCATCAAGATATGAGTCACCAGCAGAGGTTTTCTTCAGGTTTTCTTCAGACAATCTCTGTCGGTGAAAATTAATCACTGTGGGCTAACACGATGGCTAACATGATTCAGATAAAAAGTCAATGACAAGATGAGAACTCATCAGAGAAGCAGCACACAGGAAAAATAAGCTATGGATGGTTATCCTATCTCTGAATAGACAATGAACTGGTGGGTTAAATTACAAAGCAAAGGAGACTTTCCCTTATACTTTGCCTACCAAATAAATGACAGTGTATTCACATTCCTGAAAATGTGGTCTCAGCAAACTTTGGTTGAAGACATTGCAAAAGACTTTGGGTGAAATAAACTTCATTCCACAAGAGGTTAACCTGATAGTTCAGTTTAGTCTCTAGAAAGCATGTTATGATTTTATTTTACATATAACCATTGGCTTCCAATACATTTATTTGCAATCACCTGAATCCCTAGATTTTGATTATACACTTATTCTTGTTTTCACTATAATCTCAGTGCTATGATATTACGTAAAGTGCCTCTCCTGAATTGAATCTTACAATCCGATGTGTAAATTGTTCCTTTGGGAACACCAGACCTGTTAACTCTGTTAGTAGTCAATGACAGGTCTGGCTATCACAAGGGAATGCTTTAGGGGCATTCAGGTACTGGAGTGTACCTACTGTTAACATGCAAAGCAAACTAAGGACATTTTTATACTTCCCAGGAGATTGCTGCTGCAGTGATTGATTCCCCCAGGGCTCAATTTAATGGGTCTAGTGAAGACCCACTAAATCAACTGCCAATCACTCTCTTGTCAATTCTGGTACTCTACTGGAATGAGAAGCATAAAGGAAGCTGATGAGAGCGTTTCTCCCATCAACACCCCCCTCTCCTCGCCACACATACACACAGTGGAGACCCTGCAGCAACTTGACCTAAAGTACATTGATTCTAGATGCAGTATTCACGTAGATGGAGTTGGGTATCTTGGGTGGCAACGCCCTACAGTGTAGACATATGATAAAGGCTGGCATTAGCCAGAGTAGACTGTTTTAGTGGCTAACAGTCTGGTGGTGTTGGGGAGCTAACATCTAGCCAAATACAAGCAAGACTTCCTTACATGGGAGGCATGGGGCAACAAGATGAGATGACACGTAGTCTTGGACCACCCAGGAATCATCATAATAGTATCTTTGAAGGAAAATTGCAGGTGTCCAGAGAGACATATTATTTTTTTAGTCAGAAGTTCATCCAAACATTTCAGTGGAAGTAGAGCCGATAGTGATTGATGATAGTAAGCTCTATGCCAGCACACAGTAAAACTGAATGTTTTAAACATAGAATATTAATTTATATTTTGTTTTTATTTTAATACATTCAAGCTACTCCCCTCATTCTGCTTGACCTTGAGAAGTGAAGGTAGCTGCTTTATTTTCTCTTGTTTGGAAGTTGTTTAACAACTTGCCTCAGAAGCCATACAATTAGGTCTGCACTGTTATCATCTTCAACATCTTATTCTCCTTCATTCCACTACAGGCATTAGCTTTCTGAGTGATCCCATAGTTTGTAGAAGGTTGGATATCAATTTTTCAGATATATGATCATCTTCTGCAATCTTCTTATTACCCCTGAACTATTTTGTTTGTCTGGCTGTAGAAAGGGTAATTGTACTTCTGCGGAAAGGGTAATTGCTGTTGTCAAAATGATGAGTGACTTTGTTATTCAGTACATTCATAAAGCTTCTCATCTATTAGACCTGAAGAACTGCAGGGAGCTGCTCTCCTCTTTCTCTTTTACTTTGAAGTGGATTAAGAACTCACCCCAGCCATACAAAAAGGCCGCTCTGCTACCATTTTCAGCACCTTGGTCTCCAGAAGTCTTTAGCCTTCTGCATAATTACATTATTTATTAAGGATGGATGCATTTTTTTTCAGTTGTATGCTCAGCTGCCACCTCTTTTCTCATGAGTAATTCTTGATGTCTGGAAAGCCTGCAACCTGATAGCTTTTTGGTTCTGTTCTGTTTGTTTGTTTGTTTGTTTGTTTGTTTGTTTGTTTGTTTGTTTGTTTAAAATATATATAAAAGTGTAATCCAGTACTGGAACTGAGCATGTGTTCTTTCTACTTGAGGTCTCTTTGATTAGTTTGTTTTTTTATGATGAGATAAATAGATCATACATGCCATGCTCCTCTCTGCACTGCAGTATCTCAATTTTCAAAGGCAATTTCATTAGGAAACACGTTTAGCTTTCTCACGTGTAGCATTAGAAGCAGATTTTCTCATGAGTTTCAGTCCCTCCTTTCTCTTGCTCTTCCTCTCACTTTTGCTCTAGGTTCCCTCAGGTAGGTGCTGGTCCCCATGTGATTCACTGGAATTGCCTCTCTTGCTCCCCTTCTCTGCTTTGTTGTGAGGCAGGGAACTCTGACAATCAGCTCTGATGAGAGATGCTGGGGGAGGGGGAGGGATTCCTACACAAATCAGTCCAATCTTATTTACCTGAAAACTCCATTAAAAGGATGGGGGCACTTCTTTCCTTGTGGATGATGCTCTCTCCACGCCTTTATCAGGAATCTCCTGTCACTGGCGCTGAGAGATCAAGTGACAGGGAAATCACTTGACAGCAGGCACCCACAGAAGTGAGTGATATTCACATAACTTTCCTTGTCATGTGACCAGGTCCAGTAAATAATAAGGCTGAGAGATATCAGCCCCACAAGAGGCAGATCACATGACCAGCAGAGGTGAAAATGGACCAACATGAGCAAGACGCAGCCACTGGTACCAGCCTGTACATGGACAACTTTAAAGAGGTGCAATAGCAACGCTTTAACATCGCTGCCCCTTTTGCTCCCTCCCTCCCCATCCCCGTAGGCAGCCCTGCTGGTAGGATCGCTGCTGGTCTCCAGCCTCACCTCTTCCAGCCATAGCCTCACCCCTTCCAGGGGCCAAGATCCAACCCCTCACCCCCACCCCCAGGATCCCAGTCATTCAGTCATAGTGGTAAGTCCCAGTATTTACTTTCACCCCTGCTGACTAGGATTGGGAGTAAGGTTGGTGTCTATGGCAAATCATGAAATTGTATTAGGAACAGGGTTGTGACAATCCTCCTTCCTTTTTTCTGAGCTGCAGCACTTTGTGCTTTCCCAATGGCTGAGCAGAAGAGACCACTTGGGCCATCATCATCAACTTGGTAATAGACCCTTTTTGGATAAGTGTTCAGTCTCCTTTACTATAGACTATCCAGATTTTTCCTTTGTACACCACCATAATCAGGATGCTGAGATATTAAGGGAACTTTCACCTTTTTGTTTTAACCCTTACTTTTCCCCATTCCTAACTCCTTCATCCTTTCTTTATAGCTACAGACAGGTCACAGTGCTTATACCACAGCCAACTCCTCTGAAATGAACATCACTTCCTACTTGGCAAGCTGGCCTTTTAGGCACATCTGAATAATCATCTCTATCTGCTTCTTCTCCCCACACGCTGCTGCCATCACCCATCCCCTCCCAGTTAAAGCTAAGCACTTGCATCATCAAAGAACCTATATATGTTACTATTAACTCTAACCATATGTCTCAACTACAGCTGGGATTGACAGAGTGGAGATTGGTGCACCGGCAATCGATTTAGAGAGTCTAGTGAACACCAGCCAAATCAAATGCAGATCACTCTCCAGTCAACCCTGGTACTCTACAGCAGATGAGAAGAATAAGGTAAGTAGATGAGAGAGTGTCAGCCTTGCATGATGTAGACACGGGAGGCCAACCAACTGCTATGTGAATAAAATAGTTTGAGTTGTGTATCTTAGGTTGACTTACTGCAGCAGTGTAGATGTAGCCTGAGTATTCTTTGACCCAAGTGAATCTGCCTTCACTAAGGGATGGCTGGATAGGTGCCTGTACAACAAGTCAAGTAATGAATAAAAGATCTCACTCACCTCAGCGTCAGTGACAACAACCTTCTCAAACAAACAAAAAGTCTGGAAGAAGGGCAGAAATAGAGAGATATCAGGGAAAACACTACTGCAGTATACTAATCTGCACTTGAAACAGGTTTGGTTACATCCCCACACACAGTGCTCTGAGTCACCTCATTCAACTAGTTGCAGCAGTGCCCTGAGTTATAATATGAAACCCAGGTTCAAAGCGCCTCTGTAGTTCTCTGGGGAAGCACAATCAGTGTAAATAAGTTGTTTTTTACCCCTATTTCTTGGCTATGTACGAGTGAAATAAATACATCCTACTGTCCCTGTGGGATTTATCTCTCACACAGTTCTCCCTGATTACAAAATTGAAGTGCAATGGTGAGTCTAGCCTTTTGCTAATGGGCACTATGGAGCACAAAATAATAGGTATGAAAGAGTGCTAACAAGCACAGTATTCTTACCACAACAATGTTTAATCAGAGGCCAGGATAAATTAGGATTTTCAGCATGGAATACTCATGTGTACTCCCCTCAGCACAGTCTCTCCTCTTTCTTTTGAAACTCAGCTCCCAGAAGAAGCAGCTGTTTTCAATCCACCATTTTCATGTCATTCACTGCTGCTTCTGAAGTCCTCACATGAGGCCTGTTGCTGCAAAAACTTAACACGTTCTGTTGCTAATGCCCATGACAAATAACTGTTTATGGAATGGCAACTATCTTGAAATTAAGAATAAAACTGATTATGTTAAAAATGCCTCAAGCAATACATTTTTGTGTGTGGTGGGGAATGCTAGGTATTTATTGTGGCAAAGCTCAGATCATGCCCTATTTTCCCATGTTCCTAGTGGATAGGAAGTATGTCTAGACTGCATCCCTCTGTCAGCAGAGGGATGCAGATTAGGCAGGTCGACATTGCAAATGAGTCAGGGATTTAAATATCCCATGCCTAATATGCATAAACATGGCTGACACGTTTTGCCATCTCAGCACTTTGTCGACAAAAAGCGGCAGTCTAGAGGGGGAACTGTCAAGAAAGGAAGCCTTTTTTGACAGATCCTGTAAACCTCCTTGCAGGAGGCATAAGGGATCTGTTGAAAAAGGCATTCTTTCTCAACAGATCCCCCTCTAGACTGCCACTTTTTGCCGACAAAGTGCTGAGATGGCAAAACGTGGCAGCCATTTTTATGGAAATTACGTGAGAGATATTTAAATTCTTGCCTCATCTGCAATGTCGACTTGCCTAATCTGCATCCCTCTGCTGACAGAGGGATGTAGTCTAGACATACCCAGTGTCTGCTTCACAGGCTCACTTAGACCCTCCACACCGCTTCTTCTTTTCTAGAGGCAAGGACCATAGCCTACTGAGCATACTCAATATAGGCTAGTCCGAAGTTTGGGATGAAAACTGCTTCATAGTCCTGGTCTCCCCTCTGTAGTGAAGCCAAAGCTAGGTTAATCTCTTGTGGTATCATCTGGAGCAGCTCCATTCACATTTTAGCAGACGAGTGTGAGTAAGTTAGTAATTTCTGGATTTTTTTTATGATTTATGAAGTAGCAATGTAATCTGAAAGTGGCTGAGAGTCTGTCACATGTGAGCTCCCATACTGCCAGTGTCACACAAAATTGACACCAAGTGCCTGAGCAGAGATAGCAATTAGACTTTGTTACTGTCTTTTCTAAAACACTTCTATGTCTACACTGGCACAATCTGGTGCAAAAGTGGCCGCTCTTGCACAAAAACTTGCTGCCTGTCTACACTGGCCGCGTGTTCTTGCGCAAGTAAACTGACTTTCTAATGTATAAAATCAGGGCTTCTTGCACAAGAACTCTGACGCTCCTGCTCAGGAATAAGCCCTCTTGCACAAGAGCTCTTCCAGAAGAGGCCAGTGTAGACAGGCAACATGAATTTTTTGCTCAAGAAAGTCCTATGGTTAAAATGGCCATCAGAGCTTTCTTGCGCAAGAGAGCGTCTACACTGACATGGATGCTCTTGTGCAAAAGCACATCTCTTGTGCAAAAGCACATGCCAGTGTAGATGCTCTCTTCTGGAAGAGTTTTTGCAGAAGAACTCTTCTGCAAAAGAATTTTTGCATGAGAACGCGCCAGTGTAGCCCTGGTGTAATTTATTGTGTTTAGTTGCTGGGATATTAAGGTTGCTTTGAGTCACTGAAGCATCTCCTGTTGATTAAAGCCACTTTTACAACCCACCTCCTCAGTTCCACTGACCACTTCCCACCAACAGCTGAAGATATGGGCCTCTGACTCTCTGGCTGAGTTGAGTGAAAGGTGATTTCTTTTAAAGAAGACGGTGTTTTTCAGATACTAATTTCTCCAATACAGTAATCATCTTTCTGTATCTCATCCATTGTCTTCTAATCACTGGACTGTTTTGACCACAGTGCAGGAAACGAGCCAACAAGATTCTGTGTATTTTGAAATTATTTACAATAAACAAACACAGCAAGGGAATGTTCAGATGGGAATGTTCCTCCAGGCTAGTTTTCTTATTGAATAGGTATAAGCTAAAATATCTATTTCAAAGCCTGCTTTCTAAAAACAGCATTTGAGTATATACCAGCATGATTTTAAAAAAATTGCAATGCTGTGGGTTCCCCCTTTGCTGAAAGTTTTTGGTTTTAATAGACTCTCCAAGAAAGGTAGCAAAGCACCAGTTCACAACTAAATTATCATGGAACTTTATTTAATGCTGCATAATTACATAATATATTAAAAGTGTTAAAGGCTCCACCTGACTTGTTCCCTATACGTGAAACTCCTGTGAATTTCAGAGCTTCTGGCAGAAAGCCAGCTGGAGCCCTGGCACATAGCCAGTGGGCTAGCCTGCATTTACCCTGGCTACACCACTATCTTTTAGTGCACTAGCTTGAGCACAGCTAACGCGTATCTGCCTACATGTGCTAGGAATTATGTTCCTCATTGTAGTGTGGACATAAACTAATGGGCAAAGTGAAAATCCTGTACTGTTAAATAGAGCAGTACAAATAATTCTCCCATCCACCCATTCACCCACTGTCAGTTCCCCAAAATTGGAAAACATTTTGGATCAACCTGAAACTACAATTTTTCAGATATTTGGCAAATCAAAAGCAGAAGGGAAAACTGTTTTGAATAAAAAAACTACTGGACCCAAAATATTTCAGTTTGGGCATCCTTAACTTTGCTTTTTTTGGGGGGGGGGGAGAGGAAACTTGGAAACAAGGACTGGATTCATAAGGGGGCTTGAGTTCCCACTTCCAAGGTAAGTGCCCTAACCACTAGGCTATTGGCTATTTTGGGGTCAATTGGGGATGTGATTCCCCTTTCAAGGAGACATAAGCTAGCTCACTAAAACTAGAATGTAGCTGTGGCTAGCTGTGTTGAGTTTCTATCCATCTGGAACCCTAGCCATATAATATGGACAGCTAGCCCATTCTGCTATTCACATAGCTCCAGCGGCATCTTGCAATGAAAGCATCTTGAAATTTTGTTTCCTTTTAATCATTTCTAACTCTAGGCATATCCCCACTTCACCTGTTAAAAATATTCTACTTTGGCCCAATGAATATTTAATTCATACAGAAGGTGAAAGTGACTCTATCGTCCAATCATTAGGGAATTCAGCTGGGAAGGAACACATCCTGATTCCAGCTCCTGCTCCACTTCGTATTTACAATCACTCACATGTAGGATGAGTGCTCTAGCCCCTGGGATGCTCGTTAAAAGGGCACATGGGCTCCACCACCTCTTTTACTATTTTCTGAATGGTACCTATATCTTTTTGCAATTCTAGTCCTCTCCCCCCACTACCGATGAAACCTTTCATTTTGAAAATGTCCAAAGAGTTCATGTAGTCATTTGTGAATTTCCCTCCCTATTCCCCGCCCCACTCCCTCATTTGCTGCCTTTAATCATTTCCCCAAACTGAGAAACATTGCAGGATGTTTTGATCAACCTGAATCTGAATTTTATTTGTTTGAACCAAAAAAGCTTCAGGAAACAAGCTTCACTCAGCTCTATTAATGTGTCCATGCTTGTTTCAATTTTAAAAAACGTAACATCAAACATATGTTAAAATACATTAATCTTTTAAGACACAAAACCATAAGAATAATCAACAGACCAACGCACATGTTTTCATTAATCAGATGGTTCTCTCTCACCTCTTCACAATACAAATAATTTGATTTCATTGTCACTTCTTCTGACAGCAGTGCAATTAAAGATGTTAAATTGTCACTTATAACCATGATAATGCAGTTATCTTGTTTTATTTTTTGCCCTTAACATCACAAATTACCTTTACAGGTATTGTTACTTGGGATTCACTTCCTTAATATATCATGTTGCTATATTTAGAGCAGTCTCAGAAAGAAGGAAGACTAATCTGTTTTCCTTAAATTTAACTCATATCTGACTTTCTGAAACAAAGATCTCACTGCTGACAAGAAAAGCACAGAAGTGCAACAGAACCCCAGCATTTCTCAGGTTCACTAGAAAGGCTGGAGCAAAGCTAAATACTGTCTGTAACAGGCAGAAATGCAGGAAAGTTAAATCACTTGCTAAGGAGGGAGGTATAATCTATTGCTGGGAAAATGCCACACCTCGGCACAAAGAATTATGGGCAGGATTGGGGAATTTACAAAACAAATCACTGGCCTCACTCTGTTCCCATGTAAGTCAATCAGGTTTTATCCACTGACTTCAGTTAAGCCAAAGCTTAATGCTTTTAAATATCACAGAAAAAAATGACATGGACACATGTCAAATGATCACATCTTAAATCCCTGCCTGTAAAATATCTAAATTAAATACATTGCTGCCTTAGTGATTTTTCCTTGTTTTATCTCCTCACTAACTCCACTCATATATAATAATTTGCAATTGTCTTCATGTAGACTGTATTTTTCACATACAGGCAGTCCCCGGGTTACGTACAAGATAGGGACTGTAGGTTTATTCTTAAGTTGAATTTGTATGTAAGTCGGAACTGGTACATATTGTAGGGGAAACTCTAGCCAAACATTTCTCCAGAGCTCAGTTTTATTCTCCCATACTTCACTTCCCTCAGTCTTTTATTCTCAAGCTGAGGTGTCTGCTGAGAAAAGCTGCTCCGTGTCTCCCTAGTCTGCTGGGGGGAAGCAGCTAGTGCAGGGTTGCCTCACCCCATTTGTAAGTAGGAATCTGATGTAAGTCGGATCCATGTAACCCGGGGACTGCCTGTACTTGTAAGCTGTTTTGAATGCCTGTGATGCTTTGTAAGTAGTACACACAGGGCCCAACTCAGTAAGAAACTTCAGCACATATGTAACTTTGAGTGTTCCTATTGATTTCAATGTTTAAAGTTAAATTGTTTGTACAAGCTTTGCTGAACTGGAACCTCGGGATCTCGCATTAATGAAGTGAAAGTTTTACCATCAACTTCAGTAAAACAATCAAGCAATTAAAGACCTGACACAGAGCAAGATTGTGATCACTTTCCTCACCTTTGGTGAGCAAAATCCATGCGGTTTCAATGGGATTACTCCAGGCAGTAATCACTTAGCAAAAAGACTACAGGTTCAAATCTGCCCCATAATTATTAGCATTTTGGGGATGGCTTCAATTCTGGTCAACCTTATTGCATTTCCATCAAGGCTTCTAGGAGTCCTCTTGTTAACCCATTTTGCCCATTAGCAGCAGAGCCCAATGTCTCAGGGTATGTCTACACTACAGCACTAATTCGAACTAAGCTAATTCGAATTAGCGCATCTAGACTTAAAAACAAGTTCGAATTAGCGTTTTGCTAATTCGAACTAGCATGTCCACACTGAGTGGACCCTGAACCGAGGTTAAGGATGGCTGGAAGCAGTGCCGGCAGGGCATCAGAGTAGGACTTAGAGCGTGGAGCTGCTGTCTCAGGCTAGCCGAGGGCTGTGCTTAAAGGGACCCGACTCCCACCCCGGAGAGACAGTTCTCAGGGGTGCCCTGCTTGCAAAGCAGTCTTGGCTTGGAGTGCCCGGAGTACCCACACTGGGCACATCACAGCACTCGGCCATCAGCCCGGCTGCACTTGCCGCAGGCTGCCATCTGGGGGGGGTGTCAATAGGGGGGCTGCAGGAGAGCTTCCACCCCGAGGAGACCGCAGAGGCACTCCAGTCTTCCCCATCGGGGGCTCGTACCCCATTCCTCCCTCACCCCCTTCCAATTACGCCTTCCTAGCCCCCCTTCCTGATGTACAAAATAAAGGACACGTGTGTTCAAAAATAGAAACTCTCTTTATTGAACAAAACTCGGGGAGACTGGGAAAATGAGGTGGGAGAGGGGAAGAGAGAGGGTGGGAGAGGGGAGGGCAACTAAAATGATCAGGGGTTTGGAACAGGTCCCATATGAAGAGAGGCTAAAGAGACTGGGACTTTTCAGCTTAGAAAAGAGGAGACTGAGGGGGGATATGATAGAGGTCTATAAAAGCATGAGTGGGGTGGAGAGGGTGCATCAAGAAAAGTTCTTCATTGGTTCCCATAATAGAAGGACTAGAGGACACCAAATGAAATGAATGGGTAGAGGCTTTAAACTAATAACAGAAAGTTCTTCTTCACAAAGCAAATAGTCAACCTGTGGAACTCCTTGCTGCAGGAGGCTGTGAGGGCTAGAACTAGAACAGAGTTTAAAGAGAAGTTAGATAAATTCATGAAGGCTGGGTCCATGGAGTGCTATTAGCCAGAGGGTAGAAATGGTGTCCCTGGCCTCTGTTGTGGAAGGCTGGAGATGGATGGCACAAGACAAATGGCTTGGTCATTGTTTCGGTCCATCCCCTCCAGGGTCCCTAGTGTTGGCCACTGTTGGCAGACAGGCTATTGGGCTAGATGGACCTTTGGTCTGACCCAGTATGGCCATTCTAAGCTCAGGGCTCAGGGTCGGGGGTCTCACTGGACCACCCTGATTTTCATGCCAACCTGCTCCTGGATGGCCAGGCTGGCAGCTATCCTGCCCGAGACGGCCACTTTCCTGTGCCTAGTGTAGAGGTCGTGGATGAGGTCCACGATCTCCGCACTAGACCAGGCGGGCGCCCGCCTCTTGCGGACCCGGGCAGGCTCCCAGGAGCCGCTAGCCTGGTCCCGGGAAGAGGTGGAGGGCTGGGTGGCAGCGGGTGGCTGGCTCGATCCGTGCCAGGTGCAGGGTCTGCTGGCTGGGTGCTGGCAGGCTTGCACCTGGCACGGGCACCGTAGCCAGACCATGCCCCTTTAAGGGCTCCGGGGCCGGGAGGGGGGCAGAAGAGTTTCCCTGGTGGTGCCCAGAGTGGCCACCAGGGAAAGCTGGGGAGGGCTAGCATCCCACTAGCCTCCCACTAGTTCGAATTAAGCGGCTACACAGCCCTTAATTCAAACTAGTTAATTTGAACTAGGCGTTAGTCCTCATGGAATGAGGTTTACCTAGTTCGAATTAAGCGCCTATCAAAGTTAATTCGAACTAACGTCTGTTAGTTCGAATTAACTTTGTAGTGTAGACATACCCTCAGATTTTCCTTCATCCTTCAGCAAGTAGGATCTGAACTTTGATTTTTAATTAAAATAAAAATATTTCCTGTGGTTTAATGGTGCTGGATTTTCTGTTAGATTTTTTCTGAATAATGATTATGCTATTCGTATGCATATACAGGCAGTCCCCGGGTTACGTACAAGATAGGGACTGTAGGTTTGTTCTTAAGTTGAATTTGTATGTAAGTCGGAACTGGTACATATTGTAGGGGAAACTCTAGCCAAACATTTCTCCAGAGCTCAGTTTTATTCTCCCACACCTCACTTCCCTCAGTCCTTTATTCTCAAGCTGAGGTGTCTGCTGAGAAAAGCCGCTCCGCTTCTCCCTGGTGTGCTGGGGGGGGGGGGGGGTCGCTAGCTTCACGTCTCCCTGGTCTGCTGGAGGGAAGCAGCTAGTGCAGGGTTGCCTCACCCCGTTTGTAAGTAGGGATCCGATGTAAGTCGGATCCATGTAACCCGGGGACTGCCTGTATCAGTTTTGTATTTGAAGTTATGAGCATTGGCTTTGTACTTGTATTTCAAATGTTTTCTTCTGGGAGACCCCATTGGAGGCTTGATGAATATTTTGTGAAGGGACTATTCTTCTATTCCACTTGTATTTGACCAACAAAGGGCCATGGGAGCTGCCAATCCACATCTAATGAGTCTTTCTGGGGAATGTTCGGACTAGCATGAGAGCAATGACTTCTGACTATAAAGAACTGAGTCATGCATGGACTGATGCCTTGCTCATGGATCTCCAAAAATCATCTTGTTGCTGTACTTATCCATAGCAAGAACAATGGGATTACTGCCACATGGGGGAAGATATAAAAGGCACCGGAAACCCCTCCATTCTGTGTTCAATCTTGCTTCTTATTTCTGGAGGAACTCTGTTATGAAGTGAAGCTCTAAATAAAGAATCGAGGGTGTGCTAAACTACAGGGCTTTTTCGAAAAAAGTAGCCTTTTTTCGAAAAAAAAAAAAAAACTTCCCCTGTGTCTACACTGCTGCCATGTTCTTTCGGAAGTAAATCGAAAGAACACAGTGTTTTTTTTGACTGTGGAAAACCTCGTTTTATGAGGAAGAACGCCTGTGATGGGGCGGCGGGGATCGTGTGCCCTAACCCCGTGCCCCGCACTTGGGCGCCGCGGGGCACAGACGCCGACAAGCCTGAGCGGCTCTGCCAAGCCTGCTCGGCGGCGGCGGCCAGCGCAGGTGCAGGAGCTTCCCCTGCGCCCGACTCCGGAGAGCTCCCGGCAGCCCAGGGTGCATGCGCCGGCGTCCCAGGTCAGGGGTGCCGGGTTCAAAAGCCGGGCGGCCGTGAGCAGAGGAGAGAGGAGGAGACCCCACTGAGTAGTGCGGTGGCAGGCGCAACGGGCAGGGAACTCCGTGGGACCGGCGGACGCACCAGGACTGGCAGCGGAGGACCCCCGCGACCAGAGAGGGTGAGTCTCACCCGGCACCCCACCGGATCACAAGTGATAGGTCAGGGCCGAAGGGGTCGGAGAAAGCAGCCCAGGACGGGGTCGGAAAACCCCGGGGACCGATGAGTTGCGGCCGTGGCCCCTCCGGTCGGGCGGTGCATTGTTGATGCCCACTCTTAGGGTCCTGGGCTGGGACCTGGAGAGGGGGCAGGCCCAGGTCCCCCTCCGCCTCGGTCGGTAACCGGAGAACTAAAAGGGGCCGAGACAGCAAAACATGACAAATTCCCTGTTCTGAGCAGGGCGAAACGTTACAACGTCTTTTTTTTGAAAGTGCTCTTTCGAAAAAAGCGCTATGTAATGCAAACTGTGTTTTTTCAAAAGAGAGCGGCTTGCTAGATGGGTGCTCTCTTTCAAAAAAGCGGCTTGATTTTTTGAAAGTACTGGTTGTAGTCTAGATGCTCTTTTTCGAAAGAGACAGCAGAGGCAGTCTTGTGGGAGGAGGAAGGGGCCGCATATCACCAGAAGCCAGCCTGGCTGCCTTCTGGCAAAGCTCCAATGGAGCTGCCTATGTGCCTATGTGCCCTATTGGGGTGGTGTTGGAGGAAACGGGGGGAAGAGGAGGCTGCTGTACCATGTGAAGAGCAATTGCGCTGAGTCATTTCTTGGTCATTTCTTCCTGCAAGCCGGTGTCCTCATCAAGTAGTGAAATGTCCGGTGGGGCTTTCCAGGACATTTCACAACTTGATGGGGCACCAGAACAGAGTATTTAAATTCTGGACTATCCTGGAAAATATGGTCAGCGTACCATTGTTACAAGAGCTTATTGAATCTCTCCTATGCTAAATCAAAATACATTTCCAATTTTATTGTGATTGTCACATATAAGTCATTTCCCTCTCTCGGTATTTCTTCCCTGTTTTCTCTGTGAGAGACAGCAAATTCACTGGAAATGTTTCAAAAATACTTATAATGCTGCATTAGAAGAAGTAATTTTCTCACTCAATGAAAACGTCTTTAAAGAGCCTTTGTGCAAGAATAGCTTCAAAGAGGGATAAACCCTTGCCTCAGAGCTTTCAGTGAAAGCATTCACTTTCCCTTAAGAATAAAAAGGTCATTGAAAGAGCACTCTGCACTGGCAGCAATGATTTTGTCAGCAGTTCAGTCTACATATGTGCAATGCAATAAATGTGAATATCAGAGCCATCAATCTGAATAGTAGATGCCTTTCTGTGTCACTAACTATGGCAATGGCTAATTACAAATGATGTATTAAAGTCCTGTTCAATAAAGACATCAACTCGTTGAGATGTACACCTAAGAAATAAGACAAGCAAGTAAATCAGGTAAACTTTTGAGCTATAAAGCTAAGGAGGGTGTTGTAAACAATGGGGTTTTGTGCCTGGTTCTAAATTACATTGTGTCCAGGGAACTTCCAACAGTCAACAGTGGGGTAACACAATAACAGGGCATAGCAGAAAAGTTTAACAAGTCACTTAAAAGAAAAGGCCTAAGATAACAAACAGCAACCCATGACTAAAGAAACTTAAGAAGGAACAAATCTGGCAACCATATTTTAAGAAGTCAGAACCAGACTTTTTAAATTCTTCAGATAACACAGAAAGCCAATAATATCTTTCTGTCAATTGTTATGCATGGAAGTTAGTGGTAATTCAGCCACAAGCACCCTTCTGGAGGCTGTTACCTTCAAGCAGCTAGTAAGTGGGGTGTGTACAATCACGTCCATACTTTTTTTACTAATATCAAGTCATTTAACACTAAACAAAACCAATTACTTAACAATATGCAGCTAGTTTAATGTTAATCTCATAGTAAGTGGTGTGTCATTTCAGCTTTAATGTTGCATTTCCCAATAGGAGGAATGTTTGTTTTGGAGAAAGGAAATACATTTGAGACTTCTGATGGTAAGACTGCACAGACAGGCATACTAGCTGATAGTGTTCCCTTCTATGTCTCACACATTTGTGCCAACATTTCCAAAGGTTATTAGTGATCTTGGATGCCCAACATGACACAGTTTAAAGAGCCTGATTTTCAAAATAGTGAGCCTCCACTGTAGGCCCCACTTGACAGATCATCTAGTTGCTCCCCTGAAAATGGAGCCACCCAAAATCAGCAGTCACCTTTGAAAATCTTGGTTCTTTCCCTCTTGCTTTTAATGTCACGAGGCAGACACCGAGCCCAATTCTGCAAGACCCCTATGCACAAAAGACATACATGCTTCAAAAGAAGCTCTATGTGCACAGCTCTTGTAGAATGGAGCCCATAGTACAGATTGATTTAAATATGAGTACTGCTGCCATTCAGGTAAGTGTGAGGCTGTTCAATTATTGCCCAGGGCATGGGAGCAGGTTTACAGAGTTTAGTACATCCATGAGATACTGACATTTCTAATCAACGAGACTGTGAGGCTACGTCTACACTGGCAGCTTCTTGCGCAAGAACTCTTTTGCAGAAAAGTTCTTCTGCAAAAACTCTTCCACAAGAGAGCATCTTGCGCAAGAGATGTGCTTTTGCACAAGAGCATCCATGCCAGTGTAGACACTCTCTTCCGCAAGAAAGCTCTGATGGCCGTTTTAACCATAGGGGCTTCTTGCGCAAGAAATTCATGTTGCCTGTCTACACTGGTCTCTTGTGGAAGAGCTCTTGCGCAAGAGGGCTTATTCCTCGTGGGGAGAGGAATAACTCTTCTGGAAGAAGCCCTGTTTTACAACACTATACTCTAAATTTACTTCTGGAAGAACGCTCGTGCAGTGTAAACAGCCGGCAAGTTTTTGTGGAAGAATGACTGTTTTTCCGCAAGAAGCTGCCTGTGTAGACGTAGCCTTGAAAGTGTTGCTTAATGTGAGGCAGTCTCTCCAAATGCAATTAACAAGATTTGCATTTTCAGATGCAATGCAGCCTCAGGGAAGCAAATAGATTTTAAATCAGAAAATCAGCATTTACACAGGTATTCAATGAACAGGATTGTGACAGAGTTTCCAGAGTGCAACCTGAACTGTGGGACTTTTGAGCCCTCTGACCCACCAATCTGGGGTGCCCCATCTCACTCTGTGATGCTGTGTCAAGACACAAACTTCTGGCAGGTAATGTACTTATACAGAAATCCCCAGCCGGGGACACACCAGGTGAGGTGCATGAATGCTTGTTTCAGCAACTCATGAACCAGCAAGAGAGGATCCAGCCAATTCCCCCAGCTCTGCAGTTGGGCATCTCAAAACTGTACTAATTTACCCAGGTCAGAAGCCTGGCCAGTGTAAGTTAATTACCCTTTCTGCCTTTCCCTTGATGTGGACAGGACACGCACTAGCCTTTGTAAACTGAACTGAGATTCCCTGAGCACTTCAACCAAACCACAGTTTTAGGTAAAATATAAAACAGGTTTATTAATGACAAAAAGATAGATTTTAAATGATTAAAAGTAGCAGGGGTAGAGATCAGAGTTGATTACTTACAAATAAAAATAAATTTGCAATCTGAGTTCTACAATATAAACAAGGTTTGAATCAAACAGTGTCTCGCCCAAAGAGATATCACAAACTGGTCACAGTACACAGGATGGGACTTTTTTTCCAGCCCAAGACTGCCTTCTCCCAGTTCAAATCCTCGTCATCCAGATGAGCTCAGTTGTGGTTAGGAGTGAGGCCAATTGTGATGTCCTTTCCCCTCTGTTATAGTTTTTTCCAGCTGGAAAGATCTTTGATGTAGGGCTCCAGCAATGCCCAGTGATCAAGCTGTCGCCATTATCTATATGTTGTCTCTGAGAAGTCTTCTGGGTTGGCCACCAGGCAGAGTGGATTCCCTTTAATGAACATCAGCATGTCTGGCTGGGTCTTTGTAGTACCTGAAGGGCTGGTTGTGGGTGTTTCCATCCTCACAACATATTTCAATAGCATATACAGCAACACTTCATAACCTCATATACAGTGATAGCACATACAATCCAACAGGATAGTAATGTTCAGCAGATGAAGACTTTTAAAATGATACCTCACATATTATCCTTTGAACAAAACATAACATAATTACACGATAGTGGTGAATATAGGAGTTCCAGGGCGTTGTTTTGAGATACAGAGTTTCACCCGGGATATTATGCCTGTCTTTCTTAGGGTTTCAACAACAATACATAAACTAAACTTTAATCTATTTCCAGAAATACCAAAGAATTAGGCCAAAATAAAAATGTATAAATATTTAATATTAATTTCTTATTAATAAAAACAACTGGCAAACAATATAGAATAAAATAGTGTTATAATATATGTGGTTTATTGAGGCTATGATTTGGCAAGGGCATATGCAGGTGTCTCAATCTATTGCAAGAAGTTCCGCAAAAGTCAATTAGACTATTTGCAGTGCGTAAAGCTAAGCAAGTATAATTCTTAACTCCATGAGAGCCTATTTCATGTTCCATAACATTACTGAGATTGGGGCAGGGGGAACCTTTTTAATTATTTCTGCTGCAGGAACATATCTCATATATCAATAGTTAGCAAAGGTGTGTTTCACATTTGATGTTCTTAGGCCTGGTCCTCAGTGGAAAATTAGGTTTAACGAGGTTGGCCAGGAATATGAAAAATGTATACCTTTTAGAGGCATTGGTGAGATGAACAAAGTCCCCACGTGGATAGCGGTAGGTTGATGAAAGACCAGCCAATTCTTGGGGAAGTGATTACCTGTGGTTGAGTAAGAACATATGACTCATAAAATTGCCCCTGTCATACTGACTTTGGCAATTCAGTTAACTTCTCTGTCTTGCTTTTCCATGTGTAAAATAGAAATACGTCCTTACAAAGGTTGTTCAGTGGTTCAACCATGCAGTGATTGACTTAAAACTCACCATTTACCCTCCTACACAGTGGTATTTTAAAAAGGTTACATTTGTCATGAATTCTGTAGCGCTGATATAGAAGTGCTACAGAAAGGTTAAGATTTAAAATTATTGTATTTCTTATGCAGCTTCAAAACCCATTTTCTCCGAATATTCTCATCAATAAATTAAACCAAAAGATTCTTCCTCTGGCAAGTAAATACAGTTAGCCTTTATGCAAAGTTAGTCTTGAACCAGTTTCAACCTCTCAAATTTGCTAAACTCTCTCAAATGTTTCAGTTATAGAAGAGTATACATGTGGGAATGGGCAAATGATGATTGTCTTTAACACGAGAATATGATAATTAAATTTCATCTCCACTTTCTTTTTATATTCTTCCAAAAGCAGAAAAAGAACAAAGGTTCAGAACAGCACGGAAGTGCTTTTACCAAGTGTGATAACATGTTCTATTCAATTCATACTTTCAGATATCAGCATTATTATAATCATACTAGCATTTGTTTTGAACCTTGGCTTTCAATGTGCAAAAGGAATAGCAAATAGGGTAGGCGACCAGCTTGGCTTAACAGAGAAATCTGTGGTAAACTTAAATACAAAATGGAAGCTTAGAAGAAGTGGAAACTCAGACCGATGATGAAGAAGGAGTATAAAATATTGCTTGAGAATGCAGATATGTGATCAGGAAAGCCAAATTACAGTTGAAGTTTCAGCTAGCAAGGGATGTAAAGGATAACAAGGATAGGTTTCTACAGGGATGTTAGCAACTAGAAGAAGGTCAGGGAGAGTGTGGAACCCTACTAAATTGGGAAGGTAACCGAGTGATAGATGATGTAGAAAAAGCTGAAGTACTCAATGCTTTTTTTAATGAGACGCCCTCAATCGTTAAAGAACAGGTTAAGGACTATTTAGAAAAGCTTGACAGGCACAAGTCTATAGGGTTGGATCTAATGCATCAAAAGTGCTAAGAGAGTTGGCTGTTGGGATCGCAGAGCCATTGGCCATTGCCTTTGAAAACTCATGCTGATCAGGGAGCTCCCAGACAATAGGAAGAAGGCAATATTGTATCTATCTTTAAAAGAAGGAAGAAAGAAAATCCAGGAAACTACAGACTGGTCAACCTCACTTCAGCCCCTGGAAAAATCATGGAGTAGGTCCCCAGGGAATCCACTTTGAAACACGTGGAGGAGAGGAAGGTGAGAGGGAACAGTCAACATAAATTCACCAAGGGCAAGAAATGCCTGACCAACTTAATTGCCTTCTACGATGTGATAACTAGCTATATGGATGGGCGGGTAGCAATAGACATGATATACATTGAGTTTAGCAAATTTTTGTTATAGTCTCCCAAAGTATTCTCAACAAAATTTAAAGAAGTACAACTTGGAAGAATGTACAATAAGGTGGATAGAAATCTGCCTAGATCATCAGGCGCAATGGTTATGATCAATAGCTTGATGTCTGTATGATGGGATGGATTACACCCTCAGCAAGTTTGCGGATTACACTAAATTACGGGGAAAGGTAGATATGCTGGAGGGTAGGGATAGGGTCCAGAGAGACCTAGACAAATTGAAGAATTGGGCCAAAATAAATCTGATGAGGCTCAACAAGAACAAATGCAGAGGCCTTCATGAAAGAATCCCATGCACTGCTACAGGCCGCAGACCAACTGGCTAAGTGGTAGGTCTGCAGAAAAGGACCTGGGGATTACAGTGAATGAGAAGCTGAACATGAATCAGTTGCCCTTGTTGCCAAGAAGGCTAAACAGTATGCTGGGATGCATTAGAAGGAGCATTGCCAGCTTTCAAGCAAAATGATTATTCCCCTCTATTTGGCACTGGTGAGGCCACATGACGATTACTGCATCCAGTTTTGGGCTCCCCACTGTAGAAAGGATGTGGACATATTGGAAAGAGTCCAGTAGAGGCAACAAACATTATTAAGGGGCTGGGGCACAAGGAGAGGCTGAGGGAACTGGGCTTATTTAGTCTACAGAAGGGAAGAGTGAGGGGGAGTTGGATCTGATATCAGCCTTCAGTTTCCTGAAGGTGGGTTCCAAAGAGGATGGAGCTAGGCTGTTCTCGATGGTGGCAGATGGAAGAACGAGGGGCAATAGTTTCAAGTTGCAATGCGGGAGTTCTAGATTGGATATTAGGATAAACTATTTCATTCAGAGAGTGCTGAAGCACTGGAATGGGTTATTTAGGAGATGGTGGAATCTCCATCCTAATAAGTTTTTTGTATGGCCAGTCTTGATAAAGCCCTGACTGGGATTTAGTTGGGGTTGGTCTTGCTTTGAGCACAGGATTGGACTAGATGACCTCTTGAGGTCTCTTTCAACCCTAATCTTCTATAATTTTATAGTTCATCCTTTTCTGTGATATCTTTTAGATTTCATTAACAAGCAAAGGAAAGATCTGTAGTATGAATTTTTAAATGAAACTTTAGGTACCTTGTTAAGAAATGTAAAGTTGGACTGGATCAAGTGAAGTCATCAAGTCCAGTCTCTAGTAAAGAGGGAGAATCAATTAAATCTATAGCATCCCTGAGAGGTGTTTATCTAATCTGTACTTACAAACCACCAATCACTAAAATTCCACAACCTGCTTTGCAAGTTTGTTCCAGATCTTAACAACTCTTATTGTTAGATATTATATTAGGAATATATTTCTAACCTAAATTGTCCTTGCTGCAGATCAAGGCCATTACTTCTTAGCCTATCTTCAGTGGACAAGGAAAACACTTGGTCATCAACCACTTTATAGAACATCTTAATGTATCTGAAAAGTTATCAGGCCCTCCCTCAGCCTGCTTTTCCCAAGTCTAAACAAATTCAGGGTTTTTTAACCATTCCTCATAGGAAAGGATTTCTAAATTTATCGTTTTTGTTGCTCTTCTGGGGACTCTCCAATTTATCAATATAATTCAGCAAACCATTGATAACTATTCTTTGAGTATGGTCCTTCAACTAGTTGTGCACCAAACTTAACAGTAACTTCACCTAGGCCACTTTTCCCTAGTTTACATATGAGAATGTTCTGTGGGACTGTGACAAAAGACTTACTAAAAATCAAGATGTGTACATTCTACCCTGCATCTGCTACACCAGTAATCCCATTAGAAAAGGAAATTAGGTTGGTTTGGCCTGATCTGTTACTGACAAATCCATGTGGTCTATCCTTTTAATCCTATTATTGACTGAATACTTACAAACCAATTGCTTAATAATTGTTGCAAGCATATCAATAAAGGCTCTTGTTATAATTTGGGTTTTTAAAATGTAAACAGTTAAATTGAACTCATATTCCATTAATTCAGTGGAGTTACACTCAATTTGGAAACTTAAGCATGTGCACAAGTCATTTCTTGGATGTATGTTTGTTTATATTCCACACTTGCTATCATCTTTAATAAAGAAGAGCAATTCATTCAGTCTTCTAAAAGCAAACACTGCTGTTGAGAAGGTACCAATCAGTGCTCAGTTGCATCAATTATCATTTTCAGAAATGGAATATAACTATTTCCCATGTAAAATCAATCTAGTGAATATGTTGGCCTGCTTCATTCTTATATTTCTTCTAACTCTTGATACTGTTTTTATTATCTTTTCAGTTGCACAAAGAGATAGTGTTCCCTTTCTGTACCAGATGTTGGGTTTCTCCAGGCATAAAATATTACCTCTTCATGACTGAATATTTAGAAATGGGAATGAATTTAGATTAGTTGGCAAGGAGGAGGAGGATTCAAGTAGCAGAAAGTACAGATATTGTCCTTATTGATCTACAGACTATTCTGACTGTAAACAAGTATTTATTTCAGTTAGGACAAATACAGTTTTGTTTTTACTTTCATTTATATTCTTGAAACAGTAACCTGCTAATTAAAGATAATTTTAGTCTCTCTGGAGGCATTAGATCACACAGCCTGATGCTCTGAAAGCATATTTCAAAGCAGTCAGCTGCATGTTATATGTAACTGAGTCCTTATTTATTTGGCAATATCCCAAGTATAGTCTGTCTTTGTCCTCACCCACCAATACAAAGACGTTTTTTCCATCACTGCCCCAGATCTGGGCCCAGTTTCTAGAAGCTGCATTGTACAGAATATAACCTATTGCAGTATTTGGCAAGAACTGGTACTGATACCAGCCCGTGTACTTGAGGCTTGCAGAAGCTGATAAATTAGTTCCCCGCTTCCTAACTTAATCAGTCCTTTTACTCAGCCTTATGTGGCCACTGCTGCATGCTGCCTTTTCTCTAAACGTTAGTGGAATTTGTGTTTACAGGCTAGGTTAGAACCGATACAAAAATTACAAGCATGTACAGTGAAGAGGAGGCAGTAGACATTAGCTGATAGAGCTAAGTTCTTAGGTAAGCGTGTACTACTGCCCTAAAAGCTGAGCATCATGGGAGTATGAATTTTTGATCTTCCTGTTTCCCTTGATAAATGTCACTACCCTGTACTTCTAATAGGGAGGCAGGTTCCGCCAGCAGATATGGCACCAACCTGGGGTGTGGCTCCACAAATGGATTTAGGCACTACAACATTCAGCACTAATACACCTAACTTTCAGGCACCTGCCTGAATAAATACTGGAACAACCATAAAATCCCCAAAGCTTGAATTAGGCTCTTAGGCTTCCTATCCAGTGAAGGGGGAGAGAAAGCCACCTAAAAATGGAATCCACAAAAGCCAGCATGCAAGGTGGGGCACTGGGAGACAGCAATGAGATGTACGTGTCTTAAATCGCATCCCTTCTACAGAGATAGGCACCTAAGCATGGGCAAGAGGAAGGTACCTACCAATCAAGAGCCCCACTGCTGGAATCAGATGACTTATAAATACAGTCATTACAGCAGGGGTCATAGATGCCTAGGTCTTCCACATAGGGGCTTGTTTAAATTCATGGGGAAGACCACAGTGTGTTTGCATCTATTGTGTGTTATAAATGTTAAAGGAACTTGTGCTAGTTCATCATGTTAAGGAACTATAGGCTGGAACCACATCTCTGGCTCCTAGGACTCCCAAATTCGGGAGATAAAAAGTTAGAATCTAAGCCTTGATCTGGCTTCTGTGGTAACTTTTTTCTCTGTAGTAATGGGCGTAACCAAAGCCTGGGCTTTCTGCAAAAGTTCTATAGCATTGAGCATGGAAGGAAGGAATAATATTCTATAGGATTCTCTAGAAATTGATTTTAAAAACTCTGTGAAGATTTAAAAAGTATGAAAAAAACGTTCAATAAGCTTTCGAATCATCCTATGGTATTCTGTAACTGACTTCTCTGTTTGTATAGGATGGTTATCCCTTTCTGTTTTCTATAGAGCACTTCCTGAGAGCGGACCAGAGTACCTAAACTATAACTTAATATCTTTTTCCTTCTAGTCATCGGAGCTGCTTCCTTTTATCCAGGCCTGAGGCTCCTTGCTGCCACTGCTACTACTGTAGTGATGGCCAGAGCCTTAGGCGTTTTAAATCGCTGCCGGGGATCCACATGGCATGCTTCGGATGGCTATGAGGGCTGAGGGGGAGCATGGTGCAGTCTGGGTGATGCTGAGGGCTGGCTGCCCCTGGCCCTACCCCTTCTGCCTGAAGCTCTAGCCCTTCAGAGCTGCTGCTCTCCCCCTACCTTGCTCAGATGCCTGCTGAGTGTCCCCTAAATCTTAAGTAGTCCTGGTCCTTTACTCGATTTAACAAATAAGTTGCATGTTGTCCCTGTCAAATCCAGTTATTTGTGCTCTCTATGTAAGTATGAATATGGTGGATGGATTGGAGATGGGAGCTGTGAAATAAGCTGTTCTCTCTGGGAATATCTACTCTTCAACTGAAAACCTGTGGCTGGTCTCTGACAGGTGCTCACGTTCACAGGGCTCTGGTTAGGGGGCTATTCAATTGTGGTGTAGCCATTCAGACTTGGGCTGCTGCCTGGGCTCTGGCAGTCTTTCACCTTACAGGATCCCAGAGACTCATCTGGGATACTAAGGCTACGTCTACACTGCACAGTTATTTCGGAATAAGCTATTCCAGAATAGTTATTCCAAAATAGCTTGTTTCAAAATAGCACGTCTACACTGCAGGGAAGCTTCAAAATTATTCCAAAGCAGGCTTCCCTAATGCACTATCTCAGGGTATGTCTACACTAGCCCCCTAGTTCGAACTAGGGAGGCTAATGTAGGTTTCATTTGCATCTTCCCAGTTGCCACCATTTTTAAATCCCCCTTAGTCCGAACTCAGTGCCCACGGCTACACGCGGCATGGAGTAGGTAGTTCGAATTAGGATCTCTAATTTGAACTACCGGTACACGTCGTTCCACGAGGAGTAATGGTAGTTTGAATTAGAGAGCCTAATTCGAACTACCTATTCCATGCCGCGTGTAGCCGCGGGCACGGAGTTCGGACTAAGGGACATTTAAAAATGGTGGCGCCCGGGAAGATGCAAATGAAGCCCGGAATATTTAAATCCCGGGCTTCATTTGCAACTTCGAATGCCTACATTAGCCTCCCTAGTTCGAACTAGGGGGCTAGTGTAGACATACCCTCAGTTTAGAGCCCCAGGAAGAATAACTTAGAATGGCCCTGGTCAGGGGCTATTTCAAAATAGCAGAAGTGAAGCGTCTACTCTGCCCCTATTCCAAAATAACTATTTTGGAATAGGCGTTATTCTTCGTAGAATGAGGTTCACAGAATTCAGAATAAGCCATCCGTTATTTTGAAATTATTTTGAAATAACGGAATTGCTGTGTAGATGCTCGCATAGTTATTTTTCAATAACAGCTGTTATTCTGAAATAACTTTGCTGTGTAGATGCACCGTAATTGCCCTAGTAACTGAGGATGAAACCAGACAATCACTATGTTCAGAAACTCTCACAGGAAAATAAGACAACTACTATATCACCTGTGGGTGAACACTTCTCTTGTTCTCTCCTCTTTACAAAGTGATCATTGTACATATGTGACTTATTAGTCCGCCTCCTCAAAGGACACATACGCAACCTGCTTTCAAAATATGAACTTGGGACACACTAGATTTATAGCTTATAATAAACAATCTGAAACCCACTAACCCCTTTGTCTTATGACGTGAGAGATGGGGCACAACACAAATTCTAAAGGGATCATATATGGAAAACTATTTATGCTAAACAATCTGTTCCACCTTGCACCACCATGGTGTTTGGAGCAGAAGAAGAGCTCTGTAGCTCAAAAATGTTTCTTGCCAACAAAAGGTCGTTCAATAAAAGATGTTAGCTTGCCCCTCTTCTACTGCAAGAGTGAGGATAACCAGCTCCTACCCATGTGAATATACAGAGATGAACTCAATCTGTAGCTGTTTTGTTTTAATTAGCATTTCTTCCAAGTGTGACATCCTCCTTTTAGGAGGCCAGGCAATGACTTGAGCTGCATTTTATCCTAACAGGCGTGGTTTGACTTGTTCAGACTCCTAATCTCTTTCAACAGTTAGGAAATCTGCAGGACTGTGTGGTTCATGGAGCAACAGCAAAACTGTTGGCAAAGCTGGCTGCAGTGTTAATTACCTGCTGTGGGGAAGTACTAGCTCAAGGTATCATCTGAATCAAAGCTTTAGCCCTCCTGCCACTGCTGTTATCGGACAGCGGAGGTCTCAGAAACAGATGATAAAAGACTTTTAGCAGTGATTACAGAATGCTAAAAGAAAACGGATCGGTAACTGCATACTGGAGTTCAGATGCTGACAAAAAAGACACAAAAGGACTAAGTAGCTGGAGCGTGAGAGGAGGGATTCTGAATTTTAATACGAGCGTATTAAAAATATGGCTTATCAGCTGGTGCAACCTACAGGGAAGAAAACTGACAAGATCTGTTAATCACAGCACCGCTTCCTTTAAGAATCTTAAAAGTGACAAGGAATAATGACATGAGAAATTAGCTTTACAGAAACAGCAGGGGAAATGCTCTGGGTACAGATGATGAAACAAAGCCAGAATACTTCCTCTGGAATGTAATTACATTCCCTAGACAATACTATAATAAATCTGACATGCATATGGATGATAAAAAAAATCCATTAATCCTGGATAATATAAACTGCTGAAGCAGGTGTAGGCTTAGACATTCGGTTTACAAACTAATCAATGGGGGCAGCACAAAGGTATGGGAGCACGGGACTAAATGGCTGATCTACACATCAAAGTAATAACTTAATCCTCTTCCACTGCCTGAGCTTCCCCTCTGTCTGTGGACCATGATGCTATTGTCCAAATTAGAGCTGGGTGGGGAATGGTTTTTCCCATTCTATCCCTTTTTTCCCCAAAGTTGCTAAAACTGTTCACCATTCCACATCAGGATGAAAATGAGACCTTTCAAAGTTGAGACTGACCCAAATAGGGTGGCCAACTTTATATTTAAAAACTGAACACTCGAGGTAGAATGCCAGAATCTCCCCTTCCCCTTCTCCCCCTTTGCTCCTCTTCTACCTCCCCATTTGCTTCTGGCTTTTCCGTTTGGCCTGGTTCCGGAGGGTCTCACCTGCAGAGGTAGGGCTGGGAGCTGCAGCAGCCTGATGCAGACTGGAGGCCCAGCTGAATGGGGGCTGCAGTGTGTGGTGACCTGGCACCTCCCCTGCCTGTAGTAACCATACTTTGGATGTTCATTCTGTAGAGCTGACTGAATACTGTTAGGTTCCTTTTTTGACTGGGATTGCTTTCCAGTTGAAACCTGGACATCCAAACCCCAAGCCAATAGCCTGGTGGTTAGGGCACTCACCTCAGATGTTGGGAGACCAAAGTGTAAGTCTGTTGGACTTGGAGATGGCACTTCAGCCTCTTTTTTCCACATCCCAGCTGAGTGTCCTAGCTCCTGAGCTATTCTGAGGTGGATCTATTGCTTTGATTTTCAACAGTTTCCATGCTGGAAACTGAGAGGCCTTTCCTGAGAGACATTGTCATTACTACAGTAGACTTCCGATAATCCGGAACCTATGGGACCTAGGTGATGCCGGATTATCAGATATGCCAGACTATCAGGAAGTACTATAAGATGGTTATATATATATATAAATACACTGTATACATTATATACTGTATATAAAGTGTTCTTAACCATTTTTATTGTACATACTGTATACAGTATACTATAATGTTTTGGTTTTTCAAGCCTGTTTTACCCTTTTTGCTCAGTTCAGCTGCTGCCGCTGTTACCTTGTGACTCATTTTTTGCCGAAGCTCACTCACTAGGCTCTTGCCATTTTGATGCCGGGCTATCAGGAGTGCCAGACTATTGGATGCCGGACTATTGGAGTTTTACTATACATTTGTCGGCATTCCTACAAAGTTCTGTTTTTGATAAACTGGCATTTTCTGACAAGCCCATCTGCTTGAAAAATTCCCTAGCATTTGTAGTCCAAATGTACTGCACAAGGAGTATTAACCAGTAAACACTCTTTAAGATGTATGGACATTGAAGAGATCATATTCTGTGGACCTTGCTCACAACTAGCATAATCAGACACCACTTCACTGAACACTGTCAGAAACTGGGAATTGTGCAATCAATAGTAAAAAAAATGCTGACAAACCAAATG
This sequence comes from Pelodiscus sinensis, assembly GCF_049634645.1. Lineage (NCBI taxonomy): Eukaryota > Metazoa > Chordata > Testudines > Trionychidae > Pelodiscus > Pelodiscus sinensis. The sequence goes on along the minus strand of NC_134711.1, from coordinate 293,517,224 downwards.
CTATTAATTCAACTAAATTCTGGATTGTTTGCATTATTCACTTATCCATGTAAATCCTTTTACAAACACAGACTTGAGTCAAGAAAATATTGCAAAACAGTATGAAACTATGTGGGTCCTGAATCACTCATCCTCAGTTAGGCAAATGCCGCCTAATTTATTTGCATGTCTGTGTAACATTTCTTGTGTACTCCCTCCACGCTCATATCTGAGGAATGATGTACTTCAAAAAAATGCATTCATGTAAACAAAAGAATTAAATTTGATAACTAAAGTTTCAATGAACAGGAAACATCAGACTGGATATCCAGCCTGATTATTCAGTTTTATCAGAAATAACCTCTTAGGATTCACACCAAAAACAGTGAATAGAGTTAGGTGTCACTGAGGTATGCAAACAATTACTCAACGATCTTATGGGCTGCACACTTCCAGAAGTACTGGTCTCCCACAACACTCAAATCAAAGGGAGCTGTAGTTTTGTTTTCAACGAACCCCCCACCCCCTTATCTGTAATGTTAAAAGCTGTTTTTTCTGAGATTGTATTCACATGGCCAGTAGAGGGCAATATCTCTTTATATTTAAAACTTTGGTCTTTAACCAAAGTCTGATAATCTGAGCTCCTGTGACAGTTTTAATAAAAACAAAAATTAAGTGAAATTTAATTAAAATAAACTGAAATGTTTGTCTACTCTAGTGTATCATGGAAAGCTGAAATGCTGTACTTTAGGTTTAGATTCACCCCACACTTCCTAAAATGCTTCTTTGAAATCTCTTAATATGGGAAGAGTTATGCACAGTCAAATGATTTTAAAGAAGTCTAATATCTATAGAACATGTACAACTCCACGTAACAATATAGGAGAAAAATGATAGAAATGGATGACTAGAGAGGAGCTTGAAATCACGTAGTCTAGCCCCCTGCACTGAAGCAAGATCGAGTACACCTAGAATACCCTGACCAGTGTTTATCTAACTCAGTGGTAGGCAGCTTGCAGCCCATCAGGGTTCTATGTGCGGCCCACAAGACATTTTATTTACTGTTGCCAACACACAGGGTTACCAGGCTCTGCTCATTTCCATCTGTGTAGTTTTTTTCCTACCAATATTACTAAAGTGCTACATATGTAAAGCAAGGTCACGTGGAGTGAGGTGCGTGCTGATTACACACAAGACTGACTGAGAGATGTGCTCCCTCTGCAGCTAATCAAAGTGCTTCTATGGTTCAATCACTACACTCTGCAAATTGTAGGCAGGCAAGCACAGTTAGCAAAACTACCCCATTTCAGGAAACTCCACTGATCAGAGATTCCATAGCATCCTTAGGAAGCCTATTTCAGAGCCCAACTATCCTTATTGAGAAAGTGTTTTCTTAGAATCTAATCTAAATCTTCCTTGCTGCAAATTAAGCTCATTACTACTTGTCCTGTCTTCAATGGATAGGTGAACAACTGTTTATCACAGCCCTCTCATGTATTTGAAGGTTGCTATCAATTCCCTCAAGTCATCTTTTTTTTCTGAAGGCTAAACATGGCTGGTTATTTAACCTCTCACCTTAGGCCAGTCTTGCTGAGCTTACCACTTTTGTTGCTTTGCTCTGAACTCTCCAATTAACCTGCTTCCTTCATTAAGTCTGGTGCCCAGAACTGAATACAGTAGTCCGGCTGAGCCTAGCCAGCAGGGCTGAATAAAGCCATGCAGCTGTCCTCACTGTCTGATGTAGGAGAGTCCTGTTAATATATCCTGGCATACTAGACTTTTGTACAACTGTATCATTGACTCTTATTCAAATTGTGATTCACTATAAACCCCAGATCTTCAGCTGTGCTACTGCCTAGCTAGCTACCCCCCCTTTTGTACTTGTGTATTTGATTTCCCCCCCCTTCCTGTGTGAAATGCTGTGCACTTGTCTCTATTGAATTTCATCTTGTTGGGGTTTTTTTTTTCAGACTAGTTCTGCAACTTTTCCAAGAGAAAGCAAGTGGAATGCAATTAACTAATGCTATAGTCTACCTCCTGCAATAGAAGCCATAGAAGGGAGGCAGCTGAGGGGTGCACAGAAGGCAGGGTGCACAGTCTCTGAACAGAGATGCTCAGGGTACGTCTACACTGCACACTTATTTTGGAATAAGCTATTCTGGAAGAAATGCTCCGAAATAGCTTATTTCAAAATAGTGCGTCTGCACTCAGGGAAGCCTCAAAATTAGTCCAAGGCAGGCTCTCCTGATGTGGATGTGCTACCTCGATTTAGAGCCCCAGGAGGCACTGGGGAGTAATTACTTTGAATGGCCCTGGGGGGAGCTATTTCAAAATAGCAGCAGTGGAGTGTCCACACTATAGCTATTTCGGAAGAGGCATTATTCCTCATGAAATTAGGTTTACAGAAGTTGGAATAAGCTGTGCATTATTTCGAATTTATTTCAAAATAACGGAATTGCTGTGTAGTTCATCACATTGTTATTCTGAAATAACGTCTGTAATTTTGAAATAACTGTGCTATGTAGACACATCCTCACAGAATGTGTGTGGAGGGGGAGGAGGAGGAAGAGCAGCATCAACACTGCTAGCACCTTCATGGCACTGACCAAGTTTCTCTCTCTCCCTCCATTCAGCCAGCCACATCTGGACAGGACCCCAATATCCTGTGTGCAGAGAACTACAAAGAGCAGCATTAGCGCCTGCATGCATTTCCACTGCAATGTGATAGGCACATAATGGTTTGTCCCTGCTTAATACATCTCACGAAGAGCAGGTCATTTGGAGCTAGCAATGAGAAACTGGCAGCATATGCTTCCATGGGCTCAGGAGAAACAGGGTGCTGACACTGGTCAATGGCTTGTCTGTCTGTTTTGGCTCATCTCCCAATGAAGATGACATTTGGAACTTGGTCAAGGTGAAATACTCCTGCTCTAGCAAAATGTGCCAGGAGAACTTTACATGACCACTGGCTTTATATGTTGCCTTAAAAGATGAACACTTTGAGTGTGTCTACACAGCAAAGTTATTCTGAAATAACTATGCAAGCGTCTACATGCTTAGACGCATAATTTTGAAATAACGGACGGCTTATTCTGACATCTGTACTCCTCATTCTACAAAGAATAACACCTATTCTGAAATAGCTATTTCAAAATAAAGCGCGTGTTGATATTCCACTGCTGCTGTTTTGAAATAGCCCCTCACTAGGGCCATTCTAAGTTATTCTTTCTGGGGCTTTAACTAGAGATAGCACATCTACACTGCACGGAAGCCTCAAAATTAGTCTGAGGCAGGCTTCCCTAATGTAGATGAGCTATTTTGAAATAAGCTATTTCAGAATAACTACTCTGGAATACCTTATTCCGAAATAACTGTGCAGCGTAGATGTAGTCTTAGAGTAGCATGGTGCCCCCCAACATAATACTGGAGCATAACTCAGTACTGACTCTGAGGAGTCACTTAAGGCATGTCTACATGGGGAGTTACTTTCAAATAACTCTCCTTATTTTTAAATAACGAGCGTCCACACTACCAAGCCTGTTATTTTGAAGTAATAACTCCTGCTTGTGAAAAGGAATAAGCCTATTTCGAAACAGTTATTTGGGGGATTATTATTTCAAAATAACCTGGTAGTGTAGATGTAGCCATGTTGAATAGAAAACTTCATTCCCTGCAGCACCATAGCCTTCTGGAAGCTTTGCTGCTACACACTGGACCTGAAATAGTGATAGAAATGTAGCCATGTTAGTCTGGGGTAGCTGAAGCAAAATGCAGGACAATGTAGCACTTTAAAGACTAACAAGATGGTTTATTAGACGATGAGCTTTCGTGGGCCAGACCCACTTCCTCAGATCAAATAGTGGAAGAAAGTAGTCACAACCATATATACCAAAGGATACAATTAAAAATGAACAAATATGAAAAGGACAAATCACATTGCAGAACAGGAGGGGGATGCGGGGGGGGGGGAAGGAAGGTAAGTGTCTGTGAATTGATGATATTAGAGGTAGGGAGAGTGGGATGTTTGTGAGTTAATGGTATTAGAGGTGATAATTGGGGAAACTATCTTGGTAATGGGTGAGATAGTTCAAGTGTTTGTTGAGTCCTTTTTGGAAAGTGTCGAATTTTAACATGAATGACAGTTCAGAGGATTCCCTTTCAAGTGCAGATGTAAAAGGTCTTTGTAGCAGAATGCAGGTGGTTAAGTCATTGAGAGAGTGTCCTTTCTGGTTAAAATGGCAAGAAACTGTTTTTTCTTTGTGATCTTGTCTGATATCTGTTTTGTGGGCATTAATCCTTTGGCGAAGTGTCTGAGATGTTTGTCCAATGTACATAGCAGACGGACACTTTCGGCACATGATAGCATAGATTATATTTCTGGATGCGCAGGAATATGTGTTCTTGATCTTATAACTCACTTGGTTAGGTCCAATAATGGTATCAGCAGAATGAATATGTGGACAAAGCTGGCAACGGGGTTTGTTGCAAGGGAAGGTACCAGGGTTGGTATTAGTGTGGTATGTCCTGTGGTGGTTGGTAAGAATCATCTTGAGGTTAGGTGGTTGTCTATAGGAGACTATGGGTCTGTCTCCCAGAGCCTCTTTGAGTATGGTATCCTGTTCCAGTATAGGCTGTAGTTTATAGATAATGTATTGGACAGGTTTAAGTTGGGGGTTGTAGGTGATGACAAGTGGTGTTCTATTGTTGGTGGACCTGAAATGTAAGACCTAATAAGAGCTCAGGCCAGGGAGTTACCACAATGGCATAGCGCTATCACACTGGTTCCACAGCTAGGTCAGTGAAAATAACCTGTGACTGGATGACAAGCAGCCCTAAGGCAGGTGTGTAAACAGCTTGGGAGTGGGGAGGAGGGAACCAAACTCTTTCCAGTCTGGCTGTCCATACATGGGCAGTTCAGGAAGACATCCTGGGAGGAACTGCCCTGGAGAATCAACATGAACCTGAAAGGTTGACTATGGGATGTACATGCCAGTCTTTTCCAACTCAAGGCCTTTATTCCTACTCAAGGTTCAGTACCAGTGCACAAAAGATTCCTAATAGGAGCTTAACAGTTTGGAGTCTGCACAATGACGGTTTTTTATCTGTACATAATTGGGTCATTATCTATCTCTGTGTGCCCCACAGTTCTTCACATCAAAGAAGTGGAGTCTTTTTTTAAAATTTAACTTAGAGAGGAGTAATATTTAGTATTCTCATGCCTGCATGACCAATTAATTAACGACTCGTAGGATGTGGCCAGCTTAGGAACAGTGTTTTTGGAGCTCACACTCTTCAAAAAGAACTAACAGCAAAGTGAGGCTTAAATTGTCACTCATCAAAAAGATAATGATGCTTTGGCAAGGCTGTGTCATTTGATCACTATCCTCGTATTAGCCAAAGAAGTACTTAGAAGCACTAAGTGTCAGGTTTAGCAAACAAAGTGCAGTTTAAGTCTCCCAAATAGATTGAACAGGAATGCACACCAAATAATCAGGTCTAGAGCAATAAGGGGGGAAAAAAAGAGTCTTGACCAAGTGTTTGATTTCACTCACATATCATTAATGCAGTCTTTGTTCTGTAGATTAGGAATCTTTACATCTATACTCTCCTAAAACTAGGATGTGATAGTTTATCACATTGCTGGCTCTGAATGTTTAATTTCTTTGGTTAAATGTGTATTTTGCTGCCTCTTGGGTTTTGGGTTCCATCTGATACATCAGTTCAGAGAACAACTGATTTTACATTGCTTTTATAAGTCACTGGGAAGGATTTGTCTTAATGAAAGTGCTTATCGAAAAAAGGTAGGGCCCACCGATAAGATGTAAAAGAACACGCTTCTCATAATTAGCTCTTATACAGCAATAGATGTCAAAGCACATGACAAAGAAGGTTCAGTATCAGTAGCCCCACTTTACAGATGGGAAAACTTATGCAGAGGAGGAAGTAACTTGACTAAAGTCACTCAGCACATTAGCAGAAAAACTGAGAATAGAACTGGGGTCTCAGGAATTGGATGCTTCCGCTAGCAGAGAGGTGGGGAACCGCTGGTGTACTAGCTGATTGCAGTTAGACAGGGCTAACTACTGGCCTGCCACCAGATGCTTTGTTTGCATGAGCATCCACCGTCACAGAGCCCCACTTCTCCCAATGGCTGTGATTCACCATTCCAAGCCACTAGGAGCTGCAAGCAGCCATGCTTGTGGATGATCAGGTAAACAAACCACCCTGTAGCCCACCAATGGCTAATCCAAATCACATCTGGGCCCTGGGCCAGAGGTTCTCCACCCCGATCTAGGGGTGCTTGTTTCTGAGAGCGTCATGATTTCTAGTCTTGGGGCTTGTACCTCCTCATACCCTAATTCAAACACCTTTTAACACAAACTTCAAATGGTTTTGTGCATATAAGATACACACAGCTCAACCTTTTGAGAATATAGGCATTGGCTTGCAGACAAGCATTGTAAAAACCATGGAGAGAACAGCCAAGGAATGACAAATGGGAGGTCAAGATTATCACAAGCATTCAGTGATAACTGACAGGGCAAGCTATTCTGAGAAGCTGATACTTGAATGTCTGTCTGTATTCTTGGTCCAAAATCCTGCTAGGAATACAAATAGGCATGTGGCATAAAACCTGAATTGTCACCGCTTTGTAAGTCCTGTAGAATGAGGCTCTCTGCAACCACACAATTGTTATGGGGAGGGAAAAAAACCTTCCCACAAATATGTTGGGGACTCTATTTTAGAGCTAAACTGAGGAGGAAAAAACTGCAGATATTGGCAACAGGAAAACCTTTTGCAAGTTTGTGTTGGTTTTTGCTAAATTGTTTCAAATGATTAAAAAATCCCCCAAAATAATTTTCTTTTGATATCTTTGAAGTTTCCTTCAATTTTAACTGTTTAGCCCAAATGACCTTTTCCCCATTCACCTCAATTTGTTTTGTTGCTTTTGTTCACCCCACCCCAAAATAAAAGCACCCCCAAAAAATCAATTGAATCCCACAACTCTAGTATGCATACCCGTGATTTTTCCTGCCATTTAGAGAACCCTATACACCACTGCTAGTTGGAAAATGACTCCCACACACCCACCAGCATTGTTTCTGGAACAAATCCTGGTTGGCATGCTAACATAAGCAGTCCTCATTGGTTTCTCTATGGCTGGTTTCTCTATGGATCGTTAAGTATGTACAATGAATAGTTTTTGGCCCTTGGCCACCAGCAATCTACCGAAAAAACTTGTTTTAAATCCCAATGACTTCACATGAAAGCTTTCCTAAATGGGCTATTTCAGGACCTTCTTAGGAAATGAGTTCTGTACTCCCTAGCTCGGCTAGGAATGGATGCATGAAAACATCCACACTGCAAAGGATTCCATCAGTTCTTCCCATTTATGCCACACCTGAAGCTATAATTGCTAGCTGTATTTCAGCTGTTTAATGTAAAAATGACTGTCAAATGGTAATAATCTCCTATGAAGGACAATAGCTGCTTGCAGCTGATTATGTTTAATTGCCAAAGAACCAGACTTCATGCAAATTCCCTGGAAAATAAAACCTAAGCATGCTTTTAAAAACAGTCACAGCAAAGGAACAGTAATGGAAGATTGATCTTAATTTCTTTACCAGGAGTAGTCAACCATTCTAGAAATAAAGCTAGCTTTTTAAGTCTGTCTATCAAGCTGCTACACTATCCCTTTTCAAATCCCACCTGAAACTTACCTCTGTTGTGATCCCTGAAAAATTCTTAGCAATGGTTAGGCAGTGGAAATGCTATATGACTATGGTTTATTGCACTAATTAATTATTCTAAGTGGTAGCCATGTTACTATAACTTTAAAAATGAGTAGTTCCATGGCACAAGCAGTTGTTTCAACAGAATGCCAAGCTAGAGGACTTCTTATTCCAACTCCTACAACACTCTTTTTACAAGGAGTAAGGGAATTTGGGGGAAAAGTGCTCTTTCTTGGACTTCCTGCTATGTAGACAGTGCCAAAAGCCAAAATAAGCTATTTCAACTTAAGCTATGCAATTGACGTAGCTCAAGTTGCATGGCTTATTTCAGCTTTAGCCCTGTTGTGTAGATGTGCCCTAAGAGACTAACAACTATATAGGATCATGATCTTTCATGGGTAAAACCCATTTCATCAGATGAGTTAGAGTGGAAATAACAGAATCCAATAATAGCAGTTAGCTAATAATTGTAGGACCCATGTTAATGAAGCTAATTAAATAGGATTCCAATTCATAGCTATTGATGTGCAAATATGAAGAACAAATGCAGGGAAAACTGGCTTTGTAGTGCATTAACGAATTAATATCTTATACAAGCCCAGGTTAATATAGTTAAATTTGTAAATAAATTCCAGTTCTGCAGCCTCTCTGTGTAAAAGGGTGGTAAAATTCCTCGACATAGGCTCACAGTGGAGACTTTGGCAGAGATGGCAATATAACCAAGCCCCATTCTTCCCAATACTGTTCCTTAGCCTTTCCCTCTCCTTTCCTTGTGGAAGCATCCCCACAATGATGTGACACATGTGATCCTATTTAACCCTGATACACAAAACAAGCAAGTCACAGTTTTTTTCCATGTACTGGCTGGAAGTCTCCTTCCTTCTATAATCACTTCTCCAGTTAATTAGCTTTATTAAAAGAGGTCATACAATTCCCAGGTAACTGCTGTTGCTGTTATATATACAGTGGATTCTGTTATTTCCACTTCAACTCGTCTGATGAAGTGAGTCTTACCCACAAAAGTTCATGATCCTAATTTGTTAGTTAGTCTTTAAGGTGCCACAAGACTACTCATTATAATTATTTATTGAATCCTGCCCACCCTGGGAGCAGCCAGACAGCCAATATCAGCCAAACCCCACTACCTCATCCCGGGGCTGGACCACACAAAATCTACTAGGGTGGGCCCCCTTAGGCTTCGGTATGTGAGGGGAATGGGGGAGTATCTTTCTCCTCCTCAGTCAGGGGCCACGTCAGTGAGGGATTGGCTTAGTTTTTTTTGCTTCTCACTTGTGTGTGGCTCCAAAGTGATTTTTCTATGTGTGGGTGACCTCTGGCCAAAAAAAGGTTCCCCATCCCTGTCTTAAGATCTTAATGTGGCACATTCCTCAGATATGTCACATAGAAAGAAGGGCTCAGATATGGTACACTCACTCATGTATCCTCTGCATTGAAGACTGATGAAAAGTAATTTTGCTTCCCTACAATGATTTTATCTTTGAGCACTCCTTAGAATCTCAGTCATCCAGTGAACCTTCTGATTGTTTTGAATTCCACATGGGGGTGAGATGCTGGTGTGTATTCTACCATTAGCAGATGTGTACCACTACTACAGTTTATAATGATAATTGCCTCCCAAGCTGGGCTCCCAATGGCAGCCACTGAAGGCAGAGCCACTAGCAGCAGTGCAGAAGTAAGAGTGGCAGTATTCCAACTCCCCCACCATACAACAACCTGGCAATCTCCTCAACTCCTTTCACAGTCAGGATCCTCCTACAATTACAACACAGTGAAATTTCAGATTAACACATTTGAAATCATGAAATTTACAATGTTTTGAAATACTATGACCGAGAAACTGACTAAAATGGGCTGTCAATTTAATAGAGTTCCTCCCATGATCAGATAGCTGCACACTTGACCAATGGCTGCTGCTTGTCACTGGCCATAGCTGATGTGGGATACAGTTCTGTTTTCAGTTCAATGGTCCCAATACTATGAAAGGGTTAAATGCTGAGTTGCAATGCCTAAACCAGGGAGATGTGATGGGGAGCCTCTTACTGCTGCGGTGTCTCTTGGCTGTCTTGGGGACTAGTTCTGTTCACCAGTAGGCCCCCTTCTGGAGGTGGCTTGCTACCATCACCTCTGCTCCTGGACTCCTGTCACTCCAAGGGCTGCATATCCACTTCAGGCCACAGCTTTCCAATTGTGGCACAGTTGGTTCTCCAAGGGAAATGCAGTGCAGTCACTTCCTTCAGTGGCAAGTGTAGCCAGTTGTCTGGCGATTTAAGTGGCAAGGGGGAGATGGGATGTAGGCCAGTGTTGTCTTCATGTCATCATTGTCAAGTCCAAGTCGAGTCCTAAGTCACTACAGTTCAAGTCTCAAGTCGAGTCTCGAGTCCCTAAAGTCACTTTCGAGTCAAGTCTCAAGTCGAGTCTCAAGTCTTAATTTTAAAAATGTCAAGTCACTTTTGTACCAGCCATCAATATCGGCATTTTCAGACAATTTTTTCACCAAGTCAATTTAACAAAATTAGCAAGTCTCAAGTCGAGTCTCAAGTCACAAACAATGAACCCGAGTCGAATCACCTAGGTGACTTAAGTCGGACTCAAGTTCAAGTCGTGGGACTCGAGTCAACAACTCTGACCTAGGCCCACCCATTACTCAGTGTGGATCCCAATCCAGGCACCTGATAGATGGCAACCATGTTCTGTGTCCCCTTTAACTTCTCTATACATTTCCCTGTTCCACCTCAGTGCAGCCCTAATGTTCTTATTTAAGGGGTTTGGCCTACTAATCTTAGCAGCTAGCCAGGGTGCTTTCTGCCCTCCACCTGCAAGACAGCCAGTACTCCTCAAGATCCAAATAGTGACTAAAGCTGCTCTGTCCTGCATCTCTTCTTATATGGCCAGATTATTTGTTCCTATAAGCCCTTTTGTGATTGGCTGCCTCCCGTGTAACCTCTTTTGCTTTCAGGAGCTAATAGAGCCCTAATAGAGGGCAGGTGTCCCAACACAGGGAGTTTCCTTCTATTTTATGGGAGCTGACTGACTATTTTGGGGATAGAAACGGTGGCCCCTGGGATGCAAACTCTCCAGATAGGAATCTGGGAATATGATGTGCAAAATCCCATTGAAAAGTGACAGTTTGGACCCAAGCCCTAGCAAGACTCTGGCTTTATTGGATCCACCCCACAGCCTGGCCTAGGGCCTGGGTCCTGAGTCAGACAGACTTGTGTGTTGCTGGGGGTAGGAGTCCAGGTTCACATTACAGTGTGAACATATTCTTAGAAGGTTCCACCCCCATCCCCTACCATCCCAGGGACTGCATTATTTCTGAACTTATCTTAATTAAATTCTGCCCCAGTAAATATTTTTACATAGTTTTAATAAGTAATCATTGGACTACTTTATCTGGCTTTTAACCCTGACTACTTATCAGTTCCCAATGAATATATATGGAAAGGTATAACACTAGATCCTTGATGCAGTGTGTGTGGATTTGGGAAAAGCTAGATATTGGTATGACTTGCAATTAAAAAATAAGTTGATTGGATCATATTAAACATTCAGATCACCTCCTTTGGGCTCCATTAATATTGTTGAGTATTCTGAAAGGGGACTTGCAGAACTCACTGGGCTTGGCTTTTGACTTGTGGCAGAAGCTACTGCCAGTAATTTCTACATATTTACCATGCTTATGGTATTTCCTTTTCCAAGTAATCTCAGATACTAGAGAAAGGGATATGTTAGCAGATGATGGATTTTTAATGTCAATGGCTGCATCACAGAGAACTCCCTGGTACATTTCACTTATTTCCACACATGGTAAGGTCATGATCTCTTCCAAAGTATGTCTAAGGCAAACTATTAAAAACGATGATACTCAAGTCTAAAAATGGTATAAACACTGTAAATGAGCTCTACTGCAACAGGTACTGAGCTCTTGCTGAATAGCTGGTTGGAATACATCATCTTGCCCTATCTCTGCCTACAGTCAGGGCTTGAAAGCAGGCATGGCCTTTCTCACAGTCCACTTGTTTAACTTAGTCTGGCAGTACCAGTTTCCTTGGAAGGTGTCAAGATAAGGTCACCTCCAAATCACTGACATGTATACTCAGTCTTCAAATGAACGACATAACATGTAATGGGTTTCCTACAAAAGCCATTTTCAGTATTGAATTCTTCCCCTCTTGTTTTAAATTAATTACACTAAAATTTATTATTTAAAGGTGAACCCCACCTCAAAGATCCAACTGATCCAAGGGAACAAAATCCTACAATAATGCTTGACATATGTTATCATTGCTATGATAATCATTGTCTCTATATGTCCCATGATTATACTGCATGTTCAGCCTGCATATACTATCAAATACAGTTTGTATAAACCATAGTAGCAGTGCTTTGGTTATATTTTTAAGAATAATGTATGCAGTGCTGTCCAACTCATTTATTGTTTCGGGAGCATTGTCAAAGCAAGTTATTCTTTTCCTGATGTTTCAATGGCCTTACTTCACTACTACATTTAATCTACAAAATGTGTGTTATTTGACAGTGACTGAAAGAGGTCTTTTGTCACTTTGTAACTGTCAAAACACCTCTGTACCCTTGTGTGACAGTGTTCTAAGTACAGGCTTTGTGGCGGGAGGAATGTTTTGTGTTGTAATTTAATACCTAGACCCTTAGAACCTATTTTCCAGGCTTTCTACTGAAATGCCTTTTTAATTTCACTTATTTTGGAAGACGTGTTTTAGCAAGTGTAACTTGTGTGTGTATATAACTAGGAGGCAGTAGTGGTGAAATAACAAACTTGCCATAGTTTTTGGCCAACTTTCTAAGACCCAAAAATTCTTCTGCCAGTCTCTGTTCATGTTCTGTTCTTATACTCCATCCATTTTCTTTTTATATTTGGCTCTGTTTCCATTCCTCTCTTTCAACATGGTTTGCCTCTCATGTAAGTAAAATTTGAAACACTTTGGTGGGTTTTTTTTTCTCCTTTGAATCTCTCCTTTGAATCTCTTTCAGATTATCCCTCTTGGCTTTCTTCCCTGCATATTTTTCACTGGGGTATCTTTATTCATCTGTCACCATTTTATCATATTTATTCCTTCATTCTGACTTATCAACCCCCTTTGCCTATTCCTTCCTCCCATAAGAGCCAGGGCCATAAATTCTCTTTTGCCTAAACTACAAAAGCTTGTATATTGTGCCTGATTTCTAGCTGGTCTCAGCCAGAAATGGGCTTCACTTTTGTTTTCCACTCAGAGCACCTGATAAACCTGAAATGCTTGGAGATTCTGCTATTGCTGACTGTTTCAATGTTCTTTCAAACTTTGTTACGAGAATTGTTATTCCCACTAGTGCTCACACTTCTCACACAAGCATGGTAGGTTGTCAATCATCAGCCTGGGTTAAGCTCACAAACATTTCACATTCAAACTTTTTTGTTAACCTTATTAGAGCACATGATGGCAGGCTAGGCAAAGTATAATGGCAAATGTTGCTCTGCAAACAGTGCTATTTGGAGTACTATAGAAGATCTGTCACAAATTCCTTAGCTGGAGAGATGTCTCCAGCTGTATCTGTTTTCATTATCTGCTACAGTTTCATCCACCCACTACCTTCGGCAGCTTTTTTCTCACTTTGTTCCATGAAACTATGGCTTTGTTCTTGGAAAAGATGCTTGCTTATCTTTCACATAGAAGTATAGTGCCAAATTCAGCTTTGTTGCAAGTAGGTCCAATTCCATTTAAGCTATTGAAATTATACCGGGGATATTTTTATTTACAGGGTCAACGTCTGAACCCTGAAACTGAAACAATTGAAGTCAGAGTTGTATATGATTGGCTCATCATACTAATTATAGATCTGTATCTCCTGGGAATCCTCCACTTGGACAATTTAAGTGTGGCTTAAAAAATATATGTCACTTTCAAAGCAACAAGCTTTAAAATAACTCTACTTGTGTGAATAATATGTATTCAGTTATCAGAAAATTCAAGTTCAACAGTATTAAACAAATGATGTTTAAAAATGCTTTTAGCTCTAAATTAATTTACAATTTGTCTAAGCCAGTAAAAAAGATAGTTTGTGAAAATTCTTTAGGGAGGGAAACTATATTTTGAAATAATAACTCCCGAAATAAGTATTTTGAAATAAAGCATCCAGGCTGTGTCTAGACTGGCAAGTTTTTCTGCAAAATCATCTGCTTTTGCAGAAAAACTTGCCAGCTGTCTACGCTGGCCGCTTGAATTTCCGGAAAAGCACTGACGATCTCATGTAAGATTGTCAGTGCTTTTCCGGAAATACTATGCTGCTCCCGTTCGGGCAAAAGCCTTTTTCCAAAAGACTTTTGAGCAAAAGGACCAGTGTAGACAGCAGTGTAGTGTTTTCCGCAAAAAAGCCCTGATCGCGAAAATGACGATTGGGGCTTTTTTGCAGAAAACCGCGTCTAGATTGGCCACGGACGCTTTTCCGCAAAAAGTGCTTTTGTGGAAAAGCATCCTGCCAATCTAGATGTGCTTTTCCGAAAATGCTTTTAACAGAAAAATTTTCCGTTAAAAGCATTTTTGGAAAATCAAGCCAGTGTAGACGTAGCCCCACACTTCAAATGCCTATTGAAATAGTGAAGAGCTATATTGAAATAGAGTGTCCACGCTCATTGAAGCCTGAATCACATTTAAGGCCCCTCGGAAACATTCCGGGCAAGGCATCAGGACAGCAGTCATTTCCTGTAGTTGCTTCCTGAGGCTCCCCTCAGACAGCCTCAGACAGGCTCATCTTCACAAAACCCGGCTGGGGATAGGGTAGTTGGGGTTGGTCCTGTTGCGGGAAGGGACTTGGGCTCAGGGAACTCCTGAGGGCTCTGGCAACCCTGTGAGTCCATGAGTCTATCGTTCTACAGGTGGTGAGGTCCATCAACACCATCCTGCTGTGCAGAGTCATCATCCTGAGTGACGTGGATCCCATCATCGCCAGCTTTGCTGCCATGGGCTTCCTCAGCTGTGTGTGAGTGTGTGGGGGGAGGGCATTGACAGCACCCACATCCCCATTCAGGCCCCCAACCACTGGGCCTCAGACTATATTAATTGGAAGGGGTACTTTTCAATGGTCCTGCAGGCCCATGTGGACCACCAGCGCTGCTTCACCAACATTAACGTTGGATGGTTGGGGAAGGTGCACAACGCCCATGTCTGTAGGAACTCAAGCTTGTTCCAGAAGATGAATGCCAGCACTTTTTCCCCAACCGCACCATCAGGGTCGGGAACATGGACGTGCCTATGTGCGCCGTGGGCAATGCAGCCTACCCCTTTCTCCCTTGGCTAATGAAGCCCTACCTGGAGCCCACCAAGGAACAGTTCAATGCCACATCATGGTGAAAGGCACCTTCAGCCACCTCCAGGAGAGATTCTGATGTCTCCTCACACACCTGGATTTGGCATCCCCTAGGTAGTGGCAGACTGCTGTGTCCTCCATATGTGAAAACAAGGGGGAGATGTTCCTGCCAGGATGGCGGGCAGAGGCCGAGTGGCTCACGAGGGTTTTTGAGCAGCCGTGCACTGCTGCCATCCGGCAAGCCCATCAGGGGGCTGTGCGCATCTGGGAGACTTTGAGGGAGAGTTTCAGGCAAAGCCAGCTGTGACACTCTCCCCTGGGATTCCCCCCAAGGGACCTTTGCATAGCCCCTGTGTGCCTTTCCTCCTTCCTCTCCACTGTAGACCAATAAAAAAAGACTTTGTTTGAAACAATAAACTGTTATATTTATTTAGGGAATATATAACTGGGGCGGGACTGGAAAAAGAACCTGGGATGGGGGAGGATGAGCTCAGGGCTGGGGCTGGGACTGGCGCCTGCCTCATGTAGGTTGTGACGCCTCAGCTGCCCGAGAGGTCCCACCACCTCATGTTCATGGCCCTTGGCAGCCTCAGGAGGGGCAGCTAGAAGGAGAAGCTGGAGGGGCGGGTGCAGGTGCTGGGGGGATTTAGAGGGGAGCGGGTGCTGGGGGGAAGCTCCTGGACTACTCAATGGTGGTAGCCAGGCACTCCACAGCATCAGTGTATGCCATGTACATCATCTCCTGGTGCCGGGACAGCTGCTACCAGATATTGTGCCACACCTCCCAGTCAGCATAGCATTCCTGGCCGTCCTTCTCCAAGTTCCTGTTCAATGGAGGCACTCCAGATGTTCCCGCTCCAGGTCATCGCGGGTTCGCCAGCGCCTGCAGCTCTCCTGGGGTCGGGAGGATGGTGCAGGAGATGTTGGATGCGCTTCACTCACAGATGGCCCAGATGTGAAGAAAAGTGACAAGGCCAGTCATCCCAGGAGACATGAAGCCTGGCACTATTGTCTGAACTGATACGAAAGGTCTCCAGTCAGATGATGGTGATGTGCCTTCAGCAAAGCCATCTGTGGCTAGACAGCAGGCCCTGTCCTGCAGGGGTGCAGGCATCCACGGGAACCTTGCTACTGCCACGTTCCAGAGACAAGCAGGCATGGGAAAGTGATGACTAGGCCAGGAGTATGTGTGCGGGATGGGGGAATGGGGCAGCTCACCTTCCCTCCGTGCCTCGCACACACTGCATCTGGCAGCAGTGGCAGAGAGAGGACTTCTATCCCTGCCCACTGGAGGAGAGGGGAGAGGCTGCTGGGGGAGGTGTCTGAGCAGCAAATGCCACTTGCCAGGGAGGGTTGCACCAGGGTCCCCTTCACATGCTTCCACCCTCCTGCCAGCTCCCCTGCAGGTGACCAGTGTCCTCCACCTTGCCGTGCTTGACCAGGAGTGGATGCTTCCCTAGAATATGGGCATGAGCCTGTGCCATGTGCGGCACTGCTGTGTGTTTCCCTGACCCCAGCCCCTTTGGTGTCCCACCATGGAGTCCGGAGTAAGGCAGGCCTGTCCAGGAACCTTGTGAGAAGGAGCAAGGAGTTGCTGTGCGGCAGCCTCCTTGAGCTGTGTGCTCCAGACTGGTGCTCCATGTGTACACACATGCACAGGCTGTCGTGTGATCCCCAGGCCAAGAAGGCAGAGTGAGGAGCGCACAGCCCCTCACAACCTGCTGCCCTCCCCCGACATGTAGATAGGAAAAAAATGAGAACTCACCTGATATGCCTTCCCTGGACTCGTCATAGAACCTGTGCGTGAAGAATATTATAGTGAGAAAGCCTTTGCATAGAGACGATCTCACTCTCTTGCCTCAGAAGTCGGAATTCATTGGCACGAAAAAAATCGTTATTTCTGGAGACTACCTCGGCTGCATTGGATGGCCATGGCATCTTAAATGCTCTGACATGCCCCACACACTCCATAGTACGCTGCTGTAACACCTCAGCCATTGAATCATAAGGATTTCCTTCTCCTGATCCATCAAAGCTGTCTTTGCATGCTGAGATGAGAAAGTCCTTAACTCACCAAGGGTTTCAGACCCATTGGCTACCCTCACCTGATTTAGCTGGACTGTCAAAGCCATTGCCCGGGGTGTGACCGTTGCCGCATGCAAAGCAACTACATGGAGCCACAGCTGAGTTGGGTGCTGATAAAATCAATAAAGGATGGGCCACTCCTGAAGAAGTGCGACAAGCCCTCCTTTAGAGGTACTACCCCATTAGAGGTACTACCATGCAACCCCATACACCCCATGCACTCTTTAAGAGAATATAATTATAAGTTAAAGTTAAAAGAATGAAGAGGTGCAGGAAATAAAAGCAACGCAAAAATAGTTACAATTAAAAGAATGAGGAGGCCTGGCAAATAAAAAAAACAGACTTTGTAACATATACTTAACCCTCTACAAAATCAATATAGCAATTCACTGAATACACTGTAATAGTATTTAAAAAATTAATGTTTAATACAAAATATCCGGTAAGTGTTGATCAGGCAGCCATTGGAGGGGTAGGGGATGGTCTCACTCAGAACAGAGGTATGCAGCTTTATTGACTGACAGACCCCATACACTCTGTACTTACATTTTTCCAGTCAAATTCCATCAGATTCGTTTATTGGTCCATCTGCTCTGCCAATAGGCACCGTCTTCATCCTCTGTTTCCTGCCATTCACTGCAACGCGTCTGGCTGAGGTAAAAGTACTGTTGGCTGGGCTGCTGAGGTGACTTTATTCTATGGTTGCTGTTGCTAAATTGAGATAGCACATCTACATTAGGGAATTTTGAGACTACCCTGCAGTGTAAACATGCTATTTCGAAATAAGCTATTTCAGAATAACTATTCTGGAATATTTTATTTTGAAATAAATGTGCAGTATAGACATACCCTTAGAGAACCTAGCTTAGTCCCTTAGTGCTGCCGGATTTTTAGCAACCTGAAATCTCCTGGATTGGCTTCAGTAGCTTCTAGGAGATCCAGCCACAGTCCAGAACTTTCCCAGCCAATCTGGGAGGATTGGAAACTATATTCACAATTGTGATACACATGTGCTTTGTCAGAATTATAAATATTGTAATCATTCTTCAAAACTGAGTAGAAAAAGTTCAGTAGTAAATTACTGGGACTTATAGGTCAGGGTAGGCTAATATAACACCCACATCTGACATTCTGAATTATCACTGACTTTTTTTGAGCTGGAATAATATATTAATGTAATCTCACTTAATTGTTGGACTCCCTTTTCTATGCTTTTATCGTCCAGATGCAGCACATTCTGTGGTTTTGCTTTAAATTAAAAAGTAACAAAATTTTTTTTGTGAATACCAATGAAATAACCATGTTAAAAATTCACATTGACATTAATAGGGTCTAACCTTTCTTCTGACACATAATGCTATAAAATCAAGATTTGAGGGAGATATTTTCCTGACTCTCCCACACCATATCTCTTGTACACATGAAAGAAATTGCAAGCAAGTAATAGAAACACTTGGCATCTTAATACATAATCACTATCTCTTGCAACACTGCAATTTCTTTGATCTTCTATGAAACAGGTGTGCCAGCAGAAGGAATTAGGGCTTACAGTTAAATATTCAATTGCATTTTTACAATTAGTCTTAGATCTATGCATAATGTTCCAATGTCTGCAAATGTATTGTCTTGAAAAAACACCTTTTACTTGTCTTCAAATTACTCAGAGAAAATGCCTATTGAAGGAAGGTCCCTCCTGCAACAGTGTTTTAAGGGCTATCATGTATTGCTCTAAAGAGTTCAAGAATATGTGTTTATGGAACTAATTTTGAGAACAAAATTTGCTGAGGCCTGTTTCTGTCACTGCACCTTGTATATTTTACATTCACTTTGCTGAGGATTATTGTTCTAATATTTGTTAGTGTCTTTACCCACTCTGCGCTGAGGTACATGGCTACCCAAAGTGCCAAGCATGGTAGAATCAACACTCCCATTACCTGAAGTTCACAGAAATCAAACAAAACACCTTTTTTTTTTTGCTTTTGTTTCATTTTGATCAAGTTAGAATCTGAGTAATCTGAGCAAAACATGTAAAAAATTCCATACACGGTTAACAACTTAATTGTGGTAATTTAGCTATAGCTAAATGTGTTTACAAGCCAAGACAGAACAGGTTTACCAGACAGTCTTTCTCTCTTGTCAAATGAGAGGCTGCTGGAAAACTGCTTTTATACCCTTTCCCCTCAGCTAACCCACCTACTGCCTGTAAACAAATGCAGGACACAGTGTTACTTTTACTTATGTGATTCCCTGATTATCAAAGAAGGTTTCTGTATTTCCTAACTAAGCTTTGACTTTATTTATTAAAGCATGCTTCTATTAAATTATAGCTTTGTCTTACTGTGTTCAAAATTCACGGAAGTATTCTACCTGCACCCTTATCCCTTACCCCAAACTCCCTTCTGCACCCATCTTCCATCCCAAACCCTGCACCTCCTCCATTATTATGATGCAAGAGTGTGGCCCTTGACCACTTATCAAATTCTTGGAGTGGCCCCCCCATCAAAAGTTATTGCTCACTACTGCTCTAATCATTGGTTATATACAATACAGACTCTGTGGGGTTTGAAATAATGTGATCCAACAACATCGCTATAATGAGTCATGATACCCTACATGAAAGCTTCATGGTAAATGAGAGATGGTGGCATAAACTGGGAGCATTGTGCCCTATCTTTGCCCCAAAATTATATTGCAGTACAAAGAGAAATGATGTGTTGTTGTCTCAGGGAGTCTCTAGAAACAAACCCAAGGAACACTACTGATACAATAATTGGTAATGACCTAATCCAGTGCAACAACATACAATACAACTAAGTTGTCTTTACAGCCCCCTCTCAGTTTGTAAATACATTTGACATCATGTAACTTGATTCCTAAAATCAGGTGAGTTTTTGCAGGTATTGGGTGGAGTTAAAGAAAACATGCCTGTCAAAACTTGGAATTGAGGAATGCCTGCAGGCAAAAAGCAGACATCCCAAGTGTTTACAGAGATTATAAAAATGAGTGTCCAGTTTCCCTGTGTATTCCCTTTTATGGTTTACACAGGTCATGTCTATACTGCAGCATCCATAGTAACATAGTGTAGACCCTTGCTACAACAACAGAAGGGGATTTTCCATTGATGCAAATAATCTACCTCCCAAGCCATGGTAGCTAGGTAAAAGGAAGAATTCCTCCATACACCTAACGTTGTCTGCTACAAGGATCAGTTTCACTGTGATCCTCAAGGTTAGGATATTTTACACCTCAGAGGGACATTGAACTAGCTATCTAAATTTCTAGTGTAGACTAGGCCTCAGTGATACAAAAGACCGCACAGTGGAGCTGTGCTAACCCTTCCAAGTTCAGTTTTAATTGAGGTGTTTTGGAACGGCTCACACACCCTGAATTTTTTGTAAAGGGGTTTGGGGCTGGATCTAAACTTGCTTTGCTTTGCTAAAATCTTTTGCTGATTCTCTTGGTTGGGTCCCTTTGTCTCTGGATCCAGATTGATTAGCACCTTTATATTGTAAGGATGTAAAACTCTGAGGGAGTTGGACTGTTGTCTGTGAACACACTACAATATTTCTTTTTGGGGCTGTGGATGTTAGTGTGCTCCTTCCCCTATAAATCACTATCTCCCTGATTCAAGAACTGATTACGTATTCTTGGATGAAGTGTCCACAGAGAAATTAAGTGGCAAAAGGTCATTTAAAAGGAATGCCATGACCCTAAATTATGAAACAAAATTAAATAACAGCTGAAGGAATTCCTGAAGATGCTCAGAGGGAAGGCTTCTACCATAAATACACAGACAGTATTTTTGCTCTGACTTACTATTACCTCATCTTTCACCATTTGCTTCCATATGAGGAAAACTTCTCTTATAAATATTTTTAGTGAAGTACTTGATATATGCTGAAATGTAGTGTTAGTAGATTGTGTATGTAAAATCATGTCAAACAATGTAAATTATATATATTTGGTACACATTTACATTAAAGAGCTGGTCTATATATTTTATGGGCCCAATTCTAGAATACCACATGCACTTAAATAACACGCATAAGGATTTTTGGTATTAGGCCTAAAAATTAACTGGTGAACAGGATATTAAATCTGCTGGGGACTCCTTTAGCTAAGTGTAAGAGACCAGTATTTAGATTTTTTTATTACATTGTTTTGATACCACTGCAGAAATACAATTATCAATGTGGTTTGAATTTAACACACTCATCTCTGAAAAGTGATGATTATTCATGTCCTACCACTAGGATAATAGTTCTTTAATAGAGGGGATAGTTTCCTTGGTATCCATTGTGCAAAACTCGAGATCTCACAATATTTAAAGACTTTATGAAGCTACTTTAAGTATAGTGGAGTCTGAGCTATCTGAATATGTTTACAGTTGATCTGTATGAATATCTTTACACAATTCCTCCAGCACTTAATCATACACAAATATCTTACGGATTTTTTTCCATTGTAACATAGTGTAGTATTACATTACTTCAGACTCCATTCATCTTATGAAATTTTGAATATTAGCTGTGCTATGTACAGAATGCCAAAGTAGTAAATGGTCATCGCTTTAAAGTCTTTCACTTGGATTTTACAGTTTCCTGTATCTTTTTCTCTTCTATGGAAAGCATTTGAGTAGATGGACAGTCAGCAAAAAAGGCAACAATCAGTATCAACCCAACAGTCAATTAGTATTAGATTGACATGACACCTGAGTGAAACTGCTAGAAACCATTTGACAAAGCACACAGGCAGGCTCATGATTAACAATATTGCGGCATCACATGGATGTAGTAAAGAACAAGCATAAGTACAGAGTCAATCACTGATTAATCTCAGCAGTCAAGAAGGATCGAGATTCAAAAGGTAAAATATTTTTATTAAAGATTCTTCTCCACCCCAAGTAAAGCAATAAGTAGCACAATGTTTTCTATGGCTTCCTGTCTGCTTAAAGTTTGCTTCCAAAATGTTGTGCATGTGAAATCCAATTTTGAAAATGCCTGTTTGCACATACACTTGCAAAAAAGGCTACCTGTGCTCACAAAGTTCAGTTAGAGAATTGTCCATTGTAACATGCACAAATACCTGTATGCAAGAACAAATGTATCTTCCATGGAAACCAGCATGTATGTACTGTCTGACAGCTCAGGTAGTCACATTTTTGTTCCTATATGTAATATTGGATGATTATAGGGATGGCTATTAATTCTTCTGTCTCATTATCTTACTTTGCTAATTAAGGGGTCTGTTACTTATATTAAAGGCAAGAGGTGATAAAAACAAATAATTAGACACTTAATATCCTATTAGATATGTAGGTGTAAAAATGTTATTATAGAGTTCCTGAATCAAATATAATAAATATATGGCCTATCTGCTCTTCAGCTAAAGGATATTTATACCACCAGAAGGTGGCATCATACATTGAATCAAATAAGCAGTAAAATCAGAGGTGGCTAAACTTTCACAAGAAGATTATCATGGTGCCTGGGGGTGGGTGGTATTTGACTTACTGATTCTTTGCTGTGTGATTTAGTATGACACAATAATTCCTGGTTACATGACTGCAGAGGGGCCCAGTAGTTTTGGCTGGCCCATTGGTTATGAATCATGGATTAAGCTTTCTTTTGATTAGGGAATCTGCAGGTGAATCCTGATTTCCACAAATAGTACTCACAAGTATTCATAGAATGAATGTGTATGCACAGAAGACAAAAATAGTAGTCTGTGGATTATCAATGCACAGCTGCTTTGACCTGTGCTGTTTGCACTTTATTATAAGCCTTCCCTGACTGAAGCTTATTTTTTCTCTTTTTCTCCCCTGTCCCTTCCCTAAGTCCTGGATAGCAGCTGTGGGAAGAACCTCTCCACACACTTCCACTACCACCCCTTCCCTAGGAGCACCCATCCTTCAGCTGTTCTGGAAGAGGGAGAACTTCTTGTAGAGGTGGGACCCACCAGGGCCACTCCTCTATGTTCATGCAGGTATATTGAGCAGGCAAGCTTTGAGATGAGTGAGGGAAGGGCACTGCCTTCAGATTTTGATGCTTTTTAGACATGAGGTAAAGGGAAGAGGCAGATTTTCAAAGAGAGGTGAGAGTGTTTGAGATGACTTGGCCTGGCTTTGTCATACACTAAGAATGGACAGTAAGCAGAGGGGGTAGTGAGGCAAAGCGCTGGATAATGAGAATGGGTGGCTGGATGCTGGAGGATATAGAAAAGAGCCAGTCAGTGTGAGGGGGTGGAAGTGTGAGATTGATCAAGCGACAATGTGCCCTTCAAAAGGATTTTAATGGTTAGAATGAAAGCTTTGTACATGCTGGTTGGTTACTGTGGTGTGGTGGGGGGATTATCTTGTTAGCTAAGTAACAGCATGAGCGTCTCTTGTCCACCCATCCTCATTTTCCCCCTTCTAGTATTTTGTCTTTTACCTACTCTCAGTCCCCTCATTTGCTTGGAAGCACAAATTAGCATTACTACAGCAGAAATAATTAAAGAGAATTAATGTTGATGAACAGTCAGTCTGAATTTTTTTTCAGGTAGGCTGCTAAAATTTCTACACTGAGGATTTTCAACTTTCCTGGCATATGGTTTTCCAACAGACGAGTCATCGTAAATACTACACGTGGCCCTAAAAGGGTTAACAAACTAAGCTATGATTTTTTATTAAAACACTCACAATACAGATTTTTACTTTATAACTCAAATTCCCAATATTTTGACATTTTTTCTATAAAATTTCCAATATACAGTTACACTAACTGCTCAGATATTTCCTTCCTGTAAACCTTACTGCAGTGCTGGCTTTATCAAACAAGTTGCAGCCTTCATGCAACACCTAAGTGGTATCTGACAGCATCCTTCAATAGCCAACTTGTCTGTTCAGTGGATTGGATGATTTCTTACCATTCAGCAACAACAGAACTATATTACAATACAAAATGCACTGGAAAAATGTGGACAGCAATGAACTAAAGAGTTCAGGGTTTTTATGTGGTATAATATCTGTCTGAGTAGCCTAACAGGTTTGTCTGCATCCTAAAACCAGCCCAGATTACAATAATATTGACAGCCTGCAAAATGGTCCCTTCACATCTGCTCTGTGCCCAACAAGGATCAGTTGCATAATGGGTAAAATCCAGGTGTTAGCAATACTTAGAACAATTCAAAAGACAATACAGAAAGTGATATAGGTATTGTATAACTTCTATACCCAAAACTGTTGCTTAATAATTTGCCTATGAATATACCATTTCCTGCCTGCCAAGGATGAAAGAGATTGTTGTCAGTCACATTTATCTAGAGACCAAAAAAAGTCCCAGATTTCAAACTGATCAACCTATTGAAAGTGATGATCATTAAATAAGAGATGTTGTAGCTCTTTGAAATATCTTCCTATTCTGAGTAGCATTGCCTCTTTCTTCCTCAGAGTTTAGTCTCACTCAGCCCCCTTTCATCTACTTGCTGTCCTGGCCAGTGTTTAAGATCCGGACAATAATGATACTGAGTCAAATGACTGAGCTATGATGCACAGCTTGTGTCACTGTTTCATTGGCAATGTTTCTTATGCTCAGCCTGCTGATTAGGACATTCACTTGGGATGCAAGGTATGCATGTTAAAATCTATCTGCTGCCCAATTAATATTTAATTCATTTATTTGAGGTGGAACAGCTACAAGGAGAGAGATTTGAGGAACACCCTATCACAACTTGGTGATATGAAAACAAATGTCTTCCCTTTCTTAGTAACAAGAGTAGGTCATCCATCAATGCCACTAATACAGCTTCCCTTCCACATTTTCCTTTAATTCCTGCTCTGCAGGACTCCAGGATCTTGACACTAGAGGGCTAACTATTCAAGTGTGCACAAGAAGGGGAAGTTGGATACCAGATAGGACTTTGAAAAGGCAAGAGCTTCATAAGAACCAGTCAAACTATGGTGCTTTTTTGTTTTTATGTTTTCAGAATTGTCAGTTTCTTCTTTCAGAAAAGTAATAGAAATGTAGCCGTGTTAGTCTGGTGTAGCTGAAGCAAAATACAGGACTATGTAGCACTTTAAAGACTAACAAGATGATTTCTTGTTAGTCTTTAAAGTGCTACATAGTCCTGTATTCTTTCAGAAAGGTCCTTATCCAGGCTCACCTGCTGGCAAAGGTGGTTGCCTTGTACTAAACACAAGGGACTGAGGCTCAATCACATGTGGTGAATCAAATATTCTGTAGTGCTTCAAGTGTCTCATATGAATGGACCATAGTTCTGGAAATGGAGAGGGATTTCTCTAGTCCTGTTGTATGTGTAAGTTTTTTGTTGCCTAGAGTTGCCAGATTAACTTGGTCTCTGAGAAACAGATTGTCAATTCTTTGCCAGAGTGTGGCACTAGCTTTCAGATAAGTGTGATGACAATTGGCTGTGGATGCAGCTAATGAACTATCCTGAAAAGTTCTGCTGGTTGTGAGCTAGTAGCTGCAGCAAGCAAAGGGAAAAGGGATTTCTGCTTCTACCACATCTGTGGAAAAGAGCTGAAGGAGCACTGGATACCATTAAATACTCCTCCTTGGTACCCTTTTCTTCTTTGACTTTTGTGTGAGCCAACTTCTCCTATTACTTTGCCCTTTTAGTACCACTTTTATGGCTCCTCATTCCACGAAACACTTAGGCATCCTTCCAGTCTTCATGACCAGAAAAGAAGGGAGTCTCTAAAACATATCTGGATGTCATCCTCCTTTTACACAGCTCAAGCTCTGACAACTCCCTGTTCATCTCCTCTTCCTGTCTTGCATATCTGAGCAATGATCCCTTTGGGAATTACTGTAAACCAAAGAAGTAATCTCTCTGCTAACTCACTATCAACTTCTCATTTTTTTCCTCCCATGCCCTCTCCTCCACATCCTAATTCCTCTGCCATGAACAACATAACGCTTGCCTCTATCTCTCAGATTCATGTCAGGATTTTGTTTGATTCCTCATTTCTTCCCATACATTCTGACTGTAGATAAGCCTTGCAGAATTATCCGTTATGTGATTTTAAATATCAAAATGTTTCCTTATGTCCTGATAGCTAACCACTTGTCCTTGCCTTAGTCATCTTCCACCTTGAATTTTGACTTTACCAGATTACTTTCACGAAACTCAGTATTGAAAGATTGCTTATTTGTGTTCAAAAGAAAAATGTAACTCTTGTGTCATGAGGTTTTGTTATAAGCAGATTTCTTTCTGTATATTTGAATGTTCAGTCAGTTTTTAAAATAACTTAATTACTGCTCATCTTGGGAAGTCAACTCCATCCCTTCACAAATTTTATCAACAGGAATAATGAGACAAGCTGATGTTCAGCCTAAATGTTCTTAGTCTTAATTTCATCTACTTACTTGTCCCTTAAGTCTTCCTCACTAACTCTTCTACCTTCTTGGCATCGGTATCTCTCAGATACTTCTAGACTATTATATACTCCCTTTCATTTTTCTTAGCCACAATATGCATATTTCTCAATGTTTTCTAATACCTCAATCCTTGCCTCTCATCATTTTTATTGCTAGTCTCTGAGCCGCCTTTAATGTCTCTATCTTTCTAGTAATATGATGCTCACAACTGAACTCTTTAGTTTAGGATTTTATGACATTAAGTACATAGTGATATATATTTTGTCTGCATTGTCTAATGTGTTACCATGTTAGGAGTTTACTTCCCATAGCTACCATGCTATGATTAGAATTCAGTGGGCTACCTTTAAGAAAGCAAAGAAAATGTTATTGGAAACCAAACTGACTGTAGCCCAGACACACACACACACACACACACACACACACACCTTTTTTTTTTTTTAAACCATAACAAATGTAGTGTATAGGGAGGAAGAAACAAAATACACTTGCTGGAATTCCTGAATTATAGACTCAAGCAACACCAGGTAAGTCTGCTAATTCCATTCTGAAATGGGACATATGGGACATATTTACACTGCATCGTGTCCCTGGCTAAAATGTCAGTTAAGTATATCATCAGATAGTACAGCATGTGTTTTGCAATTATTTCAGAACAAGCAAGAAATGAGGATATGGTGAAATACAATGTTCTCTATATAGTCCAATTATCTGGAAACCTTTCAAAAGAAAATGGAGGAGAGGCACTGTCAATTTAACAAATTAAGTGCTACACTTTGGGAAGCCAATCTAATACAAATAGAAATATGTAAACAGTTAAAACATTTTTCTCTTGTAATAAATATTCCCTATTACTATCTACAAACAAAATATCGTAGCTTTCCGCTAGTGCTATGAGAACCAGAATATGAAATTGACTATATGGATTTTTTTTGTTTAAACTGTTGTCAAAACTCAGTAAAATGCAAAAGGTAATCAGGGTAGACACTATTAAATAATCAACAATTTGTCATTAAAATAACATGATGAGGCATCCAACATTGAATTGTTTCACTGTATGTGGACGAGGTTATGTCTCTCAGATCTTGTACACCACAGTGTGACAACCCAGGATACATTTTACCTTTCTTTTGCTGTTCACTATAAAGGGTAATGCAAATAAAATGTTAAATGATTCCTGTATCACTAATATAAGGGCTACTTAATAATGCTGGCAAGAACTCCTTAACCTTACTGAGAAAGAACACTTAAATATCAGGCCCTTTTAGATTTTCTTAAAATCAGGTTAAAAGTGGCCTTTTTTTCAAAAAAAAAAAAAAATGGGGAACCCACAAAGAGCTAACAGTCTTTAAACCTGCATGGTTTCTCCTAGTTCCAAAAAAGCATCTGTCAGCCGACGGTCAGGGCAGTGAGTCCCTTATGACCGGCTGAAGTTCTTTTAAATTGTGCTTGGTTCTGTTACAGCAACTGAAGGAGTCAGGTTAAAGCTTAAACAGTTACTATTTTATTGTTACAGGGTAAACTTAGTTGTTAAATGCTACTGCTGTGTTACAGATAACACAGCCACTACAAAGGACAGGACAGAAATTACACTAATAAGTCACTTACAGGTACCATGAAACCCTTTTGGTTCTCTGAGCTCTTATTAAATGCATGCAAAATAGACACATAGCAGGTATATATTCTCACCCCTGTGTTCCAGACTTGGCGTGGCCAGCGTCTTTCTCTCAATCCCTCGGGAAGAAGTAGGGCGAGGTTGGGCGTCCCACAGACCTCGGGAGACAATCAATACCTGCCAGCAGGTATAGATGATTGGAGCTCAAATGGGGTGGGCTGCTGAACCTCTTTTATACCCCTTGGGTCATGTAGGCTTCTTCCTGGTTTCAAGTGGCCAATTAGGAAAAATGGCTTTGAACACCAAGTTTCCCACGAAGGGTGCAAAGCATAATTTACACCTGGGAAAAATGCAGACAATGGGCACCTCTGGTATGTGATGGGCGAGGATTCCTCTCCTGGGACAGTGCAGGCGTGTCAATTACTGGTACTAGCCATCAGGGCGACGGGAGGCCCCGGGTCGTCAGCTAGCCCATTTACTGTCTGGTTTCTGTTTATGGTAGAGTCAGGGACAGGCAGCACACCTGCGTTCCTAGGGCATCAAAGGCTGACTGCCTTTCTCTTGCTCTCTGGGGGGGGGGGGGGGACAAGATGGGGTTTGTGTCTGGCTACAGCATCATGTGTAAAGTTACTTTGTCTTAAATAAAGTATAAGACCAGAGACAACAGACAGGGGCATACAGACACTACTAGTCATTATGAGAGGCAGGAATGCTAAACAACAAAACTTTTATTTTCCGTATGGGCTTTATGGCAAACGAGCACATCAAAACCAGAAACCGAAAACTGGCAGATGGGTTTTGTTACCACATACTTTGCTAAACGAGCAAACCTCTGTTGTATGTTCATAGTCCAATTGGCATCAGAGGCAGTGTCCGGATGATCTACCAAATGAAGTGGTAAGGCTCATAATAGGTGATGAAATGAAGCAGCAGGATCCAAGACAGATTTAAGGGTTTGAAGCCTAGAATGTATTGACATGATATTTGTGCACAAACTAAGACATTATCCAATTGCCACCATGGTGTTAGGCAGCCAGAATGTGATTATGAGGGATGAAGAAACCCTGGAAGGTCTGGCTTGAACACATTGTCAACTAACCAGCTCCTGAACATCCAGTTGAAGACTTGAATTCTATGTATTCCCATTTCCCAGGCACTCTTCCTGTCAATACCAAACACTTCTTCACAGTATCATGGGCTTTGAAACATGTCCCAAAATTTCAGTGGGAGTGTTTCCAATCATTTCAATGCAGTTTGGAGCAAATTGATCGTGTTGGTGTCCTTCTGGCTTTCATATAAATGTGAAATCTGTTAGATGAGGGTTGTCTAAATATTAATTGCCAAGTAGGAGTCTGCCATTTTTGTTAGACAGATTCGTATTGATTATTCACAAAACTATTTTACTCAGCCCTGTGATGGGGAGGCCACCCCAGCACTGACACCTGCTTACTGGAGGAGCTCCGCTGCCCAGGCGCTGACACCGCTGGCACCCCAAGCGGCAGGCAGAGGGCCGAGTGCACAGGCGCAGAAGGGCCAGGCCCAGAAGTGACAGGCCCTGGGATCCAGGGGCTGCCAGCCGGCTTGGACACCGAGTGGGGGCGTGACGCCAGCCAGCGAGTACAAACGGGAGGCAGGAAGGAGGAGCAGGGGGGGAGCAGGAGCTGGCTGTGCTCTCATACCACGAAGGCGGTGAGCAGGATCCGGAGACTGAGGGAGCACCGTACTCCACCGACAGTCAACCTGATGGGAGCCCTGGAGGGGAGCAGCTCCAGCAAGAGCCGCAGGGGATCCAGCCGGCCGGAGGACAGGGAGACCGAGCTGACGCGGGGAAACTGACGCAGCTGGACCAGGGCCAGGGGATGGCAGCTCCAACCCTCCAGAGAGGACCTGTAAGAGGGATGTTGCTAGGGTAAAGACAACCCAGAGGGGACAAAAGGCGTGGGGGCCCGGATTGAGGGTCTTAGGGACAAACTCTGGCCACCGCTACAGCCCCTTTGGAGCTTTGAAAATTTAAACCCCTAGACTGTTTTAAACTTCTCTTTATATATTCATACCTGGAAAATATACAGACTAAACACAACTAAACTGTAAATTGGATTGCCTAATGAATCATTGGAGCATGTCTTCCTAAAGGTCCCATTGGCTGTAAATATTACTATGGACATCTGTTTGCCTAGCTAAAGCAAATGTAGTTTATGAGGAACTCTGCTGGTTCTTTATATCAGTTAGAAATTGGTATTAAGCTGATGTAAATTTTTTCTGGTCATGTACAATAACAAACACGATCTTAGTTAAAGAATGTAATTCAGAGGTAGACACGTTATTTAACATTTTATAATTATGGTAGTTACACATAAGAGGAAATGTCTCTAAATTACAGGACTCCATATGCTATGTGATTGCTTATCTAAAGAGTTCAAGCAAGGTCAAATACAATCATATCCAAAAGAATATTTTGTGCAGGGACTAAAAGAAAGGAGACACCTCTTCCTTCTTTGGCCTCCGGGGATATGCTTTGTGATTGAAACATCTTCGCGTTTTCATGCCGAGTGAGTAAGAAAAACATACAGGTTTCAAACTGCTCCTTCAAAGATTTTTTTACAGCCATGTCAAATGATCCAGGCTTATGTGAGTCTTTTATTGTTGATTTTGATGATGTACAAGTCTAGAGCAGATCTTATCTAATGCTGTGGCACCATCACTGAACAAAAAACATCTTGTAGTTAATCTGTCCCATATTTACAAATGTGATAAACATCCAGCCTGTCTGACAGGAGTTACTGGCTATAAAACTACTGGAGGTTTAAATAATCGGTGCTTTGTCTATTCCTTTCAGAACTTCTCTGTTTGAGTGATTCAGACTGCAAAGGGCCTACCTCCATTTGCAATGGTAGCAGAGCAGTTCCTATTAGAGTGGCTAACCATTATGACAGACACACTGGAATGAAGAAAATGACTGCTCAAAAAGACTCCACTTTCATGCAAATAGTTTAGAAATGTGAGCTGTATGAAAATGGAATATTTAAAAGGGATATTTTATCTTGCTTGTTCATCCACTGCCCTGCCTAGCAGATATAATGTATGACTGCTCTGCAGAGCCTCTTACCAGTCATGAATCTTCTTCCCTGTATCTTCTGGGATCTTCAACATACAGTCAAGAGAGGGGCCATTTAACAAATCCCTTCTCAGACTAGTTTATCTACTATAAATTTTAGAGTTTGTCTGTTTGATCAAAAACTCCTCCTATACGGTAAGAACTAGGACTACCAAATTTGGCATACAGCTTCTTCTAATCATAACTTAAGCCAGCTATGTCAGGAAAATGGGATGTGCCTGGAATGAGACTGCTTCTCATAAAACAGAAATGAGATCAAATCACCAAAGTAAGCACAGTCCTCAAAATTGACATAACTGACCAAATGTTGAAAGAGACTGATCCAAGAGAAGCCAGAAAAATTGGATGCACCTGGAATAGCATTGCTTCTCAAACTTTACAGAAACGAGATAAAATGGAGAAATTTGGAGTAGGGCTCTGTTTTAGCACAGCTGAATCAAAGCTTAAGGTTTGAAAACTAGAAGAAAATGTTATTGGAAGCCAAATTGATTGTAGTCCTTTTTTTGTAATAATGGAGTTTATAGGTATGAAAAAACACACTTGATGGAATTCTGAAATTATGGACCCAAACAATGCTGGGTAAATCTTCTAGTTAGTATACAAATGAAGTACAGTCTCTTCCCAACCTCTTAGGGAGGACACACGGCAATCTCTTTTTTTTCCCAGTGCAAACAATACTCTCTCTTGAGGTCTGTTTTATAGTCTCCATCACCAACACAAATCTCCTCCTTAGCTACTTCTCCAGCTCCTTCCTTGTAGAGGACCTTAGGGTCCTTTTCATTAGTCCTTTCCCAGGATCTGACTTCCAGGCATGCACAACTACTTCTTTAGGAGCTCAGTCCCTGCTCTGCTAGGCCTGCAGCTGGCTCTGGTCCAGCTGGTTCATGGTTCTCCCTCATTGCTACTGCTGCTTGGTTTTCTGTGCAGTTGCTCATGGAGCAACCTCTATTTATTTTTCTTCCCAATTCCCTACTCCAGTTAGGATTAGTTATTTCAATTGATTCCCTTCCTAAGAAACACTCAGGCCTATACAATGTTGAGGTACCTTCTTTCTAATCAGATAATAATCCAGGCCTCAGCTTCCTTTTAAGGGGCTAGTCAGTCTCTGAGGGGATGTTTACACTGCAACATTATTTTGAAATAACTTGCGTTATTCCAAAATAATTTAGTCCGCGTCTACACAGCAGGCAGTTATTTTGAAATAGTGTCAAAATACTGCCAAGCTGGAGGACTTCTTACTCTGACTCCTGTAACCTTCATTGTACGAGGAATAAGGGAAGTCGGGAAGAGTGCTTTATTTCGAAGTAAGTGCTGAGTAGACACGCCCTATTTCAAAATAAGCTATTTTGAAATAAGCTACTCAATTGACGTAGCTCAATTTGTGCAGCTTATTTCAATTTAAGCTCTACAATGTAGATGGGATATATCCTGAAATAGCATTGCAGTGAAGTACCCAAAGAGTTCATCATGCCCACTCTCAGGGCTTATCTACACTGTAGGGCTTAACTTGAAATAAGCTACGCAAATCGAGCTATGTCAATTGCCTAGCTTATTTCAAAATAGCTTATTCATATATACCCCAAAATAGCTTATGTAAATATATCTCAAAATAGGTATCTCACATTTTCACAGCAAGCCCGTTATTTCAGGCTAGTCTGACATCCCTGTAAACCTCATTCCACAAGGAGTAAGGGATGTTTCGGAACAGCACTTTATTTTGAAATTTGATGCTGTGTAGACAGCAACAAATTATGAAATAAGCTATTTCAAAATAGCATCAATATAAGATATGCAATTTTCGTAGCTCAAATTGCTTATCTTATTCCAAGATTCAGTGCAGTGTAGACGCGCACTTAGATTCTCAGGTCAGAAAGGACCCCTGTGATTATTTAGTCTGACCTCTTGCACTATACAGGCAATAGGACTTCTCTGATTAAATAAATGGAATCCCATGGACCAGGGTTAGCTCTGAAAAGCCTCCAGTCTCATGAAGCACCCTTCTGGAGTTGCAGAAAGTGTAGGCAGTGTGAGGGCAAAGAGTATCCCCCTGTCTGAGACTGGCAGTCTGTATGAGCACGGAGCAAAGTCATCTGTTCATCTCCTCTCTGCAATTTGCTTCCACAAAACAGTCCCTGAATTCTCCTGAGACTTGCAACCCAGTGCTGGAAAATATCATTTCAGAATTGCCTTCTCAAAATAGTTTTAACAGTTTCCATTTTCAAAAGAGCAACTTATGTAAAGGCCAGAGAGGAAGCAAAACACAGGAAAAACAAAAATACTGTAACTGCTCTTTTTCTTCTGACTCCTTGTCCATGACCAGGTTATTTGGCTCCTGCCATGTGAACCCACAATTGCTTGGAATTACAGATGAAGAGATGCATGTTCAAGACACTACTCTATGTGATTGAATGTTGCAATACAGTGAAATTTACTTCTGTTTGTAGTCCTTGTACAAGCTAGTGGATCAGTCCTTTAGGGACCATATAAAGCAGTTAGTGGGTGAAGTGAGGTGGCTCTTATCCAGCTACACAATAAGAGATGTAAAAAGGACAATTTTTTTACAGGGTAGTGAATAAAACTCTATATTGACATGTCACTTACGAAGTCCCACTCTCAGCAAGAGGGTGGGAAGGGGGATGAACATGGTTGTGCCCCATTTGTTGCAAATTTAGATAGTAATACTCATTATGCATTTTCCAAATGCTCAAAGGTATCCTCTGCTCCAAGGAGCTCATGGTTAAGCAATAGATAACCTAAGCAGAGGCTGGTGAAAAGGGAATAGGAAACGACTGCTAGTTTGAATACGGAAATCAGTGAATGGTGGAGGGCAGCAGCTTATCACTTTGGGGAAAATATACAGAAGCAAGAGGGAACACCTGTCAAAGATGGTCTAAGTTTATTTTGTCCTGTCTCAGTACAGAGCACTTGTCTAGGTAATTTCGAGGTCCCATGTGGCCCTGTGTGTCTGATTCTATTATTGACATTTAGATCTCTGAAAAACAGCTGTTACTTTGTTACATTGGGACTGGGAAGAATTAGAATCCAAAGCACGTTTTTTTTCTGTGAGGAATGAATATAAACATATTTCTAAGCAGAAACAGTGTAAATATTCACTAAGTAACTCAGATGAATATCTGTGAATCTCTGGGTGGCTTGCAAACTGTTTGCCAGAACTATTTTTTATGTTTTTCTGCAATTAGTGGTCACTGGCCACATGGTGCTGTTTTTGCTCCTTGGCTGGACAGTTGACACTTTCACCCCTTGTTATTTTCTTGTTAATGAGTAGTAAACAATGCATTTTGGAAATAAATTTATTGAACTATCAGGACTTGCATGCATTGCAGAGAATATCAGCAGTCCAGCTATATGCAAATGAATAGCAGGGCCCAGTAAATCAAACACAAATCATTTTACTCAAACTTCATTTTTCATCATGCCATTAGCTCTGTTCCTAGCAAGTCTATTCATAGTGACAAAAATGTTCAGTTTTTCTCATTAATCTAGCAACATAGGACAAGAAAAAATTATTAGAATTTGATCAAGCGCGTCTACTGTTCTTCATAGAACAGCTACCATGCTACATATCACCAGCATTCTTCTAGGGGACACCTTCCTTTGTGGGTATTCTAGAAAAATTCACCAATAGTGATTCTTTAAAAGATGGGCTGTGAGAATTCCATGAACCATACAGAAATATTTTATTTTCTATTTTTTTTTGGTAGTCTCTGATACATCCATTATTCTTGTTCATTCTGGCATTATTTTTTAAACAGTATTAAGGACATTATTTTGCTATAAAACTACTTCCAATAATTCCACAGCTACATGAAACTCTTTAAATGTAAACCCTTGTGTCCATATTTTTTCCTCTGCTTTCTTATCCATTAATGTAAGCATGCCTACCAAGTGTACCATGTCAATTATCCAGTATATCTGATTTTTTTTCAGTTATTCTTCTGAAATAAGAATAGCACCTAATGTGTCTTCTGCCATGAAAGTCCAGGCTGAGAAGGCAGCCTGATGTCTTTGCTAGTCTGCTAGTCACTAAGCAGGATTTCAAATAGGTCAGTCTTTGGTTTAGGCACTCCAAATGAACACACCATATTCAAGAAAATCCCTATTAATAGTTAAAAAGCATAATCACCTCTCTTTACTATGGTCTCCACTTAGCATCATGTATAAGTTTCACTTGTCCTTAACAAAATGGCTGGAAAACTGCTCCCTGGGGCCCTATTGACTATATTTTGCATTGCTTATATATGACCAAGAATGGAGCATTAATGAGGCTGAATAGATTGGGTAGCACAGCAGCTTAAGCCTTTAAGGTGATTGTATAAATTTACTTTGCAAGAAGAACATTGTGCTGCCTCTTCCCTCCTCCCCCAATTTACATGCTTGGAAGGCTAGAACTACAGCAGACCTAGTTTTTCTATGGGGTTAGGGATTGAGAAGCAGACCCAAAAGGTCCACAAATGTGCAAGGCAAGAGGAACAGTTCTGTGGGGCCTCTCTGGCTAGCAATATGAAAAAAAGGCCAACATGGCCAGTCCTTGACACTGGATCAATGACCAGGTGTCTTGACCTGCCATGCTCCCCATAGAGCTGTGGCAGATAGACCTAGGGCCAGTGTCTCTGTGGCTACACAAACAGGGGGAACTAAATTCATTCCCTGTTGCCCCCAACAGAATCTCTCAATGCACAGCCTGGCCCTTCAGGGTGTGTGCTGGGCTCATGGTCTGACTCCTAATTAGTGAGGAATGTGAAACTCAATCTTTCGACCTATAACCTCCCACAGATATCAGAGATGTGTGCTCTTGGGCATTTAGCCTGTTGAATTTACTCTGATTGATATGTACTGTACAATGCAATCACAACATGCCTATTTAGGAATGATTGACGTTCTTATTTTATACAAATCCCTGGAAAGAAGAATGTGATAAAAGATGGTAAAATAATTGGGGTTTTTTAACCACACAATGGTCCCTTTTCTTTTAAAACCCCATGAAAGAGCTGCCGTCCACACAGTAAAACTTTCTAGTAAAATGTAGGCTTTTTGTTGGCAAATAAACTTGTTTTAAAACATGATATTGTTTACATACCCTAGGAGGTTTGCCTGAAATACAAGTTAAGGAGATTTTGGTTGAAAAAAATCAAATGGCAGAAGCTCTGAATTGATATATAGCACAAATAAAATATAGACCTTACATTTCATTTCAATGGCCAAACTGCCTAGGCACACCGGCAAACATTAAGAGCTGCATGTTAGAAGCCTGGCAGGATGTGAAGCTCAGCTGCTACTATCGTGGAATATAAATCTTTGCAGAGACCAGAGGATTTCCTGGAGCACAATAATCTACTCTGTCACTTGAACATTTGGGAAACTGGGAGATCTGAGAACCCGCTCCTTACTATTTATAAAGACCCCAGTACTAAACCATCAGTGCTGTCACATGTGTTCTCAGAGGCTTGAGCACTTGTTGCGTGATGAAAGAATGTTCTGAACATGTCCCATTATCACTGTACTGTGCTGAAGCTTTTAATTATAGTGGCACAAATTAAGGGAAGCCACAGGAAGAGCTGTACAAAATTACTATATTTTCACTTGATGGAAAAATCACTTGTGAGCAGTGATGGCAACAAAAATCTTGACAGGCTTCTAATGAACCCACACAGGCATACTACTGGAAGAACAGAGCTTTGAGAATTTGTATGCTTTTGTTTCTTTTAAATGTATAGCTGGAAATCAGGCAGGAGTGTGAGAGAGAACTCCTAGGCAGAAACTCTACCGTGAGAGCATAGTTTTAGAAGTATAGGTCTTATCCTAATAAATTCCTTGTTTGGGTGCTGAAGGAAAATGATCTGATCTGCACTAGTGTTGTGTGATAGGTTCTATGGGGTTTTTTATGCATTCACATATTGGCCACAGGAGTAATTGGAGAGTGTGCAGAGACACCCCCCCCCCCCACACACACACACACAAAGTGGGGGCACAGGAACATGCAGCAGCATCAATGGCAGAGAGCTAACAATAGGAAGCTACTCAGACCCCCTGTACTGCCAGTGGTAGCGGCGGGGACCCTGGGACCATTTTAATCACCTGGGGATGACAGATAGGGCTGTGGTACATGCAGGGGTGGCAGGTGAGGCCAAGGAAGAGACCCAGCACCAAACTTTGGTGGATCAGGGGACTCTGGGAGAGTAATATTCCTGGTGCCCGGGCACCACAGGCCTATATAACTTGCCATTTATGGTTTTGGATGTCGTGGCTTGCTCCACGGTCCTGGCTGATGGTGCTGCCCAAGTTTGAGAATGTTTCTACATTGGTGATAACATAATCCTTTATCCTTACTGGTGAGGGTGAAGCAATATTAAAGGTGACAATATTTGTCTTATTGAGCTTGATTTGCTGGGTGTGTGCCTTGAGTTAAATATTTCTTCAGAGATCATCTGCAAAGTTGAGGTCTTGTGTAAGAGAAATATGTAACCCTTTGACTAAATCACACATACCTGAACACACAGGGAACACTGTTCACAGTTCTATTTAATAATGTAGATTGAAAATAATGAGAATTTTAAGGCTACTGAAAATACCACAAGACATTTCCTCCATTAAGTATTCACTCTGGACAGCAGTTTGGAAATTTTTGAAGGGTTAATGCATATCAGTGGGGTCTTTGAAAACATGCTTTGTCTACAGTGTTTACTACCTGCCTCACCTTCTTTCCTCTGCTGTCAGGTGAAGTGATCAGTAATAAACAGTTTGTCAAAAGCAGAGGGATTTTATCATTTGCAGTTAATAGACTGTGCTCTACTCTATTATGGCCATAGCTTAAGTGGAGAATGTAAAGGTAGAAATGAAGCATAGGAACATATTTGGTGTTCTCTCCTCTTCTCCCCAAACCACATGAATCATAGTCCTGTGTACATAGCTTGAGCCCCTTTTCTCTAGAAAGATTAAGATTTTCAGTACAGAAAAAGCACATAATGGGTAAAGTTTAACAGAGTTCACAGACACACACGCAAAGCCAGATCATGCCTTCTTTTGGAGAGTATCCTTTAAGTGGCTCCAGGTTACATTTGTATCTAGCGTGCAGCATTTTTTCCAGTCTTTTAAAGAAGAGATTAATCTTAAAACCCAGTGAATACATGTGTCAGAGCTATGTGATTTAAATTGCTCAGACATGGCTTGTTTGTGAATTCAAGACACTGCCTATAGCATCTACCTCTGCTATGGACTGAGGCCAAATGCAATGCCTGGAGGCGAGCTCTCTGCAGTACGGGATGAAGACAAGCTTTTCACTAGCATATTTTTACTGTGCTGCTTTCTTCAAATAACCGGTTTGTATTTACCAAGGGAGGTATATAAGCAAAAGTGACTATCTTTTGAAGTTACTTTTCATCTTTATTATCTAAATAAATAAATAAATAAATAACATATATTAGCAAATTAGTGGCCAGTGTGGTCCATTGTGTCCTAACTTTTCCGAACTCTCTAGATGTTATTTCTTTCAAATGCATATGACATTTCAACCCTGATTTTTTCCTATTAATAAAAAAATACAGAACATTAAAGGATTTCCATGGTCTTAACCTCTGTAAAATATTGCTCAATAATTATTCAAACTTAATTAGATCCTGAAAAATATCAGTTTAGATTTGTGCTGTTAAGCTATTTACATTTTTAAAAATCCCTTAACTTCAGAGTGGAATTATTTTACATTATATAAAACACTCAGATATATTCCCCAATAGTGCATCAATCCTCACCAATTTCTAGAAAAATTGGATAATGCTGCCCGAGCACTGATAATCAGTGTAAAGATAGAAAAGTGCATTTTAGAAATTAATACCTTTTGATTGAGTTTATCCTTGCAGATATGTCAGTAATTAATTAATTTACCAATCAATTATTCATTTGTTTGTGCAGGACTGACATGACAACCAATAATATCTACTGACAACATGGTCACAGTTCAAACCTCAAACCATATTGCATATCGAGAAGAAAAGAACTCCTCACTTCTATGTAGCATGTCCTTTAGTGTAATAGTCCAGGCCCGATCAGTCAGGGTATGTCTAGACTACATGGCTCCATCGACAGAGCCATGTAGATGAGTTTACTAGACATAGAAAATGAAGCGATGATTTAAATAATCGCCGCTTCATTTACATCAAAATGGCCGCCACGCTATGCCAATCAGCTGTTTGGCGGCACAGCGAAGCAGCCTGGATGCTCCGCAGTCGACAACAGAAGCCTTTGTCAACAGCTCAATTATGCCTCATGGAATAAGGTTTACCGGAGCAGTCAACAAAGGCTTCCATTATCGACTGCGGAGCGTCCAGACTGCTCCACTATGCCGCCAAACAGCTAATCAGCACAGCGTGGTGGCCATTTTGATGTAAATGAAGCAGCGGTTATT
Source organism: Pelodiscus sinensis (assembly GCF_049634645.1). Classification (NCBI taxonomy): domain Eukaryota; kingdom Metazoa; phylum Chordata; order Testudines; family Trionychidae; genus Pelodiscus; species Pelodiscus sinensis. Next base: position 293,477,560 of record NC_134711.1, on the reverse strand, counting down.
TAAATCACCACTTCATTTCCCTATGTCTAGTAAACTCATCTACATGGCTCTGTTGATGGAGCCATGTAGTCCAGACATACCCTCAGAGTTCCAAGATTACATAGGTTGTAGTAGATTCACATCACAAACATGATGGAACAAACTATTCCAGTATGTGCACAATCGAGTTTGGGCACTGCCATAAAGCAGATAATTGGTTTTTAGCATAATCCCTACGAGACATTACATCAATGTTTATTCCAGCTTTTTATCCCTTTTTTATTTGTACTTTTAGGAGTTGAATTAAAAATCATGGCTTGCTCTCCAGAAACATGAGATATTCCTTGTGTTTCTTTAAACAAACTTTTAAAGTTTTACAGGGTTTTATTTTATTTTTGTTTTGTTTTCAGAAATAAGGTTACAGGCAACAGATGAGTATTTGGTTTGCACAGCAAACACGGGGAAGATTTTATTTCCAGTCTGAGGACCAAAGAGTGGTTCAAGTCTGCTCATACCAGTACTCTAATAAAGTTGCATCTCCACTGAAGTACCTGCATATATCAATAGTGAATTTAGTCCTTAGACCGGGCACAGAGACCTTGATACAAAATTTTTGGGGAACATCTTAAACTGGCTTGTGATGTCAGTTGTGGATCTTTGAGGGTTTCAATTCCCTTGCAAAAGAATGATTTACTAATGAGGTGACTATGCCATAATGGAACAAAATAAACCCAGTTCACATTTGTCCTCCTTGTTTTTGTATGGTCAAAGGTCCTGTGGGGCTGCAATTTCCCTTCCAGAATAATTTCTAACCTTCCAGGTTAATTTTTCCCTTCAGAATGGCATCCTTTCCCAGTAATGTCATAAACTGACCTGAAATACCTAGGGCTTGAACGTGCTAATCTGCCACTAATCTCACACACTGTCTAGGAGCCTGATGCAAACCCAGTGGAAATCTGTGAGGCTGTGTCTACACTGGCACCCCTTTCCGGAAAAGGGATGCTAATGTAGACTTTGGAATTGCAAATTCCGCAGGGGATTTAAATATCCCCCACGGCATTTGCATTTACCTGGCTGCCGCTTTTTTCCGGAATAAGAAGTCCTCCGGAAAAGGGCTTATTTTCCTGAGAATCACGTCTAGACTGGCGCTTTTCTCCAGCTTATCCCCAAGCCGGAAAAAAGCGGCAGCCATGTAAATGCAAATGCCGCGGGGGATATTTAAATCCCCCACAGAATTTGCAATTCCGAAGTCTACATTAGCATCCCTTTTCCGGAAAGGGGTGCCAATGTAGACGTAGCTTAAGTGTTTTTTTTTAACAGACTTTTACATCAGCCCACATTATGGAATAAGTTGAGATTTCATTACGAAGAGTTCTGGAAAAATAAGGGAACTTGACTAACCTGCCTGTTTCCACATTTTTAGAAGCAAGGTCAGATGTGAATAAAATAGACCAAACATTCACATTGTCTCTCAAAGGGAATGTTCAAACTAGGGAGGCTAATGAGGGCGACTGAAATTGCTAATGAAGTGCGGGATTTAAATCCCACGCTTGATTAGCATATTCCATGAGGAATAAATAAACCTCATTCTACGAGGAGTAACAGTTAATTCAAATTAAGAGGTTTATCTCGGAATCCCGCTTCTCTGACGTGTGTAGACATACCCTAAGCTACGATGGCGAGTGTTATGTAAAAGCTGAGTGCTTGTATGGATTTTGAAATATAGTTGCCCAAGAAGGAACCAAGTAACTAAGAAAACTTATAAGCTACCTCTGCAAGCTGTGCTAGGCGATTCTGCAATCAAAATGGTGTTCACATTTCAGCCCTTTCACCAGCTTGTTCATTCACAATTTACTTGAAGCCAGGGTTTCTAATGCCTCTGTCATCTACTGTACATGAAGTCACTCACAATCCAATGCAAATTCCCCATGCATTGGCCAATGTGGTATGCACAACAGCTGTTGTCTTCCCACTCCAGAATCCAACACGGTGCCTCAAAGATTCTGTTGCTTGATAAATCTAGTGTCCAGCTTTCCCCACTTTCAGAGATATCTGCCAGCAGTGCTGTTCCATGGGGCACTTAGTGGCAGGTGTGTTTAATGCTGCACTGTCAGCCAATAAGGTATACACAATAGTGTAGATCACTCAACCAAAACTGGCACTTCATGCCATCATAGATCTGAGCATCAGAATCCCAGTGACTTGCATATCTTGATGCTTATTGATCATCAGTCTGCTTTCTCTCTCTTAAAGTCAATTTCCCTGTTAGCTAAGCTTTTATTATATTAAACAGAGAAAGGCTTTCAATGTATTACAACAGGTAACATTTTTTTCATGGCTATTATATTCTACAAAACACTAAAAGTCTGATTCATGGTAATAATATGCTAGATTATTTCTGGCATTATGTGCCAGGATACTACAAAGGCATATGCTATCTACAAGCAATAAAGACCAGAAATAACTTCTGGCTTACATCAGACCTCACCAGTTAGTAATGCATCATTTTTTCCCATTGTTTCTGGACATATATAAACTACAAGGTGGCATTTCTAATAGCAAATCACACAAAAAAAAGTTATTTTCTGGTGAGAACATAAAATAATTACTGACATTTGCCTATTGGATATTCATAAGGTACTAACATTCTTTAAAACCACTGTGCTGAATTCTTTTCTCAGTATAGCGAAGTCACTGGTGTAACTGAATGCAGAATTCTGGCCCACAGCTTAATGCTTCTAGGAATTTCCCACTCTTGCATGATGACAAATATCTGCATGCCATAAAGATCACAGTAAAACTATGCCATTGTTCTGGTATGGCATCTTATCCCTTTACATTTTCAGGGCCATGTACAGACGGCCTGACCCAAAACCAAGTGAAGCAAATTAAATCTTTGTCCTCAGTGGGTTTTGGATCAGACCTAACCAGTAATTTCAAAAATCTATACATGATTTTGGAACTTAAGTCACTATACCTGTTATTTTAAAAAAATACCTTCAACTTTTACTGGCTGCCTGATCAAAAAGTATTTTTACTGCCATTTACAGATGGGGGGATTAGATGAAGGACAAATTCTCCCTCTGCTTTCTGACCAGGTAGCCACACAACTTCAAAGGGGTTGGATAGGCCACAGAAGTCTTGCCTGCATGAGAAAACTTCTGCTAACATTTCCCACAGTTGCTCTCACAGTTCTTGCTCCAGTGATGGTAGTGACAGTGGAGCTGCAGCTTTAGATTATGATCAGGTGACCCTCCAAACAGGTCTGCACCAGAGAGCTCATAACACACCAGCAGCCTCTGATACCTTGTCTGCAATAGGTCTCCTGTCATAAATGGAGCTGAAATGACCCGTGCGATATAAATTTAGAAACCAAAATGCAGGATTAACTACAGAAGGAAGAACTGGGAGTGAGATTGGATGGAAGCACGTCACTACTTCCTCAAGTTTCACTGTGTATTGTACTCCAGGGTATGGGTATTACCCTCCAATATCCCATCATGCAATTCTACATATGGATTTCCAAGCTGTTCACCATTGCATATATATATTGGGAAAGATATTCACCATCTGTTGAGCCCAAAGAATAGGATAGAGACAGTCCTCCCCTTAGACATGGAGCAGACTTTCAGTTGTGTGCCCTACATGACAGTAAGACGGGGAGAGGAAAATGAACTTGCAGCCATCCCTTTTCTCCCTGCCCTTTACTTGCTCCTGACACTCCAACATCCTTCCAGTAGAAGGCAGAAAAATTCCCCCAGAACTGTACTTAGTGACACAGAACTTAGTGACACATGTACTTAGTACATGCTGAATATGTGAAACCTGGAATCCTGCCCATCTATTGCCAGAAAGCAGAACCCCACTTATTCTGTCCAGACCCCTCCATAACTATAGAGAGGACCCAATTCAACTCATTGTATCACATTGAGAAAAAGCCTGCAAATCACTCTGCCCTGGATGATAATAGGGCAGGAAGAATGAATGCTCATGCTGCAAATGATTTTGAAAGACACTGTACAGAAGTTCAAGACAGCAAGTGGGCCTTTTGTGCTGACCAGAAATATTCAGTGTTTCATAGCCTTCCAATTGCTGAAGAATACTTCAGTTCTTCACCAGACAACCTTCTGAAGTAATTCAAGTGTTGTTGTAAGTTCAGAGGCACATGGTGTTGTTGTCAAAGGCTATCAGAGGCACATGGTGGGTGAGGTGATAATTTTTCTTGGACCAACTTCTGTGGTGAAAAGGACAAGATTGTAAGTTTACACAGAGCTCTTCCTCAGGTCTTGTAGGTCTAGGTCACTTTGCAGATTTATCACTACTTTCAAGGCTTGACAGCACTTGGTTAAGATTTGTTTCTGCTTCTCACTATTATTTGCATTTCAGGAAAGGTTGTATGTGGAAGTGTAAATTTAAAATGCAACTTCATGACACAAGTACACATCAAACTGTTGCCATTCTTAGTTAGTTCTCCAGGTAGCTTGCCATTGAATTGCACAGCTCATTAGGCGAGGGAAATTCTAGTTAGAATTTGTATTTTTCAAAAGCTCTTTTAAATGAGGAAAAGTCCTGGAACAGAGGGAAAGGAGCCACTTCATGTTGATGAACACAATGCTTAACTGCAGCATTAAATCATATAACTGAAGAGCTCAATGTGGACCTGGTGCTAAAGTCTAGTTGATGAGCAGCATGAAGGGCAAAGTATTAAAGAGGATTAAGTGAGCAGAATCCTTACCAGCCTAATCCATTCGGCACCAGTGAACTGTGGGGAGGCCTGGATGCTTTGTAAGTAGTGCATTTATCAGGCTTTTGTAAATAAAGAATTAGTCGGTTTAGTCGCTAAGATGGCTTTTGCTGGTAATTGAATTAAGTGACTTTTCTAAATCATGTTTTATTGTTAACTATTGTGCTGGTCATAAACTCTGCACTGTGTTTCAGTTTAATACAATTACACATCAAAAGAAACATAAAATATAAAATACTGCAAAGCTCACCATAATGAAGAATCATTGTTTGAAGGACAGAATTAAGGCTTGTGATTACGCTGTATGTGATTATAACTTGATCATCACAGTACCTTTGCTCTTAATAGGGCCTGATCCAACTTGTTTTAGTTAACTGAACTATTCTCATTCATTTTAGTGTGAGTTACATTATACCCTTAGCCTTTGAAATGATCTGAAATGCAAAATGATCTTTTGTAGAGTCAGAAATACAACTCTCAGATGGCAGGATGTGTATTATAGGTTAGTGCACGTCAAGGAATCAGAGAGTGTCTAATAAATCCAGTGCCAAACTCATTTATGGCTTTATAGATCAGCACTGAACATCACCTGGAAAACAATGGGAAGCCACTGCAGACTACAGAGTGCTGGTGTATGTTCCCCTAGACTATGAGTAATAACACTAAGCATTAATTTAATTTCTGTCTTTTTTACCGTTTTGATTCATAATATCCATGTTACATTTGAAACGTGCTTTTATTTTTTATCTATTTAAGTTTTCACAGTGAGGGAAATTATGGGTGTGGGTCAGACAATTAATCCATGATAGTAGGCATTCAGATTCAACAATTTAAATGTTTATAGCCATTAAAACACTGTGTTAACATCATGCATCAAAATATACAAAATAAATATCCTTTAGTCAAAATCTAGTATGTTCTCAAGCAGCATTTTTCTTTCTTCATTTATCTATTCATTTGCATTATTATCAATGGAAATATAATTTCATAATTTGTGTGTACAGTGAAAATAACCACTTACCAATAAAAACTTAAAAAACAACAAATAGTCTAACAGCACCTTATAGACAAACAAAACATATAGATGGTAGCTTTCGAGGGTACAACCCACTTTTTCAGATGAATGGAGTATTAAAAGTTCAGTACTTACTGATAAAAACCAAATCCTTTCAAGTCTACATAGCACCTAACAAATGGACAACTACATTCTGGACCAGGTAAAATTCCTAGCTGGAGTTCCAGGATCACTCCTGTTTGTACTGCGGAGCACACTAAACTAATGCAGTCTGTTGGCAACAAAGATACCAATAACCGTGCCAAGGCACATGTCTGTGAGAAAAGTTCATTCTCTCCTGCTAAGTATAGAGGGAGAAGAAAATTCTTTACCATTTCTTCTACGAGGTCATCATTGGAACAGCCAGATAGGCAACAAGCCTTCCAATCTGCATACTTCAGTGACAGTCTTATAAATATGTGACAGTATATTGCAATGTGCTCATGTCTGTTTGCCTGACTCATGGGCAATGCTCTGTGACTGATGCCTTCTGATTTGACATATCCTGATGCTTCTCAAAGCAAATTTGAAAAACAGGCATCAAATTATGGGAAAAACCAGCCAAGCAAATGCAACACTTTTTAGGTTGCCAGAACAAAGTGACTCAAGCAAATATGATAAGGTTATTTCCTTTAATTAAGTTGCTGAACAACGTTGACACTACAATGCCAGTTAGGCAGGGCCTGGAGCAGTACAATGCCCCCTGAAAGCTAATTTACAGAGATTAAAATAATTGATTCGTGGGTAGCTTGGTATGCACTCTTTTTATTTCAATAAATGAGTATGCTACCTGAATTGGGTTCTCTGAGTAAAAGATGCCAGCATGAAACCAAGCAACTACTGTTTTTGTGGGGGGGGGGGGGGGGGGGGGGGAGGAGGGGAAGAGGACAGGGGACAAGATAGAAAATAATGCATCAGGTACTGGATATTTTCATGGGTGTGATCTAGGGAAAAAATAGGGATATAGGAAGGGAAGTAGAAAAAGAACAGTCATTTCTTTTAAGACAACATTGTTTGAAAGGCTTGCTCTTTCGCATACCATCCCACTGATCATTGGGTTGTACAGTTAGGGGAACATTAGACCTACATCAGTATGTGACATAAGTGCTCCTGTTTTGTACCATGTCAAGCATGCCACAGCCACATCTGAATTCCCAGAGGTTAAACAATAGCCTCTTGTTCGTAGCTGCCTCCAGTTCATTTAGTAGAAAATGTATAACTGTTGAAGTTTTATCAGATCCAGTTAGAAGGAGGAGGTGCTTTAATATTTCCTGTGCTAAGCAGAAGTTCTTTGATCCATTATCCTGCTAATTACAAAGGGGCTTGACCTTTTCCTCAATTCTATTGCCAGTCCTCCCCCCCTCTTTTTTTCTGGCTGCCTCTATTTCCTTAATTAGACACAGACATGAACACTCCCACAGTTCATTTCACCTTGTCACATATTGACTTTATCTGCTTGGGTCCTCTCCTGCCTTCTGAATGGAAAGCGAGACCTGAAAAAAGGACCTGACTCCAAGGCTGCTAAATCAATAGGATTCTTTCAGTGACTTCAAATATCTGTGTCCTCACCTGAGGAAAATTAGCAGATAGCAGAATCTCCAAGCTATGAGCACCTCAGGAATGGAGGCTGTTTATCACGCTGAACAAAATGTTAGAGTTGTTCTTTCAAACGCTTACAACTGAATTGAATTAATACTAGCTGAATTTAAATGAAACAAGCCCAGAAACAATTTCCTTGCCTTGTCCCATCTTTTTTATAAAAAATGCTTTCACATTATGTTTTTAGTAGTTTATATTTAACGCGGAAGTGTGTTGTATTTGCTTTTTGGGTCTCTGCAGCTGCCTGATTACATACTTCCAGTTCCAAATGTGGTGTGTGGCTGACCAGTCAGTTTGTAATTCTGTTGCTCAGAGCTTCTACTGCAATTTCACTGACTTCAGCTGGAGCTAGGCTAGCTTATGGCATCTGAAGAACTGCTCCAAAGTGTTTGAGTTGCTCTATGGAACTTACAGTGGGATCAAGCCATGGAGTAATATGCGAAATGTCAGTAAGGGTGGCAGAAACTGGCCCTTGGTGAGCATCATATACATTGTTCAAAGGCAGAAGCGTTTCAACATCTGTGCCTGATGAGCTCCCCTATAAGAATGCTTAATTGTTGCTAGAATATTTATGGATGTTCTTTCTTGTTCTTTATCTCGGTTTTGTGTCTAGCTGAGGGATTTGGAAGACAAACTTTCAGGATCTTAGCAGAATGGAACTAGTGCTGGACACAGCTCATAAGAAAGGCGGAGCACTAACTTCTCCACCCCCCACAGAGTATGCTGACATATTCTGCTCCTCCCAAAAGTACAGAATGTGGATGTACATCTATATAGCCAAAAAGCAGCCAAAACCAACAACAACAACAACACTACTGGCCTCTGCCAAGCAACTCAATGTTGCTGCGTTCAGCCTGCAGAGCTGTTTCATTGCTATGTAGACTTCACGCTTATCTGGAGCCCCGGCTCTGGAAACCTCTCATTCTGCAGGAGCTTACAGCTTAGGCTCCAACCTGAGGATGGAAATTTACATAGCACCACAGCCCAAGCCCAACCCCTATGAGCCCCAGTCAGCTGGCATGGGCCAGTCCTGGTTTTTCTTTTCAGTGTAAACATACCCTGAGTGCCCACTCCAACAGCCCTTTGTAGGATTTTAGCTGCAGGCTCTCTTAGCTAGTACAGGGATGTGTGGGGCACAAAGCACCCCCACGGTCTGTCAGGCCCTTAAACTGGTTGTGCAATAAGGGCAGGCTCTTTCTACCTTCCCTTCCCTTTGTGCATCAGTGACATATAAGTCAGAATCTGGTGCTCCATAAGGGAAAGTGCCTCCTCTGTTCAGTAACTGGTACAGTAGTTCCAGTCAGTATTGTCTCTCAAATTACAGACCGTATCTAATTCCGTCATTCTCTAGGGATTGTGAAAAATCCATCTCAAGTTACACTCTAGAAATGAAGTGTTAAGCTAGAGCTGCTATGGCGATATCCAAATTTTCCAAAAGAAAAAAAAAGGAGTATACATTACATCTTGCCTATTTTTTAAAGTTTAGATTTATTTCTATCAATGTGATTTATGTCCTGTAGAGACAGAGCCCATGAGGATAATGATTGTCCTTCAGGAACTGAGCAGAGAATGCATGCTATGCAGATTTTGTTCTCTCCCCACTTTGAAGCTGAAACTAAACTTCTCATTCTTAGTTTATTTTTGTTTTGGCAAAATTAGGGATCGACATTCCAAATCAGTTGCTCTGAAATGTTGTATTCATTTCTGCTATGGAAGAATTTTTCTAATGTTTTGGAGGCAAATCAGGCAAATTTGTTTTGTGATAAGAGGGTTAAAAATGAGGCGGTTTCATATCTTTAGAATGATCCTTTAGTTTATCATATCTCAAAACCTTATGCTTGAAACAAAAAAAAATAAATACTAGCTGGCCTTAGTGAGGCCTGATCCTTGACTAATCTGAGCATGTGAAATATTTTAGTTAAGAGCATTTTATTCATAGCTTAGGGAGTTCACTGACATTCCTTATTCTATATAACAGGTTTTACCATCTTAAAAATCTTCACCATCCATTTTTATGAGCTTTCCAAAATCTGCAAAGAATTAATCTGAGACGGTGAGTGAAACTGTTGAGTCTCAGACCTGGAATGTAAATAATGAATTGACCACAGGGCTAGGACTCGGGACTCAGGAACCCCTTGGCCAGAGGAGGCCCTTAAAAAAACCATATGCATCAACATTCATCCAAGCATCTCATCACAGTGAAAATGTTAATGGTTGCTTTATATCCCCTTTGTAAAGAGTTGTTGTTCCCATTTTGTACATTATCAGAGCTGGGGAAACAACTGATTTTTCAGTTCAGTGGTCAAACCAAAACATCTGCATTTTTTGTTTCAGATCAAATTAAAATAAAAATGTTTCTAATTTCTCAGTGAAATGAAAATCAAAAGCTTTATTTTGAGGTTGAATAAATATTTTACTTGAGACAAATAATGTTTTGGTTTTCTTTTCAGAGTTTTAAAATGTCTAATGTTTTAATCCAATCTAGGGAAATTTAAAAACAAAACATCTTCTCAAAACAGAAGTAACAGGTTCAACATTTCCCAAAAAAAAAAAATATATCTTTGGCCAGGTTGCCAAATGGAGCCAAATTCACAAAATTCATTTTGATCAACCTGCATCTGCATTTTAATGAGTGGCGGGATCTATTTGCTTAAGAAAATGCTTAGCTGAATCTGACTATGTCTACACTACAATGATCTATTGGAAAAAGGTACATAAATTGTTCTCCACAATTTGCATATCTTTTTCCAGTAGTTTTTTATTTTGTTATTTATTTTTCCCATCTTCAGTGGGCCAAATTTCGGAAAAGACTCCACTTTCAGAAGAGCCTTTCTTTCTCGTGGGAGGAGGAAGACAGGGCTTCTGAAAGAATGCATCTGCTCTTCCACCAAAAAAAGCAGAAGAGCAGACACATTTCCTGGATTCAGCAGTTTTTCTGGGATATCTCTGGTATGCCGGATAAACCCCATAGTGTAGACATAGCCTCTCTCTCCATATAAGAGATGTGAAAAATTAAGGGACAAAATTAACTTTGACCACACTGGGAGTCATTAGGAGATCCAGGATAGGTCTCCCAGATTCCAGTCTGACACCTAACAGAATAATAGAATCCTAGGGTTGGAAGGGATCTCAGGAGGTCATTGAGTCCAACCCCCTGCCCAAGGCAGGACCAACTCCAACTAAATCATCCTAGCCAGGGCTTTGTCAAGCCAGGACTTAAAAACTTCTAGGGATGGGGATTTCACCACCTCCCTAGGTTACCCATTCCAGTGCTTCACCACCCTCCTAGTGAAATAGTTCTTTCTAATAGCCAACCTAGATATCCCCCACTGCAACTTGAGAACATTGCTCCTCATTCTGTCATCTGTCACCTCTGAGAACAGCCTCTCTCTATCCCTTTTGGAATGCCCTTCAGGTAGTTAAAGGCTGCTATAACCCTCCCCGCCCCCATTTTCTCTTCTGTAGATTAAATAAGCCCAAATCCCTTAGCCTCTCCTCATAAATCATGTGCTCTAACCCGCTAATAATTTTTGTTGTCCTACACTGGATTTTCTCCAGTGCACCCACATCCTTTCTGTAATGGGGGGCCCAGAACGGGACACAGTTTCAGCAGAAACTTCCCAAAGCCAATAAACCTTGTTCTTCATCTTTTTCATTTGCAGATCCCTTTGGAAATTGGAGACCCCTTTGGAAATCTACTGTCTGTTTTCAGTCCAAGTCCTTTATACACCTTTTAGACCTAGTCCATGGACTACACGTTGAGAATGCCTGTACTAAATGACACTTACACAAGTCATGTGTTACCAAGCTGGATTTGCCTCTATTTCCCCATCTGTAAAGTGATACTCTTCACTCCAAATCACACTTCATTGAAGGCAATTCCATAATATAAATTGTCCTCACCATCACCCTAGGAAAGAGATGTACTGCCACCATTTTGTAGCTGAGAAGTGATATTCATAGAGGTTATAACTTGGCCAAGGCTACCCAGTGAAGTCCTGGCACAAAAAGAGTAGGGACCAGAGCTCATGGATACCTAATCCAAAACAAACAAACAAACAAACTGAGGGTTGTTTCCTCACAAGTTACTTAACCTCTCTGTGACGAGGTTTTGTCATCTGTAAATTAGAGCTTGCCTTTCATTTACTGCTACACCAGGGTATAGCCTACTTGGCCCATCGATAAATGCATCAAGCCAAAGCATCCTTCTCAGGAGATAGAAGAATTCAGTAGAGGCCACACACGTCCCATGCACATGACTGCCAGCATGAAAGAAATAGAGAGTGGTTGCAGAATGACCCTTTCCTCGCATCAGTCCACTTGCTACTTATGAGTCTGAAGTGGGGCTGTCACCATCCCACAGTGTTGTTCTATTTCTAATTTCTCCTGTCTATTCACTTGCATACATTACTGGTTTATTTTATAAAGCCGGTATGCCTATTTTGGGAGGAGCAGGGCTTTGGGTGTGTCATTTCCTTTTTTCCCCCAGTATGATGATGGGTTCTTGTCAATATTGATGCATCCACATTTTTAAATGGCTACTGGATTTCAGGTAATATTGCACAAGTGCGATGTCTTTGAGGTGTCTGGCTTCCATACATAAGTGCTGGGACCTCAATATTTGGTCTGATATTCTAATTAATATTCTGGACAACATCTGAATATAGGTTTTGGTTTCATTGTGTGTGGGAGTTGCTGCTGAAACAGGTAATCCATAACTGACCAGGAGAGAACATTACAGGCAATAATAGAATAATGTTACAGTAGACCACAGGGCTATATACTGTTGTGACCTGCATATCTTGCAACCTCTCAATGGCCACTCAGTTTATTTTTATTTATTCTAAAATATACAACTAGAAATAACATATGACAAAGCACTCATCAGCTTCCATAATTAACCTGGCAGCTGGCTCACTTTTTTACAGGCAACATCTTTACTCTCATATGGATTCCAGAGGGCACATAATACCATGAAATGAAATGACATTCAGCTTAACACTTTAAACATAGTTCCAGCTATTTGTGTTCTAACCTCGCAATCTCTGTAAGAGAACAACTGCATTCCGCTATTAGGAAGCATAGTATTTACACAGATAATATCACCTGGTTGGGGCTGAGGGCAGCATGTTATTGTAATAGTACAGGACACGGAAGCTATCCAGGAATATTGTCTGAATAATGTGTTGGGGTTTTTTAAGCATGAGTCTCCCAAAGCTAGAGGAACGGTCATATTTTATTGGACAGATGGAATCCCATTCTCTGTTTACCAGCAGAGCTGGGTAATAAATGAGGAATTGGAATTGCTTATTTATGAGCATAAATTCAACCTAGTGGAATGATTCACAGGATTGGAATGTAAAATCACTAGTTATAACCTAGTTAGGAATGACTGAGTAGGCAAAAAAGGAAAGGGAGTGGCACCCTATGTTAAAAAACGGGTTTTGAGCCGACTCAAAAGCAATGAAATACAGCCGTATTCTAATAACTAAAACATAAGGTGAAGTATTAGTTGGTGTTAACTGTAGACTGCCAGATAATAATAGAGAATAGGATGACTGTCTCTGTGTGTAGCAAGGGGAAAGTGGGGAAGAGAGAGAGAGAGAGAGATGAAGCAGCATTATCATGGAGACGTCAATATGAGAGACATGGTGGCCAGTGCCTGTGCAATTTTTCTCCTGTGGCCAGTGCCTGTGCAATTTTTTAATATTATAGATCACAATTTCGTAACTCAGAAAGTTTTGCCTCCAACATAGGAATTCTACTTCGGAACTTGTCTTGATTATAAAGAAGAACTGATTACAGAACTAAAAATGAGTGGTTGTGCAACCCAGGTCTGGTTGGTGAGGCACTCTGTCCCCCTCCAGTGCCAGCTAGACTAGCTAGAGATTGATGAGCCTGCTACATGTTTCGCTAAGAGACACGTATGTTATAGTTCATATATTCAAGGCTTATTTACAAGCGGGGTCTGTCAGCCTTACAGTTGCATAGGTGAGAGTGATCCTCACTTGATTACTTTTGTCATGTGAAAACAGAATAATGTCCAGGCCAGTAAATATATATACTTGGTGCTTTAATGAGGTCAGTTTCACAAATATGAAAATAATTGAGCCAAATCACCTGGAGGAGATGATAACAGAGACTTGGATCCCCATTATGTCTGTGGGGCACTTTATCATGTGGATGATAATGACACCTGTATAAAAGCATTTTTACCAGCTGCACAAAAAGCTACAACTCAGAGAGAAGGCAACACTGTTTTAAAAAAACACACCCTGATTTATAGGGGAAGTGAAATTGGCAACAATTTATATTATATGCACACAGGAGTGAGGGCAAAGTTGATAGCAACAAAAATAAATCGGAAGTTAAAACATCATAGAAAGTGATAAAGGAAGCAAAATGATGCAAGGAGAATTTTCTAGCCAGCACAGTTAAAGGCAGTAAGTCATTAATAGGAAGAAATTAATAGGAAGAAATAGTAGAATCATCAATAGAGATGAAAATATGGCAGACATTTCTAATAAATATTTCTGTATTATATTTGGAAAAAAGCCATGATCACAATGCCCCTGCTGGTCTTAAAATCCATGAAAACTAATACAGGCTGATCCTTTCTAGTCCAGAACTCTCTGGTTCAACATGATTTTAGTTAGCTGGATGTCCACTTTTCATGGGTATGACCAAGTTTCCCTTGGCCCAATAAAGTTTGTTTATATCCACCACTCCTGGCTCTCAGTGTTCTGTACTGTTCTTTTGCTTTAATTTACCACCAAATGTCTTTTAAGAGCCCAGTAAGCAGGGGGAGTGTTGGTAATGCTGCTAGACAATATTGACCTCCTGTGGTCTGGAAAATTCTCTGGTTCTGAACCAGTCAGGTCCCAAGGGTGCCAGACTCGAGAGTGTGCTGGATACTCTGGCAAATTAAATAAAATAAACTGGCCATAGGAACCATGTGAGAATTTTTCTAGGAACTGACATTAATATGGATGTCAGAACACGACACAGCCACCAAAGTTGTGGCAAAACAAGTATGTATAACGTAAGATCATTCTCGACTTGCTGCTAGAGTTGTGCAAACAACTGATTTTTTTTCTGGTTTAGTGATCAAATAAAAACTTTAAAAAAATATTAATATAGGGCGAATGAAACAATGCAGCAGACATTAATAGAACTTAGAAACAGTTACTTAAGAGATTTGTTCAAGAGCCACAGATATACATGTAATATTGAAAAAAGTCCATGAGGCTCCTTCAGCACTGCTGGAAGCAGGTACAATGCTATTGACCTTAGGGGAATTGCAGTACAAGACCTGCCTAACCAGCTCTGTTTAATCTGTTTACCTGTCCAAACAATGTGCAATGTTTTCTCTTGGAACCAGTCTTCTGAAGAACCCAGTATTAAAATTCTGAGAACATTAGTTTCCTTGATATTGCTTAAAATGTTCCATTTGTTAATCACAAAGGAGTATCTAAACATACAAGATTGAAGATACTTTAGTGCGCTTGTCCTAATATATATAAATTAAAACATATTTTCTTTATGTAGTACCTGATTCTCAGACATGTCAAGAACCTACAGCTCCCACTGGGATCAATGAGAGCCACAAGTATTCAAATCCTTACTATTTCTGAGTGTAAAAATGAACAACAGTATACGTGCCTATGAAAAGTATACAAACAAGTACCAGGATATGTTTTAGAAGTGAAAACATTTACCCCGTGACAAAAAAATACTGTAACTCACAGCTGCTTTCACTGTCTAGTTGTCAATTTTATCTGCTGTAGTAAGTTTTAGTTGTCTAAAAGTTATGCTATATGGTGATGTAAACAATTGTGTGCATTATATAAGACTATCTTCAGTTGCATAATGTGCATACTTAAGTGTTTAAGGACATCAATGAGGATTATGGGAATGTTATGTAAATCACTTATGTTTTCCAATCACAAATGTCATTGGTGGAAGTAGGTACATTTTTAAATATGTAAATGGTGTATTTTGTGAACAGTGAAATTTAAAAAAAGGTAAAAATGAGGAAAATGTCCTGTTATACAGGTGTCCAATAGTGTGTAAAATGATCAATTCAATAATTAAATAGAAGAAAAATGCGACAAACCTAATTTGAATAGGGTAATTGTATTGGTTAAAATGTGATTGTGTTTTGTGTTTCTCTGACTTATTTTACTTTTCAGGCTTTCATAGCATATTTAGATTTAAATTATCTTACATAGATTAAGATTTTTTTCAAATATTCCTCAATCTAATCTGAATTTTCTTTTTCTCTAACTTTGATTTTTACAATTCTATTTTATTTTCTCCAAAACAAACTTGAAGTCCAAAATCAATGGCAAAAAAAAGTTGGAAAGAAACAGAGGTTGGAGTTAAACTAATGGATTAATTACTTATGGAAGAATTCTAATTTCAACAAATTGCATTTCACTCTGTCAAATGTTTTCAGTTTTTCACTAGCACTTTTATGTATAACAATAGTTCTTTGGACTAGTCACTCATTTAGGCAAATCTTTCTGATTTAATGTGTCAGTAACTGAGAATACAATGGTTAGGAAAGACATACAATAATATAATTTCATATATCCATATTGTATATACAAAAAAATCCCTTTTATTTTCTAAAACTTCTTCTTGTGAAAGTGTAAGATGAGCATTGTCAGTTACAGTATTCATTCTATTATTGGCATCATTCAGTTAAGGCTTGTGTTAAATGTCACTAGAAAAAGAATAAAAATCTGGGTTTGATGCCAAAAGTACTAAGTGGCACACATGTAATTCATTACATATGTAGCAGCTGCTTTTTATTTTCAGTACACTTGCTCCATTTCAGAAGTTGCAATTATAAGACCAGTTAGCAACTCTAAATGCCACATTAATTTTAGGATAGCTTTAGTTGCATTCAAGCATAATTTTATTTGCAACAGAGATCAAAAGGCATTTGAACAAAATGATTGACCTTTAAAAATAGAATCTGTGTTAAAGGAAGGGGTGTTAAATTGTAGACTGAAGGGTCTCTTCTGTGAGAGCACTAACGCTGAATAAACATATTACCTGGAAGAATTGTATGCACAATGACTGAAGGGGCTGAAGCCTAACTTGCAATATTAAAGGGAGAATCTGTCTGAAGCATTGCTTCAGGCCTGGGGAATTCTGGGATAGGGGTAGTCTTTCACCACTAGGGCAGTAATTTGATCTGTTTTGACTCAATGTTACCTGATAGATGGTTGGTGGCCTTTTAATATGAGCTGGTAGTCTAACTGGCACCTTTTGACTCTGTCAGCCAGTAGTCCAAGGATTTAATGAAAATTCAAACTGATCTTCCCTCTGACCACTAGTGGTAGTTCAGGACAAAGTCACATTGGCAAACTAGTATGAGGAATATTGTGCTGTGATACTACACTGGTTCTGTAGATAGAGGGCTTTGGCTTCCAGAGTTGTTACTCTGGGACTTTCCCATAAGCACTAACATTTACTTTAAAATGTTTTTTTTTTAATGTGAATATATTTAAGTTGAAAACTCCTGTTAGATTGAATTATTCCTGATATCACTCAGGAATGGAGATTATCTATGTGTGCATTGGGGCAGAAAAACAAGAGTATGGGAAGCCGGAAGAAGAGTGCTCTAACTCAGATTTCCTGCTGTGTGGACACCACCAAAAGCTGAAATAAGCTATTTCCATTTAAGTTGCACAGTTGAGTAGCTGTGTAGCTTATTCTGGTTTTAGTCCTGTTGTGTAGACATACCCTCACTGAGCAATCTTTTGAACTATTAGCCATGATGCTCTCTTCTACCTCTTTCTATGGAGATAGTCTTCTTAGTGGACATCACCTCTATTTGAAGGGTTTACGAGATGGGAGCTCAAATGGCAGGTGCTCCTTTTACTGTTTTTCAATAAGGTTTCTTTATAACTTCATTCAAGTTCTTACTAAGAGGTCTTTTTTTCTGTACAATGCATCAGGCTACCCAGGAATTTTTCATTTGGAAAGGACTAAGCCATTCAGGAAGATGCCTAGACTTTGTTTTTATTGCAGATAGATCTAAGCAAGCGCCTCTCTCCACTCAGACTTTCTAGGTGGATCTCTGGATGTGCCTGTCTTGCTAAAGTTATACCTCCCCCTAAAGTGACTGTGCTCTTTACTAGATCACAGTGAACATCTATAGCCCTAGTCAATAAAATTCCAGTTGCTAAAATCTGCAGGGCTGCAACATGGTCTGGGGTGTGCACTTTTCCCAATCATTATACCCTAATTCACTCTACAAGATCAGCAGTGTCAGTAGGCAATGCAATTCTTTCTTCAGTGGTGGGATCTGTCCCAAAACTCCAATCTCCTGGAAGGATTGCTGCAGGAGAGTGCCCTGGAGTGGAGCACCCACAGGAGCACTACTTGAATAAAGAGAGGTTGCTCACCTTGTGCAGCAACTGGAGTTCCCTGATGTGTGTTCTTGTGGGTGCTCCACTACCCCTCTGCTTCACAACTGCCTCTGTGGACCTTGTGGTAAAAAGGAAACAGAGAATGGTTTATCCAGGCAAGCCTATATAAACTCAATACAGTGCAAGAGGATGTGTAGGATACCTATGCATGCTGAATGAGCATTGCTGCCAAAAATCTCTAAGCAAAGATGTAGGAGCACATGCACACTGAAAATGGAGCATCCTATAGGGGGGAAATAACTCTGCTTGTACTACACCTTGGGCCATGGTCTACACTAGGACCTTAGTCTGAAATACCCCTCCGACAAGCTAGAATTAGCAGCACTGTAACATCCACACTACCAAACCCGTTATTTTGGAATAACGGTTCACAGAATTTGAACTCTGTACTCCAGCTTTTCATCAGGAATTACACTAATTCTGAACTGGTAAATCCGAAATAATGTTAGTATGGATGCTCCACACTAAGCTGCTAAGTTGAACTAATTGGTCTCCAGGAGGCCTCCTGTAGCTCCCCGGCATGTTTTCTGGGGCTCTGAGTCCAAGGTAGATTGTCCATGTTGACGGAGCCTGCCTCAAACTAATTTCAAAGCTTCCCAATAGTAAGGAAATGCAGGTTTGAATTTGTTAAATCAGGAGTTCTTAAGTCAAATTTAGTGATTTTGAAATAAATTCCTAGTGTAAACATGTCCTAGTTGTTTGCAAGGAAAGGTAGTGGAACAGATTATTTTGTTACATCTAAAAGAGGGGGGTTAAAAAACCCACAATGGGTAGGAATAAATTAATGCTTTCCAAATGGAGAAAGGTAACTAGTGGTGTCCCCCAGAGCATTGGGACCAATGCTGTTCAACACATTCACAAATAAACTAGAAAAGGGGGTAAAAAGGAGGTGGCAGAATTTGCAGATGATACAAAACTACTCAAGAGAGGTAAGACCAAATCAGATTGCAAAGAGTTACAAAGGGGTCTCAAAAAACTGGGTGACTGGGCAACAAAATGGTACTGTTGCTAATTGCAAAGTAGTGAACCTTGAAAAACATAACCCCGCTATAAATATAAAATGATGGGGGTCTACATAAGCTACCACTCAGAAAGAGATCTGGAAGTCATTGTGGATGGTTCTTTGAAAACATCAATTTACTGTGAAGCAGCAGTCAAAGAGGAAAAAAGCTAACCAAACCATGCTGGGAATCATTAGGAATGGGATAGGTAATAAGACAAAAAAATCATATTACCGCTATATAAAACCATGATATGTCCACATCTTGAATACTGTGTGCAGATCTGGTTGTTCCATCTCAAAAAAGATATATTGGAATTGGAAAAGGTACAAAAAAAGCAACAAAAATGACTACGAGCATGGAATAGCTTCCTTTTGAGGAGAAATTAAAAAGACTAACTTTTCAACTTGGAAAAGAGACAACTAAGGGAGGATATGATAGAGGTCTATAAAATCATGACTGGTGTGGAGAAAGTGAATAAGGAAGTGTTGTTTACTCCTCTCATAAAACAAGAACTAAATGCCACCAAATGAAAATAATAGGCAGTAGGTTTAAAGACAAACAAAATAAAATATTTCTTTACTCAATTCACAGTCAGCCTGTGGAACTCTTTGCCGAAAGATGTTGTAAAGGTCAAAACTATAACAAGGTTAAAAAATGAACAAGATAAGTTCATTCAGGATAGGTCCCTTAATGGCTATTAGAGATAGTAATTCTGGCTGTCTCTAGCCTGTTTCCCAGAAGCTGGGAATAGGCAACATTTGATAATTACCTGCTTTTATTATCTATTCTCATTCTTCAAAAGTGAAACAGAATTTGGCCAAGAGGTGAGAAACTAAGACTATATCGACATTTGGGCTGTGTCCAGACTCAGGGGTTTTTTCGGGAAAAGTAGCCTTTTTCCGAAAAAACTTCCCCTGAGTCCAGACTCAAGCCGCGTTCTTTCGAAATTAAATCCAAAGAACGCGGCTTTTCTTTCGATGGCGGTAAACCTCATTTCACAAGGAAGAACGCCTTCTTTCGAAAGTTCCTCTTTCGAAAGAAGGCGTTCTTCAATGTAAATAGGGCTTCTTCGAAAGAGAGCATCCAGACTCACTGGATGCTTTCTTTCGAAAAAGCAAGCCGCTTTTTCGAAAGTTCAACGTGCAGTCTAGACGCTCTCTTTCGAAAGAGGCTCTTTCGAAAGTATCTTTCGAAAGAGGCTCTTTCGAAAGTATCTTTCGAAAGAGGCTCTTTCGAAAGAGGCTTGCAGTCTAGACATAGCCTAAGTGTAGGCTACAGGGGGCATCAACTATATCATGAACCAAACTGCTGTAACTGCTGTTGATCCCTTCAAACAGGACTATCTGAAGGCTAACCAGGAACTTTTTAGTTTGCCAACAGCATCTGGATTGGGAAGTTACAGTGCAGCCATTTGGTGCATGCTGCAATTCACCCCCCCCCCCCCCCCCCACAGGATGCAAACTGCAGGGCAATGTAGACAAGTCAATAATCTCATTTTACTGAGACAGAGATTCACAAATAAAACATTATTGAACCTACCATTCTGTTATCAGTCTGTGTTTATAGTAACATACCCAGTTTTAATCACTGTACATAAAGCACACAAGTCTGACAGTCACATAGGACCTGATAAAAAGGCCACTGAAGTTGATAAGAGGATTCCCATTGATTTTTTCCAATGGGCTTTGGATCAGACCCTGAGCCCATAGATACAAGGTGTTGTGTTGGGAACTATTAATGTTGTCCTCCTCCCAGGAGGAGATATATGCCCTCTGCATGTCCACAAAGCCCTGCCTCAGAAAGACCCTCCACCCTGAGGGAAAACCTTGGGACAATGCACCTACTTTCAGCTTCTTACTCACGGTTGTGTCTTTAAAGTTGCTGATGTTTTAACTGCTGTATCCTTTAGACCTGCCGCTTAGAACAACCCCAGCTCAATTGGGTAGGATAATGGAAACATCCACAACTTTCTATGACAGGACCACTTGCTTGTCTATAAAACCCTTGGCTATGTCTAGACTACCATGATTTTACGCAAATGCTTTTAACGGAAAAGTTTTCCCATTAAAAGCATTTGCGGAAAAGAGCATCTAGATTGGCACGGACGCTTTTGCACAAAAGCACTTTTTGCGGAAAAGCGTCCGTGCCAATCTAGATGTGGTTTTGCGCAAGAAAGCCCTGATCGTCATTTTCGCCATCAGGGCTTTTTTGTGCAAAACAGTTTTTAGCTGTCTACACTGGCCCTCTTGCGCAAAAGCATTTGCACAAGAGGGCTTTTTCCCGAGCGGGAGCAGCATAGTATTTGCGCAAGAACACTGACAATCTTACATTAGATTGTCAGTGTTCTCGCAAATTCAAGAGGCCAATGTAGACAGCTGGCAAGTTTTTCCGCAAAAGCAGCTGCTTTTGTGGAAAAACTTGCCAGTCTAGACGCAGCCCTTATGTTTCAGGGTATAAGCCATTACGAAGAAGCTATCCCTTACCTCAGGTAATTCCATAATTGTTCTGCAGAGTGCCTTTCACCTTCATTTTAAGCCTCTGGTAATGGCCATCATCAGGCTGTATACTGCAGTAGATAAACCACCATTTTCATCTAGTATGACACTTCCTATGTAATCAATTTGTCCTTTTATATTTTTCCATCAGATTCTTCAATGATTCAGACCCACTTCTCAGATTTCTTTCATTTCCCCTTCCCCGTCCCAGTTTCTCGTTTCCTGAGTTATAGTAGCATCTGGCTGAGAAACACCCCACGTAATCTACAACCCTGCCAAAATCAACTAGGAACAACCTTTACCACTCTCTCTCAAAACAAGAGTCCAATCTGAAAAACAGCTTGAGAGTCTGTTTTTGGATGCTCCCATGGTCTTCAGTGGGAACTGAGGCTGTTGAACATAATTCAAGAGGTGTTTAATCTTTTAAAGTGCTCCCAGAGCCTATTTGTATGTAAGGTTTTGGAACAGATAGTGAAGGAAAGAATAATTAAATTCATGAAAGTAGATGGTGGATGTAATGCAACACGGGTTTACTAAACGTACATCATTCCTGACTAATTGATTTCCTTTCCGGAGTAAATAATTGGTTGTTTTTTTTACAGAAGGGAAATGCAGTAGATCTCATACTGAGGCTTCAGAAAAAGCATTTGAAGTAGTACAACATGGGAAATTATTAAATTAAGGAACATGAAGATTAGTTCAAGAACTGTAAGGTATATATGGAAGTGACTAAAGGGGAGAAGGCAATTGCTGAAAGGTGAATTGTTGGCCTGAATTCCTCTTGGATCACTCTTGGGACCAATTTTATTCAACCTGATAATTAATGATGGTGGCACAGAAAGTGAGTATACTGATGGAATTTGCTGATAAGGAATTGGCAAAAATTGTCAATATAGAGATGGGTCAGAATATTACACAGGAAGATCTAGAGTCCAAAGAGGACAGAAAGAGGCTGTACTCAGAGTGGTGGATGGCAGAACTAGGAGCAATGGTCTCAAATTGTAGTGGGGCAGGTTGGATATTCTAGGGCTGGAAGAGAACTCAGGAGGTCATCAAGTCCAGTCCCCTGGCCAGAGCAGGACCAATCCTAACTAAATCATCCTAGCCAGGACTTTTTCTTAGTGTTCAACCTAGGCCTCCCCCACTGTAATGTAAGACAATTGCTCCTTGTTCTGCCATCCATCACTACTGAGAACAGCCTCTCTCCATCCTCTTTGGAACCTCCCTTCAGGAAGTTGAAGGCTGCTATCAAATCCCCCTCACTCTTCTCTTCTGCAAGTTAAATAAGCTCAAATCCCTCAGCCTCCCCTCACAGGTCATGTGCTCCAGCCCCTTAATCATTTTGGTTGCCCTCTGCTGGACCCTCTCTAATGACTCCATATCCTTTCTATCGTGGGAGACTCAGAACTGGATGCAATACTCCATATGTGCCTCACCAATGCTGAATAAAGGGGAATAATAACTTCTCTAGATTTCCTGGAAATGTTCCTCCCAATGCACTCTAATATGCTATTAGCCTTCTTGGCTGCAAGGGCACACTGTTGACTTATATCCAGGTTCTCATGCATTGTAGTCCCCAGGTCCTTTTCTGCTGAACTGCTACTTAGCCAGTTGGTCCCCAGCCTGTAACAATGCTTGGGATTCTTCCATTCAAAGTGCAAGACTATGCACTTGTCTTTGTCAATCCTCATCCAATTTCATTTGGCCCAATCTTCCAATTTTTCTAGGTCACTCTGGACCCTCCAATGTATCTACCTGTCCCCCTAGTTTAGTGTCATCCGCAAACTTGCTGAGGGTACAATCCATCCCCTCATCCAGGTCATTAATAAAGATGTTGAACAAAACCGGCCCTAGAACCGATCCTTGTGGCACTCTGCTTGAAACTGACCGCCAGCCAGACATTGAGCCATTGATCACTACCCATTGCGTCCAACAATCTAGCCAACTTTCCAGCCACCTTACAGTCCATTTATCCAATCCATACTTTCTTAACTTGCTAGTAAGTTAAGACCATTGTGGAAGACCGTATCAAAAGCTTTGCTAAAGTCAAGATATAGCATATACCCTGACTTCCCCATGTCCACAGAGCCAGATACCTCATCATAGAAACTAATCAGATTGGTCAGGCATGACTGGCCCTTGGTGAATCCATGCTGACTATTCCTGATTGAGGTAAGGCTGACCAGTTTATAGTTCCCTGGATTGTCCTTCCCTTTTTTAAAAATGGGCACTGAATTTGCCTTTTTCCAATCATCTGGGACCTCTCCTGATCTCCACGAGTTTTCAAAGATAATGGCTAAAGACTCGGCAATGCCATCTGCCAATTCCCTCTGTACCCTCGGATGCATTAAATCCAGACCCATGGATTTATGTATGTTTAGCTTTTCTAAATAGTTCTTAACCTGATCTTTCTTCACTGAGGGCTGCCCACTTCCCTCCCATACTGCATTGCCTAGTGCAGTAGTCTGTGAGCTGATTTTGTCTATGAAGACACAGGCACAAAAAAAAAGCATTGAGTACTTCAGCTTTTCCCACATCATCCGTCAGTAGGTTACTTCTCTTATGCAGTAAGGGCCCCACACCCACCCTGATCACCCCTCTTATTGCTAAAATGTCTGTAGAAACCTTTCTTGCTACCCTTCACATCCCTTGCTAGATGAAATTCCAATTGTGCTTTCGCCTTTCTGATAACTCCCCTGCATTCCCGACCAATATATTTATACTCCTCCCTAGTCATCTGTCCAAGTTTCCACTTCTTGTAAACTTCCCTTTTGTGTTTAAGCTCACCAAGGATTTCACTGCTAAGCCAAGCTGGGTTGCCTACCATATTTGCCTTTCCTACTGGTTTGTTCCTGTGCCCTCAATAAGGCGTCTTTTAAATACTGCCAGCTCTCCTGGACTTCTTTCCCCCTCGTGTTAGCATCCCTGGGGAGCCTGCCCATCAGTTTTTTGAGGGAGTCAAAGTCTGCTTTTCTGAAGTCCAGGGTGTTTATTTTGCTGCTCTCCTTTCTTCCTTAAGTCAGGAACCTGAAATCTACCATCTCATGACCCTCTCATGCTTCCCAGGTTGCCGCCCACATCTACTTCCCTTACTAGTTCCTCCCTTTTTGTGAGCAGCAAGTCAAGCTGTTCCCTCAACAAGGAAGTTATCCCCAACATTCTCCAAAAACTTCCTGGATTGTCTGCGTACTACTGTATTGGTCCCCCAACAGATGTCAGGATGATTAAAGTCCCCCATAAGAACCATGGCCTGTGATCTGGAAGCTTCTCTTAGTTATCTGAAGAAAGCCTCGTCTACCTCATCCACCTGATATGGAGGTCTATGGCAGACATCAACCACAACATCACCTCTGTTGCTCCTGCCTCTAAGCTTAACCCATAGATTCTCAACAGGCTTTTCTTCTTCTATATACTGGAATTCTAAGAAATCTCACTTCTCTCTTACATACAGTGCAACTCCTCCACCTTTTCTCCCCTGCCTGTCCTTCCTGAACAGTTTATACCCTTCCATGATAGTGCTCCAGTCATGTGAGTCATCCCATCAAGTCTCCATTATTCCAATCACCTCATATCTCTTTGACTGTGCCAGGGCTTCTAATTCTTCTTGTTTGTTTCCCAGGCTTCTTGCATTCATGTACAAGAAGCTTAGATAACTAGCTGATTGACCTAACTTTTCCATACGAAGCAAGGGTCCTCCTTTGTTGCTCTTTCCTTTTTGTTTCTTCACAGTATCCCACTTCCCCACTTACCTCAGGGCTTAGATTATTATCCCCTGATTAACCTAATTTAAAGGTTCACTAGGTTTGCAAGCCTGCCCGTAAAGATGCTCTTCCCTCTCTCTGGGTATGTCTACACTACCCCGCTAGTTCGAACTAGCGGGGTAATGTAGGCATACCGCACTTGCAAATGAAGCCCGGGATTTGAATTTCCCGGGCTTCATTTGCATAAGCGGGGAGCCGCCATTTTTAAAACCCCGCTGGTTCGAACCCCGTGCAGCGCGGCTACACGGGGCAGGAACTAGGTAGTTCGAACTAGGCTTCCTAGTTCGAACTACCTAGTTCCTGCCCCGTGTAGCCGCGCTGCACGGGGTTCGAACCAGCGGGGTTTTAAAAATGGCGGCTCCCCGCTTATGCAAATGAAGCCCGGGAAATTCAAATCCCGGGCTTCATTTGCAAGTGCGGTATGCCTACATTACCCCGCTAGTTCGAACTAGCGGGGTAGTGTAGACATACCCTTTGTTAGGTGGATCCCATCTCTTCCTAGAAATCCTTGTGCCCAGAATAGCATCCCAGGATCAAAAACACCAAAGCCCTCTCTCAGACACCATCTGCACAACCATGCATTTACTTCCATGATTCAATGATCCCAACCTGGACCTTTTCCTTCAATAGGGAGCATGGACGAGAACACCACTTGCACCTCAAACTCTTTGATCCTTCTTCCAGTGCTATATAATCTGCAGTGACCCACTCTAGGTCATTGTTGGATGTATCATTAGTTCCTACATGGAGAAGTAGGAAGGAATAGTGATACAAAGGTTTGATCAGTCTTGAAAGACTCTTGTTCACATCCTGAATTCTAACTCCTGGTAATCAGCAAACGTCTTGAAATTCCTGGTCTGGATGGCAGATGGATGACTCCATCCCTCTTAGGAGAGAGTCCCTGACCACCATCACCTGTCTTCTTCTCTTTGAGGTGGTGGTCATGAAACCTGCATCTCTATGACTACGCATCCCATGCCTTCTAGTCAATGTGGCCTTTTTCTGATCTCTTCCTTGAGAGGACTCTGCCAAATTGATGCAGACTGAGTAACAGTGTTATGGGAAACAATAGGGTTGCCAGTCCTTCAGGATTGTCCTAGAGCAGGGGCAGGGAATCTTTTTGGGGTTGGGAGCTGCTGACCCCCAAGCTAGTAGATTTTGTGTGCTCCAGCCCCATGGTGGGATAGTGGAGGGGCTGGAGTACCAGCACAGGTTCCCCAATGATGGGGAGGAGCCTTGATTTTCAGAGGCTGGCTCCAGACAAGCTGAGGACTGCAGGTTCCCCACCCCTGTCCTTGAGTCTCCAGAAATTAAAGATTAATCTGTAGTTAATGATTATGTCATGTGATTAAATCTCCAGGAATACATCCCACCAGTGTTAGCAACCCTATTGTACCAATCTGATCTCCTTCCACAAGTGGATGCTTCTTATTTCTTCCTGGCAAACTTGAATCCAGCGATAGCAGCAAAGTACAGGGGAGCCAGAAGGAAAGGAAGACAATTGTAAGTGTTGGGACCTTGGAAGAGGGATCTGAAACTTGGAAAGAGAGGAGGAGTGGCAGCGTAGGCTGGGGCAAGGGGCTGACTTTGCTTTAAGCTAGAAGAATTACACTGCTGGAAGAGCACCCCAGTTTCTTGTTTACATTAGGACAAGAGGGCTCAGCTGGCAAATGCCAACCATGCTGTCCCTTAAATCCAGGACTGGAAGAGGGAGGATCGAAATAGCCCTGAATTTAGTGGGCAGATGAATGGTTTACCAGCCAGTGAATTGAGAAGGTTTCAGGAGGATGGTAGTAGTTTGCTATTCATAATGGAACTATATCTGAGCATCTTTGAGTAGATGGAACAAGAGGGTCTCTGTGTCCATATCTCTTCCCACCTGTTGGTCAAATTTGAGATTACTACTGGTACCTTAATTGCAAATTTCTTGAGTTTCTTGAACTTATTTCTTTTAAAGGATAACATTAAACAACATTGCTTGCTAGGCTACATATTTTCAGTTTTCAATTCAATGAGTCTTTATTCTATACAAACATTGCCAGTAATTCAATCTTTAACTCTGTCTTAAAGTTTTGGGAGTAGAATTCTTTTCTTTTGATAAAGGTAAGATAAAAGAGTGCATGTGGGGGAGAGTTGCAGGAGAGATCCTGGAGACGCTTAATCCTGCTCATGAGAGTTACAATCTCCATTTACTATGCTGACATAGGTTAATCTTCTGTGTGGTTCTCTGTCACTATGTTCATGTTCTCTATCCCCACCCCTTGGATTATTTTAAGGACTCCATGTAATGGCACTGTAGTCACTGGAATCCAGGAAGATTTACTAACACAGCTGAGCAGTTTTGAGCAATGACACTAGCACAGCTCGAAAGACATGCCTGTACTGAAGCTGGGTAAAATTAGAAGACCTTTGTTTATCAGCCTTTTCTCAAAGAGAATCACTGACACCATAAAAACATTAAGAGAATGAAGAAAAATATAACTCAGCTCCAGTGAAACCTATCCCCGACTCCAGAAATCAGGCTCATTATGTATTATGTATCCTAAATTTATCTTCTTACATTTTTATTTCCTGTATTTTGCTGCAAGTTTTTCTATACAAAAATCCCCCCAATTGAACAGTGTTAGAGAGAAATTAGAGTGATGAGACCGGTACAAAAATACACAAAAAATAAAGTTTTAATGCTTGTTGTTAGGGCAATTTGGTGAATAACTTTCCATCAAGTTCAGTTCTGTTTAAATAGTAACAATAGTACTCTTGGCTAGGACACTAATTCTCAGCAGATACAATTATAGTCAATGGGGAAATTGTGCCAGTAAATAAGTAAAACTATATGCAAAAACCTAACCATGGTAGCACAGATACCTTATCTTTTCTATGAACCAACCAGTAAAGCACACCAATTGCTCACTAGCTCACACACTTAAAAGCCAGTATATTAAATAGAAAGCCATTCCAAAACTAACAGAAACTCTAGTAGGGCCATTCCTGTTCACGTGGATGCAGATTGAAAACCTGCATAGAGGAAAGGAGGTTTTCTTTTGTCTGTGCTTCTAATGATAGTAGACAAGTTTTTTTCAAACAATTCAGTATGAAAATGTTGGTGTTTGAATAGTGCTTGCATGAGTTGGAATAAACAGCCTTTCACACCTTTGGCCAAGAAATGTGCGTGATGCTCCTGTAGTGTGAATGATGGATGGGTTTGTACCTATCCCAGAGGGGAATAAAGAATACCTACATTTCCTTCCCCAAGTTGTCCATATGTAGTGTTTTTCTGGGTTATATCTTGTCACACATCACATGCAGTGTGTGTGCATGGCATGAGCATGTGTGTGATTACTTGGGGAGATGAGGGAGGGTTGAGTTTGGTCTGCTTTTTCCCTATATGAATGACTCTACCCGGACACTTCAATTTCTGTGCTTTTCCAGGGCCAGATAGGAGTAGTGAATGGGAATAAATGAACCATTCTGATATGGATAAGTAAGAAGTCTTGCATGATTAAAAGAAGAATGAAGGTGTACCTTCTACTTCTAGTGTAAGCCTTCTGTCAACGTAGTTTATAGCTTTGGGATTAACATATTGGACCCTCTCTTCATAGTAGCTGTGCACATAGGGACTGTTTTCACCTTACTGAAATGTAAGCTGCAACAAAACTCTAATGCAGGCTTTGCCACAGTGATCCATGTTTAGAGGCTGTGTTATTGTATTTGGGGCAATCATTGAAAACAGCTGAAAAATGTCAACTAGTGCAGGTGGAAATGGTTCATCTCTAACTGGGATAACACGTATGGACACATAGCACTGGATACCCCCTCTTTAACAGAACTATGGACTTCAGAAACAGAATGGACCAATATGGTCATTTAGTCTATCTCCCTGTTAGTTCATGAGGGTTCCTTGTTGAATGTTTATAATTATTTTTTCCAGTCTAACTTTAAATGCTGCAAGCAATGGGATTTCAACTACACTTCTTGGGAGACTATTGCGTAATGAACAGATTGTTCTATCGGACCTCTTCCTTGAAAATTTTCAACGTAAATTTACCTTTATTAATTTACTCCTAGTTTTTATGCTAAATAATTCCCCCAACCCCCCCGGCATTTATACTCTTCAAATATTTGTAAATTGTTTAATTTCTTTCCTGCCTCCAATGATTGCTTAACCACGATACATATTTAGTTCTTCTTCTATTTCTTTGCAAATTAGTCCCTCCACTCTCTCTGTCCTTCTTTGATTTCCCTTTAGGTTGTCTATATCCTTTTGATAAAGAGCCAAAACTGACCAGAATATTTCAAGCAGGTTTAGACCTTTTCTCTCACCTTCCTTTCACATACTCTGGTTCCTCAGCATATGCAGCTTAAAATTCCATTGTCTTCTTTCAAGTATTGGTATATCCATACATGGTCCAGGAATGCACTATTTGGGCAATTGTTCCTCTCCTAATGGTCCATTATGAGGATTATGAACCACTGGTTCAGTCTTTCTCTTGGCTCCAGATGAGCAAAGATGGGAGTATTCGTGGAGGTTTGGTTTTAGCTAGAACTCAGTTCTCCAAGTGAACTGGCATCATTTGTTTTACCTGCAAATGGACACTGCCAAAGTCCATTCACAAATGAATTCCTGCATCTTTGGAAAAGACCTGCTCCATAGGTTTTGCTCTGCACATTTCTTTATAGATACACAAAGTAGTTGCCAAGAAACCATAAAGAAAAGAATCTTACTATGAAGATCACATCAGTTATGGAGATTGGTGTAGTCACTGTACTTAATATTTAAACAGCAATTGCCATTTATTAAGCCAATTTCCATTTCAAATATTGAGAGAAGTTAATAATTACTTTTTGCTTGATGCTTAGGAATTACTATTGAGCTAATAATGAATAGAACTACACCAAGCTGTTTCCTATTGATTTCAGTAGCATCTAAATTTTAAGGAATAGTGACTATTTCTATAAAACTCTTAAGTCCTGATTCTGATCTCACACCAGGGTAAATCAAGAGTAGTTCTGTCAAAAGTAATAGAGATACTTTTGTCTAAAATCACTGTAACTCATTGACTCTGATGGAAATAATCTTCATTTACACTTGTATAAGTGAAATGAGAATCAAATATGAGAATCTCTAAGCTGGTGTAAAATGTCTGGCCTCCCAACTGAAGGAAGATGAATGAAACACGATGGGGCAAATCACCAGCACCCCCAAACATCAGTACAGAAAAGGTGGAGGAGTGCTCGGACTTTGAGTGGAAGACGGAAGAAAGAAGGTTTAGCATAAGACCAGGTTTTTGAAGCAATAATGAGACTGTGAACAAACTGAAATGTGAACCCAATCTCATTACAAGTAAAGATGGGTAACAATTTCCTGAAATAAGATTTTTTTTCCTTCTTAAAATGCTGATCTGATGAAATTGAAATGTTCCTCAGGAACATGCTGATTTCAGTAACTCTTTTGAAAAACAATGCTTCATTTGAGCAATGCCCAAGTGCTTTGTTATGACTTTCACTTTCATATTGTATTGTAGATTATATTTAGACCAAACACAGTGCTTCAATTAGGTCATTTTATTATTTCCTAAACAAAATTTTGGAAAATGTGTTTCATGGGAAATTTCAAAACTTTGATTCTCATTCTGATTTGAGGTGAAAAACAATTATGAAACATTGAAATCTCCCATGGAATGGAAATTCTTTTTGCCCAGCTATAGTATGTGTAATCTGATTTCACAGCATTACTACAGAGTTGCACGATCACATAATGCCTGTTATTTGATGGCTTATTTTTCATAAAAACAAGAACACTTAAATGGAAAACTTACATAAGTACAACATTATGACATGAAATTTCAACACAATCCCTTTCAAAAGCTAGGGTTTCTGTAGTGAGCCTAATTCTTCCTAACTGCAAACATAGTAACTTCAGCAACTACCTGGACTGTTTGTTAAATGTATAACTAATGTGTAAACTAACTGTTAATGTTCCCAGCTCTCATGATTTGATGATGTGTCTCATGATATTTAGCGTGTATCTTAAAGCCCCAGCCCATGGCATCATGTTCTGACATGGGAATCTCAGTTTCCGTGTTAAAATAAACTTTTCCAGACTTCATAGTCACTGAGAAAAGCTTGAAAAGCTCTAACAGCACAAAAGTCACTGAGAAAAGCTTTTGTGAGCTCTAACAGCACAAAAACCAAAAGGCAAATTAAAAGAAAACAATTGTTACTTAAATCTTTTGATTGTAGGTCAATCTTGTGGGGTTTTTTGAATGCTTGTGATTGGTAATATTGGTTCTCAAACTGATAATATTTATTTAACTCTGCACTGTTAAGGCAAAATCCTGCATGTGTTTCAAAGGAGCACTTGGGGTCAAGAAGGCACAGAGGAGCCCAACAGGGGTAAGGCAGAATATAAGGCCCTGTTGAGCACTAAAAGGAGACCTGAGTCCTCAGCTGGCACTCCATGGCTTGCAGTGGACAACAGGTTGAGAGCACAGCTTGCCCGCAGCCTTACTATCCACACATGGGCTACGTCTACACTGGCCCCTTTTCCGGAAGGGGCATGTAAATTTCACGAGTCGTCGTAGGGAAATCCGCGGGGGATTTAAATATCCCCCGCGGCATTTAAATAAAAATGTCCGCCGCTTTTTTCCGGCTTTTAAAAAAGCCGGAAAAGAGCGTCTAGACTGGCCCCGATCCTCCGGAAAAAGTGCCCTTTTCCGGAGGCTCTTATTCTTACTTCAAAGCCGGAAAAAAGCGGCGGACATTTTTATTTAAATGCCGCGGGGGATATTTAAATCCCCCGCGGATTTCCCTACGACGACTCGTGAAATTTACATGCCCCTTCCGGAAAAGGGGCCAGTGTAGACGTAGCCATGGACAACAGCAGGCACTGAGAGAGGTACAAGCTGTCCTTTTTGTAAGGAGCATCTATGGAGCTGCTTCTGAACCTCTTAACATTTTTTCCTACAGCAATAAAATGGCACCTCAGCCTCCTCCTATTCATCTGCCACTGCTCCTTTCCCCACAGTGAACATCAGGTACGTAAAGCCAAGATGATGCCATTAGTGTTACATTGATGTGGGGAGGGGTTTTTTTTCAGGTATTATTACTATTGACACAACATACTTCGACTTGAAAGAAAGAATGGACTTACTTTTATCCCTTGTTCAATGTCTTTCAACTCCAGCACGTAATGAACCAAACCCACATCTTTCCCCAAATAAAGGGCCGGACTCTGTAATTCATTGTGTAACTCTTGGGGCACTGGAAGAAGATTAATGTGTACACTGTACTTTTATGAATGGCAAATCAATCCTTTAAAATATGTTTTGGTTAAACAAACAGAACTTCAGGTCTATTATTTTCATCATTTCATTGTTAGTGTTGATTAAGTCAATTAATTACTGTTTGTTAGGTTTAATTTCAATGTATCGTTAGTCTAACTGAGTTGCTATTAATCCTAATATAGTTTCTGCTTTCCACTAACATCAAGCTAAGTCTATTATGGTAGACGGTTATGTACACACCATAAATCATGCAGCATAATTAACCTGCTCTAACTTTTTACAGCTTGGCAATGTGGTTAGGCAAACCTTAGTACAGTTTTAGAGATGTCACTGCAGTTATAACTTGGTAAAATATGTCATCTCACTCAACGCTAAAACTCAATATGCCACTGGTCATTTCTTTCTAACATAAGGAGAAAATATCAGGTGCATCAGCACCTAGACATTATACTAATAGGTGCTATTGGAAACCATAAAATAGATAGAATAAGCAAAAGGAAGATGTACTATAAAATGTGCTATCTACAATATATTTTTGAAACTTTGTCTGTCTGTGTCCATCCATCTGTGAGTCTGTTTGTTCAAGAACACCTCCTAAATGGTAAGAGCTAGAACCACCAAATTTAGTATGCAGCTTCCTCTTATCATAATGTAAGGTCAGGGTTTGGTTGTGCCAGGATAATGGGATGTGCCTGGAATTTAATTGTTTTTCTCATAAAATGGAAATGGGGGGGGGGTGGTCTGGTAGGAGGGCTAGTTATGCTGTAGAATTAACACAGGAGCAGCAGGGGGGCAGAGATGGGGACCAGGACAGCTATAACTTCATTGGATCAACAGGGAGCAGGGTGGAGAAAAGGACAGTTCTCTACTATATATTTGAGAGAGTTTATCTTTTTGTATGTCTGTGTCTCTGTCTGTCCCACAGCTGAGGGACATGCACTCCTCCATTGGCTGTGCCCCTGAAGCTGCAGCTGCAGCAGCCATAGACAGGAACTTCTCACCTGGCCCCACGTTGTTGCAGTGAGAGTGGGCTGGGGTTGTCCTCTCCTCAGCACAGCAGGCATACTGAACCCCTCCCCCACTCCAGAACAATAATGTAAATGATGAAAAACAAAATGTATTTGCTTTAAGGAGCCGAGTAACATCAGGTAAATCTTCTGGTACCATTATATCGGAAATGCAGATTTTGTACTTTATACCAGGAACCATTTGTTTTGTCCTGAGATCTATCTATAATATCTTATATAGTCCCTATCACCACTGTATATATCCCCTGTCACCACTGCATGCCTTCCAGTCATCCTCACAACACCTCTGTGAGGCAGAGGCAGTTTCTTGTAACAGATGGTAAACTGGGGTCCAGAGACACAGAAAGATGACTATGCAGCTAGACACAGAAAGATGACTCCAGGAGAGCTTGGTTCAGTTCCCTGGTGTGCTACAAACTTCCTATGTGACCACAAACAAGTCATTCAAATGCAGAAGTGAGACAGGGTGGGCATATGGGGCCACTTGCCCTCCTAGATTGCTCAGTCACGTTATGGCCAGACCCCTTCCCTGCTGGGCTGGAAAAGATGAACAGCTGGGAGTTGTACAGAGGGGCTGCTGCTTTTCAGGGGAGGGGAGCTATGTTGAGGTGAGGGGGCCTGACTCTAGCTATTCACATTGCTCAAGGGTTGTCCCTGCCCCAGCAGTAGGCGTGAATCATCTATGAAATGTTTCTTTCTTCTTTTTGTTACATCAGTGACTCTCAACCTTTCCAGGCTACTGTACCCCTTTCAGGAGTCGGGTTTGTCTTGCGTACACACAAGTTTCACTTCAGTTGTAAGCTACTTGCTTACAAAATCAAACATAACAACACAAATGTATCACAACACACTGTTACTAAAAAATTGCTGACTTTTTCATCTATACTATGTGATTATAAAATAAATCAATTAGAATATAAATATTGTACTTACATGTTGGTGTCTAGTATATAGTGCTGTATAAACAAGATATTTCTATGAAATTTTAGTTTGTACTGACTTGGCTAGTACTCTTTATTTAGCCTATTGTAAAACTAAGCAAAGATCTAGATGAATTGATGTGTCCCCTGGAAGACCTCTATGCACCCTCATGCATACATGTCCTCCTGCTTGAGAACCACTGGTTTACACTAGTGCCTGTTTATTAGAGTTTTACCCTACTACCCATTAACATGAAAACTGAGCCTCTTTTATGAGAAAACAGTTGTAATAGCAAAGTCTATAGTGAATTTTGTGGAGTCTCTGGCACTTTGCACTCTTTTGAGGAAAAGTCTCTGATTAGGGAGAGTTTTATTTTTAGATGGAGTGATGTGGCTGGCAGACGTTAAGGTTGGAGAGGGGTCTGATGAGACTGGGATCTACTGCAGATAGTTACAGTTCCTGCTTCCAAAGAACTTCCAATCTCAATAGCCAGAAGAGACGAAGTGTAGGAGATTCAGAGAGACTTAAGCGAGATGGATGGGCAGCATTATAGCAGATCAAGATTAATGTTGACAAAGTCAAAGGAATTAATACTGGATAAAATAGTTAAACTACTCAGATATTTTACTAGATTCTCAAGTATTGGTATCTGGTCAGGAAAAAATCCTTGGGTGGATGCATCATTGAAGACCTCTAATTAATGTGCAGTAGTGGTCAGCAAAACAAACAATGTTAGCATGCAGATGGACTAAGATGGACTATAAAACAGAAAATAGTATACCACCATTATAATAAATGAATGGTTGCCTTTATCTGGATTACTGCACACAGTGCACCTCAAAAAGGCAGTTGTTGAACTGGAAGGGATTAAATTAATAGAGATTGCCTATCTCCTAGAACTGGAAGGGACCTTGAAAAGTCATTGAGTCTAGTCCCCTGCCTTCACAGCAGGACCAACTACCATCCCTGACAATTTTTGCCCCAAACGGCTGCCTCAAGGATTGAGCTTACAACCCTTACTTCAGCAGGCTAATGTTCAAACCACTGAGCTATCCCTGACCCCAACTATTTGTACAATATGATGGGGGTTAATTTAGTTACAACTAATCAGGAAAGTGATCTTGGAGTTATTGTGGATAGTTCTCTGAAAACGTCCACGCAGTGTGCAGCGGCAGTCAAAAAAGCAAATAGGACACTATTAAAAAAGGGATAGAAAATGAGATGAAGAATATCTTACTACCCCTATATAAACTATAGTACATCCACATCTTGAATACTGCATACAGATGTAGTCTCCTCACCTCAAAAAAGGTATTTTGGCATTAGAAAAGGTTCAGAGACGGGCAACTAAAATGATTAGGGTTTGGAACAGGTCCCATATGAGGAGAAGCTAAAGAGACTAGGACTTTCCATTTTAGAAAAGAGGAGACTGAGGGGGGATATGATAGAGGTATATAAAAACATGAGTGCTGTGGAGAGGGTTAATAAACAAAAGTTATTTACTTGTTCACGTAATATAAGAACTAAAGGACACCAAATGAAATTAATGGTTAGCAGGTTTAAAACTAATAAAAGAAAGTTCTTCTTCACACAGCGCACAGTCAACCTGTGGAACTCCTTGTCAGAGGAGGCTCTGAAGCAGGGTCGGATTAAGGCATGGGCTAGCCAGACAGCTGCCAGGGGCACCAACCTATGGGGGGGCACCTGATGGGAGCTGTAAGAGGCGCATAGCGCCCCTCATAGCTGCTATCAGGAGCCACGCACCCAGCTCCGAGCGGCCACCCTGCAGCTCCGAGCGGCAGCAGCTCCGAGCGGCCACCCTGCAGTGGCCACCCAGGGCAGTGGTTAACCCCTGCAGCGCTGACCAGCAGCGCCCTTCCCCCTGCGGCCGTGGGGCCCTGCATGGCTCGGCTCGGCTCACCCCGAGCGGTCCCGGGTTGCATGCCAGTGGCAGTAGCTGGGCTGGGCTGGGCCGGGCACATGCGTCCTGCTGCCACCAGCTCCACGTGCCCTCCCCCACGCGCTGGCATGGGGGTTGGGGTCACGCATGCGCCCTCTCCCAACCTGGGGCGCAATTAACCTGTCTGCCCAGGGCGCTGGAATGGCTCGGTCTGGCCCTGATGTGAAGACTAGGACCATAACAGAGTTTAAAAAAGAGCTAGATAAATTCATGGAGGTTAGATCCATAAAAGGCGATTAGCCAGGGGGTAAGGAATGGTGCCCCTGGCCTCTGTTTGTCAAAGGCTGGAGAAGGATGGTAGGAGACAAATTGCTTGATCGTTGTTTGTGGTCCACCCCCTCTGGGGCACCTGGCACTGGCCACTGTCGGCAGACAGGATACTGGGCTGGATGGACCTTTGGTCTGACCCAGTATGGCCGTTCTTATGTTCTTAATACAAGAATATTTGGTAATGCATGGAGTGGTCACATGCCACAATTCAGATTAACTCCTTTGGCTCGGGAGGTTTCTAACATGGACCAGGGAAATCCACTGTGCCACGTAGGAGTAAGGTCCATCTACAGCAGGGGTTCTCAACCTTTTTCTTTCTGAGGCCCTGCCCAATATAATATAAAATCTCCACAGCTCTGCTGTGCCACAACTGTTTTTCTGCATACAAATCCAGAGTCTGCATTAAGGGGTAGCAAAGAGGGCTACCTCCTAACGAACCAGACAGAAGTCTCTTCATAATAAACTAATGAAGACTGAGACAACTGTGACCCTCAAAAATTGTCAACTTTACTTTTCTACTTATACTGTCAGATATTGTGTATATCGAACATGTGAAGATTATGCAACTACAAATACTTATTTAGCTGTCTAAGGCAGTTGGCAAAATTTCTGTGGTCATAGTAAAGATCTTGATATACCAGCTCGACTGTAGATCCCTTTTCTATAGTAACAATAATCTTTATGGTGCAACAGGGACTGGTGACCTTTTACCCATCCTGTATTATTTAAGTGTATGTTTGCTAATTGATCTGTTACTGGTAAATAGCCTTTTTAAAAAGTTTTATAGTTGACTGATTTTTAAGAGGGATTTACTTTGTCTTTCAGAGATCAGGAAGCAAGGCACTCAGCATGAGATATTGTTTGCTCTATCTTTTTATTGCACATCTGGGCCAAATTTATTCTTGGTGTGGCACCACTGATTTCAGAGAACTTTTACCAAAGAAGAATTTGGCCTTCTGTGTCAGGTAAGATCTAGAGGCAACATAACCATAGGTAACAATTGGAAACTGATAGTTAAAATTTTGAATTTCTTGTAAACGAGGCACTTAGGCTACATCTACACTGCAGCACTATTTTGGGATACCGGTGGAATCCCAAAATAGCTATCCTACGTCTTGACAGCAAGCCCATTATTTTGAAATATAATGGACTCGCTATTCCAATGTCCCTGTAAGCCTCATTCCATGAGGAGTAAGGGATGTTTTGGAATAGTGGGTTATTTCAAAATTTGGCACTGTGTAGACAGCACCAAATTATGAAATGAGTTATTCTGAAATAAGATACCCAATTTGCGTAGCTCAAATTGCGTATCTTATTTCAACCTATGGTGCACTGTAGACACACCCTTAGAAATCACAGCAGTTACATCACTTACCTTTAAAGTAACAAAGTTTATGCACTCTATTCTAAAACGGGCCATCCTCCACAGATTTTCTAGAGACAAGGCCCTCCCAAAAGAATATCCGCACAGGTGGAATGGCACAATGGATAGAAACAGCCTTTAAGAAAAGCCTGACACTTTAAACAGTAGATGTCTCTGGAAAATGTGGCCCCAGTTAATGTTATTGAGCACATCTGAAAAGCCAATGCTTATTGAGAAACCATCAACTGGCTTTGCTCCAAAATGTAGATTTAAAATGGGACAAATTATGTAATTTACATTTTAGCCAGGGAGTGTTGAGGGGTGGGTGGAACTGTATCACCCAAAGGAAGAATTGTGCCTCCCTCAGACTCTTGATGTGCAGGGTGAATGTACATGCTGTACCAATCCTTGAGTGTGCCAGGTGATTTGTGCTCCTGGAAATGCAGAATCAGTGTTCCTCCAAACATGTGCTACTTTTGTCTGGTCTTTGCAGGAAGGAGGAAGAGAGAGAGGCTTCCATTTTAGCACCAAAGGGAATTCAGCCATTTGTGCCTTTGACAATCTCCCTCAAATGTGGATGTTAATAGTAATGTAAGTTAGGATTATTTTCTTGAAACTTAAAGGACTAAATTTGTCCCTGGTGCAATACCATTTACGCACTAATGATTAATTTGAGCCACGAGTTTCACATTCAGTGTTCCTTTTATAGCGCTGCTATGTATAGTATGTATTTGTCCACTTTAGTCTTGGGAATCCTGCAGCTCTAGCTCTATCAAAGCTTCCTGAAGTCAGTGGGAGTTTTGTCTTAATAGAGACTCTAGGATCAGGCTCCAAAGGATAACAACTATGTTCAAGTCAGTATATGTCTGATGAGAATAAAACAAATATTGACTTATTTTAGGAGATTCTCTACTGACATTACTAGTTTAGTACAAAAAAGTGTCCATTGCTTCTCTAGACCTTTCAGTGCCTTCAAACTGCAGTTTTTTCATTCACCTCCCAGCACCTAGACTGCTGAACATTGCTACAGTAAAGGCTAGAAGTTCACAGGAGACAAGAAAATGTGTGTATTTAGCAGCTGCAATGTTTAAACTATAATATGATGAAACAGACTATGTGTGATAGTTTTGTTATGACAACTATGGCTCCAAAGGTTAGTATAATTTCTCATGTGAAGCAGGGGAGAGAAAATTACAATTAAAAGCGCTGTAAGTGCTGGAACAACAATTTCAAGCAGCCTTTGATATGCTCTTTTAGTTGTTGTACAAGGTCAGCCCAGAGATATTAGGATTGTCTTTCAAAAGAATCTGCTGTATTTAACAACACATACCAAAATGCCCTGCATCATTAAAAGCATTGAGCATTAGGATATCTGACAGTTTGTTTGACTAAAACTCCTGGCCTATTTTAGCTATCTTTGTAATGGAACAAATCCATATACTATACAAAATGTATGATATTTACAGTGCGCGTAAAAAGTATTTTGTCTGAAGGAAGGGGGAGCTCTATTATTTAGTAAATCAACACACTGAAACAAAAGTACATTAAAATAACTAATTTTATCATTGATAAAACATTTAATGTAACATTTATGGTACTGCTATCAACATAAATATCCAAGCCAAGGTGTCTGAGGCAATGTTGCCCACTGGATGGAGCACTGAAGTGGGATTTATGAGACCAGAATTCTATTGCATCTCTGCCACTGGTGGGCTGGCTGCATTTGTGTAAGTCATAGCTCTTTGTGTCCCAGTTCCACATTTGTGAAATGGGGATAATGATTTTGACCTCCTTTCTAAATTGTTTTGATTAAAAACATTATCTAAGTATTAGGGTACACTATTAGTAACATTCATGGTTTCTGTTTTCAGCCTATTTTTCTGCAGTCAACTGCACACACACTAAAGTCCAAACCCTATAAAGCAAATCATGTATTCATGTAAATCTCATAACTTTTGGGGAAGCTGATTTATGACTTTTGACCATTTAGAGTTGGGAATAGTTTATTTTATACTATTTATTTTTAAGTGAGATCAGACCACAGTATGTGCTGAAGGACTTCTGAAATGTAAAGATATTTAAGTGTCATTTAAAGGCTAGACAGCTGGTATTCTGTGACGGCTGCTTATTTTACTACTCACAGATATCTCACTGTTTCCTTGCACTTTCCTCTTCACCCCTAGTCTGTTTAATGTATCCACCTGTTGTCTATTGTATTATATTTGGGTTGCAAGCTAGTTGGGATAAGGACCATCTCTCTTTTATCTTTGGACAGAGTTTACCACATGGGGACTGGCCTCTTGGCACTACCACAATAGCAACAGTTAATAACTTAGGGTATGTCTACACTACCCTCCTAGTTCGAACTAGGAGGGTAATGTATGCATACCGCACTTGCTAATGAAGCCCGGGATTTGAATTTCCCGGGCTTCATTAGCATAAGCGGGGAGCCGCCATTTTTAAATCCCCGCTGCTTCGAACCCCGTGTAGCGCGGCTACACGGGGCTCGAACTAGGTAGTTCGGACTAGGGTGCCTATTCCGAACTACCGGTACACCTCGTTTCACGAGGAGTACCGGTAGTTCGGAATAGGACCCTAGTCCGAACTACCTAGTTCGAGCCCCGTGTAGCCGCGCTACACGGGGTTCGAAGCAGCGGGGATTTAAAAATGGCGGCTCCCCGCTTATGCTAATGAAGCCCGGGAAATTCAAATCCCGGGCTTCATTAGCAAGTGCGGTATGCATACATTACCCCGCTAGTTCGAACTAGCGGGGTAGTGTAGACATACCCTTACTGCCTTGCACAATGTTATTTAATCATGACTTTTTATGGCAGCACAAGGACCTCATTTTGAACTGCTCACTAAGTACGGTAGAGGAGTAGTAGATAGTCACTGCTCCAAAGAGCTCACAATCCAACTTCAGAGTTTAAGGCTGGAAGTGACCTGTCTGTTCCTCAACATTAATTTTCACCCAGTTTCTCCTCTCTTGAGCTTTATAAGTAGGGTTTGATCAAAGCATCTCTTCCAGAAAAGTATCCAGTTTTTATTTGAATACATCAAAAGATGGAGAATCCACTCCTTCCCTTGCTAATTTGTTCCAATAGTTAATCACCCTCGCTGTTAAAAATCTGGGCCTTATTTCCAGTATGGCTTCAGCTTCCAGTAATTTTTAAATCTGGATTTTTTTCCCCTAACAGCTATGTTCTAGGAATCATTAGCAATGAGAGAGGTAGTTCTGGGGGCAGTGTTATATTGGAGGACAGAAGAGATTATCACAGTTGTCCCTTCTGGCTTTGGAATATGTGAGTCTGGGAAGGAGACTGGACATAACATAGAAGCAGAGTGAACAGTAACAATAGGGCCCTGATTCCTGATCAGGGCTTCTTGGGGTTATCACAGTGGAAATAGAACAGCAATAGTGATTGTAGTCTGTCCACATGGGAGATTTTAGGAGGGGTAAGAAGGTGGGGAATGAGCAACTAGCAATCCCCATAATTTGTTTTGGAATAGTGCCAAGCAGACACATCTAACTCCCTGTCATTTGTTCTCGGTAATGTTGAGCAAGAGGGATTTCTTGTACAAAGCAGAAACATGACTGAAATACCAATACATGGCATACAAAACACGAGGGCTACGTCTACACTGACATGATTTTCCGAAAATGCTTTTAACGGAAAAGTTTTTCATTAAAAGCATTTTCAGAAAAGCACGTCTAGATTGGCAGGATGCTTTTCTGCAAAAGCACTTTTTGCGGAAAAGCGTCCATGGCCAATCTAGACGCGGTTTTCCGCAAAAAAGCCCCGATCGCCATTTTCGCGATTGGGGCTTTTTTGCGGAAAACAGTACTGTGCTGTCTACACTGGCCTTTTTGCACAAAAGTCTTTCAGAAAAAGACTTTTGCCCAACGGGAGCAGCATAGTATTTCTGGAAAAGCACTGACAATCTTACATGAGATCGTCAGTGCTTTTCCGGAAATTCAAGCAGCCAGTGTAGACAGCTGGCAAGTTTTTCCGCAAAAGCAGATGATTTTGCGGAAAAACTTGCCAGTCTAGACACAGCCAATATGCTGATCTTGGTTATACAGTTATGAGATCAGAAACTGGTCCTAGGCACAAGTCTATTACCTTGCAATACATCACTGGGAATTTTATTCAAGTAAAGATTGCAAAATTTCATTCACTGATTGGCTTAAGATGAGTATGTATTTCAATTAACAGAGTACAAGATATCCCTCTGATGTAGCTGGACAGATCATGTGCTCAATTTAAATCTGAGAGGCAGCCCCCAAAATATTATTACATAATACCATGATCATTTAACAAGATAGCAGAACACATGGTGGTATTTACTCGTGCTAAGGACAAAATTCTACCTTTTGATACGCGTGTCTCATTTCCATTAAATGAAATGGGAACTGCGTATGTTCATCTAAGGACATGTCTACACTATCTGCCAGATCAACAGGCAGTGATAGATGCTGTTGTAGTGGTCAATACGCATGATAAATTGACTGCTGAGTGTTCTCCAGTTGACTCTTGTACTCTATCAAAATGAGAAGTATGAGTAGAGTCACCTGGAGAGCATCTGCCATTGACTCACTGCAGCAAAGACACCATGGCAAGTTGATCTAAATTTGTCAACTTCAACTACACTATCCCTTAACTGAAGTTGCATA
The DNA here is from genome assembly GCF_049634645.1 of Pelodiscus sinensis. Classification (NCBI taxonomy): domain Eukaryota; kingdom Metazoa; phylum Chordata; order Testudines; family Trionychidae; genus Pelodiscus; species Pelodiscus sinensis. The sequence continues at coordinate 293,434,979 of NC_134711.1, read as the reverse complement.
ATTTAGATTGATGGCCTGCAGAATTTGGCACTTTGAGTGGACATGAGAGACCTTTGAATTTTGCACAAGAAAACATTTGAATGAGTCCTTGCAGCCAGAATTTCAGTTACTTATAACCTGAACAGAAAAGCTGGAAGTAGAGGAGATAAGGAATGCAAACACCAATAAACTAAAGCCCACCAAAAAATCTAGGAACAACAACTGTTTGTTAGATTTAAGAGTGCTTAACAAATGAGTAACCAGTCTTCCTGCTGAGTGCTCAGAAATGAAATCTTACGGCCATAAATGACTAGAAAGAACCCTCATACATAAATGCAGAACAAATAAGAATAAGAAATTGAAATGAATTCAATTCATTAGTAGAGAAAAAGGAATGACAGAATTCAGTGATTCCAAGCCCAAAAGAGAGCACCATGATCATCATGTCTGACCACTTGTATAACACAGCCATAGGGGATGAGGCAAACATTATTGCAGAAAAATAGTCCCTTGCGTGGGTGTGCTTTTTTCTTTCCTTGATCTGTTTGTCAGGTATGTTCAATGGGGTAATTTGACCTGCATTTAGTATGCTATGCTCTTTTCAACTTCCTTCAGGATGGTGAACATTAGCTTCATGGACCAATTTAGGATGTGTTTAGCATCTTATAAGACAATAAAGCCTTTTGATCTTAGTTATAGGAAATATTTTCAGTCTGCTCCACATCACTCATGCAATCATGCAGTGCTTTGCACTTGCCCTCCCCTTTCCCTTCAGCAGGACACTATATTTTGTATTCCATTTCGGAATGATTAACTGCACTGTGTGCCAACAATACTCTGGGCTACTATACAGGAACCTGAGAAAACACTATAGCAAAGAACTTTACCCTTATGTTGCATCCACCTTTCCCTGCCAGAGACTGGGTATGACAATGTCAGAGACATAGTGTGAGTGCTATAACCACAGTTCACCCTAAAATCAGTAGCTGCTCTAGACTGATGTTACTCATGTAAGTCACCTCATACACTGATTTACCACTCGTTGTACCTGGCTCTCCTGCCACAGACTCCCCCATCCCTGTCCTCTTCCTCATCTATGATTCCTCAATGGAAACATTACCTTTACTCCTTTCTCAACTTTGTACTTTGAGTCAGTTCTAGTTGTCACTAGATTGACAGTCTTCCCTCATTCTAAAATTATGCTTCCAGTAACAGCAGTGAAATGCATTTCATTTTTGTTTTGGATTTTGTTTTGTTTTATTTACAGTCCAAAAAACCAGGATACATTAATTTTGAAGAGCTAAGAATCTTACTCCTTGAAAGAACTCGATTTCAGTATTTTGCTGTGCTTTTCTCCAGAGTCCTAATCCATCCACCTGAATTCCTTCTTCCTCTACTTTCTGTATGCAACAGATCACACAGGTAAAGGTCATTCTATGAAAACAGGCTACTGAATGAAAGCAATATTTATTTCATCCTCAAGAACATAGGTGACATGAGAATTTTGGTTAATTGCCCAACTGTTCAATCTTTACTTACATTAGCAAACTCTTGCTCAACTAAGTAATCCTATTGAAGTTGGTGAAATTATTCTGATAAGTAATTGCTCAGCACTCTGCATTAATGACAGTATAATCCCTCTCACTTATCCCCACACAAAACTTCATTAATTTCCAGGTAAGCTTGCCAAGTGCAATTCAAAGAAAGACTTCCCCTAATACCTGTCTGAAAAATCCACACACATTCAATACTACGGAAATTACAAGCCACGCTTGCATAAACTAGTCTGATATTAACTGCAGCACACAATTCACAACAAGCAGGAAAAATCTCTACATCATCTAACAACCTTAACACCCTCATCAACCAAGTCACATATTCATTCATTCAAGGGATGGCTGGAAAGTGTCCCCTATTTCAGGCAAAGCCTTCTGATCATGTTCCCTATTGGTGGTTAGGGACAGGACAGGCATCATATATATCTGAACAAGAAAACAAAGCTTCTATAGTGCAGTTAGGAGAGTTAAAGTATTCCGCCTACTATACTCTCTTATCCATTGAACGGCTTCAGTGTTGTTTTCTACTTCAGAAAATGTGGCATCAAGAATGCTACCCTACTTATTTCATTATGCAAAGATACAAGTCCTTCAATGAGCTGGAATTTCAATTACATTTTAGTTGATCTCAGTGACAGATTAGATCAGATTTCCAAGTAGATATGGTCTAGAATTTCTTTTGTGAAGAAATTAGCACTTTGTGTAAATCAATAACCCTTTAACATTTAGGTTTGTGTTGAAAGATTGCCACTCTGTTTATGTATCTACTAGTGTGCTACAACTAATGATTAATATACAATTGATATGACACAATTATGGTTAAAACTGGTGAAAAGTCAGGAAACAAAGGGTAGGAATAAATGGTAAGTTTTCAAAATGGAGAGAGGTAACTTACTGGTGTCCCCCAAGGGTCTGTATTGGCACTAAATTTATTCAGCCTATTTATAAATGATCTGGAGAAAGGGATAAACAGTGAAATGGCAAAATGTGCAGATGATACAAAACTGCTCAAAACAGTTAAGACCAAAGCAGATTGTGAAGAGCTTCAAAATAATCTCACAAAACTAATTGATTGGGCAACAAAATGGCAAATGAAATTTAATATTGATGAATATAAAGTAATGCACACTGGAAAAAATAATCCCAACTATACATACAATATGATGGGGACTAATTTGGCTACACCATCTCAAGAGAGAGATCTTGGAGTCATTGTGGATAGTTCTCGGAAAACATCCACTCACTGTGCAGCAGAAGTCAAAACAGCAAATAGAATGTTAAGAATAATTAAAAATGGGATAGAGAATAAGACAGACAATATCTTATTGCCTATATATTAAAACATGGTACACCCACATCTTGAATACTACATACAGGGTATGTCTAGACTGCATCCCTCTGGCAGCAGAAGTATGCAGAATAGGCAGGTCGACATTGCAAATGAAGTGAGGATTTAGATATCCCGCACTTAATTTGCATAAAATGGCCACCATTTTTGCAAACTCAGTACTTTGTCAGCAAAAAGCAGCAGTCTAGAGGGGGATCTGTCGAGAAAGAAAGCTTTTTTCGACAGATCCTATAAACCTCCTTACAGGAGGCATAAGGGGTCTGTCGAAAAAGGCTTTTTTTCTCAACAGATCCCCCTCTAGACTGCTGCTTTTTGCCGACAAAGTGCTGAGTCAGCAAACACAGAGGCCATTTTTATGCTAATTAAATCCCCGCTTCATTTGCAATATTGATCTGCCTAATCTGCATCCCTCTGCTGACAGAGGGATGCAGTCTAGATATACCCACAGATGTGGTCGCCTCATATAAAAAAAGATAGATTGGCTTTGGAAAAGATTCAGAAAAGGGCAACAAAAATGATTAGAGCTTTGGAACGGGTCCCATATGGAGAGATAAAAAAGACTCGGACTTTTCAGTTTAGAAAAAAGGAGAGATTGGGGGGGATATGATAGAGGTCTATAAAATCATAACTGGTATGGAAAAAGTGAATAAGGAAAAGTTATTTACTTGTTTCCATAACATAAGAACTAGGGGGTCATCAAACGAAATTAATAGGTAACAGGCTTAAAACAAACAAAAGGAAGTTTTTCTTCACTCAGCACGTTGTCAGCCTGTTGTGAAAACCAGGACTTTAACAGGGTTCAAGAAAGAACTAGATAAATTTCTGGAGGTTAGGTCCATCAATGGCTATTAGCCAGGATGGTTAGCCTCTGTCCTAGCCTCTGTCTGTAGCCTCTGTCAAACGCTGGGAATGGATGACAGGAGAGGGATCATGTGATGATTCCCTGTTCTGTTCACTCCCTCTGGGGCATCAGGCATTGGCCACTATCGAAAGACAGGATATTGGGCTAGATGGACCTTTGGTCTGACCCAATATAGCCATTCTCATGTTCTTATGATTGATAATATCATTATGCATTCTGATATGTACCCTTATCCCCTTAAGACTGGATGGCAGTACAGAGGTGCATTAATCCAATGCAAGGCCTTGGTGGCCTTCTTCCTTTGGCAAAATAATCTCGAGCAGCAGAGGGTGAATGTGGCAGAACTTGCATCTCCATCTCCCTTCTCTGCCCACATGCGGCCTGATCCACTGCCTGGTGTAAAAGGGCAGGTAGAGGCATTATTCCCTCTTCAAGAGCTTCTTGGAACCCTCTCCCACCTTTTCATAGTTATACAAGGGCCAGACACAATTGAGTCCTAAGTATATTCAATCAAATAGGCTACAAAATATTTGTTTATCATTAGTGGGAAACTGGCTTTGAGGCAGTGTAAAATTGATCAAAAAGTATAGAAGAAATTATATTTTCAGCTGCGATTTTAAATGAGAGAGAGGATCAACAAGACTCAAATGTCATTTCATATAGGAGGAATGCAGGAAGGAGGTCACCTGCACCAGCATCAGTGACAGGTTAGAGAGAAGGCTAGTGTCAGACAAGTGAAAGCAATTGAGGGGGAGGGAGAGTATTGAGAGAAACCCTTTAAGGTATGCAATATTCTGCTCATTCTAGAGTCTGCAGAGCTGGAGCTTGAGAAGGTAGTAGAAAAGTTTTGGTAATCAAGGGGTCAAATTTGAGCCCCACTGAAATAAATGGGAATTTTTCCAGTCTTCAGTGGGATCAGGAAATACTTCACGGTGAAAGGGGATGAAAGCCTGGATAAAGTCTTCCGTGGAGGTACAGCTCTCAGGGTTGTGTGTGGATAGTGCTGCAGAGAGCAAGACAAGCAATTTTACAAACATAGACTATATTAGAAGTAAAGTTCTGAGGCAAGCTGGCCCCAAGGTTTTAGACAGGGGTGGTAAAGGGAGGGTCTGAATGAATGGAGATGGAAGAGATGGTACTCTGAATGAGTTCTCTTGCGCAAGAGAAATACATGTGTCTGTTGAGATATTTAGCTGAAGGAAGATGAGAAAAAGCTATTAGTATTAGGGCCAGTAACAGATCCCTACTCATTGCTAGCCCCAGCTTTTGAACAGTCCATTGGAGGAACCTGTTCAATGTGTCAGACCCCAGACACTCCCATTCACTGCTAGAATGGATCTTTTGATTCTAATACTCCTGTTTCATATTGTGAGTACTGCCCAAGAATCTAACTGAGAAACTCCTGTGCAAACATTTATTCTTCAGGGATCAGTGCACCTCAGCAAGTAATTGCAGTGACACTAGGCAGCCTTTCAAAACAGCATAGGGTTTATTTCTCAGCTGGAGCACAGCACTGAGAAGTCTTTAGGTTATCAGGGAGAAACCAAGGTTAAAATATAGTCCACATTAGCCAAGCCACAACTCCCTTGTACCATGCTGTTGGAAGAACCATCTTGATTTCTTTCCTCTGTTCTTTTGTCTGTCAGACCTAGTAAAGATGCCATATATCTCAGAAGGCTGGCCTCATGTCACCCCTCAGTGTATTGTTTGCCTTCTGCAGACCCATACTGAGTTCACATGTTCTGCCTGCCAGAATTGCCTATGGATAGGTATAAGTTTTTCAGTCTTTAGGATTTCTGTTTTCTTTCTGAATCCTCCAGTGATATAGCTGGATTTCAGGAAGTCCATCAACAACTGTTCCAATAAGTAACATGACACAAACACTATTCATTCTGCTCCCGTTGGTTTCATGACACACACCTCATGTCTCCTGCTCTGCCACTAGAGCAATTTTTAAATCCTTTTGCACTCACTGAGTAGCAATCCCTGGTCAAATAAGTCACTTCCAGGCAAATCATTTGTAAAAATATTACAGAAAATTCCTACTTTGTGAAAAGGCCAAATTTAGATTGCCCTTGTCAAGTGAGTGGTAGATATGATTTCTCTTCAGTCTATGTGAACCTCTTCTTATCAAAGTTTATTTCTATATAAAATACAATTTTAAAATGTATTTACTAAATGAAAAATATATTTTAAATTTGTTTTCAGGATGAAGAGTTCAGATTACTATATTAAATGCCTACTATAGAAGCTAACCTGTGTCAAACTACAGATGGCCAAAACTATCTATATGCCTAACCAGCCAAGATAAAATAATTAAGATCTCCCTTGCCATAATCTTATTCATGACCACATTTCTTCTAGAACTGGGATTAAATATTGCATGAATGACCAACTCTTCCATATACGGTACAACATCTTCTTTCTAAAACTAATGTCATCGGTTCTGTTATTACTGATCTTCAGTACGCTGACAAGTGTGTTATCCTCATGCATGCTAAAGATGACTTGCAACTCACTCCCATTCTCCCACAAATTGTCATTGGTAGTGAACCCCTGGAAAATGTTGAGCATTTCCCTTAACTTGATAGCCACCTTTCCCAGGATCTCTTCTTCCAGTATATCCTTTGGAAAGTTGCTCCGTTGTGACTTTACTGTCAGAGACCCACTAACAGAAAATAAGATTGGGCAAAGTAAGTGACTGGGTAACAAAATGGCAAATGAAATTTAATGTTGATAAATGTAAAGTAATGTACATTGGAAAAAATAATCCCAACTATAAATACACTATGGGTGTGTCTAGACTACCGAGTTTTGTCGACAAAAGTGGACTTTTGTCGACAAAACTATACCAGCGTCTACACTACCGCTGAGTTCTGTCGACATAACGTCGACAGAACTCAGCAGTTTTGTCGACGCTGGTATACCTCATTTTACGAGGCAAAACACCTTCTGTCGACAGAGTTCTGTCGACAGAAGGTGTTATTGCCTGTAGGGTTGCGTCCAGACTACGGGGTTCTGTCGACAAAGCAGCTTGCTTTGTCGACAGAACTCAATGTGTCTGGACGCTCTTTGTTGACGGAAGTTTTGTCGACAGTATCTGTCGACAAAACTTCCGTCGACAAAACGCGGTAGTCTAGACGTATCCTATGATGGGGACCAATTTGGCTACACCTACTCAAGAGAAAGATCTTGGAGTCACTGTGGATAGTTCACTGAAAACATCCACTCAGTGTGCAGCGGCAGTAAGAAAAGCAAATAGAATATTAGGAATCTTTTAAAAAGGGACCGAGAACAAGACAGTATTGCCTCTATAGAAAATCATGGTATGCCCACATCTTCAATACTGCATACAGATGTGGGTGCCTGATCTCAAAAAAGATATATTGGCATTGGAAAAGGTTTAGAAAAAGGCAACAAAAATTATTAGGGGTTTGGAACAGGTTCTATATGAGAAGAGATTAAAGAGATTAAGACTTTTCAGTTTAGAAAAAAGAGATTAAGGCAAGAAACAATAGAGATCTATAAAATCATGACTGGTGTGGAAAAAGTGAATTAGGAAAAGTTATTTACTTATTCCCACAATATAAGAACTAGGGGTCACCAAATTAAATTAATAGGCAGAAGGTTTAAAACAAACAAAAGGAGTTTTTCTTCACTTAGCATAGTCAAACTCTGGAACTCCTTGCCAGAGGCTGTGGTGAAGGCTATGACTTTAACAGGGTTCCAAAAAGAGCTTGATAGATTCATGGAGGTTAGGTCCATCAATGGCTATTAGCCAGGATGGTTAGGAATGGTGTCCCTAGCCTTTGTTTGTCTGGTAATGGGTGATGTGATGATTCCCTGTTGTGTTGCCTCCCTCTGGGGCATCTGGTATTGGCCACTGTCGGCAGACAGATACTGGGTTTGATGGACCGTTGATCTGACCCAGTATGGCCATTCTTATGTAAAATCCTGGTTTACAAGGGAGTAGTCATCCCCACTTTTCTTTATGGGTGTGAGTCTTGGCTGACATACCAAAGCCATCTTAATTATCTGGAATGGTACCAAGAGTGCTGCCTTTGGAAGCTTCTCTGTATCAAATGGGAAGACCATTGCACCAATGCCAGCGTTTGCTCTGCAGCTAACATCACCAGCGTTTACATGAGGATTATGAAACGTCATCTTCACTGGGCTAGTCACTGAATGTGGGTGGCTAATACTCGTCTTCCAAAACAAGTCCTCTTTTCTCAACTTAGTCATAGTTGATCTACGGAGGACAGAGGAAACGCTACTAGGATAACCTGAAAGTATATCTCAAGAAGGGAGGAATTAACTCCATGAATTGGAAAAATCTGATTGGTTATAGACTGCAGTGGCATCACATCATACATGAAGCCTCAGCTGGTTTTTAAAGAATCTCCTTACTTAAGAGGCTGAGAAACAGCAGAAGAGGAAGGAAAGTGTATACTATTCCGGCCAGCAGTTGTGCTCTTTCCAAGCAACCACCCGACACACAGAAAAACCTATAGAGCACTAATTGGGCACTATCTTAAGTCTCATCAATAGCTTTCCCTCTCTCAAATATCATCCTCATATGAAGGAATAGCTGACATGACAACAATCATTTAAGCCTGGATATTGCAGGTTCCTCAGTGTAGGTGGCCTTAACGGAGTCAAGGGAGCTTGCCTGAACTCATCTGGAGCTCATCATGGAAAAATGGGAGTACTGGTAAAGTAGTTGCAGAACTGGCACCTTTAAATTTGAGCTGCAATAGTAATAGTGATTGGTAGATTATCAGCTAAACATGAGCTCCCAGTGCAACAGAATGGATACTGGTTACTGCTTTCTGTCTGGAGACATAAAAAAATTATTTGGAAATAGTTGGTCTCATTTAAATGGAATGATACAGTTTTTAGTCATTTTAATAGCATTACTGACATTAATTCTGTAAAGCTGAAATTCTGTAAGGAATATTGTAATAATAGTAATCTTGCCCTTCAGGAGTTAACATGTAAGACTATCCTATGACAATAGAGGGCAGACTTTGATAACTAGGAGTCTGTATGCAGTATTTATAGAGTAGATCAAACCTCTGTATCACAAACACTGTAACTTTCTCTAAATTCACTATTGGACGAAGCAAACTCCACCTGAGAGCAATCAAAGCAAACTCTTTTTAACACTCTCTCCACTGCCTTTTGTATAATTTTGTTTTACTCTACGCATGAAAAGAAGATAAAAAATAACTTTTACTTCTAGTGTGGGTTGTCAGCTTCTAGTGTGGGATGTGGGTTCTGCATCTTTGACAATACAGAAAATGCTAACATTAGAGGACTGTTTGTGCACAGGCAGAGCTATTATTTGATGATGATAAACATCAAAGACTTAATACCACATTGAAATTGATAATATAATTTCTTGGGAGATCAGTACTAGAAAGATCAAATACCAAATCTACTTCATTATATTTTTCATCACAATTTATTCTTAATTTGATGAAAAATATAGTAAATCCATACAGTTAATAAACTGTCTATTGAAATGCTATCTGTATTTTGAACATATTTTTAAATCTAATTCCGCAAAAAATTGATTTTTCTCAATTTGTCCTGCAGCCAATGAGATTATCACTCTTGACAAACCAGAGATAAATAAGTGGTGTTATAATATATTTAAAATGAGGTAGAATTTCATCTGAATTAGTGAGAAGATGGGATGTCCTTTCAAAGGTGTGTACTCTGATTTAGTGAAACACCACAGCAAACATTACACTATGTTTAAAACAGGCTGATAAACCTTGAAAAAGGTTCAAGAGACACTGTCAGGTTTAATATTTCCTTACCTATGTTAACTTTTGATTATCAAAAGCGGATTTTTAAAATGACTGCACCTTTTTGTTCGTTGTTTTTTTTGTTTTGTTTTGTATAAGATGAACAGTGAAAAATCTAGTCAATTTTGCTTTGTTTATAATGGCTTCTAATCTATTTTCACATTCTGGCTTCAATGTCTATTAAAGAAATCTGTACATATTAGTTGCAAACATTGTTGAGAGAAGTTTGTTCATTTTAAAAACTTGTTTCTATTCAAATTAATGAGAACATTTGTATCGGACCAACACTATTCAAATCCTACATAAAAACCTACATAAAGGTCAGATTTAAATGGATAACTCTCCTTTAGCAAATCAACATATGTTGGTGAAGGAGGGTATTTCTTTATATTGCATTCCACCACTACCCAATTCCAAAACTCTTGTTTAAAAATAGAAAATAGAAAACTTTACTCAAGGGCCCTATGGGTTACTTCCATCACTTTGTACACTACCAATCTCTGTCCTTCTACATATGGCCATGTCACTGCTGCATTTTTTAATCAGAGGGGCATCCTTGAATGTGGGAGACATTTGTGTCAGTTCTTCATCTTTCATTAAAGATAGGAAAGCAGACATTTAAAAGAAAATGTAGCGTATAGTGACTTATATAATTATGGAATTAATAAAATGTAACTTTTGGAGTTGCCTGTCTCTTCTTACTTAAGTTCTCATTATAGCTCCTATCATAACCAGTTACTAGCAGCTTGCTGTTTCTATCCCTATAAGAAAATGTTGCAGGCGTAAGGTATAGTAATTATAACAGAATCGTGGAGATGCCTTTAACAAGAGCTATATTCATATTTTACTAAACTGAATAGAGTTGCTAGCTCAAAAGTTACCCATCTCAGCATGTAAAGGTGTGTCACCTTACTGATGTCCATCATCTCAAATTGCTAAAATAACTTCAATTGTGTCTATATCAATTATACAAATAGCAAGTTCTTTTATTTTAAGTGTTCTTTGGCTGTTGCCAGTTAGTCTTCCAAACTCAATGATCCATGTAGAAAACAATAACTTCTTTTATTACTGTTTTGTTGGTATAGAGATTAACTAATTTCAAATAGTTTTTAATAAAATACACCAGTTCTATAACACTTATTTCCTACATCCTATCCATTTTGAATTGCTTCTAACACTGTTTTAGATGTATTTTAGATGCATTCCTATTTTCATGAGACAGAAGTTTAGCAGATGACAAAGTTGATGAATGAAAGGCCATGTCCCATTATTAAAAATCCAAAGAGAAACTAATTTCTCTGCAAGTTTCTACTCCTTGTAGTTACTATTTAAAAACAAACTTACAAACACAAGTGGCAGAAAGTGTTTAAGATTTTATTCCTCCACCACCACAAACACTCAGCTCTAAAGAGTGAAACTGGATATAACTTAATGTGTTTTGCCTACAGATATTTATCAGTTTTCTTTCTGGTGCAAAGAAACGTGACGCTGACAAGCAGATTTCTAACACAGTTCGCACTCTAATTATTGTAACAAAAACAGAGCCATATATCTCTCAAATGACAGCTCTGCCCTGTGCCTGGTTTCTCAGCGCCTTGGGGCACTTTTTCTCTTAACCTCCTCCGGTTTTCCACCTCCACCTTCTTCCCTCCCTCTTTCTCTCCATTAATTTGTGTCTGTCTTGCCAATTACAGATAATTCGGGTCCCCCTTTTTAGCCGTAGAAAGAATCTCTCGCCCTCTCCTTAATTCTTGGATTTATGAACTCAGTTCCCCGAGCAATTCCCAATGTTGGTCTCCTCTGCTCAAGGAAGCATTTTGCAGAAGCGGCGGTAGCCTGGAGTAGTTTCATTCATTGGAAGTGGGAATAACTCCGCGTTAAGGATGAATGTTAAGGCAATTTCCCCTCTCCCCTTGCCTTGCTTGAGGATTTAGGTAGGAGGAAAGATTCCCCTCGTTGCGGGGCACTGCGCGGACAGGGTGTATTACAACCCAACTTTCCCCTTGGGGCAGGGGGAGACTCCCCCTTGAGAGAGAGATGATCGGGCAGGACATGTTAACACGCTGGGAGCTGCCTTTCCTAGAGACTCTGCACCCTCGTCTGCTTTACACCGACCCTGCGCTTGCAGGACGCTGTTCCCCTGCTGCGAATGGCACGATGGAAAGCAGCGTCCGGGCGCCCCCCATTTGTTGCTATCTCCCCCTGGGGTGTGGGGAGGGCTTCGCTGCTTTTCCCGCGACTTCCCCAAACAACCTGTTGCAACTTGCGTTTTTCTTTTCTCACTTGACTCGGATGATTGGCACCCCTTGTTGGCCAATCCCCGCCGCCGGCCGCGCTCCTTCAGGTGGTTATTGGACAGTATGGGGGGAGGCGGGATTTCTCAGCGTTCCCTTGCCGGGGCGATCTGGGGGGAGTTTATAACTCAGCCTGTTCGCCCGGCAGCTGAGCGCGCTGCTGCGGCTCGGGCCGGGGGTTGCTGACAGGATTCGCTTGGCTCGTGCTCTGCAAGCGGGGAACATGCACCGGGGCCGCCCCCCGCACGGACACGCACGGACTTTGCTGCTGCTGTTGCTGCTGCTGGCTGGCGGGATCCGGGCGCTGCAGCCGGGCAGCCCCGCGTTTTCCGACCCCTCGGCGCTGGGACCCCCGGAAGGCGCCTCCATCGTGGTGGCCAACCGCGGGCTGCGGGTTCCCTTCGGCCGCTCCGCGTGGCTGGACCCGCTGCGCGACCTGGTGCTGCAGGTGCAACCGGGAGACCGCTGCCACCTGCGCGTCTTGGACGAGGACCCGCTGTGGCTGCGCCCGGGCCGCCTGAGCCCGCCGCGCTTCCCTTGCGACTTCGGCCCCGGGGAGGTGACGTACTGGCACCTGGGCTCCCGCAGCCCTGCCCGGGACCGGGTCCGCCTGCAGCTGCGCTACGACTCGCCCAGCCGCGCCGTGGTGCTGCCCCTGGTGCTGGAGGTGGAGGTGCTCTTCGCCCAGCTGGAGATCGTCACCCGCAACCTGCCCCTCACCGTGGAGAGCCTGCTAGGCACCAGCAACGCGCTGGACGGCCGCAGCCTGGCCTTCGCCTTCCAGCCGGGCAGCCCGCGCTGCAGGGTGGGCGCGCTGCCGGGGCTGGGCGGGCTGCCCCGCTACGGGGAGCTGCTCAGCCCACCGGCCCTGAGCTGGCATCCGTCGGCCGCCGGCGCCCCGGCGCCCTCTGCCTGGTGGGAGTGCGAGGAGTTCCTGCGGCTGGGGCTGCGCTACCGGCACACGGCGGCCGGCCGCTCCCCGAACCGGGACCTGCTGCCCATGGTGGTGGAGCTGCGAGAGGCCGGCGGCGCGCTGCTGAAGCGGGAGCATTTCCAGGTGCTGGTGCGGATCCGGGCGGGCGCCGAGAACACGCCGCCCCGGCCCAGCTTCGTGGCCATGCTGATGATGGAGGTGGACCAGTTCGTGCTCACCGCCCTCACCCCGGACATGCTGGCGGCCGAGGACGCCGAGTCCGCCCCGGACCTGCTGCTCTTCAACATCACCTCCCCCTTCGGGCCGGGCCAAGGCCACGTGGTCAGCACCGACGACCGCAGCCTGCCCATCGCCTCTTTCAGCCAGCGGGACTTGCGGGAGCTGCGGGTCGCCTACCAGCCGCCGGCGGAGGACTCGGCCCGGGAGCGCCTCTTCGAGCTGGAGCTGGAGGTGCTGGACCCCGAAGGTGCGGCCTCTGAGCCCTTCGCCTTCATGATCGTGGTGAAACCCATGAACACCCTGGCGCCTGTGGTGACCCGCAACACCGGTCTGGTGCTCTACGAAGGGCAGTCGCGGCCACTCTCCAGCCCAGGCCCCAGCCCCAGCCTGCTCATCAGCGACGAGGACGACCTGGAGCAGGTGCGGGTCAGCGTGGTGGCAGGACTGCGGCATGGCTACCTGGCCCTGTTGGAGGAGCCCCAGACCGGGGAGCTCCAGCCTCGCAAGCACTTCACGGTGGCTGAGCTGGTGGCCGGACGAGTCATCTACCAGCACGATGGCAGCGAGTTTCCGCTCAGCGACAACCTGGTGCTGCGACTAGAAGATGGCGGTGCCCGGCACCGTGTTGAATTCCTCTTCCCCATAACCCTGGTGCCCACTGATGACCAGCCACCCCTGCTTAATGCCAACACAGGGCTGTCATTGGCCGAGGGTGAGACAGCCCTCATTCCTGCTCATGCTCTCAGCGCCACTGACATCGATTCGGACGATGCTACACTGCGCTATGTGCTGGAGTCTGGCCCTGCTGCAGGGCAGCTGCTGCTCCGTCAGGTCCAGCCACCGATGAGCTGGGAGGGTGAAGATGGAGGCTCCCTCTGGGGGAGGGTGCTGGACTTATCTGGGGACCCCCCAATCTATGAGAGACTGGTGAGTGAGTGGCTGCAGCAGGACATTGTGGAAGGGCGGCTTTTCTACCGGCACCTTGGACCCCACAGCTCTGGCCCCAGGGTGTTGCTGGACCAGTTTGTCTTTAGAGTCCAGGATGACAATGACCCACCCAATCGCTCCGGGCCACAAAGCTTTGTAATCCGGATGCATCCAGTGGACCGCCTGGCCCCAGTGCTGCATGGTGGTAGCAGCTTGCACCTGGTGGTGGCTGAACAGCAGGTGACCCCTCTGCGGAGGAAGCACCTGCGCTACACAGATCAGGACTCTGGGGACAGGGAGATCCTCTACACCATCACCCAACCCCCCACTGACACAGACTCTAACTACCCCGCAGGGATCAAGGGTACCCGCCTGGGATCCCTGGTACTGAGTGATGACCACTCAGTGGAGGTGATGCACTTCACCCAGGCCCAGATTAATCACCACAAGATCTCCTACCGGCCCCCACAGCAGGAGCTGGGGGTGGCTCCCCGCCTGGCCCAGTTCCAGTATCGTGTGGAGGATGCAGCTGGAAATGCTGCCCAAGGCACCTTCACCATCTACCTGCAGCCAATAGACAACCAGCCGCCTGAGATCACCAACAGTGGCTTCACTGTGCATGAGGGGGGCAGCCATGCACTCAATCTGGTGGAGCTGGATGCCAGTGACACAGACACTGAGCCCACTCACCTCCAATTCACGCTGACCCAGGCTCCCCATCATGGACAGTTGCAGCTTTCTGGGCATAGCCTGGCCATGGGAGCAGCCTTTGGCTTGGAGGATATTAAACATGGCAGAGTGGTCTATGTGCACAGCGGTGCTGAGTCTCACAGTGATGCTTGCAGCCTGGATGTGACTGATGGGGTCCATGTGGTGCCCATTACACTGAAGGTGACAGTGCACCCTGTAGATGATGAGGTGCCCACTTTACGGCTGCCTGCAGGGACACTCGGCTCTTACTTGGACGTGTTGGAGAATAGTGCAGCTGAGATCACCACTAACGTCATCCAGGGCACAGATGAGGATACAGATGACCTGATGCTGACTTTCATTGTGGAGGATCCTCCTCAACATGGGGATATCCTGGTTCAGGGCATGCCTGCGGAGAGGTTTTCCCAGAGAGACCTGCTGGATGGGGCTGTGGTATATGCTCACACGGGTGGTGAAATAGGGCTGCTGCCCAAAGAAGATACCTTTAACCTCACTCTGTCTGACCTGTCTGAAGAGTGGAGTGTTGGGGGTAATGTCGTTCAGGGAGTTTCAGTTCTGGTGACCATCCTTCCTGTGGACAGTCAAGCCCCAGAGGTTTTGGTGGGGGAACACTTTATGGTAATAGAGGGTGAGAAAAGGGTCATTACACATGCCCACTTAAAGGCTGAAGATGTGGATACACCCACTGATGATATTCTGTGCACTATAGTTGCTCAACCCACCTCTGGTTATGTAGAGAATATCTCTCCAGCCCCCGGGTCTGAAAAATCCAGAGCAGGTACAGCTATAAGTGCCTTCACTTTGAAAGACCTCAGGCAAGGGCACATTTATTACGTTCAAAGCATTCATAAAGGAGTGGAGCCTGTTGAAGACAGGTTCACTTTCCGCTGCTCTGATGGTATTAACTTTTCAGAAAGGCACTTCTTCCCTATCATCATTATTCCAACTAATGATGAAGAGCCTGAAATCTTCATGCGAGAGTTTGTAGTGATGGAAGGCATGAGCTTGGTTATTGATACTCCCATCCTCAATGCAGCAGATGGGGACATCCCCTCTGATCAACTGACCTTCACTATAACTAAGTTTCCCAAGCATGGCCACATTGTGAACCAGTTGATCAATGGGACAGTCTTAGTGGAGAGCTTCACCCTGGATCAGATAATGGAGAGCTCCAGTATTATCTATGAACATGATGATTCTGAAACAAGGGAAGACAGCTTTGTGGTGAAACTCACAGATGGTAAATATGCTGTAGAGAAACCTGTGCTCATCATGATTATTCCTGTAGATGATGAGACACCCAGAATGGCCATCAATGATGGGCTGGAAATTGAAATAGGGGAGACTAAAATCATCCACAACAAAATACTAAAGGCTACTGATCTAGATTCCGAAGACAAAACTTTGACTTACATTATAAGATATGGGCCAGGACAAGGCCTCTTACAAAGAATAAAGCTTTCAGGTGGTGTTGAGAATATCACACTGGGAATGAACTTTACCCAAGATGAAGTGGATAGAAACTTAATTCAGTATGTGCATTTTGGCCAAGAAGGTATTCGGGATCTTATCAAATTTGATGTGACAGATGGGATAAATCCTCTCATTGACCGATACTTTTATGTGACCATAGGTAGCATTGATATTGTCTTCCCAGACGTAATCAGCAAAGGGGTCTCTTTGAGGGAAGGAGGAAAAGTTACACTTACCACTGATTTACTGAGCACCAGTGACTTGAATAGCCCAGATGAGAACTTGGTTTTCAGTATTACCAGGGCTCCGGTTCGTGGCCATCTCGAATGCACGGATCAGTCTGGGGTACCCATCACAACCTTCACTCAGCTCCAATTGGCAGGCAATAAAATCTACTACATTCACACCTCGGAAGATGAGGTGAAAATGGACAGCTTTGAATTTGCAGTGACTGATGGCTATAACCCAGTGTTTCGCACTTTCCGAATTTCCATTAGTGATGTGGATAATAAAAAGCCAGTGGTCACAATCCATAACCTGGTGGTGAGTGAAAGTGAAAATAAACTAATAACCCCCTTTGAACTGACTGTGGAAGACAGAGACACCCCTGATATGTTGCTAAAATTTATTATCACCCAAGTTCCAGTTCATGGTCAACTCCTGTTCAATAACTCCAGGTCAGTCACATCTTTTACCAAATTAGATCTCAACGAAAATCTTATAAGCTACAAACATGATGGTACAGAGTCAGCTGAAGACAGCTTCTCTTTCATTGTTACAGATGGGACCCATACTGATTTCTATCTTTTCCCTGACACTGTGTTTGAAACAAAGAAACCCCAAATAATGAACATTCGGATAATGGCTGTGGACAATAGCGTGCCCCAAATTGTAGTGAACAAAGGTGCCCCTTCTCTCCGTGTTTTGGCCACGGGCCACTTGGGTTTCATGATTACCAACAAAGTGTTCAAAGTGGAAGATAGGGACAGCTTGCACGTTACCCTCAAGATCAGGATTACAGAGGCTCCTCGCCATGGCTTCCTTATCCACCTGGGAAAAGGCAATCATAGTATCACTCAGTTCACACAAGGTATTTCTGTGTTTGGTACTCTCTCTCTTTAGTGCACTGGAAACATGCATGCAGGAATGAAGCATATTGAATTCTGAAATACTTGATTCCAGAAAGAGGCTGTTTATGGAATTGAGGGCCTGTTCTTTTTTTTTTATATATGTATTTGTAATCTTGTCCAGGGTCCAGAAAACAGCAACCAATTGTAATTGGTAGTATACAAATAGAATGAGGGTGCATGGGTGAAGTGATAACCCAGGATATTAGAAAGTCAGGTTAGGTGGGACAATATCTTTCATTGAGCCAAGTTTTGGTAGCGAAAGAAACAAGCTTTCAAGCTACACAGCTAAAGAGCTCTCTCTCTTCCTAACAGAACTTGGCTCAGTAAAAGAGAATATAGGTGAGAGTATCTCTCTAGTAGCTATCCTGGTACCAGGATAAACAGCACTGCAGACAAAAACAGAATAAGACAGTCCTTGCCCTGAAAATTTTACAATTTAAAGAATTCTGAATTCTGTATTCATTCTGAGTATACCTTACTCAAAGTCTTAGTCTAGCTACTCAGTATGAGTACAGGATACATGATTGATCCATAAAACATTAGAAACTTGTAACTTTTTTCATATCATTTTCCTTAGAAAAATACTAATGGAGCAGTAAACTATTGTTAACTATCATATGTAAGGCACTAGTCACATACTGCCTAGGTTAAACTTGACATAGTTTAACTTCATCCCCAAGTCCAGGGAATAAAATATCTCATGACCCCCTTATTGCTTATTTGCACAAACTTTAAATCATAAGATCTCTCTGGTAAACTAAGAGGTAAGAGTTAATATAAATGTTTTAAAGTGATGTCAGTGCTGCTTGGTTTTCTTAAACTGTAGTAGATAGCATAATTAGGATGGAAATGACCATATGCTTCATGTGCTGAAATAAAGCCTTAAAACAAGGCTGTGGAATAACCTTCAGTCAAAAAGAACGAACTGTCTATTCACTGGGAAACTACCAGTATTATGTTATTAGTTTAATTGGCTAAGTAAAAATGAAATGGTGCTTCTTGGAGCCTTAATTGGTGTAAGTTTGTTTGCTCAAGTTGCAAATCCAGCAAATAGGCCTCACAAATCTTATAGTGTTCTACTGAATGCTAAAGGTATCCCAAGTCTGGCAGTGATAGGCAAATCTTAACAAAAGGCCCAAAATATTGCAGGAAATTCAAGCTGCCTAAATGGTGTTAGCGAGGATAGCCGAGGTATAAAGAAACATTTCCAAAGATGATGTGTTAGGACCTTTTGAATTGGTATCAGTGAGAAGTACAGAGGAGTAGGTAATATGCACTTTACTTCATGTGTATTTCTAAGAGCAAGCAGCATTTCAGATAAGCAAAGAGGTTCATTTGTGGGAATACTGACAGCTTGTTACTGCCTGCCACTTGTGTGGCCCACCCATCTCATTTAATAGCTACGTAGCCCTCTGCCTTCTGCACTCTGCATAACAGAAGAATGGAGCATGGTGGAGGAAGACATAGGATATATAAGAGACCAAGGAATTAAATTTTGCATGCTGTACTGCTCAGGGTGTATAACCATGGTGCCATATGATTAATTGCTGAATTCCAATTTAAACAGCTGCTGCTATCAGGGAGTTCAGGAGTTTCTTCCCTCCGTATTTCTCTGCAACAGACACATACTCTCCGGTATCTGCACTTGGCCTTTTCTGCCTCCAAAATTCCACAGTTGCTACTACCTGCTGTCTCCAACAACAGTCCTGATGGTGGTAGTGCTAGTGTAGTTCAGGCTTCAATCAGGCATCAGTATTTTTAAGTGCACTGTATCTATCTCTGTTCATAGCTGGTTTATACGGCTTGTTTGCTAAAATGTCAGTGGTCTCCCAAAAGCTTGCTTGCAGTAGTGCTACTGCCGGTGGACCCTGGCAAGAAAAAAAAAGCCTAGTGCAGATCGGGTCACATACACGTGTCAGACTGTCATAGCTGGGAAAGCATGTGATTCTAAGAGCAGAGAGGAGGGAGGCAAATCTGGGAGGTGCCTTCAGGTGTTGGAGGAAAGAACGTGGGAGAAAGAGGTATGGGATGGGGAAGGTAGCAGTTTGGGGAAGAAAAGGAGCAGCTCCATAGCAGGGCAGTGAAGAAAACTCTGGGCAGAAAAAGGCATTGGGAAAGACGTGGGAGGAATGCCTGGTCAGGGGCAGCAGTCTTGCAAAATTGGAAGGCCTAATCAAGTGGAGAAGGGTGACATCAGCCTTGCTGGGGAGAGGGAACGGGGAAAAGCTCCACTTATAGAGAGGTGCAGGAGTAGGGAAAAACAAAGAGGTAGCAGCTATGTGCTTTTTTCTATGGAAGAAAGAACATTGATGCTTCCTTTCACTGCTGGTGTCCCCTTCACATGCAGGGTCTGTGGACAGCAGTATCAGTGCTAGGGAGCTATGACTTCTTGGCTAGACTTAGAAAGCTTAAGTTTCAGCAGGCAGCGAGAGAAGCTTATTCAGACCTATAGAGTGAGAAGCATGGACAGAATTCTGGGTCTGATTCAGTGATGCCCTGACCCTGGTGTAGCCCTTTATATCAGCGTGAAGTGAGTAAAACACTACCAGATCCTGAATGGTAGCCTTTTACACCCTTATTAACGCTCATGCAGCACTGTGATAAGTGCTCATTCAATATGCAAGGCAACTGGCTCTCTTTCTTTCTGTTGGAGCTCTCCCATCTGTGAGTACAGGTTTTTTTTAGCCTGTCACAAGTCATTTTTCACAGAGATAGTTTCCTGTTACTGACTCCATGAGTCTCCTTCTGCCATCTATCTCATTTTTTTTAATCTTCTATCTTTTCCCTTTTTAAGGACCCCATCTTGCAACACACAGAGAACCTCCTGTGAGGAGCTGAATGCCCTCAATGTTCATGAATGTCACTGGTTGCTGATAGAACTCAGCCTGTTGCAGGAGGTATGCAGTGCCTTGAAGGCATTGGTTTCAACCTCTCTCCTGTCCCCACCCCAAAAAGGGTCATTTTATTGCCATGAGGCCTCGCCTTAGAAGTTTAGCTACTGGATTGTGAACCAAAGGGGGGGGGGACACTACTGCCCATGGTTTTTTCACCATCCCTAAGATGTGCCTCCATAGATGTATGAGTGAACAAACTGATCTCATAGAAGGAGAGAAGTTCTCTGATTTGAGAGCTACTGTGGTTTAACAGCAGCTGCCCCAGTGGGAAAGAATTTTAGCCACACAATAACTTTTTGTTTTATATTTGGGAAGGCTGTTATTTCAATAGCTGCTAATATTTTACTAAATGGTAGAAAGAAAGTCACCCAAATATTTCAGATAAATCGCAGACTCCAGTTACAAACTCCAGAGTAGTAATTGGACACACCAGCTACTGAAGGAGTTTGCACTGACAGTTGATGATCCACTTCGCGTTTTTTCCCTGTTATATGGCTTCTTTTGTTCAAGTACAGAATGTAGGTTGGTTTGGGTTACTAAACGAAGTTGAATATTTTTGTTAGTTACATTAGCTAGCATCTTGCTCACATGAGTAGTCAGTGAACTAGGTATGTTAAAATGCGTTTATTCTGGTAAATGTGTACCTACTGAAATGTTCAGAAGGTACATGTTTACACGTGGGGGTGTGGAAGGCGGCTCCATAGTAGCTGGCTCCTGCCTACCCTCCCATGCTGCTGCCTTTGTTTTAGTTCCCAAAAGAAGCCCAAATACCATGTAATATTTGAAAAATTATTTAAAAAATCCTACTTTCTATTACTCTAGTTGTTTCAACTTCAAAGAGTCACATTTTGTTGCTTTATTTATATGTCAGATTCAGCAGTGCCGGGGGAGGGAGAAAGATGTGTTGTAACTGTGAAGGTTAACTGATAAGCCCACCGTTTACACTATCACATCCCTATGGTAAGCGTCATTGGTCCATGTCGCGTTTACAAATAATAATTAGTCACAGGTAAATTAAAAGTTAGTAGAGTTGAGCCCCATGGTAATAAGTTCCAATAATGAGAAAGCATAGAGTATTGTTTCTCGCTCTCCCTCATACACTTACAAATATTAATGTAGTATAAAAAGAGAAAAAAGGGCAGCAAGATAGGATAAAAAGTTGCCAAAACAAGCCCAACTATCATGTTTGAAAATGTATTTAAAAAGCCCTACTTTCTATTACTCAAGTTGTTTCAACTTCAACTTGCTTTATTCTTTTCTCTCTTGCTTTCACATAGCTTGCTCTAGGCTTGCAAGGATTTTAAAAGTGGACAGTATATGAAAACAAAAAAAAACCCTTCCTCGGGCAGTAATTTCAAACCCTCTCTTCATTCTACTGAGGACAAAAATATTTACTCAGAAAATTGCTTATGCATAATCGCACAATACTGATCTCTGCAAGTCTGGGCTGGAATTTGTTCATAGAAGATATTTATTAAGATTAGATAATTGACTACGAACAGGGGAACAATGTTAACAGACTGCCAGGTCTTAAACTGTATGTAGCTTTTAATTAGCTATATTTTTCAAGGTATTGAATGTGCATAGTACTATATAAGCGTTAAGTATTATTTTTGGCACCTGCTCAATCCAGTGTGGTTAGCTTTGATTATTAAGACCATGATCTGCAGCTTCCGGGCATGCCAGTGAGTAGAAGCACAAGGAGCCCATCATGGAAAAATAGTGCACAATCTGCTGGGGCACATGATACCCCAGAGTGGGCAGAGGACTGCAGATCTGTTGCCTGATCTCTAAATCTAATGTACCTGCCAGCAGATCTGTCATTCTACATGAGGTATAGTGAATGGGTTGCAATCAGGATTCTTAATCAGAATTCCTTCCTGAACTCCCTTTGATGTGGTGTTGCTCTACACCTTTTGATATTGAGACAAATGCATTTGAAAGCATTATGTATATATGTAATAGTGTGTGATATTATAAAGTAGACATACAGACAAATCTGTTTGGCATAATTTCCAATCAAATTTCCAATCTTGTGTGTCTAACAGATTTATAGAGGGGCAGCCATGTTAATTTGTAACTTTCAAAACAACAAGTAGCCATGTGGCACCTTAGAGACTAACAAAAATATATATAGTACCATGAGCTTTTGTGGGCAAAACCCACTCAAGCTCATGATACCATCTACATTTTTTGTTAGTCTCTAAGGTGCTGCAGAATTATTTGTTGCTTTTTAAGCTTTGCCAAAGAGAATACTATAGGATTGCAGAACAGGACACAATTCCAGAAATTGTTTAGCTGAGGTTGTAGTCACAAAGGAATGCATGACTTCTTGCAGTGATGTGAATAACTTAGTTGGAGTTGAAAAGTCTCAGAGGGTAGCAATGTTAATCTGTAACTTTAAAAATGAATGTCCTGCAGCACTTTAGAGACTCACAAAAATACATATAGCCTCATGAGCTTTTCTGTCAGATATTAGAAATCGTAACACACATAAACCTGTAGGGGAACATTTTTACCTGCCTGAGCACTCATTAAGGTATTTAAAAGTAGCCATTTTTCTGCAATGGAATTTCAAAATCTAGCTACTGAGAGAGAGTGCAGAATTGACCTTTATATATAAATCTGACACTGTTTCCTTTGGTCTGAATAAAGACTTGAACTGGATGGCCCATCATAAACAAGCTTTCCTTATATTCAATGCCTCATTGACATCAAAAGCTAAGTATGGGACATTAGTCTGTTTAGCACTGGCACTACAGTTGACTGGTACTCCCCCCTTCTTTTTTTTTGTTATAAATGCTGAGAGTCCCCCTTTTTTTCTCCACTCAAGCTCATCTGAAGAAGTGGGTTTTGCCTATGAAAGCTCATGATACTGTATATATTTTTGTTAGTCTGTAAGAGTATGTCTACACTACCCTCCTAGTTCGAACTAGGAGGGTAATATAGGCATACCACACTTGCAAATGAAGCCCGGGATTTGAATTTCCCGGGCTTCATTTGCATAAGCGGGGAGCCGCCATTTTTAAAACCCCGCTGGTTCGAACCCCATGCAGCGCGGCTACACGGGGCACGAACTAGGTAGTTCGAACTAGGCTTCCTAGTTCGAACTACTGCTACTCCTCGTGGAATGAGGAGTAACGGTAGTTCGAATTAGGAAGCCTAGTTCGAACTACCTAGTTCGTGCCCCGTGTAGCCGCGCTGCATGGGGTTCGAACCAGCGGGGTTTTAAAAATGGCGGCTCCCCGCTTATGCAAATGAAGCCCGGAAAATTCAAATCCCGGGCTTCATTTGCAAGTGCGGTATGCCTACATTACCCCGCTGGTTCGAACTAGCGGGGTAGTGTAGACATACCCTAAGGTGGCACATGACTATTCGTTGTTTTTAACTGGAGTTGACATAGCTTAGGCTGACTTACTGTTCCTTCGTGATAGAGATGTAGCCGTGTTAGTCTGGTGTAGCTTCAATAAAAAACAGGACTATGTAGCACTTTAAAGTCTAACAAGATGGTTTATTAGGTGATGAGCTTTCGTGGGCCAGACCCACTTCCTCAGATCAAATAGTGGAAGAAAATTGGCACTGGGACTGACCCACAAAAGCTCATCACCTAATAAACCATCTTGTTAGACTTTAAAGTGCTACATAGTCCTGTTTTTTATTACTGTTCCTTCACTGTGTTGCATTGAAGGGAGATATTCTTCTCATTCCGTTGGAATACCAGTCAACCAGAAAGTACTCTGCAGTAGAGTTAGTGGGTCTTCGCTAGACCTACTAAATTGACCCTTGCTTCAACGATCACAGTAGTGCCGATCAACAGTAAGTGTAGATATAGCCTACGAAAGTGCTAATGCAGCCAAATGAGCTGTGGAAAGTGAATGTAAGTTAGCTCACATAACTCTAATATGTATTTAACAAGCTGAAAGACTCAATAGATGCTTTATTTAAATATAAAATTTTGGTAAATGTTATTGTTTTAGGAGCTATCCTGCAAATCTTTATGGGGTGTTTGGCTTTATGCATATTCATTCCATTCACTTTATTACAACTACTTGTACATGTAAAGTTAAGTACTTGTGTAAGTGTTTGTAGGATCAGAGGGTTTGGGGTTTTTTTTGGTTGCTATATTGAGATAAGGATATTCACTTGCACCCTCTTTATTATCCAATTAATTCTTTGTTTAAATACAAGTAAAAAAATACTAAAAATGTAATCTCTTATATAGTCTTTATTTAACATAGAAGATGCATGTCTGGGTTTTGAACTATGCATGATACACAGGGACACGTAATTTCTAACTAAAATGCTTTTGATATGTTTTTACGAACCAGTACACATGTCCTGACTTGTGGAGAAATTTGTATGACATTTGAATTCCACTTAAAGGCTGTTGCTTTCCAAAATTTTGTCAAAAATTGTTTATGATATGATGCCCCATACATTAGAGAGAAACAAAAGACTTTTCAGAGTCAATGACAAGGACAAGTTTGTATTTATTAAAGAATTCATGTCACTCCATAAAGAAATCAGAAATGACCATATTAACAAACAACTTTTTTCTATACTTTTGTTTATTTTGCTGGAACTGATGCTCCAAGATCTGTTACTAAATAAGTTGAATTGTCTCTTATTGAAATCTCTTCTGTCTAATGTAACTGAATTTGTCTAAGTTTTTCAGTGTATTGCTAGCATCTGAGCACCTCTTTAAGTCATATTCTATGAGGGCTTTGCATTGGAGGGTGTTTATTTTGTTCTTTTATCAAATATATATCGTTTGGAAAAACAGGGAGCTTTTTTTTAAAAAAAAACCTGAGTTCCATTAATACTGAAATCTTCTGACTCAAGAGTATGTCTACACTGCAGTGTAAGAGTTCTGTTTGCACTCAGTCTGAATCCTACTTTCCTCCATGTACACACCAACTATGCTAACTCAGGGCTCAGATCCTTGGTCCCAGAACCCCACAGGATGGAGGCCTAAGCCTGATCAAGCCAGGACCCAGCATTCAAGTCCTATTGCTTTTGCAACATAGACACAACCCCATGGGACTTGTGCTATGGGAGTCCACCATAAGTATCCCACAAACCCATGGGCTGATTTTCCTTGTTCTCTGGACAGTCACATTTAGTGGATAATGATGATTTCCCACACGGCACCAGGATTGAAATCCTTGATTGGCCATATTTTGGAGGGCATTATGAAATCTGGAATATGGGTGGTTTGATTGAGACCAGATAATGAATTATAGTCTCTCAAGTCCCAGGTTGGAACTCAAAGATTCAACAATTCTTAACTAAGGGTAACAGATGAGTGTAGGGTAGGGCTACTCAACTTTGGAAGCCCTGGGGACCACAATGATACTCACAGCACATGCCGAGGGCCGCAACTTAATTGTGGTTGCATATGCATGCAAATATATATGCAAATATATGCAATAACTTTTCACATTGATGGGTCTGAATACAAAGATTAAGGCAAGACTCCACAACATACAGGCCCCATATAAGTCAGTTCTGCTGATATTAATAAAATGCAATATTTACTCGATTTCCACCCACATGACAGCACTTTTAATGAGCAACGACAATCCAGGAATTTCACTACTAAAACACCTATCAATGGAAGACCATTATATTGACTTGCTGTTGTGGAGCATGTTCCCAATGGAAGCCATGTTCAAAGGATCCCACCTATGAGCTGTGTGTTGAGCCCCGTGTAAACCTAAACTGCACTGCGGGCCGCAAACAAATGGGCTGCGGGCCACATGCGGCCCATAGGCTGTGTGTTGAGTAGCTCTGGTGTAGATCACTAGTGGGGAACCTAAGGTCTGGGATCCTGATGTAGCCGCCACCTTGCCTGGATCCGAGCCCTGAGGCTTGGGGCTTTCCCCAGCATTGGGGAGCCCACAATGGTGAGGGGTGGGGGTTTTTGTTTCAGATTTGTGTATAGCCCCCAACTAATTTTTCTGTGGGTCAGTGGCCCTGACCCAAAAAAGGTTTCCCACCCCTGCTATATATGCTCAAGCCCTAGGTTAACAAATCCAGTGTTTTCTATTCTTCTAACTCCGGGCTAACAGAGTGAATTAAGATGTCTGGTGAAGAAATTAATGATAACCACTAAGTGTTTCTATTTGTATGGTTTCTGTTTTCATGTAAATTAAAATGTGTTTTGTCTTGACATTTTCCAGCTGATATTGATGACATGAAGATATGTTATGTTTTAAGAGAAGGTGAAAATGCAACAAGTGACCTTTTCCATTTTACTGTTGAAGATGGTGGTAAGTCCTTAAGTTCTAGAACAGCTTTCTGTAAGTTGAACTACCTTGTGCAGATGTTTAATTTAATTACAGGTAGCTCATGAAACATGTTACTTCACCAGCTTCGGTGCTTTTTTGGTGTTGTGAACTGTTATTGTGACTACCAAAAGTTCCTTCAAAAACTATATGAAATTACTAGTCTGTTAAAAGGGTGAAATCTTCATGTCCCACATAAAGCTCAACCTATTAGATTTTATACAATTTTCCTTCATATTCCCAACAGAGACTCACTGTTGCAGCATATTCTCTGTGCAATTACTTCCTCAATTTATGAGCTGCGGTAGTAGCTGCTGCCCTTCAGAAACTACATGTTGTGGGTCCTGGCCACAGAACCCAGTACCTCTCTCTGCAGTCCACATGACTATCCAGCCCAACCAGTGAACCAAATTCTGTAATGAATTCTGGTCATGTACCACTTGCGGCAGGTTGCACATATGTAAGAGGAATTTTAGCAGCCATCATGGACTCAATCTTTTCGGCACACAGGTTGTGTAGAGTCCCCGTTCTGCTGCTTCTTCCCCTCAAATCCATCAGGAGTTTGGTCATGTGCAGGATATTACTCAGGATGATCAATAACAGATGAATTTCAGTAACAGAATTTCAGGGAGTGGGGGAAAGATTTCTGTTTAAAATGTATCTAACTATTGCTCTTCAGCGAAAGTGGTTTACCAGTATAAAACAAATATTGATACAAAAGTTTGGAAATAGTATGTGTGAACTTGGCTAACTTATTATCAGTGAGTTACATTTTAAGAAATGACCAGAGATCTTTCTAGGTGTAGCTAACCCTATGGCACGGTAGGTGATTGTTAAGTTAGGATGCTTTAGTAAGTTTTCCAATAAATTAAATTGCTTTATATGTGAGCAGTCATTAGTTTTAACCAATTTAATTTAACTCTAAAACCTTTTTTTCAAGAATAAAGCTATTTTGACCCTCATTGGAATCAATCCTTGTTAAACTGGTTAAAACACTGGCCAAACACTGGTTAAACACTGGCTGCAGGGGCTGTTCTGGCCCGGTCCTGATGCGCCGTGAGCAGTGGGGGCTGTTCCCATCAGCCAGACCCTCCGGTTACCTGGTAAGCATGCCAGTAAGGCTTATGCTTACTGGGTAATAGTTTAACCTTTTACAACCCTACCCCTCACACACTCTAAAAGACAAGAAGCGCTGTCCATCTAATAACCAATTGCTGTAGCAGTCTCTGAGCTGAAACTACTCAACTCACCCGCTCTCTAGTTAGCAAAGTGTTCCAAAGGAGGATGGCATTAGCCCTGAACCCATCTTTGGGGGCCTGTGGAGTGGGGCCAAGGCACTAAAGGTGAGGGGTGCCCAGTGGCATCCTTCTGGATGGCACAGGGTGTACGCCTTCCGTCGTGCCAGTTATCTGCCTAAGAGATGGTGTCTCCTGAGGTACAAATAAGACTCTTGGAATCTGAGGCCAATTTTCAAAATGTCATTGCTTATCTTTACTGCCTCATTGAGCCAAACATAAATGAATTATTTATGGCATCAGGCTTATTTTCCCCAAATATTTTAATTTAAATCAATGCCTAGATTAGAGGAATGAATGGTTAAGTACAGATATATGCATGAAACATGGTGTGAAACACAATACCATAGTACAAGTTGGACCTCTCTGGTCTGGCACCCTTGGGACTTGATTGGTCCTGAAAGGGGGGATTTGCTAGACCAAGGAAGGTCTCTCCCCTCTGGTCCCATGCTGCCACCGGCTTAGGGCTCCACCCATCCCACTGGGGCTCTCTAGATGCTGCCAACCCTGCTGCTGCCAGGGCTGGAGCACCATGGCTAGAGCCCCACAGCTCAGGCAGAAGCTCT
This sequence comes from Pelodiscus sinensis, assembly GCF_049634645.1. Taxonomy (NCBI): domain Eukaryota; kingdom Metazoa; phylum Chordata; order Testudines; family Trionychidae; genus Pelodiscus; species Pelodiscus sinensis. The sequence continues at coordinate 293,406,691 of NC_134711.1, read as the reverse complement.
GCAACTGCCTGGCTCCCCAGCCAATGCCACAGCTCCGCATCTGGGACAGAAACTGCGCAGCCGGGGTCGTAGTTTCACAACAGGGCCAGAGCTCCCTGGCTGCTGCTGGGGCTGGAGCCAGAGGTCCCCATTGTTCTGTGAGTTTCCCGCCCCCTCGCCCCACACACACACACACACACACTGGACTCCTGGCTGAATTGATGATGCCCCCTATGGCGCTCCTTCCCCGTCATCAGACCTCCCTATTCCTAGGCTCTGTGGTGCAGGGACATCCTTGTTTCAGACCAGGGAGTCCCAGTTAAGAGAGGTACAACCTGTATTGTTATGGCAAGAGTCCCCCAAAGGGGCTGTTATACGTAGGCTCCCAAGTTCTTTTTCTTTGTATGAGCAAATATCCAACTTCAGGAAGACTGGCTGCATGCTGGTATTAACTTTGTTATGCAAGGCTCTGAATAGCGGGAGCTATGTGGGCAGCTGGAGAATTTTTATTTTCTGTCTTAATCTGTGAGTGGAATCAATTTGCTCCCTGGGACATGGTCAGTGGTGATGGGCAGTGCTTCCTCATGGCCAAATCTGCCTCTGTAGTCTGTGGATACGTTGTTGGTGTGTATGTGTATCGCTATGTCACTGATTTTTCTTTTACTGGGAAGCCAGGTTTCAAAGTCCTGGACATCTGTTGCTATTTGGCAGAGGGGGCGACAGTATTTCTTGTGTCCAATTGTAACCTGTAATAGTATGATTTTTGATAATATAATGCATCATTGTACTTCAAAGCTGATTGTTGATTTTCTAACCCTTTGGGCATTTTCAACAGGGCACTACCAGATGCATTATCACATTAGACACATCTTAGCTAGGTGGTTAGCTAAGGCCAACATTAAAGTTGTAGTCTTTATTTAAATTGTGGAAAACATTGATTTATATTGTATTTCAATGTATTTTGTGAGGAATGGTTGTCTAAAGAACTTGGAAGGGATGCAATTTGGGACTGAGACACTAATAATTTTCTTTGTTTGGAATAATAACTAAATAATACTAGCAGGCTCTTAAGATCTAGCAGGCTCTTAAGATCTATAATTTCATCTGATGAAAAAAACAGAAACTTACCTTTTTAAATTTCACCCTTCCTCAAAAAGACATCAAAGCCTCTGTTGGTCAGGTTGGGTAGATTTTTGGCCGAATGTCAGTGGTTCAGAGACATTTGTTTCCATATTCTTGGTGCAAAGCCAGCTATTTCTGAAAGAATAAACACTACCTTAAGGAATAAAAGGTTCAGTACAGAATATCCAATCACACAATAGAACTATATGCTTCAGTTTTCTCCTGTCTTTATTTCTGTCTGCTGAATTCGCATTGCTTTTTAAATCTTGCAATAATAAACATGGTTGTGATGTCTATTATACACTGCCTAAGGTGTAAAAAGAAGGAATTCTCTCTTCCCATGGGAACCCTTAATTCTAGTTGAGTTATACCACAGTGTGATCAGTGAAATCAGTCTGAATACGACTTGATCAAAGAATGAATGTTTGTTCAAATTACTCTGTAAATATTATTTTAGGTAAGTCAAAAGTGGTATTGAACAAACACTTTCAAAAGTAATGTTCTCCTATAGGTGGAGCAGAGTTGTGCTTACTATGTTTGGAAATTCTTTGGGGGCGGCCTCTTAAGACAGCAGGTTGCTTAATAAGGGTGGTCTTTAGGATATAGTTTATTGTTCTTAGCAAAAGAAACAAATACACTGTCTCTGATATTGTTATGTGCTAACTGTATTGAGGTTTTAATTGTGGCAACTCTGCAGTCTCTGATTTATTGTTCTCTCTAGTATTGGGATGTGCTAGTATATAATCTTGTGCTTATGTGAAATCCCATCGTCCCATTGATATTAAAATGAGTGTGCATTGGTGCTGGCCAGTGGTCCATGCTTGCTGAGCCTGGTGCAAAAACTGGGCTTTGGGTAAATATGTTTGGCACAAGCGCCACAGTTGCACTTTTTTCTTTTAATCATGCACACTGTGGTGATAGGTTGAAAAAAAGTTGCAAAAACTTTTCTCCTCTTATGAGCAAACTTTTAAACGTGAAGCGTAACTGCCTGAAATCCCTTGACATATTAAAATTAGCAACAAAGGAACCAACATTACCAGAAAGCAGGAATGAACACAGGAGGCAGAAGTAATAGTGGTAGGAAGAAATGGAAATGGGAATCTAGAGTGATGGTTGAAGTCCTGGACTTTACCCATATTGTTATGAGTACCTGTTTACTCCGACTCCTATAATACACAAGTATATTTATTGAATTGCAGATGGAGAGTCAACCTTATCTAACACGTCTAAGCCTTGAATTGATATAAAACAGTCTCTTCGGGTAACTTATGGATAGTATAATCAATTTATGACAGGGTTTAATAAATATGAAGCTTTACAGTGTTAAAGAAGTTGAGATAAACTGATACATGATGCCCTCTGTATATGTGTAGAATTCACATTCAACTGTGCAAAACGGCACTAATCCACTTGAAGTGAAAGGTAATTCACAAATTCATTTCAGTGTGTTGAGACCCCGTGCTTCTTTCAGAAAATTCCATGCCATATCTCTTTATCCACTACATGGCACATTCTTGCGTCTTAGATAAGAAACAACTGAAGTAAATACGTGGCTGATAGTTAAGGACCGTATTCTTCCTTCATTTTATAGCCAGTGTGTTTCAAATTTATTTTATGTAATCTTATGTGAATGTGGAGCTAAATGTCCGTTTTGTTAAACCGTGAAAAATTCTTTTCCTCTTGGGGTTTGATGCCTGTCTTAGGAAACATGATACTAGCTAAGTACTAGCTCTTGCTTCTTGAATGTTCTCGATTTTCATTTTCTGTTTCTCAGCAGGCTAAAAAGTCACATGTGCAAAGAAAGATGTGCTTATAAGGTGGTGGACCCTCTCTCAGCATGGCAGAGGAGTTTAAGACATTATTTTAAAGACAGAGAGACAAGAATACAGGAAAGGATGGAGGCAGCATAGAAAGGAATAGTGAAGTGACTAAAAAGAAAAAGGGAAGATATCACTTAGTGCACATACAGCTTCCTATATTTCCCCACACTTTGCCACAGAAAAACTATCATGGCTTCTGGGCATGAGAGAGATCCTATCTGGGAATATTTTGAAGAAATTTGTTGCCTGGGGAAATATGGAAAACATGTCAAGTGTAAGCAGTTCAAGAAGAATATGCAGGGCCCAGTTGTAAGAATGAAACATCATAAAGAAAGCTGCTTATTGGGAGAAAATGATGTGGATGAAGATGTGGAAATGGCTGAATGGATCAACTGGCTAGTAACTTGAATTATTCATGTTGCAACGCATCATTCTTCAAGACTCTTTATGCCTTTTAGTATAAGTCTGATTTGACAAATAAATTCCCAATCTGTTGCTTTGCTAATTCTCATGGCTTGTTTAATTAGCAAACTAGGTTTAGAATCTATCACCCAAATATACAATACAGAAATATGCGGTAAGAGAAATCTAGAGTTGTCAATTGCCTCTGAGTGTCATTTTCTTGTTTTATATTACATAATACATGCCCCTTATTTTGGAACATCATGGCCACAGGCCATAATGGTGATACCATAAGTCTATTCCCTATCTTATTTTAGCATCACTCAGCTTGTCCAAGAGAACCTCATCCTATACTTGTTCTCTCAAAAAACAGAAGTTAGTTCAATGGGGATTACTCCAAAATTAAGCACAGTCAGCCTTAGCTTTTTTGGTAAGCCAATTCTTTTGTGTGATTTAAATGTGTTTTAAATTAAGCATTTACATTGCCTTGATTTAAATAATCCACCCTTGTTAATTTGATGGTAACCTTGTTGCTAAATTGTTCATCTCTTGGTTGGCCTTTTTATCGTGTTGTCAGGTGTCCAGTTTTGAACTGGACAGTTCAGTATTTGAGCTTTCTGTTCGGGAAACAAATTGAGAAAATATAAATGAGAAAATATAAATGTCTGGTATTTTCTAAATAAGATGTAATGTAGATTGTGATGTAATGTCAGGTGTGTCCGATATTTTTGTTAAACCACCTGGCAACCCTACCTTTTAATGGCAGTGGTTTCTGGTTTGCTTCCTCCTAATCATTTGGGGTATGTCTAGACTACATGCCTCTGCCAACCGAGGCATGTAAATTAGACATACTATAATTGTCAATGGAGCAGGGATTTAAATATCTCCTGCTTCATTAGAATAAAAATGGCCACCGCATTGTGCCGGCTCAGCTGTTTGTCAGCACAAAGCGGCAGTCAAGATGGAGAACAGTTGGCAAGGAAAACCTTTGACAACCAATCCCTTATGCCTCGTGCAACAAGTTTTACAGGATTGGTTGACAAAGGCTTTCCTTGCCGACTGATCCCCGTCTTGACTGCCGCTTCGTGCCGACAAACAGCTGAGCCGGCACAACACGGCAGCCATTTTTGTTCTAATGAAGCGGGAGATATTTAAATCCCCGCTTCATTCACTATGTTGGTATGTCTAATTTACATGCCTCGATTGGCAGAGGCATGTAGTCTAGACATACCCTTGGTGTTCAGAGCACATAAAAACAGAACAGAGGCCCTGGCTGGAGAGATTCAGGTGGTATGTCTCATTTAACCTGGCTGAGAATTTTTCAGTGAAATGTTTTTTATCACAAAATGGTGATTTGAGAAAGCTGATTTTTTTTTTTTTTTTGTGGGAAAGGGGCTGGGAATTTACTCTTTAAAAATACAATTGAAAAAAAGTTTGAAAGTGCCAAAACAGAGTGTTTCAAGGAACTTACATTTTTTTCGGTTGAGAATATTTTTTTGTTTCAAAATGTAGCCTCTTTTATAGCAAACATGTAAAAAGATAAAGTTGAAATTAAACATAATGCTTCAAAATTATCAAAAGAAAATATTTTATCTGACCCAGTCAATTTTTATTTTTGTATCACAAACATTTTTAAAATTGGCTTAAGAACATTTTTTTAAAATCTCTAATTCTCATGGATGAGAAAGCTGTTTCCTGCCTAGCCTTGATCTCAATCTCAGTCCTCATCCTCAGACTGTTGTAGTCTCAGAACTGCTTCTTACGAAGATCCCTCCTTCTTCACAAGCTATATGGTGGCTGTGATATGGTGCCTTGAGTGAAGAATGGGTTACCTAGGGAAATGCTGGAATCTCCGTCTTAGAGGTTTTTGAGTCCTGGTTTGACAAAGTCCTGGCTGGGATGATTTAGTTAGGGTTGGTCCTGCTTCGGGCAGGAGGATGAACTTGATGACCTCCTGAGGTGTCTTTCAGCCATAGGATACTATGATTCTATGAATGATTTTGAATAGGGGAGCAAAGATTCCTATGGTTGTACAAGGAATGCTGAAGATCCCCAGTGAAGGAGAGAAATGAGAATCTCTGATTACAGTTCTCTTGAGCAATCTTTCTGTCTTTAAGCCAAAGCCTTGGAAAGCCAAAGGCTGGTTAAAAATGGCACTTTATTTAAATCATTAGATAAATATTACTTGAACTCTTCATTCAACTCTCTAAATACCTTAACGCTACAGCACACTTGCCTATTTACCATTTTGTTAAATCCTCATAGAATCAAGGAACCTTTCCAAGATAAGTCCGTTAGTTTTAAATGCTTAATTTACAAACCTGTGGGTAAACGTCATAGACTGTTTCCATATATGTTTATACAAGAAATTATGTTAATAAAAGAAACACTGGTCTGCTACTGAGATCAATCTTCCATTATTAAGCTTATAAAATATCCCTATTTTGTCTGTATCATAACCCTTATATAAACATATGGTGGATTTTCAGTGCCTTTCCCTAATTTGTTAATTATATATATATATAATGGATGTAATTACAGGAAACCTCAGTCTTACAACGGCCCGAGTTGCAACCCCCCCTCCATATTTAGGACCAGTTTTGTAAGTGTGAAAGGGGCCGAACCCCCTCGACTTACGTCCTTGGCCCGTATTTACAATGGCGGACAGTGCCTATTGTAAATGTGGGTTTGAGTTACGATGCCCCCGACTGACCCCGACTTGCGACGCTTCCCGAGGAACCGATCGCGTTGCAAGTTGGGGGCCACCTGCATAGTGATAAATAGGAGTCAGTGAATGCTATTTCTTCAAAGCCACAACACTGATAAGGCTTCCAGTATGTGGTATAATAATAATTTAGGAACGGTTTTGGACTTGTATAAAAATACCTGGAAGTTTTTAAAGACACTATATGCTAAAATAATGTTAAGAATTATTTGCAGTAGCCTTGCTAAACTCTCTTGTGGGATTTGGGCATGTCACTCATGGAAGGAAAATTCAATTACATTTATCTTTGGCATTAAAAACTGGGGCATCCTGTGTTACGCTGGTGATACATTTAGTCACTTGGGCTGTGTCTAGACTGGAATAAAACACCTGTGACATTGAGTCTCAGAGTCAGGACAATTGACTCAGGCTTACAGGTCTTGGGCTGCTGTGCTAAAAATTGCAGCGTAAAAGACTGGAGTGAGCCCTAGCTGAAATGTTAACACTGGAATTTTTAGCCACACACCCCATTATCCTTGAGCCAGTCAATTGAGTAGGTCAGCTGCAGCTGGAGTATCGACCTTTTATTGCAGGGTAGATGTTCCCTTGCTGACTGTTCAATAGGATTCTGTTCTGTTGCCAGCCTTGTGGCAGCTGTTTTGGAGTGCAGACAATGTTCCATATGCCACATTTCTCGCTGTAAGCTTTGCCAGAATATTTTGATAGTAGCTTGACACTACCGTATAAAAACATCTTTTCTGTAACTGAATCATTGGGTCTTTTTGCTCATTGTTTTATGTGGCTGAACTGTGAAAGCTAAGTAAAGAGCTATATAGAAAAAGGACACAATAAGGGATGTCCCATGTCCACTGTAAGTAGGTGATTACAGTGGGGCATGTAGAGGGCTCACTCCAACTTCCGTTAAAGTCAGTGGAAATACTCCTGTTGACTACAGTAGAAGTTGGATTAGTTCCGTTATCCTATTAAAGCCAAATTTTGCTTTCCGTTCTCACCTGAGTAGGCCCATTGATTTCATTGATAGTATTTTGGTGAGTGAAGTATCAAGATTTGGCTCAGATAATACTCTGTACTCTTAATTTCTGTGCAAACATGAACTATTTAACAGAGCTGGCCCTAGATGTTTTGCTGCCAGTGTAAAAAATATTTTGGTGTTCTCTGAGTAGCTGAGTTAAAAAACAAACCCAATGACAACAACAAACAGCAGTGAAAAAAAAAAGTGGTGGGGAGGCAATTGGAGGAACAGAGCCAAAAGGAAGGAAAAGTGCAAGTGATGAGGTAGCCCTGTGGAAGCTGGCTGCACTAGTGCATGCTCCTTAAGTAATTAATGTAAAAACTAAGCTACTGACTAGTTTGTTATTATTCATGAAAAGACGTGGCTAACAGTAAAAATAATAAAAGCGATAACCAGTAAAGTGAGGCCAAATACAGGTATTACGTGATTAAGGAGCGACATTAGATTTAAGGTAAAAAATTGAGACTGGGGATAAAATGGATTACTGGTGACACGAGAATTTACAGAAAGTCGTTAATGCCTGAAAGGAGTTATAATAAGGTTGTGCAATAATACCAGGGCTTGGATACAAACATTTTTGACTGAGCAGCCTAAGAAGTACTGGAGAAACGTAAGATGAGAAAAGAGCTGTTGGCTGAAGTAGACAAGCTTCATCCTTTCCTTTTGCTGAGGCAATTTGGTTGTGTAGTATAGCACAATGAAGGGTACAGAATGGAGCTATGACTATTCTTATTTATTACGTTAGTCATCAATTAATAACCTAAGATCCCTGAATTCTGACCCTAATAATTTGCCAAATTCTGTATCTACTGAAGACATTAATACAGAAAGTTATTTAGTCTTATATTGGTACATGTGGCCTTTCTGAAAAGTTTGTGAATATATAATTTGATTTTATATAGTGTAACTTCAGAGCCATCTTAGAATTGTAAGTTTTCTGACAAACACAGCTAGTGATTCTTGATCTACTGGATGAGATATCTTAATTTAAATAATGTGGAAAATATGAGTATCTGTTATTATTAAGCATATTTATCTTTTGACATCATAATAACTCCTCTTTGTGGTGGTTTAATATCATATTAGCAAAGACCATAAAATGGGTTTACTGCCTCTTTAATATCTTTATTCAGATTCTTATTTGTATCGCATCATGTGACTTATTGAGTCCTCCCTGGTTAGCCTCCCAATTTAGCTTTGTGTGTTGGCAGAGTTTTGAATGGAATGTAGCTGATGCTAATAGCCTTTAATTGAGAGGATGGATTAGTGCTGCTCTTTGGAAAGACACCAGCTATCTGTCTGAGGAAAAAGAACCAGATTCTGTAGGTGGTCTTGCTTACAGGCAAACACTCGCTATTAATGTGAAGGGGGAGTGATGATGTATGCTAGAAGTCAGCCTTTGTTGCATTGACTGGGAGCAGTGATTCATGGCCAATGGGAGCTACAAGTGGCTGTACCTGTGGATGGACAGGTAAATAACACTGGCGGCCTGCCAAGGGCTAACTCTGGTGACCCATATCTGGTCCGAGGGCCACTTATTGCCAACCCCTGTTGGCAATTTAATACCTAATATACTTTTTAAAACATCCTTTTTGTTACTCTTACCCCTGCCAACCATGAATTTTTCCCTGCTGGTTTTAAAGCGTCTCTTATCATACTAGGAGGTCTGTAGGGGAGCTGGTTAGGGCTTCCAGATTCTATGCTGTCTCTGGCCTCAGGTGCAGGTCAGAGCAGCATGGGAATTGCTATGAACTGAGCTAGCTGGCCATGCTCCCCAGGGAACTGTATGCTCTAGTTTCTGGAGAGTCATTCTGCATTCTGGCCTCTCCACTTGTATGTCCTTCCACATCCTAAACATGCCGCTCTGTTGCCCTGAATTACCACCTGTTCCCTGGGCTGCACTGAAGAAAGCGTAGAACCCCTCATCTCAGGTTTATATCTCTTGGGGATTTCCCCAAACTAAGAGTATCCACATCTAAGTGCCTAGGGTCAGATGTAGCTTTCTTAATGTAGGTTGAACCTCTCTAGTCTGACACCTTTGGGAACTGACCAGTGCCAAATCAGAGGTTTTGACTGACTGTAAGAGGTCAATATTTTCTAGCAGCATTACCAACACTTCCACTGCTTACTGGGCTCTGGAAGATCTTTGGAGGTAAATTAGAGCTAAATAACAGCCCTGAACACTGAGAGCCAGGACTGGTGACTATAAACTTTATAGGACTGTGGGAAACTTGATGACACCCATGATACCTAGACATCGAGACCTTTAATCCTTTGGGAGCATGGGCAGAGGATGAAGTTTGGGTTCATGAAGGCTAGTCTCTGTCTCATCCTGTCCCTTCTGCCTGATGTCACTCCCCTTCCCCAGCCCCAGGCCAGCTGAATGTCCTAAGTCCTGAAGCACTGAGCATGTGGCAATCTGCCCACCCCTTGATGGATGGGTGGCATGGCTTTCAGCCCTGGAGTACGAGGTGGGCAGTGGGGACTGCCGCCTGAGCCCCAGATTGCTGGGTGGGAGGCGTGTCTCCCTCCAGATCCTGATCACCGTGCAGGTGACATGTGCACTGGTTCCAGCTGTCCGGAGTCCCTGGCCACATGCCAGCCCCAGTCCTAACTCAGGGTTCCAGGCACAGAAGAAGACTACTAGAGTGCTAGAGCGAAGCAGGAGAGTATCTGGGTGGAATATGAACAGGGTTGCACAGGGCTGTTTGGGAGGCAGAGCCTCCCTGGACCTTTGATACCCACTGCCCATGTTTGAGTGGGAGAGGACCCCTCTGGTCTGAACCAGCAAAACTGGACCTGGTTTGGGAAGACAGGTAAATATGAATTCTTTTGAGTGGAGAAGCTATCTTGAATGAGAACCTGTAAGCCGGGCCTGGGCAAAATACCCTCCATGGCCAGATTCGGCCCGTGGACATAGCAAGCAATCTCAGGCAGGCTGCTGTTGAGAAAAGCATCCATTGTGCGGTTCTGTTTGAACAGCTGTGAGCCCAGAAGAGGGAGGAGAGGTTTCTGGCCAATGGGAGCTGTCTGTTGACAACAGGCAGCTTCCAAAGCACCCTCCTACCCCTCCCCTCAGGCTCCTAGCTGTTCAAAAAACACATGGCCCCTGCAGTCAGTGCAGGGGTGGGGCAGACATGGAGTCTACTTGAGAAGGCTGCTGGCTGGGAGTCGAGCAAGTAGGTCTCCCAGCCAGAGTCTGCCTCTAGCACCCCAACCCTTTGCCCCCCTACTCTACATAATCCAAATCGTCTCCCCCCCTCCTGCCCTCATATTCCTTCCCAGATCCTGCACCCCAATCCCCTGCACCAGGTCATAAACCAAACCCCTGTAACGCAGTCTTCTATCCCAAGTCACAGGGCAAGTCACAACCCCCTCCTGCCCTAGGTCACAGCCCAAACCCCTGCACCCTAACCCAGGTCACAACTGCCTCCTTCACCCAAACTCCCTCCCAGACCCCAGACCCTCTCCTCCCTCCCAATCGCTTACTGAAAGCTCCTTTCTGCACCCAACCTCCATCCAGACCCCAAACCTCCTCCATTAATATGAAGGTGTGGCCCTTGACCACTTTCCAAATTCTTGAAGTGGCCCCCTATAAAAAATTATTGCCTGCCCCTGCCATAACCTGAGATAAAACTTAAACAGTAAATAGTCTAGTAGCACCTTAAAGACTAACAAAACATATAGATGGTATCATGGGCTTTTGTGAGCTCAACCCATTTCTTCTGATGAGACAAGCTGAGCTATTACTCATGCATGTGCTTGAAGTTAACCACATGCTTAAGGGCCTTTGCTGGATCTTGAAAGATGCAAAGTGTTCTGGCCCACTCAACTGTGTCATGTACTTCTGGAGAAGGGAAGAGATTAGTTTTATTTAATACACATGCTGTATTTGGACGCAATGCAAGTTCTCACACTAATAGTAGGGCATTTTCTTTATAACTGGTAACTAAGAATTTTAAAAGAGAAAGGTGCTAGGAGTAAAGTTGGGAATAGCAAAGTGAAAAAATCATCATTAGCATAAATGAAGTAATCTTTTTATTTGGATTTGACCCAGATGGGAATTTCCTAAACTGGCATATTGTAGTTTGGTTGTCTACACAGGAATCTCTTCAGTTAATCTTCCTTTTACAGACTGCTCAATAGCTAATTAGTTTTTGGTTTTAGTAACAGAAGGAATTTTGTTAAGAAAAAGGCCCTTAGAAAGCTCTATGAAAAGAGAGGGTTTTTTTCTGTTTTTTTCTTTCAGAAGGATTTCAGGTTGTTTTATGGTAGAATCAGTAGTAAAACATTAATTCTTTAAACTGGATAGAACATTTCCCTGTATGTTTGCCAGGATTCAAATTCCAGTTGTAATCTAAGTATTAGCACACACCTTTTGTCACTCTACTGTTTAACACACATTTTCTTGGAGATTGAAGGAATGCTGTAATCACACCCCTTGCTGTTGGGGTAAAGCTTTGTATTTAGGGTGGTGTGTATTATTTAAAGCACTAAGGATGCCGTTGGTGCAAATTTAGGGCCGATCCAATGGTAAAAACCATCGGTAGCCTTTCTAAGGAGTTTAGCATGCTGTGGATGGGGCCTTTTGAATGGGATTCACAAAGATATTTAGGCATGTAATTCCTGCTGAAATCAGTGAGAGTTGGGCACCTAAATATCATTATGAATCTACCCTTTAAGTTCAAAATGATGGCCCATTGAAGTGAATGGGAAATTTGCCTGGTCTTCAGTGGGATCAAGGTCAGATTTTGTGGGAATACCATTTCCCATAGCTAGATAAATATCATGATACTTATTTAAGTGGAGCAAACAAACACAAACTTTTGGCTTTGAGGGACTAAACATTTTCATTTGTTGCATCAGTAAAATGTGTCCTGTTCAAGCCAGGTGTTTGAGCTTATGCTCCTTGAACAGTGGAAAGGCTCCTGCTGATTTAATGTCCTTTGGCTGAGGTTCTCTGTGCACAGTTCAGTCCCAGAAGGTGCCCAAGCCAGTGTGGCACTGAGAGCATTGTGGGAAGAGGATGTGCTGACCTCCTCTGTCGCAGCTGTGTTGGAATGACATTGATAGGCTCCAGTGGGAGATGGGCCCAGCTTTCCTGAGACAGAGTTGCTGTAGCATTGTAATTTGGAGAAGAGAGACAAATACAGGTTGAACCTCTCTAATATGGCTGGGACCTGACCAATGTCGAACCAGAGAATTTGCTGAACCATGGGAGGTCAATATTGTCTAGCAGCATTACCAACATTTCTGTTGCTTACTGGGATCTTAGAAGACATTTAGGGTAAATTAGAGCTAACTTACAGACCAGAACATTGAGAGCCAGGACTGGTGGCTGTAAACAAACTTTATGGAACAGTAGGAAACTTGGTGACATCCATGATATCTAGACATCTGGCTCACTAAAATCATGTCGAATCATGGATGTTGCTGAACTAAAGAGTGCCAGACTAGAGTGGAAGCCAAAGGGCCCAGAGCTTTATCTTATGCAAAGGAGGGAAATGTTAATGCATTAGCTATTCCTATGTATTTTTTTCCTAAAGATCCACTGTAACTACAAAATCATCTGTCAGTTATTTATCCCAACTACTGCAACTTTAACTGCAGCCCCCGGCAGCAGGTCAGAAGGAAAGATTTAAAAAAAAGGGGGGCCAACTTTTCACTTTTCCCAGCAGCTGGTGGCAAAGCAGGGAGCCCAGCAGGGGGCTGGCATCCTGGCGTGAAGCCAAGCTGGGGTTGGTGTCTGGCAGCAAGGGCCAGCTGGGAGCTTAACAGCAGGGTGGCCAGTGGCAGGGAGCCAGGCTGGCAGCTGGGAGCAGAGTCAAAACCCAGAGATTTGAGGTTTGAGCTAGGGATGTCAATGTGTAGACAACTACACGATTAACCAATAAGCCTGGGCTTATCAGTTAATCCTGTTAACTACACACATTTCTCTCCCCCCCCCCCCACTTGCTACATCTGTATCAGCAGACTCTGTCCGAAGGGAGCTCAGACACCATGCAGACAGGGGCTGCAGCCACCTCACACTGGTGCCTCTGTCTCAGATTTTTAAACCAGGTCACCTTGAGGACTGCCTTCTGTTTGCCATTCCACGCGGCTGCCTCTGATACAGAGGCAGCATCACAGGGTAGCAGAGAGATTCCCAAGAGTGGGGTCGGGAGTGCACTGGGGACTATTGAATAGTCATGTAACCGCTAAAATTCGATGGGGTTACACGACTATTCAATTATATGCTGTCTAGCATCCCTAGTTGAGCCAGGACAAATTTCAAAGATGGAAGATGTTTTTAGACAGATTAGGACTTTTAGCAGATAACGGTCTTCTTCACTCTTTGATTAAGGCCAAAGGGCTTGTGTCCAGATAAGTACTAGTAGTATAGTTCAGCAAGTGAGCAAGGGATTGGAAATGAAGGGTTGTTATTAATTTGTAATTTTTAGTTGCATCCATGATAGTCCCTTTTTGAAATTCATGACGAGAGAATCCTTACACTAAATTGCTCATAACATTAGAACAGATAGGTAGGTACAAGTTTGGGGAAGGAAAAAAATGGCTTTGGAATTTTTATACATATCAGCTAGATTCACCATACCATGGCATTCCAGCATGGCTGGAATCTTTAAGATGGGCTTAAATGTGGACAGGGCAAGGGACTTACCAATGAGTTCTGAGAATTTGTGCAATTCAAAGAGGGCCATGTGAAGGAAGACATGAAAGCCAATGTATTGTATTCTAATCCCAGCTCTGGCCATCATTTGAGGAGTGTCATTGGGGAAGTCACTTGACCTTCCTATGGCTCAATTCTACATTTGTAAAGTGGGGATAAAATTTATCTGCAATGTCTCACCTTGATGGTGTTGCCCGTATAACTCTTTGAAAACTAAAATTACTATATTCAATGTATTTATCTTTAACATATTGCAGAAAATGCTTAGCTGGTGTTTTTACTTCATTGTATTAAATGGAGCTATGAAATTTATCATCATTGATGACCTGCCACATTGTTTTTAATGTTTTACTATTTTATTAAAGAGTAAGAAATAACAAACTCAATGGTTAAGATACATTTTTTCAAGTAATTTCACTGAGACCGTCCTTCATCGGTAACCAGCAAAATGTGATTTTTATTTATTTCAACAATAAATACGCTGTCCCAGAATTTCACCTTTATAACCACCAGAAAGAAGAACAATGGTTTAAAAAAAAAGCATAGCCATTTGACAATCTGCTTTATATCTGTGGGTACCTGCATCCACAGATGTGGATGCAGATATCCACTGCTCATTTTTGCAGGCACGGATTTGGATACAAATTTTGTATCCATGCAGGTCTCTTTTTCTGTGTACCTGTTGCTACTGAATACACTTGGTAGCAATGCACATTTTGTATCCTTAGCCAGTCAGGCTCTGACAATTCCTTCTTCATGTGTCCATAATGATAACCTCTCTTCAGAGTTCTTAGTGTTTTTCATTAAGAAGTTAAAAAGCAAAATGATTTATTCTCATTTTTACTTTACTGAATGGAATGATTACAGGTATGTGGAATGTATGCATTTTGGAGGAATAGCCCTGTAAAATAAATTTCCATAGCGTTCCAAGTTTATCACTAATCTCATAGTTCAGGGTGGGTCAGAGTAAATCATATTTTTTCCAAGATGCATTAATGATCTGCAAATACTTGCCACAAATTTAGAAAGGGGGAGCAGGGACAAAGATATTTCATGGGATCTGGTTTTGCTCCTCATTGATCCCCCCACGCTAAGTCCTCTAGAACAGCTCACACATCAGCTGCTAAATGTGTTTTACTAATCCCACTGTCCAGGCAGCCAAGAGAATTAAGTTTCTGTGGAATGGCTTTTTGTTACTTCCGGAGTGCTTATAACATATCGAAAGAGCAAAAGAGGGCCCCAAAGGAATTTATAACTTAGATTTACATGTCAGGTTAGTAAAATTGTTCATGGTAAAGCCTTAGTAACTGCAAAGTGAGTTCAATAATGAGTGAATGCAGTTTTACATCATTAGTTCACAAGCTGGTTTTACTATTGTTTAAAGGGGTTCCCAAACTTTTTGACACGGGGACCAGTAAATCCATTCATGAACTTTTGGAGGACTGGTAACATTCATTTGCATATTTGCATATTCATTAATCAAATGATGAATATTTAAATGAGTTGTTTCTGGTCCTCCCAAAGCCCCCAGTGCCAGCTTTAGCAAAGCTTTTTGATATGGTCACTCACAATATTCTTGCCAGCAAGTTAAGGTATATGGATTGGACAAAATGGAGTGTAAGACAAACAGAAAGCTGGTTAGACCAGGGTTTCCCAAACTTCTTACTTTAGTTGGAACCATTTTTTTCCATTCTGTTTTTTGCAGCCCAAATATATAAACTCATAAAAAACAAAATGAGAAAATATCAGACACATAATGTGTCTGGTATTTTCTTATTAGGTAAGTTTTATTATTACTAGATATATCAGTTTGTAGTTTTGAACAGCCTGGCTGGTAAATGTGCTCAGACTGCATGAGTGTGTCTACCAGCCAGACAGTTTGCAACTACTTGAGGGGCGTGGGGGGGGGGGGCACAATAGAATCCCCGGGCCAGACTCACTCGTGGTTTGGGGGGGGCAGAGGGAGAAAAGGGAGGCAGCGCCCCGAGATCCACATATGGCCGGGTCAGTCCCGCTCCCTGCTGGCTGATTCGTTCCTCCCGTTGCGCCTCCGGCCAGCCCCAATTCCCCCAATCCCCTCCTGGACAGCCAGTTCTCCCCCGCTTCTCCTCCCAATCTCCCTTAGCCAGTCCTGCTGCCCGTGTCCAGCCCTGCTGCCGGTGGCCGCTTCTCACCCACCCCCCCCATCTTCCCCGGCCAGCTCCCTACCCCCGACCTCATGCCCTCTGGCAGCCCTGCTTCCTCCAGCCCCCCAATCTCTCACGGACAGTCCGGATGCCCCAGGCAAGCCCTGCTTCCAGCAACCACTTTTCCCCTACTCCTCCTCCTGGTCTCCCGGCCAGCCGCCTGTCCAGCTCTGCTTCCTCCGGCTGCCACTCCCCCAATCTCCCTGGCCCACCCCGATTCCCCCATTCAGTGCTGCTTCTGATGGCTGGCTCTCCCCTCCTCCCCCCCCTCCCCCGACCTCACCTAGCTACGCATTTGCCGGGAGCCGGAAGATCCAGCTGCAGACTCTGCCCAGGCCGGCCAAGGGCTTGGGGGACCCGGCGCCACATAGGCACTCCAGGAGCCCGGAACACTTCGGCAACCACGCTGAGGCCTGGTACTTTTTTCCTGTGGCCCAGTGCCAAGCCGCAGCCCATAGTTTTGGAAACACTGGTTTAAAGGGATCTTTGAAGGCAAAAACACTGGGTCACATCTATTTTTAAGCAGAAGTCACTCCTGACAGGAACTGTGCCTAAAAAATATAGGGCACAGTTTTAGAAAATACTCCTCTTTTTGCTTCAGTTGAAACAGAGTTTATTCAAACTGAAATCATTTTAAAGATCTAATTTTTCACCATTTATACTGTCTGTCAACATTTGACATTTTTCTCAGGTTCCACAATTAAACTGACTGATTAGCTTTGCTAATTCATAGTCTTTAGCTCTTTATAGTGTTTATTATGTACTACCATGTTGTCTTGTGTTGGCTTATCACTGACGGGGAATTTTTTTAATATTTATTTTTATTGAAATGTCGATGTATTTATTAGGTGATCCTATTTACATGTAAAGTCTTTGAGGCAAGACTGGATCTGGTTATAAGGACTTGATCCTGCAAACATTTACATAATTTCACTCAGCCCCTTTTCCGTATGCTTGATGATACAATATTTTACTTACATGATTACTTGTCTTGGAAAGATTTAATTTTTATTGGTAAACATCAGTAAACATCCATTTCATTATGCACATACACTCCATTAAAATATTTCCATAAATCATAATCAAAATTTGTAGATAGGGAGCATAAGAAAAATTCTGCTTGAGAACTTATTAGTGTTTGAATTAAGGATATTGACATACATTTTGACATGTGAAGTTGACCATTTGAGTTTTAAAAGGTTACAAAGCCTAAAATGTTTGAATCTCAATGTCTGCTCTCAATAAGCAATTATTGTCTGACCTGTCCATAAATTCCTACAACTGTGAAAATTTAAATTGATAAAAATAGAAAAAAATGCTTAAAAATTAACCTTGATAGTATCCATCAAAATGACACAAATTTAATGTTGTCAGGCTTAATATCATACTATTTCTCTGTAGATTCTTGGCTTCATTCAGTGCACAAGACAGATCCACAAGGGGGGGACAAAAAGTGTAGTGGGCAACAATAAATCTGGCATTTCATAACTTTTGAAAGTTTTATTTTACAACCTAAATAACATTATTTTGACATGCTTTAGGTAACTTCAGGTTCACTGGCACTTGTTGGCAAAAATTTTGTCTTAGGCTGTGTCTAGATTACCTCCCTCTTTCAACAGCGGGATGTAAATTAGGCACTTCGAAATTGCAAATGAAGCTGGGATTTGAATTTCCCCGTGCTTCATTTGTATAGTCACGTAATGGCGCGGTCTTACTTTCGAAATAGCACTTTTTTGAAAGAGCGCCATTATGTGATTATGCAAATGAAATGCAGGAAATTCAAATCCTGGCTTCATTTGCAATTTCGAAGTGCCTAATTTACATCCCGCTGTCGAAAGAGGGATGTAATCTAGACATACCCTTAGAGAGAGAGAGAGAGAGAGAGAGAGAGAGAGTGTGTGTGTGTGTGTGTGTGTGTGTGTGTGTGTGTGTGTGTGTTTTAACACCTCTGAAAGACAAATGTTTTGGTGCTTAGTTGCTAGTGTAGACATAACTTTAATATGGGTTTGTTCAATTTTGACTTACGTGAGTGTTCTATGCACCCTTCTTGCATGGTATTGCCTCCACTCAGTTTTGTGTTTTGTTTAATGTATGTCCAGAATACTTCTGGTTTTATAAGATATGTGGAAAATAGGTCTTGTCAAAGAATCCTGATTTTATTTTTTGAAGCATTTTTTGGCTGAAAAAAATATAACAATGTACTGTGGAGATGTAATATATTTAGTCCTTGATAAAGTGTTTGGTTTAGAACTGCATGATATTCTGATTTAAAAAATCCAGCCCTCGACTACAACAACAAAGCACATGTTAAATGCATTAGAAATGCCTGAATAACAGCTTTCAGAAATAGATGAAGGCAGGGCTGGATTATCCAATAGGCAGACTATGCACATGCTTAGGGCACCAGCAAAGCAGGGGCACCAAAAAAAATTTATATTTCAAAAAAGGCCTTGAAGTAGTCATCATGGGAAAAATCAGAACTTTGTTAAACTTCCTTACACTCCACTACACACTCTTCCCCCATTTTTCTGTTCTCTTTTTATTACTTATCCCCACCTAAACTAGGGGGGCATCCTACTAATGTAGAGGAATGATTTTGAAAGCTTTGAAGACATATCAAAAGATATCTTGCCTGATGCTAACTACAAAGAAGCCCAGTCCCACAAGCGAATCAAGAAAAAACAAGCAAATGGTAGCAGTGCAACAGAAACAGCATTGAATCCTAGAGACAAATTTTGCATATCTACTTACTATGCTATAATTGATACACTTGAAGCTCATATGAAGAGGAGAGGTGAAGTTTACAAAGAAGTATCAAGTAGATTTTCTTTTCTAAACTATATGGACTTATCTGACGAACAATATTCACAAGGTTCCCAAAAGCTAGTTGACTCATATCCTGTTGATTTGAACATGAATCTCTGTGGAGAAGTACGGCAGTTCCACTGTTATATGAGCGCAAAGTTTAATGAAACAAAAAATGAAATTCAGTCACATTGATCTTCATGACACAATATTGAAAGACAGAATACAATGTGTATTTCCAAATGTAGAGATCACACTACGTATTTTGCTAATATTGATGATTACTAACTGCTCCGCAGAACGCTCTTTTTCTCAGCTGAAAAGAATAAAAAACCCTCAGAGAACAACAATGTGTCAGGACAGACTTGATTCACTTACCCTATTGTGTATGGAAGCGGACATGCTTCGTTGAGTCAGCTTCGATGAACTAATCCAGAATTTTGCAATCAGAAAATCTAGAAAGAAGCTATTTTGATTTCAGCATACATGTAAGTTTTGTGTCGTTTCTAAAAAATAAATTTTTATTTTATGGTATAGTATTGTTTTTATTTTGAATTAGAAATGGGGGGGCACCATGATCTTTTCAGTGCTTAGGGCCTCTAAAGGTCTTAATCCGGCCCTGGATGAAGGGAATCATCACTGAATGTGCAGTTATTCAAGTGAACTTCCTCCGGCATAGTTTCTAGGCCTGACAATATTCAATATTTTCATCAATGGTCAGTAAATATAATGACATTGTTGATCAAATTTGCAGATGTCACACTGGTAGAATGGTAAATAATGATGATAAGGATAGGGCAATCATACCAAGAAGTCTAGATTGCTTGGTAAGCAGGCCCATTCAAACAAAATGAATTTTAATACAGCCATATAAAAGATTGAGTAGCTAGAAAGAAAGAAAATAGGCCATACCTACAGAATGGGGACTGTAGCCAGGAAATCAGTGACACTGCAAAGGATGTACGGGTCAGAGTGGAAAACAAGTTGCTGCAAGACTGTTTGTTGTTTTTTAAATTTTTCCAGTTACAGACTAACACAGTGGCTACCCCTGTGAAACTTTCAAACAATTGAACGTGAGCTCACCGTGCAAGGCTGGGACAATAATGGGCCAATACGATCCTTGTACGTATAAAATGAGAATAGTAAATAGAAGCAGGGAGGTGATTTTTCTTTCTCTGTATGTGGCATTGATGAGACTGACACTAAAATAGTCTGTATCCAGTTCTGGTGTTCACATTTTAGAAAGAGTATAAGAATGCAGAGAAGACTCACAAAATGAGGGCTGAAGAAAATCTCTTAATGTGAGAGATCTAAATAACTCAGTTTGTTCCCTTTAAGAAGATTGAGAGGTGACTTGATTACAAAGTGTTAGTATCTTCATGGGAGAAAATATTAGATACTTAAGGGCTCTTAAATCTAGTGGAGGAAAGCATAAAAAACCAACAACTAAAGCTGGCAGTTAAAACCAGACAAGCTCAAATGAGAAACACTGTGCATGTTTTAGCAATCATAGAATGATAGGGTTGGAAGAGACCTAAGGAGGTCATGCAGTCAGGTCAGACTAAATGATATAAAGGTCCCTACTGGTTGTAAAATCTAATAACCTTGCTCGTCTTTGAAGCAAGGTTCTGTAGATAGAGTTGCTTGACAGGCTTGATCCTACTTTCAGTTGAAGTAAACGGCAAAATTCTTATTGGCTTCAGTGAAGGACTGGGTCCAAAGTACACAACTTGTGCAAGTCTAAGCCCTCTCGTAGTATCAGCACTATTTTCAGATTGTACAATTTTTTTTTCTTTTAACAAACACAGAAAATTCTTTCTTAGACTTCTAGTGAAACTTCAGAGTTATAAACACCCATTATAAAGGGTAGGTCTACACAGCGGGGCTAAAGCCAAAATAAACTAAGGAACTTGAGCTATGTCAATTGCGTAGCTGAATTCGAAATAGCGTATTTCGGCTTTTGGCGCTGTCTACATAGCAGGAAGTCCTATTTAGAGCACTCTTCCGCTGACTTCCCTTACTCCTTGTAAAATGAGGGCTACAGGAGTTGGAGTAAGAAGTCCTCCAGTTCTACATTGTGTCAAAAAAATTGCTTGCTGTGTCGACACCGACACTGTTATTTCAGAATAACTTGAGTTATTCTGAAATAATGCTGCTGTGTAGGCATAGCCAAACTGACCAGTAAACCACACATCTCATTTGGAACTGGAAGTACACATCAGGCCTCAGCAGAGAACAAAAAAAAAAAAAAAGAAGCAAACCAAAACAAAGCCACAAATAGAGTACAGTGCTAAACATCAACTACTAAATGAAAATGAAAGGAAAGCAGCATTTTTTTTCTGAATAATAAAGTTGAACTTTTGAAAGAAAAATCACAGTGCTCAGTTACATACATTTCAGACATGGGTGTCAGGTGAAAGCCCAGTTAGGGAAGGCAAGACCCAGCCCCACCCCTTCTGCCTGAGGCCCAACCCCTGGAGCCAAGCCCCACCCACCCACACCCCAATCCTGCCTGGCCATATAGAAAGCCAGGTTCTCATGATGCCCGTGGCCTGGCCTTCCCCAGTGGGAGGGGAAAGCCATGTTCTCCCCTCCCCCTGACAGGGCTGCTGAATTGGACTGCCTTCCCTGGGGGCGGGGAGAGCTGGGCTGCCATGTCGCAGTCTCAGCCTTCCCTGGTGGCAGACCCAGCCTTAGGCAGTTGATCATGTAGGCAGTTTTGGGAAGTTTACCAACCACCCATGATTTCAGAGCTACAAACAACCTCCATTTCCAAGTTGTAACTCTGAGATTCTACTGTATAATGAAAACCTTGCTGCCATTTGGTTGGAAACTCAGAAATCAGGAAAAAACAGTGTTACAGTTGAATGTTCGTGTTACTGTTTATGTGTAGGGACCCTTGTCATAGACCAGGATCACATTGTGGTAGGTGCTGTATGTGAAATGTTAATTCTGGCTTTTTATGACCTTTGATACAGTCTGTAAATAAATGATTTAATGGTATTTCTAAAATATGATATACTAATGTTTTCCCATGCTCTTGAAGTGGATTTTCTAATCTGAACTTTCTTAACTTTTTTCCATGTAATTATTTGTATGATATTTTAAGAGAATAAAATCTACCTTTTCCTGCTAAATTCTAAAGGAAAACCTATTTAACAAATACATATGAAAGTTATTTAAAGGATACTATTAAAAACTATGGATGTAAAATCCTGTTTAATTGGTTAACCGGTTAAATGTAGTGTTTAACCAGTTAACTGGTTAAAGAAGAGAAAGATGGGGGGGGGGAGGGGAAGCATTCCAGTCACCTACAAGGTTGAAAGCAATCTACACAATGCCTACAGCCTGCCTCCAACCTACCAGCATGAATGCAGTGTGTGTGTGAGTAACATTACGAATCTGTACTAATAATCAAAGGTCAGCGCTGCTCAAGTTCACCCTTTGTCCAAGTTTATTCCTTGGCTGATTCCAAGGACAGATAGCAGCAATGTTCTTAAAACTTTCATGGCAATACCCTGTTCACTTACTGTAGGGTAAATCTAGAATAAAGTGTAGTCATCCAGAGTTACACTGATAGAAAGGAAAGCAGAATTTAGATCCATGTCGTTTATCTTTCTGCTTAGAAAAGTGACTCCCCTTTGTGTACCTAGTAGCTAAAGTGGCACATTTCCTGCTCAGTCTGATCAGTATACTGCAAATCCAATTCTGAACAAAAGACCTCAAAAGACAAGGCAGTAATAATTTTATCCTCATTCAGTGCTGCCACGGTGTTACTTAACACCCGATGAAATGATATGGACTGTTTCCTGCTATGACCAGGCACCCAAGACCACCAATTTATCTCATGTGGCCCATCAATTGAAAGAGGGCAATAACTTTCATTCTAATTTATTGTTTAATTGACCTAAAGGCAAGAGGCTTTGTAACCCACTGTTACTATCCTGAGCCAGCCGGGATCTTGACTATATGTTGCTAGTACATTTTTAAACAGGTCATCTTTCTTTTCTGCCCTTCTCCTGCTCTTTCTTGTATACAACTGAGGTTGATTTAATAGTTAATATGGTGTCTTGAACTTGGAATTCTTGTCATGCCTTAACTAGCATTCTGCTGGAAGAAAAGGAGGGCTTTATTTCAGTGCTCAGCTTTGCATATACAATTATTTCATCAAACTTTGTTTATAGATATTGTTCAATCAGCTACCTAGATGAGTAGGAGATACAGCATTCTGGTTTTAGGCAACAATGTGTTGTAAGTATATGAATTATATTTATCCTTTATACTGAGGAGTCAGAGTTTCAGTACAGATTTCATGGAAAACATGGGGAAGGGTTAAGATGGGGGTGATGTCGTTTGATATTTAAGAAATACTTTTGTAACAACTCTTAGCTTTCACTGTTCATAACATCATAAGCTCTCAGGTCCAACCCACCTCTCCACTGTAAAAATTGATAAGAGGTCATCAAGAAGCTGATAAATGAAGGCTTGGCGTTTAAGAGTAGAATGAAGTATTTGGGGTGGGTTTCAATGCAACATAGTAAACTTGTGCCTTCGTTTTAGCAGCCTTTTCTTCAACAATAAATGTTGTTTAACTGCAAATTTCACTAAAAGGGCTTGAGATATGTGTTTCACAATCTCCTAGGTGAAGGACTGAGATTCTTTCAGAGTGAACAACTCCTGTCCTCTTCCCCTTCCTTAAAGCACTATCCCTCTGTGAATCTCTGCTAGGCTGTGCAACTCAGCACCATCCTCCACTCAGGGCTGTGTTAAATGACTGTGAATAATGTCTGTTAATAGGATTTGGTCAAGTTAGCAGGGCTTGCTGTTTATTACTATATAAGGACATTTTAAAAATGGAATTAGTAAACAAAAATGAAAGCCATGGTAATAACTTTGAGTTCTGCTCTCTCTCTAATAAAGGTGTAACAAAAACTGGTTAAGTTTTTTATGTCTTTGAAGTTTTGATTTTTGCAAATCAGACTAGCAACACAGTAATATCAATTTTATTAGAGTTGGTTATTACAAATAATAGTTCACATACCCTTCTTGAAATTTCATTTCAGAACACAAATACAGTACTAGAGAAGGACAAACTTCTTTTTATTATCAATTTTTGTCCAATTCATCAGTATATGTGGTTTCAGTCTTCTAAATGTAAAGGTTTAAAGTTACTAGTTCATGTCAATCCCCAAGTTTTCAATATGTTTAATACATTACCTTTTAGTAGTTTTCATGCATCAAATATTTGCATAAAAGAAAATACATGTATTTTGTTTCAAAGTACCTGTTCCGATTAGATTCATACACTGTGGTGTTATCTACTTTTCTTGTCTACAGACAATGGTAGTGCATTAATGACCTTGCCCGTTGTGGTTTTAGGATCTGTCAGTGCACCAGTGACCTCGTGAACTATAATTCTGTCATCTGTGGCTATATATAAATGACCTTGTCTAATTCTAGTTTGTGCTGTGTCTCCCAGCGTAACAGTTATTTCTGCCGTGGGTCTGAGCATCTTCTTGTTCATATATATAGCTTTGTCTTGAAACTACTGATTTAGAACTCTAGTCCCAAAGGACTTTTTTTTCGTTTACGAAAAAAATGAATTAATGTCTTTTTCTCTTCCAAAGACTCTTTTATAATAGCAATGTGGTGCACTACACAGGCCCTTCTTAAAACCATTTATGATTTAGATTGATTATTTGAACAGGCATTTACCTAGCTCAAAGTCATGCTAATTTCAGATGCAATTTAAGTGGGAATTTTGTTTGCATAGTTATATATCTAAACTTGTTGAAAATCTGCATTTTAGTCTTGACAGTTTCTCAACCTATATTAGCATTTCACTGAAAGTTTAAAATGAATCTATAGTACAACAAATTAAAAACTAAAAGGAAAATAGTTTGAGAGACACATAATTAATCTACATATGTTGGGTAATAAATATGTGGTACTGTCAAAGATTTATGTGTCCAAAAAGGAAGTCCTGGAACAAACTGAACAAACTAATAATCTGAAAAGCACCAGTTCGCCAGGACTGGATGATATATATCCAAGAGGAATTTAAAATCAAGTGTCTGTACATCTAACAAAGCTATGCTGTCTTTAAAATAAGCTACTATTACCGAAGACTGCAGAGTGGTAAATTTGTATCTGTTTTGGGAGGTGAGGATAGGGAAGTGAAGGCACTACTGGGGTTTCTGGGATGTATTGACCAATGGGGTTACTGTAGTACCAGTAGTCAGGTTGAAAAGTAATTTAAATTAGAATGTTAAAATACCTGCATGCATATGAAAGAAACAGGCCAACAAAGCTTTGCTAATCTACTAGAATTCTTTTAGTATGTAGAAGAATCTGGTGGCTAAAGAATGATTTGACATACTTGCTTTAGATTTCCAAAAGTCTTTAAAGTCCTTCTCAAGTGGCTGTAAAGAAATTAAATAATTGTAGAATGGCTGATAAAATT
Source organism: Pelodiscus sinensis (assembly GCF_049634645.1). Lineage (NCBI taxonomy): Eukaryota > Metazoa > Chordata > Testudines > Trionychidae > Pelodiscus > Pelodiscus sinensis. Next base: position 293,381,510 of record NC_134711.1, on the reverse strand, counting down.
CTGTCATGCATTATAAACTTGGTTAAGAGTCATTAATAAAAATAATAGGAATCAATTTTTTCTTCTTGGTAAAGGGTTAATGTTGGTGAGGAATGGTTGTATTTAATGTAGTCAATAATGATCTAGAAAAATTGAACTAGAAACTGGAAACATTTAGTGCGATCAAAACCACTGAAAACTATAAAGAAGTTCAGAGGACCCAAACAAAGGCAGATGAATGGAAAAAACAAAAGCAGATTATTTCATTGTTGATAAAATCCAGGTAATGAAGATTAGAAATAATTTGAACTAATGCACATTTGTGAATTCAAACCTTAAAAAAAAGGCTGAGCATCATTGTGAACAGTTTGTTTAAACTAAAGCATCTATTCAGTGTGCAGCCATGAAAAGAAAAATCAACGAAGTATTAGAGTACATAAGGAAGGAATGGATTTGAAAATAATTTGGAGAGTATTTAAATTGATGGGATGCTCGCACTTGGGATAAGTTCAGTAGTGGTCACTCTCAGAGATGTAGGGAAAAAAGAGGGGTCCGAAGTTGAGTGACAGAATAATTAGAAATATGGAAAGAAAGTCTTGTGTATGAAGAAATGAAAAACATAAGAAAAACTTTAAAAACAACAAATAGTCTGGTAGCACTCTAAAGACTAACAAAACATGTAGATGGTATCATGAGCTTTCATGGGCACAACCCAGCTCTTCAGATGACTGGAGTGTTGGATGTCCAGAACCAAGAATAAATGGGGGAAGGAGGCGGGGGGGGGGGGGGGAGGGGAAAAATTGGAGGGTGGGGGAGAAAAAGAGGCACTGGGCAGATAAGTTTCAAAGAAAAAGCCGAGCCAATCTGTAACAGGAAATACTGAAAAACAACAGGTAGTCTATTAGCACAGGAGAGGACATGATAGATATACAAAATAGTGAAGAGTGTAGAGGCGGAAAATTGAATGTGACTGTTTATAATTTCTGATTATACAAGAAAATAGGGACAACCACTGGCATTCAAAAATATAGAAATATTTTTTACATGTCACATAAGAAACCTGTGGAACTTATTGAGCTAGCAAAGGATTAACATTACTATGGGACATGGAAACATCCAAAATTACATGAGCTACAATAAGTTTTTTCTTTTTCTTTATTGTTTTTTAAAGGCTGTAACTCTCAACCCTGCATGCATCGCTAATTGAACCAGCCACTAATTGATGGAGCTTAGGAAAACATTTCCCCAGTAGTTTGTGATTATGTGTTTGTCCACCATGTAGATTCTTGCATCCTACACTGTATCCAATGGAATAGTACAGTTGTACATAAGAACTGGTCCAATAGTTGGAGTCCTACCAAAAAGAGGAATATACTAAACTAACTGAACATTATCAATATTTTAACTGTGACATTAGCCTGTCTAAAATCTTGCTTCCCATAGAACAGTGTTTTTGATGCACTGCCATGTTTCTTTTCAAACTTGAAAACTCATTCAACCTATTTAATGACTTTCATTGCATTTTTATTGTTGTTACTTCCTGAATTGCATGGATGAAGCCCAAATAATTAACCTAATGTGTTTGTCCAGAATATCATATACCACAGTGATTGGGCATTTATGAAGTCCTAGTTAGGAAAGGGCAGACTATGCTGTTTGATTTCAGTTTATATCAATATAAATCAAGAAAATTTCACTGAAGCTCTGCGCAGTCAACGTGTGTAATGTCCTTAAAGCTAGGATTAAATTGTGTTTTACCAACTTTGTGAACTTAGGGCTATTGCCATTACAACCTGTTTCTTTAAAAACAATAACAGCTCCAAAATGCACACTATATGATTAAAGCAGATTTAGTGTAGTGAGCTGGTGGACTTCATGGAATCTAAACTTTTTCTTTGTCTTGACTGTCAATGTGATAAAGCGCTTTCAAGTACATCAGTCATTCTTTTAATCTAAAACATTAAAAAGAACACAGAGATAATTGTCAGTGGAGCAGAGTACTAAGAAAGTTATGATGCAGATAAAAGAAAATGGGAGTTAAGCACTGAAGTTTACAGAATTGTAAGTCAAAAGACTTTATGTGCTTCTTTATAAACTTTATTTTTTTCCTGTGTGGTATGAATATAGACTACTTGTAGGTGAGGCTCATTGTCGACTGGGCATAGTTATTTTGTGTAGATTACACTTATAGGAAAGTTTAAGAAATTAATCTATGTAATAGAATTGTTTATTAATGTTCTTGAAAAAGGGAAGTAAAAGAACTGTTTTAAATTTGCAGGATTTCAACTTCAAATATTCATTTTATTGAATAATTGCCACACATAGTAAATTTGAATAAAAAACTCATAAAGTTTCTATTATTCTTTCTGTAAGTAATTTGAATTTGTGATTTGTAACAGTAAACATTTTCTTTGCACTAAAATGACCGTTGAATAGGCAACTCGATTTTAATTTTGTTAGCATATTTTTTATGAATTCTAATCATAACAGTGATGACTTTTTCCAATGAAAAAAAAATTATTTAAATTATTTAAACCTTTCACCCAGCATAGTCTGGTTTAAAAAGTAGTGTATTCAGCTAATTTAAGTGGCAGGATTGTTTATGCAAAATTTGGTATCTATGGGTAATTGTGAAGTATGACTTTATTTTGCACAAACAAACTCTTCCAAATATGTGATAGATGCCCCTCATAACAGGTTTGCATGCACAATGCCTCATGATATATACCTATCTCATGGAACTGGAAGAGATCTTGAGAGGTCATTGGGTCCAGTCCCACGCCCAGACCAGGTACCATCCCTCACAGATTTGCCCCAGATGGCTCCCTCAAGGATTGAATTCACAACCCTGGGTTTAGTAGGCCAATGCGCAAACCACTGAGCTATCGCTCTCCTCCAAGTAGCACTGAAATTAAGGAAGCAGAAACAATTTTAGTGAACCATTATGATTGGGAAAATCTACTTTCCTGATTTTTTTTCTTAGTGGAGGAAGCGTGATTTTGTGATGAAGTTACTGAACTGGGACTTAAGAGATCTTAATGTTATGCTATGCTACAGACTCCCTGTATTGACCTGGGCATCTGTAAGATGGGAACAATAATACCTGCCTTGTAAAGCACCTTCAGAGCTATCTGAAAACCATTGTGTAAGATCTGAGTACTGTAATTATTGGGCAAGCCACTTATTTCAGAGCTTTAATTCCACACCTGTAAAATGGGGATAATCCTTTCTCCTACCACGTTTGCCTATTTAAAGGCAATGTGCTTAGGGAAGGGATTGTCTCCTACTATGCAGGTATAAACATCTTAGCACAATGAGAACCCAGTTTTTGTTTGTACTGACATTTACACACATGGCCTTGAAAATATATTTTTTCACTTCTTGGATTATACTAGTTATTACATCAAGACAGAAAAGCTTCACGCTGTATTGTAAGTGATCAATATTTAACTTTATATGGATTGGACATGATCATGTACAAATTTTAAAAAGAAAAGTGTGTTTAATGCAAAAATATATTCTTTAAACCTTTGAATTCCTAGCAATAGGAAACATGCTAGATCATTCCAGATGCGCCAGTACTTTAATTGTACGCTGATAATATGACATTTTATTCAGCCTCACAGGAACTATAGTTAAAGCATTGAGTATATAAACAGTTTGCACATTTTCACCTGCTATGAAGCAAAAGGCATTCCCACGCTACTTTAAATCATATCCATCTGAGTTTAGACTACCAGCTGGCTTCCATATTCAACATAAACCAGACCAGTCCCCTAATAACCACTAGTTCTATGCAGTGAATAGACCTTAGAAGTGGGGGGTGGGAGAGGAATCACACTGAAGGCTGCTGTAGGAGTTCTCAGGATTTATTAGCATTTAATACCTGGTTCTTGGTGAAACAGTTGTATCTGATGTGTTTGAACATATAGACATTTAATGCTACATAGACATTTAATGCTATTAATTGCTCCATATTCCTATGCAGAGCAGCTGGTAGAATTATGAGACTCATGAAGATGACAGACAATTTTAATTTTAATCTTTATGAATGAATCAGAGGTTTAATTTTCCATCACTATAAAATTTAACTGCCTCTCCAGATTTTATTGTATCCAATTTGTTGGTGATTTCATTGAACAGTATGTACCATAAAAGTCTCATAGGGATAACTGTGTTAGTCTGTAACTTTAAAAAAGAGTGATCTTGTAGCACTTAGAGACTAACTTAAATATATATATAGTATCATGAGCTTTTGTGGGCACAACCCAGTTCTTCAGATGAGGGGAGCAAAAAGGAGAAAAAAAACAATATAAAGCAGAAAAAAGGGAGGGGGAAGGAAAAAAACAGTCAATTATAATGCCTGTGCTAAATTAGGTTAATTGAGTGGGCTGTAAGTGTCCCATACTTAGTTTTAGATGTCATTTGGGTGTTGAATATAATGGCCCATCCAGTTCATGTGTTTGTTCAGTCCCTGAGAGATAGTGTCAGATTTGCATATAAAGGCCAGTTCTGCAGTCCCTCTCTTACTTTGTAGAAGAATCGTTTCTTTTAAATCCATTGAGTGCCCAGGCAGGTTAAAATGTTCCTCTACAGGTTTCTGTGCATTGCCATTTCTAATATCTGATTTGTGTCCGTTAATTCTTTCCTGAAGAGACTGTCCAGTTTGGCCAATATACATGGCAGAGAGGCATTGCTGGCACTTGATGGCATAGATCGCATTAGAGAATGAGCAGGTGTATGAGCCTCTGATGTAGTGGCTTATGTGGTTAGGTCCTGTGATGTGTCACTTGTATAGATGTGTAGACAGAGTTGACAATGGAGTTTATTGCAAGGGTGAGTAAGATTGAAGTGTGATGTGTGGTTGCTGGCGAGAATTTGCTTCAGGTTAGGGAATGTCTATAGGCAAGGATTAGCCTGTCTCCCAAGGTCTGTACAAGTGAGAGATCATTTTCCAGAATAGCTTGTAGATTGTTAATGATGTGCTGGAGGGGTTTATTTTGAAGGCTGTAGCTGATGACTAGTGGTGTTCTGTTATTTTGATTATTGGGCCTATCTTGAAGAAGCAAGTGCCTGGGTACTCGTCTGGCTCTGTCAATCTGTTTTTTCCCCTTCCCCAGGTAGGTATTTAAGTTTTAAGAATGCCTAATAGAGATCCTGTAGATGTTTGTCTCTGTCTGTGGGATTGGAGCAAATGCGGTTGTATCTTAAGGCCTGGCTGTAATCAATTGATTGTGTGATGTGTCCTGAATTGAAGCTAGGTAAGAATAACGATCGATAGGTTTCTGGTATAAGGTGGTGGAAATTTGCCCATTGTGTAATTGTACTGTAATGTCAAGGAAGTGGATCTCTTGTGTGGACTGGTCCAGTCTAAGGTTGGTGGTGGGGTGGAAGTTGTTGAAATCCCTGTGGAATTTTTCAAGAGTCTTCTTCCTGTGGGTCCATATGATGAAGATGTCATCAATATAGCATAAGCAGAGTAAAGGTGCTAAGGGGCAAGAGCCGAGGAAATATTGTTCGAGGTCAGCCATAAAGATGCTGTCATATTGTAGGGCCGTGCAGGTGCCCATAGTTGTACCACTGACTTGAAGATATAAATTGTCCCCAATTTGGAAATAGTTGTGGGTGAGGAAAAAGTCACATAGCTCAGTCACCAGGTGTGCAGTGGTATCATTGGGGATAGTGTTTCTGACGGCCAGTAATCCATCCTCTTGTGGATGAAAAGAGCTTCTACATCCATGGTGGCCACGATGGTGTTTTCAGGAAGATCGCTGATGCTCTGTAGTTTCCTCAGGAAGTCAATGGTGTCTCAAAAGTAGCTAGGAGTGCTGGTAGCATAGGGTCTGAGGAAAGAGTCAACATAACCAGATAATCCTGCAGTAAGTGTGCCAATGCCTGAGATGATGGGATGTCCAGGATTTCCACATTTATGGATCTTGGATAGCAGATAGAAAACTCCTGGTTGGGATTTGGGGGTGGAGGGTGTTTGTATAGAGCAGGGTCCCAGTGTGCTTGATGCTGTACAAAAAAGAAAAAAAAGAAAGTTCCTGTTGCAAAGAGCTTACAGTTTATGCTTCATAATGAAAGAAATTAAGCCTCAACTACTGATGTTGATCAAACTGCATATTTCTCTTTAAGGCATAGAAACAGTTCACAAAGAAGATAGACCAGCGGTTCTTAACCTGGAAGTAATTACTCCTCAAGGAGTAATTTGGCATATTACAGGGGGTAACAAGTTTAAAATACAATAGCTGTTCAATTTTGTTCTACATAATGTATGAGAAAACAAAATACAATAAAAATGATTAATCATAATTTTCTTTTTGTCTATTGCCATTTAAAATAGGAGGAGGGGTAATTTTGGTTTATTGGTTAAGCTTAAGAGTCAGTGTCAAAGAGGTTCAGAACCACTGAGATAGGCTAAGTGTTAACATTTTACGTATGTGAGGGGGTTAATGAGACTTCTAAGGCTACATCTACACTGGCCCCTTTTCCGAAAGGGGCATGTTAATTTTACAGGTCGTAATAGGGAAATCCGCGGGGGATTTAAATATCCCCCGCGGCATTTAAATAAAAATGTCCGCTGCTTTTTTCCGGCTTTTAGAAAAGCTGGAAAAGAGCGTCTACACTGGCCCCGATCCTCCGGAAAAAGTAGGAATAAGATCCTCCGGAAAAGGGCTTTTTTTCCGGAGGATCGGGGCCAATGTAGACGCTCTTTTCCGGCTTTTCTAAAAGCCGGAAAAAAGCGGCGGACATTTTTATTTAAATGCCGCGGGGGATATTTAAATCCCCCGCGGATTTCCCTATTACGACCTGTAAAATTAACATGCCCCTTTCGGAAAAGGGGCCAGTGTAGACGAGCCCCTATTGAAATAGTGACAAAGCTCTATGACCCCATTTCTATAACTATGAAGGAAAAGTGCAAAGATGTTGCTGTAATATACTAAGAAATTGTAAGATTTTTGTGCAGACATGCTGTCTCTATCCTGTCTCTCATTTAGGTAATGAACAAAACTTAGCCTCTGGTTGTTTCTGGAGAAAAAAAATCCAGAAACATTTCCAGCTGGAGAAAGACAACTTCATTTGTCCTCAGGTGTTTGCATAACTTCCTATGCTTATTTGCATTTGGTGTTGAAACGTTTTTAACCTGTGATCCAAGTAATACTAGATAATAAAACCTTGGACTTTGCATAAGAAAGAATAATGGGACTCTTCTGTTTTTTTTCAGATGATGTAGGTAATAGAATACCTTAAGGGTAACTTTTATACAAGGAAGATATTGAAATGTTAAGTGATTATGTCTGTTAATCAAGGTGATGTCCAGATGGAAATAAAACAACACACTATTCTGTTATATTTTTTGATAAGCTGATTTAATATAAGATTACGTTTTACTCTATTTTTAGAGATGTTATTTCCAGTCCTGTGTTTTTGGTTCACAGAGTCACTTCAGCCACTCTTTATTCCTTGGTGGGGGTTGCTTGATGCTATGTAGGGATTCCCTTAGAATGGAAGAATCCTCCATTGGAGATTAAGCCCAAATTATGATTGGAACATTTCCATGCAGCCTTAGACCTGGTCTACAATAGGGGATAAATTTGAATTAAGATACGCAAAGTCAGCTATTTTAATTGCATAGCTTAAATCGAAGTATCTTAATTTGAATTTTGGTGCCATCCACGTTGCAGGAAGTTGAAGGGAGAACACTGTCCCTTTGACGTCTCAAACTCCTTGTAGAAGCAGGACTACTGGTATCAACCGGAGTTCCTGCCTCAGTTCGAATTAGTGTGTCTTCACTAGACCCGGTAATTTGAACCCAGAAAGATCAACTACAGCTGCTTCGAACTTATCTGTAGTGTAGATGTGGCCTCAGTGAGGCCAGAGCTCTGCCTATCACATAATGGGTTTAACTTTTTTCAAACCAAAAGCTAATGTTGTTATTGCTACTGAATTGCTCTAAACATGTAGGTATTGACATTACTTCTTACAGAGACCCATATCCTACAGCAGTTACTTAGTTTTTACGCTTAACACTTTTTTCCAAGTCTATGACAGTTTTGCTGTAGGCAAGGACTAGGTCCAATCTGTGTAATGAAACTATTCAACTCTGAAAGGTCAAATTGCAATAGAAAATCTTTGAAATTTATTTCTTGCTGAAATTTGTCCTTTGTAGTCTGACCTTACAGTGTTGAATATTGTCTATTAAAAAAATAGTCTATCTAAATTTCGAGAGAGCGTGCTGCTCCTGGGTCAATCAGGGCAATATATGATTGACTGTGGTTGTACTTTGAGGAACTGAGAAAATAATTTTAGTGTAGTATTTTTTTCATGGAAGAGCTATTACATATAAGGAGTGTCCAATAAAAAATTTAAATCTTGTGTTCGGCCATATCCTAAGGTCATTAATCAGGCAACAATTTCCAGTGAAATAAATGACTCCCATGATTTCTGTGGCAGATTTGAATAAGGAATGAGGGCAATATTCTCAAAGTGTCTAAATGATTAACTTGGGAGCCCAAGTCCCATTGACTTTTAGTGAGACTTGGGTTCTAGCATCACTTAGATGCTTTTGAAAAATTTTACATTCAAAAATAAAATAACCAAAGTTTAGAGGAGGACTTGAGATTAATTATGCTGTAGCATTATAGATCAGGTCTGACCAAAGGCCCATCCAGCTCAGTATCCTGTCTTCTGACAATGGCCAGGTACCCCCAGAGGGAATGAACAGAACAGGTAATCATCAAGTGATCTTCAAACTAATTCCTGGCTTCTGACAAACATAGGGTAGGGCAGTGGTCTCCAACCTTTTTAACCACAAGATCACATTTTGAATTTAACTACAGTGTAAGAGCTCCCTCAAACCCAAATATCCTTGCACCGTCTCCTTCGTACCCCTTCTCCGAGGCCCTGCCCCTGCTCACTCCGTCCTCTTTCGGTCCCCCATCATCCCTCCCTTTCACCAGGCAGGGGCAGAGGTTTGGGGCACTGGTTCTGGTCTTGGGCTAAGGGATTTGGAGTGTGAAGGAGCTCTGAGCTGAGCCTGGGGTTTAGGCTCTCTAAGAGTATGTCTACACTACAAAGTTAATTCGAACTAACAGACGTTAGTTCGAATTAACTTTGATAGGCGCTACACTAGCGCTCCGCTAGTTCGAACTTAATTCGAACTAGCGGAGCACTTAGTTCGAACTAGGTAAACCTCATTCTACGAGGACTAAGCCTAGTTCAAACTTACTAGTTTGAATTAAGGGGTGTGTAGCCCCTTAATTCGGACTAGTGGGAAGCTAGCCCTCCCCAGCTTTCCCTGGTGGCCACTCTGGCCAACACCAGGGAAACTCTATTGCCCCCCCTCCCGGCCCCGGCCCCCTTAAAGGGGCACGGACTGGCTACAATGCCCGTGCCAGGTGCAAGCCTGCCAGCACCCAGCTAGCAGACCCTGCACCTGGCACGGCTCGAGCCAGCCACCCGATGCCCCCCAGCCCTCCCCCTCTTCTCGGGACCAGGCTGGCGGCTCCCGGGAGCTTGCCCGGGACCGCAAGAGGCGGGCACCCGCCTGGTCTAGTGCCGACATCGTGGACCTCATCCACGACCTCCGCACTAGGCATAGGAAAGTGGCCGTCTAGGGCACGAGAGCTGCCAGCCTGGCCACCCAGGAGCAGGTGTGCATGAAAATCAAGGTGGTCCACTGAGACCCCCGACCCTGAGCCCTGAGCTTACAATGGCCGTCCTGGGTCAGACCAAAGGTCCATCTAGCCCAGTAGCCTGTCTCCCGACAGCGGCCAACCCTAGAGACCCTGGAGGGGATGGACCGAAGACAGTGACCAAGCCATTTGTCTCGTGCCATCCCTCTCCAGCCTTCCACAAACTTTGGGCAGGAACACCACTCCTACCCCCTGACTAATACCACTCCATGGACCCAACCTCCATGACTTGATCTCACTTCCTTTTAAACTCTGTTCTAGTTCTAGCCTTCACAGCCTCCTGCAGCAAAGAGTTCCACAGGTTGACTTTTTGCTTTGTGAAGAACAACTTTCTGTTACTAGTTTGAAGCCTGCTACCCATTCCTTTCCTTTGGTGTCCTCTAGTCCTTCTATTATGGGAACTAATGAAGAACTTCTCTGTATGCACTCTCTCCACCCCACTCATGCTTTTATAGACCTCTATCCTATCCCACCTCTTTTCTAAACTGAAAAGTCCCAGTCTCTTTAGCCTTTCTTCATATGGGACCTGTTCCAAACCTCTGATAATTTTAGTTGCCCTCCCCTCTCCCACCCTCTCTCTTCCCCTCTCCCACCTCCTTTTCCCAGTCTCTCCGAGTTTTGTTCAATACAGAGAGATTCTATTTTTGACCACACGTTTTCTTTATTTTGTACATCAGGAAGGGGGGCTAGGGAAGGGTAAGTGGAAGGAGGTGAGGGAGGAATGGGGTACGAGCCCCCGAGGGGAGGACTGGGCTGGTTCTTCGGGCTTCTCCTTCAGCCCCCCAATTGCCCCCTCTCCCCAGATGGCAGCCTGCGGCAAGTGTAGCTGGTCTGATGGCCGAGTGCTGTGATGTGCCCAGTGTGGGCACTCAGGGCACTCCAAGCCAGGACTGCTTTGCAAGCGGGGCACCCCTGAGAACTGTCTGTCCGGGGTGGGGGTCGGGTCCCTTTAAGCACAGCCCTCGGCTAGCCTGAGGCAGCAGCTCCACGCTCTAAGTCCTCATCTGATGCCCTGCCGGCACTGCTTCCGGCCATCCTTAACTCCAGTTCAGGGTCCACTTAATGTGGACATGCTAGTTCGAATTAGCAAAACGCTAATTCAAACTTGTTTTTTAGTCTGGATCCGTTAGTTCGAATTAGCTTAGTTCGAATTAACTAATTAACTAAGTTAGTTCGAATTAGCGCTGTAGTGTAGACATACCCTAAGGGAATTTGGTCCAGGGGGCTCAGGGCTAGAGCAGGGACTTGGGATGTAGGAGGGGGTTCATGATTAGGGCAGGGGTTTGGAGCTGGCTCCAGCTGGGCCCTGCTTAGCTCCACTGCACCACCACACAGGAGCCACACCTGACGTAAAGCAGGCTCACACCTGCCCTGGCCCTGCACCACTCTCAAAAATAGCCAGCAAACTCCCTCCATCCCAAGCCCTGTTGTGCACACCAGCTCCTTCCCCACGTTCTGTGGTGATAGGATACATGGTGGAAGAGGGGGCACCCTGACATCAGCACCCCCACTTCCCTGCTTTGTACCCCAGGCAGGAGGCTCCTGGGGAGTGGCAGGTCCAAGGCAAAAGGCAGGAGATGCACAGCAGTGGTGGGAGAGGCAGCTGAAGTGCTGCACATGATAGCTTATTGGCCAAACCAGTCAGGATGACCTGTCACAGGCTCCAAGATCTACCAGTAGATCCTGATCTATTGGTTGGTGACCACTGGGCTAGGGATACCATCCCTATTCATCCTGGCTAATAGTCATTGATGGGCCAATCCTAAATAAACTTATCTAGTTCTTTTTTGAATCCTGTTGTATTTTTGACCTTCACAACATCCTCTGGCAAGGAGTTCCACAGGTTGACTGTGCATTGTATGAAAAAAAAATCTTTTTGTTTATTTTAGACCTGCTGCCTATTGATTTTATTTGGTGACTCCTAGTTCTTGTGTTATGAGAAGGAGTACCAGTAATACTTCCTTATTTACTTTCTCAAAACCCGTCATTATTTTATAGCCTTCTATTGTATTCCCCTCTAGTTATCTCTTTTCCAAGTTGAAAAGTCTTATTAATCTCTCCTCATTTGGAAGCTCTTCCATACCCTTAATCATGATTGTTGCCTTTTTCTGAACTTTTTCAATTTCACCATATCATTTTTGAGATGAGGCGACCACATCTGCATTTCTTAATGATTCCCAACATGATTTGCTTTTTTTGACTACCACTGCACATTGAATGGATGTTTTAAACTTTCTTGAGTGGTAACATCTAATTTAGACCCCATTGTTTTACATTTATAGTTGGGATTATATTTTCCAATATTGCATAAAGCAACATTGAATGTCATCTGCCATTTTGTGCCCAATTGCACAGTTTTGTGAGATCCTTTTGTAGCTATTTATAGTCTGCTTTGGACTTAACCATCTTGGGTAGTTTTGTATCATTTGCAAATTTTGTAAATCTTCTATTGTGGTTTTTAGGAGATAAGTAAATTTAAATAACTGATATTAATAGCATCATGTTTTGTGTGTGGGATGGAAGCAAGTAGTATAACCTTCCCAAAATATTTTTTAGTGTACTGGTAAATAGTTGAACTTGATGCATCCACCACAGTGGTTGGAATAGCTTTAACATGAAGTATATTGTTGCCCAGAAATAGCACCTTCTTTTAATTTTACTCTTGCTTTCTTTTGGTGGCTTAAGGCGTATAAACAAACCTTGAAAGATAAACCTTGAAAGATAATTTTTAACCCTAGAGTTACCCATTCATTAACAAAGCTGGAAGGCAGGATGCATTAAGTAGTTATTTCCTGACATCAGAGAACTTTGCATTTTAGATATGTGAATAACAAATGGTTCTACGGGAGGGGAAAAAAGAAGCATGAAACTAATGAATAGCGAGAAAGTGATCAGAGAAGGTTGGTCCTAGAGTAATAGTTTACTTCTGGCAATTATCCCATTTATGTAATTTAAAGTTTCCAATATATTTTATTTCATCCACGAATGTCTCCTAGAAGCAGAAACACTAATTGAAGGGACTGATTATTTAACCTTAGTTCTCGTGTAGTCACATAAACATTCTTAAAGGGATGACAAGACATGAAAATGTAACTATTTTCTTTTGAAGAATATTTCAATCTTAATTTTAACATCTGTGTGTGCCTTATGCTAATAAGATGGCTAAGCAAAAATCCTGCTATCCATTTAAAAAAGTGTAGGGCTTGTCTTCACTGCAATGCTGGCAATGTAATCTACTTCATGCAGTTCCTGGTGTTTAGCTGCTCTCACTCAAGAGGAGTTGACCTGATGCCTGGTATACACTAGGAAACTATTTTGACATAACAGCATTGTTCACTCATGAGAAAAATCCACCTCTGTGTGCATTTAAGTTCCCATGTGGATAGTGCTGTATCAATGGAAGGATTCTTCTAGCTACCACCTCTTGGGGAGGTGAAATGCCTGTGCTCATGGGAGAATCTATTCTAGGGATATTAAATATCGAGTAATTAACTAATGGAGTTATTAACTCATTTTTGCATTGACTACTCAATTGGTTGATAGGGTGTCTCCGCCTCTGAAGTGGGCTGTTGCTCCACTTCAAATGTGAAAGTGCTGTGTGGAGCCCGGTGTTAGCTGAGGACTCCCCCACTGCCGCTTTGAAATACCATGGGGAGCCTGTGGCATTTCAAAGCAGGAGCATTGCATGGAACCTGGAATCAGCGAGGGACTCCCCTGCTGACCACCATATCCCTGAGGACCTGCCACTTTCAAACGTCATGTGGAACCCGGCATCAGGCTCTTGGCAGCGTTTCAAAGCGGCAATGACGCAAGGAGCCTGGGATCAGCGAGGTGTGGAGCCCGGGGTTTGGCCCCAGGCTCCATGCAGTGCTGCTGCTTTGAAGTAGCCCCTTTTTCTGATAGTGGCAGCAAGGGGGAGAGCAACTAGTTGACTAGCCTATTGACTATCCGATAAGCATTTTTTTATTGGACAGTCAAATAGTTGTTTATGTCCCTAATCTGTACTGAAGTACTTTAGCAGTCCAGCTTCACTGCTAAAGAGGTGTCACTGTAGCCTTTCAAGTGTAGATGAGTCCTATGTGCAGACAGGTCAAGTTAATTCTGCAGTGAGGACATAAGGAGTGCATGGCGCAAATAAAGTGTGTGAGATTAGTGAATAGGTTTCTCAGTGGGGGAAGAAGAGAAGTACTGTCCACATTTTAAATATTGGTCTCAGGCACAGAAAAGAGAAAGTTCAATGTATTACAAAGTATGAAAGCCTCCACTTATTTGTGATGCCTCAGTTTTGACTACTTGAGACATGCAGAGCAGCAATGGGCAGCGTAGGCTAGAGACTGGGCTGAATGAGTGACCCTCCTTCACCTCAGACTACCAAGATGATCTCCCAGAATAGGGTAGTTTTGTTAACTGCACTTGTGTACCTAGAATTTGTAGGGTGCGGTCATTGAACCATAGCAGCACTTGGATGCACACAGCGCTTTGAGAGGGAGCACACAGCTCTCACAGTTAATGCGTTTATCTGCATGCACTTCACTTCATGTGCTTTTGCTTTTCATCTGTGTCATCTGTGTCAGTAAGGGGGGGTGGATGGGAAGGAATTATGCAGACAGAAACCAGCAGGATCTGGCAACCCTGCACATGGGCAATGATAAACAAAATGTCTCAAGGGCCACACACAAAACTGCATGGGCCACAGGTTTTCCACCACTGATGTAGAGCATAAGACTTTTCCAGAGGTACTGAGACCCCTCAACTGCCATTGACTTCCTTTGAAGTTGTGAGAACTCAGCATCTCAGAAAGTCAAGTTGCGTATGCTCAAGGGTGGAAAATTGTGGGCCAAAGTGACCTATCCAAGGCAGAGCTGGGAAAACAATGCAGGTTTCTTGACTTTTTATTTTACCCTTGAGACCACCCTTCCTCTCCATACAGAGGGCACAGATTTAAGTTGTTTTTTCAGATCACAGTGAACACCGAGTATATCGTAATAATTACTTACTAATTATTTGCAAGGTGCAGTTCTGTCACCCATGCTGATTCTAAAAGACAGAATCCTGTGTCATCTGAGAGAGACAGGGTCGTCTCTGCCAATATGCAACATACTTTACCACAAGCAGGGGTCCGGCACACTCACACACTCCTCAATGGCAGCAGGATGTGGGGCAACCCAGCCCCAGCCTGCTCTACTCTGCTGCCATCTCTCTGTTTTCCACCACAGGTGAGTGCAGGGGGCAGTTCCAGGCCTTCCCCCAAGCTCCCTCCACCAACAATGCAGCTGTGAGATAGGGGAATGTAGTAAGCCGGGGCCAGGTTGCTCACTCAGCTTCCTGCCTCTGCCAGTGAGTGCAGGGACAGGCCTGAGCTCTGCTTTCTTTCTGCCCTAATCCTGTCCCCCCACTGCTTCTTCCCCCTTGAACCGCAGCAGTGAGCACAGCGCCTCCAACTCTTGGAGGGGCCACCCTCCCTCCACCACAGGGGTCTGCGTAGGGTACATGAAGAACACATCTTGTCACTGATGTTACAGTTTCCCATTCAGAAGCACTAGTGACATTTACAATAATACTTGGAATATGGGAATCTCCTCCCTCAATATTGAATCATTACACTCATGCTGCCTGTCTCTATTTCACTAACTCTTTAGATTACTGGAGTAGACAGCCATAGTTGGAACAAGACTGGCAGGAAAGGGGGAAATAGAGGGTGCTATGTCAAGTGTGTGTTCTAAGAAGGCCTTACCATCCCTAAATATTTCAGCGACCAGTCTTCAAGTTTGGTACGTTGTGACAGCATCTTTGTTAACATTTGAAAATAGAAACTACTGAACTGATCTAGCTCCATTAAAGACTCAGTTAATGCCTTTTTAGTGTCATCACAAGTCTGGTCCTCCTTTGTCAGAAACTGAGTAATTTTCTTTTATGATTCTTCGAACCCTTGCTAACTCATGACTGGGAGTGACCAAATTTTAGCTTGAGGTTTTTTTTTAGCTTGAGGCTGGCGTCACGTGTAGGCTAGCCATGGGGCTCAGTTTGCATTTTATTGTTGCAAAAGAGCTAGAGCTCATCTGTACAACAAAGAACTGATTCAAGGTTATATCAAGTTGAAATCAGGATTGATTTAAATACAGGAGATAGCAGTAATACCTTGAGCAGATGGAAACTGTGGCCTGCAAAGACAAATCAGTTTGGAAAATATAATACCACAAAGCCAATTTTAAGAGAATCATTACAAATACAGAATACACCATACTCTTATTTGTATGTGTGATCCTATGTGATATTGCCGTACTTCTTTTTTGTCACTGTTTTTTGCTGGCCGTCTTTCTCTGGCCCATCAATCCCTCTGAAGCCAGGGGTGCTGGAATGCAGGGCATACTTCGCCCCCTCTCTCCCGCGCTCTTCTTACTGGTCATACATGGAGTGATGAGGGAAGAGGGTGGAGAGAGGTGAGGCGGGGTCTTGGGGAAGAGGTGGGATGGGACAAGGGCTCCGGAGAAGGGGCGGTGCAAGGGATGATATGGATGGTGCACTTTGCTAATGGTCTTTTTTTCTCATGAATAGAAACTACTTCCTTCTCTGTTTTTGACACAGATTTTATTTCAAATATCAAGGAACAAAATCTAAGACCCAATACTGAGGTGTTATTTAGCCCTTACTTAGGGAAAGTTCCCATTGACTTATATGGCCGAGTAAAAATATAGTCAGGACTTCAGAATATGACCCTACATAAATAAATCTTATGACGCCTTTTTATAGTGCAGCTTGTAACTATCAAAACTATCCCTTTGAGAAATGTGGCAAGATTACAGGTCAATCATGACAAATACATTGTTAAATGAAAACATATGTGACACAATAAAATGTACAGCATAAAATTTTACTGTCAGTTTGCTTAGTGCCTGAAACTGTTTAATGACCATTTTGCGAGACAGATAGTATTTGCACACTGTATTTAGTTTCACCAATTAATCAGATCATGTCACTGGTCTCTTCCTTTCCCCTTATTGTATGTCTGCAGTAAAGTAAGAAATACACAGATTCTGTTTGTGATAAAATGTACAAATGTCAGTACAATGCTACTTGGAATGGAGACAGGAAACTGTATCTTAGTATCATTTTTCTAAGCTAGGATTAATGTAATAATGTTGTATTTCTAGGAACTGTATACAAATCACTGTTTTAAACAAGGTTTTGAAGATTGTAAGAATTTTAAATCCCAACCAGTTTATATAAGAACAGATGCACAATCTGTTATACAGTTATCTCTGAGAAAATAATGGAAGAAAGTGAGAAACCTACAGAAAATATTAGTGACTAGGCAACATGGCTTGAAAACCAAAGGTGATGATCTATTAATGTGATAACGCGTAGTCCCATGACATGTTAGAGGCTAACAAATATATATATATAAAATGTATATATCTTTTTTATGGGTAAGCTGCACTTTGTCAGATAAATTGGAGTAGAAATAACAGAATGCAAGAATCCAAGTATCTGTCAGTTTTATCCAGGAATACTCCTAAACTACAGACTGAACTGACTGGAGCTGGTGCTCTTTCGAGACATCCCTTAACCCTTATGGAATGAGGGTTACCGTGATGCCGAAAGAGCATGCTCGTTATTTTGAAAAATATTTTTAAATAATGGGCACCTTGTGAAGACACAGTTAGCTATTTCGGGATATCTTTAGTGTGCCAAAATAGCCGTGCAGTGTAGATGTACCCTAATTGTTGATCATTACAAGCAGAATGATCACATTTAGCCCCTGGAAATATCTGGTTTACAGAAAAACATTGATCTTGATTGTTAGTTAGGTCTTCTACAGAGTGGCTTGTCCAAAATGCAGTTTTTTTTAAAGGACTAAAATGTCCTTTAAAGGGAGAGTGATGTCTGCTCTTCAGCCTTCACTAAGAGGTAATTGGCTTTTAGCTGATACAGCAGAGCAGCGATGGAGAATTTAGATTAGTGAGTGGGCCACAGAGGCCCTCCTTCATCTCAGTGGGCCGCAAGATTATCATCACCAAGATGGTCTCCCAGGATAGAGTAGTTTTGCAAATTACACTGGCATACCTAGAATTTGTGCTGCTCAGCTGGCGGGTGACTCTAAGCACGGTGCTCCCTTGCAGGACAGGGGTAGACTTTGTGTGCTCTCTCCCAGGCTCTGATTGACCTGGGGGCAGGGGAGGGAGTACGCGAAGTCTCCTCCCACTGCCAGGAGCACGAATGCCTAGAGGGAACCGTCAGCTATTCTGAACAGCTGGCGGTGCTCTCTGTCGGGGGGGGGGGGGGGGGGGGGGGAGGGGAGAGAGAGCAAAGACTTCACATGCTCCCCCACCCACAGACTATCAGGGTCTGTGGGCGGGGAAGCACAAAAGTGTCCTGACCTCGCCCTCGCCCCCGCCCCTTCTGCCTGAGGCCCCGGCTCTTCCAGGGTGGCCAGGACCACTTCAAATATTTCTGAAGTGGCTCCCGGTCAAAAAATTATTGCCCATCCCTGCCATAGTATGTGCTTGTCTTGGATGCATTGGGTTCTATTTATTAGTTTATTTAAATTTAGTGAACTCCCTCCTCTTTCCCTCTATCCTCTCAAAGGTAGCAATTCTACATTTGCTTATGGTGCAAACATCAAGTGATTTTTTTTTCCTCTCCAGTGATGGCCTTTTTGCAGAACCGGAGTTAAAGAGATCTGGCTTCTCCTCTTGCCACAGAAATCTTTGGAAATGTTGAGCAAGTTGCATCTTGGTCTTTCTCTAAACACAACTAATCTCTCTTATTGGGTACTGTGACTACTCTCAGCATCTTCATATTTAAATATTTTACAAGATTCAGAATTAAATGTTCATAGGTATATACTCTACCTTACAGTTCAGTATGACTTGTTCCATTAAGGAGCTTTGACTACTGAAATCGGGCCACTTTATTTAAGTACGTAATTTGGGCCATTAAAGTTTTAAAATGTTTTTTCTAGGTTTCCACTGTGCCTTTCTAAGAGTCTGAATGTCACTGGAGGAGCACAGAGAAAGAACCTGGACTTTCTGACTGGAAGTATGACATGTGCTCTCCCTGTATAGTTGCAGTCAGCAGCCAGTGTGATGATCATATCCCCTTTGCAGATCCTAGGAGAGATAGCACTTCCTTGTCCATGTGTTGAGAAAGCACAGGAGTTCTGGGTCCCTGTGTATCTACCAGTACCATCAAGTTTATTATGCATGATAAGAATCTTAAACTTCACCTAACCCTTCAGCCATGTCACAACATGGTCAAAGAATGTACTGGTCTGAAAGAAAACTATATTAGCTGTTCTTCCTTGACATTGGCTTGTTAACTATTCCTTTAGATTAATGAAATTTAAGGTCAGAGGGAAGATTTAATATTGTTATTTCCAGATTATGTAAGCAGCAAAGTTCCACTAGCAAAGAATGCAGTCACTTTGCTTTCATCAAAACCTGTAGGGATTGTGTGTGGACAAGTTCATAAAACCATATATCTCTGTCCAAATGAGAGGCGTTACCATAAAAAAGGGAAGCTATCCCTGTGTGTTGAATCTTGTAATAAGATAAGTATTATCATCTTATGGAAATATTAATAAAAAACCCAAGCAAGTGTAACCACCAACAGACAGATTTGAACCCGGGATCTCTGTAAAAGAGTATAGGAGCCTCTACCCTCTGAGCTAAAAGCCAGCTGGCTCCTAGCCCATGCTGTAGAGGTCTCTTGATCTTAACTGTTGCTGTGATCTAGGTACCACTTGCCCTGCTCAGTAACCACACTAGTTGTGTGAGTTACACAAGCTACTAGCCCATAAAATATTGTCACTTAACGTTTGTTTTGCCTTTTTTATAAAGTCTGAGAGTATTACACTCTCAAGGTCCCTTCTCTCGAGGTCCCTTCCAGTCCTAGTATTCTGTGATTGATACACTGGTAACATTGTCTTCATCTGCACATTGCACAGGCAGTAGATGAGCCAGCTTTCATAGGATACGTCTAGACTACATGCCTCTGTCGCCAGAGGCATGTGGATTAGGCTACCAGGCATAGGAAAATGAAGCGACGACTTAAATAATCGCCGCTTCATTTAAATTTACATGGCTGCCGCGCTGAGCCGATCAGCTGTTTGTCGGCTCAGCGCGGTAGTCTGGACGGGTGGATGTCGACATCAAAGGCATTTGTCGACCACCCAGGTATGCCCGATAAGGCATACCTGGGTGGTCGACAAATGCCTTTGATGTCGACACCCGCGCATCCGACTACTGCGCTGAGCCGACAAACAGCTGATCGGCTCAGCGCGGCAGCCATGTAAATTTAAATGAAGCGGCGATTATTTAAATCTCCGCTTCATTTTCCTATGCCTGGTAGCCTAATCCACATGCCTCTGGCGACAGAGGCATGTAGTCTAGACGTACCCATAGGCTGCCTGACCAGAGTCACCCAGGATGCCCTCTCCTGCAACTTCACAACAAATCAGTCTCGTGGCTTCAGATTTTGTGTTGACAATATGATGTAGATAAATGTGAAGTACACCAATCCCACTGGGCCACCTTGTTATTCTATAAGTGCGGTTGTTAGCAGTAGCATGCTCAGGGAGGATGGGGAAGGAGGGACGCAGCTGCCACTACACTTTCTCAGGGTTCTACATATGTATGCAAGCCTTGTCATCTCCTCGGGGCGGGGGGGGGGGTGTGGCGATGTGGATATTGCACCATAGCCCAACAAGGTCTCTGTTGGATTGGTAGTGACAGAGTCCCATAACCAAAATCCTCTGCTTTTATGCCTGGAGATTCCCCCTCAAAGAATTCTCTGCTTGGTGGTGGTGGTGGTGTTGGCAAGGATTTCCCCATAGAAGGAGGGACAAACCTGCCCCTTACCAATCCAGGATGGAAACTTTTGCCCTCTGCCTCCCAGAAGGCAGTTCTGTATGTGGGGCCAACATGTAAACTAAGTTATTCGGAAGGTGGAGAGGAGAGATGTGAAGCATGAATCTATTGGGAGGTGGCAACATAAACCTTTTTGGTAGAGAGTGGGTGCAAAAGGGGCCAGAATTAATGGATTTATTGGCAGAGGTGAAAGCTTTAATTAATCTTGTGTGTGTGCTGGGAAGTTGTGTTAATAGTTTTGTGTGATGTGTGCCCTGGGAGCCAGCAGTAATTAAGAGTGAAAGGTGCAGCAAGTCAGAGACCAGAATCTCAGACACCATGGGTATGTCTAGACTGCATCCCTCTGTCTTGCAGGAGGCATAAGGGATCTGTCAAAAAAGGCTTTCTTTCTCGACAGATCTCCCTCTAGACTGCCGCTTTTTGCCGACAAAGTGCTGAGTCTGCAAAAACTGCAGCCATTTTTTATGCAAATTAAGTACAGGATATTTAAATCTCCGCTTCATTTGCAATGTCAGCCTGCCTAATCTGCATCCCTCTGCCAGCAGAGGGATGCAGTCTAGACATACCGTCAGTGTAGGGACTCTTGCAGACCTGTGGGATGGTGCATGTGTGGTTTAGTGTACTTCAGCCTGGTAGTAGTCCAAGGGATTTAATATATTTTTACCATTGTGGACACACACTTATTTTTATTTAAACTGAAAGGTTGGATTCTGGAGCACAACACAGAATATATACAAAAAAATTGCCAGTAAACAAAGTCATTGTAAATCTGCCCGATTCCAACTCCTGGGTGCTGTTATGGAGCATGGTCCTGGTAAACAAGCAACATAATGTCTTCTCTGCACAGCTCCTCTCCCTTTGCATCCTTTGCAGGGAATCTTGGACGTGAGCCTCAAATGGTGTAAATAGTCATAGCTTCATTGTCTTCAATAGAGCTCTGACCGCGTACACCATTGGAGAACCCATATTCTCTGGTGTGGAAAGGATTGTTGTGTCCAAATTGCCATACTGTGCCCATTGCTGTTGCATCTGAGCATCTGCACCTAGTACATGCAGTGCACATTGAAGAATCTTAGTACAAAAATGTACATCTTCTGCTTTTCTTTACAGTCTAGACAGTGCTTTAATATTTAAATATTGTCGTAATAAATGTCAGTTGATTTGTTAAAAGTATGTAATGCATAGCTGTGTTACTGTTTGCAAACAATAAACTTTCTAGCAGTTTTCCACAATTGCTTGTAGAGATGGGAAAGTATAAATGTGTATACTGTTAACTGATGACCCTGGGCTCATCAATTAACATGCACAGTTACAGGCAGACCACCCCAACCTGGATGGTATGCACAGGGAGTTAGCTTTTAAGCTGGTTCCCCACATGTATTGGCTCCCATGGAGCCACTTGCCCCCCATCCGCTGTGCTGCTGCCTCTATTGAAGTCAGCGGTGAAGGGGGGAGCATGCAGCTACATGGGAACTGGTACACCTGGAGAACCACCTCCCTCCGACCAACCCCCTTGTGCAACCACTGACATTTTCAGTGGTTACATGTTTACCTGAATAAATACATTTAACGTCCTAAATTGCTTGCAAATTTTTAAATGCAAATGAGGAATTCAGCTTTGAATAGGTTTTTTCATGTTCAATAGTTTGTACTGATCTAAAATGTATATTCTGCAGATAGATTGAGTTTATATTATTTCTGTTCTATAGAGGTCAGATTTAGGATTCAATTAGTTTTTATTCTGCATTAGTGACATTGGTGTTAACATTATTAGTCATAGTAGATTATGTGCTGAAGATTATATTTACTATAGTAAATTCAGAGCAGAATAAGATAAACTGAAATGAAAACTGAACGTGAGTTCACCAATGGTGTTTGAAATAGAATATAAAGTAAGTCTAAATATGGAGAGTGATAGTAGAAATTATTTTTACTAGGCGCATGAGTCTTTATACATTCTCATATTCTATTTATTCTAGCAAAAGTCAAAGAATATAAATATTGGGTAAATTACTGTCAAATTTATATAGCGATCATAGTTTTGATCATGCCTTTGTTGAGGCTCTGAGTAGTGTAAGCTGTTGTTTAACATGACATTTCAATTTGGTAATGAAGTCATTAAGGGATCAGCACTCTTTTCTCTTGTTCTTCCCACCATTCAAGTTTGCTCAGCAGTTAAGGATTCAGAATAGTTTCTATTCTTATCTCCTGTGTTTACATATTCAAGACATTTCTAAGCATTTGTTTTTGGAACCAGTTCTGCAATGGTGATCCAAACTAGCTAGACTGCCTTAAGAGCAGTGTTTTTCAAAAATTGGGTAAAATCTCACAAAATTTTGTTGGCGTTGACACCTCTAAGGTACGGCTAGACTGCAGGGTTTTTTGGGGAAACCAGAGGTATCCTGAAAAAACTCCATCATGTCCAGGGAACGCGTTTGCTCTTCCGCTTTTTTTTGCGGAAGAGCAAACATGCTCTTTCAGAAGCCCCTGTATTCCTCGTTCTACAAGGAAGAAGGGGGCTTTCGAAAGAGGGGAGTTTTCTGACATTTGGTCCAGTCTAGACGGGCCAAATGCCGGAAAAGGTCTCTTCTGACAAAAGAATTGGAAAAAGGTACGCAAAATGCGGAGCGCATTTTGCCTAGCTTTTTCCGACAAACAGATGTAGTCTAGACGTACCCTTATGGAAAGGGTGTCAGATTTTGAGGTGAAGTCCAGAGCAGTGAAGGCTTGTATCATCACCTGCCTGGTAATTTTGAGTGCCTCACAATGCTTTGCTGGCAGTGCAGTGAAATGTTACCATGAAAGGGGGGAAAATGGTCTGGAAGTCAGTTTTTCAGTTGACATGTGGTTCCCACTATGGGAAATGTTAAAATTATCTGGGATAGAAATACCCACCTCACGATCTTTCACTCTAGCCAGAAATAAAGCTCTTTCTTCATATGTCATATACCTCAAGGTGGGAACTGAAGGCAGGTTTGCAGTTGTAAATTGAAATGTCCATGTTTAAAAGGTTGCTGAGACGACAAACAAGGGCCTCTTTCATATCAGCACACGCCGAAAGTTAGATTACAGCAAATGTGTCTGAACTGAACATGAGTTCTTGAGACTGTCCTTTCAAGTTTCATTTTACCCCCCCTTTGCTATGTAGAAATTCTCCATGGTTCCCATGCGTTTCACCATAAGGACTTTTGTAGAGCTAACACTGAGAGTTGCACATTAACCAAATAAAGGGGAAAGTAAGTGTTTTTCCATGACCATATATGGATTGTGGTAAAATGCTTTGGGCTCATAAACTTTCCAATGAACTATACAACGTAACTTTGTGTATGTTAAGTGTCAACGAACAGAGATATTATTCACACTTTGGCCAGGTACAGAGTCTATTGTAAACTCCAGGATGAATGAACATAATAAGAGATCAGAATCTGTTAGAAACTTATTTTTTAACAAGTAATTTTTCAAGGTCTAAGTGTGAATCCAGTAAAATCTAAAATCAGGGTCACTAAAGATAGGCAGCATTTGTAAGTTCACTGACATAAGTCTAAATTCTCATCAGTTTAGGTTTGGGTCTACTCAAAAAGTCATACTGACACAAGTCTTAGTCTGGATGCAGATATAGGGGTATAAAAGTGCTATGCACCATTTAACCAGAATTTCTGTTCCATGTGACTAGGCAACTGGTCTGCTTTGACTGCTGCTTACCATGATGACCAGTTTTGACTTGTTTCTTTGTACTCCCCATCCCTCTCATTGGTTTCTTATATCTAATGTTGTCTCTTGCTGTATATTTAGAGTGTAAATTTCTCAAGGCAGAGGCCATTTTTCGTTCCATGCCATGGTGAGCCCTGATCAATGACTGGCTCCCTGGGCACAATTAAGGTTGTTAAAATGCGATTATCTGGCTAATTGTATCGGTTTAGGTTAGTCGATACAGTGTGTATCGATTATATGACTAGTCAGTAAGTGCTGATGTGCAGAGCCACAGCGGAAGTAGTTCCAGGAGCCGGCTCCAGAGACACCCACACTGCTATTCTGCATTTTAAATGTGGTAAGAGCTGTTGGGCTTTTACTACATTTAAAATGCAGAGGCACAGTGATCAGCGCAAGCCGGGACTGCTCCGTCCTGGGTCGCACTGAGTCCAGCAGCTCCTGTTCATGGCAGACAGTCCTGTGTACTGTGAACAGGGGCTGGTTCTGGAACAGCCTCTGATTGTGGCAGCTAGTGCTGGCCACCTGCAGAGGCTGCTCCTCCCCCCAGACCTTGCTGCCTCTCTCTGACAGAAGCACCCGGGTGGAAGGAAGTGACTAGTCCAGTGGCTACTCGACCATCCGATAAGCATTTGTTTATCAGATAGTCAACTAGTTGCTAACATTCCTAGGCACAGTGAAGTGCAACTAATAATAATAAATAATTGATAGCAATGGGATTATAGAGTTGATGAGGAATATAAAAGTTTTAAATGGACATGAAATGATATTAACAAATAGAGGGTTTAATATTCTAAACTAAAACCAGAAGGTATGTGTCAGCTTCAGAGTTACAGTTAAATATGTTTTAAAACAACATCATAGAACCTCACCTGCATTTCTTATTTTGCTGAGGTTTGAGTTCAAAGGTGTTTTCCCTCCAACACTGAGGAAGTAACAAGCATCTCAAGCTGTGTACCAGGAATGCAGGGAATGCAGCAGCACCTGCTTCATTTTGTGTGCTAATGATGTTATCAACTGTTGTAGAAGAAACACAGAACTCGGAGCTCAGGTCTTGGCAGGTAGAAAGCTTTTCAGCTCACCTTTAAACTAGGACGATAAACATCCTTTATACAAGTTGTACATGTCTATGCTAACTGAAATGTTAAAACTTCTTTTAAATCCCTACCTTTCCCAAAAAATTTAAGAAAGTAGAATGGATACTGAACTCTCAAAACACCCTTTATACTTCCTTTTCACCTGCTCCTTTGATGTATTTTGGGAGTAGGCTGTTGACACTGGGCTGCAGTGTTGGAGAATTCCCAACTTTCACACTAGCATTGAATCTTTGCTTCTGAATTTGAGTAGAAAGCAGTTTTTCTCCTGCATATAATTTCCACATTTTGATAACAGCAAATTTAGATATTTACAACCTGACTTGGAAATTCTGAGGGGTGATTTGGGTAATTTTACCAAATAGTCACCTTGCCTTCATATATATGGATGTTGTATTTGTTAGAAATATACAGTTTTGGGCGGGAGGGTATATGGCCATAATATCAGTAAAAATCCTTATGATTTTGATGTGAAGATAGTTTGGGTAAGCAATTATATTTCCTTTTTCAGTGGATGTTCACCTACTTTTCCTGAGCTAATGTCCCTAGATAGAACAAAGTGATACAAGTTTATAATGCATTAAAAGTGAACCCTTTTGTTGTCTTTGTTTTCTGTATCAAACCATCTAAACCATGGGTTCCCAAACTGGAGGTATGTGAAGAAATTCCACGGGGGGCATGAGGCAACTCAGCCCCACCTCCCCCCGAATCTCCTCCTCCAAGTTTTGCTGCTATTTTTGTTTCTCATCCCCCATCTGTTCCTTTTTTTCCCTCCCTTAACAAGTTTTGCTGCTATTTTGAGGGGGGCGGGGCGTGAGGGTTTCTCAAAAATCAAAAAGGGGGCGTGATGCTGAAAAGTTTGGGAACCACTGATAAAACAAAGGATATTTTTTATTTTGTCTTTTTTTGTCAAAGTTAAGTCACCTGCCAGGGCTACAGTTTTAGGGTTGGCATAGCTTTAATAGGATCAAAGCAGCCACAAAGGAGTTTGTCTGATCAAATAATATTAAAAGTTAAGTACTAAAGATTGCCCAGCACAATTAATCTGAAATAAATTAAAAGTAAATGTTAAATGAAAGTGCATGGAACTTGTTCTCTTTCATGTAGTCTGACATTTTATTTCTTGTGTTGCCAGAACAGTTAGGGAACCAACATTCAAACCCTTTTAAAGATGTGCTCTTAATAAGAGACCAGTTTGATCTTTTTGACATGGAGGAAAAGTGTAGTTTTCCAACAAGAATTGAGTGAAACAAGAGTGAAATAAGACTGTCATCCAATGTATACTGTGTTTTGCAGAGTAATAATTAATCCATATTTGCATATGTTCCCTTTAAAACTCTGAATCGAAAGTTTCAAAATCTGGATTGTCATCTGATAATGATGGAAATGCTTTTCAAAGATGCAGCTTTCAGCAGCCAAGATTTAAAAGTGTAAACTTGAGCAGTTGAAGATTAATTACTTTTTGAATAACTATTACAAAATAATAACTACAAATTAAGATCCCCAATTCATGTGGCTAACTTTACTTCACATTTCTCAGATGTGTATCCATGTTAGTCTGTAACTTTAAAAAACAGCAAATAGTCCTGTAGCACCTTAGCCCTGGTCTATACTAGGGAGTTATTTCGAAGTAACTCCCCTTATTTTGAAATAAAAAGCAGTGTGTCCATACTTCCAAGCCTGTTATTTCAAAATAATGGGCTGTTTATTTTGAAATAATAATTCCTGCTTGTCATGAGAAATATAATGCTTATTTTCAAATACTTATTTCAAAATAGCAGTAGTGTGGATTCTCCACTCCTGTTATTTTGAAATAACTACTTCCCAAAGTCATTCAAAGTAATAATCCCCAGTGCTTCCTGGGGCTCTTAAGAGTACATCTACACAGCAACATTATTTCGAAATAACTAGCGTTATTTCAAAATAACTTAGTCCACGTCTACAAAGCAGGCAGTTATTTCAAAGTAATGTCGAAATACTGTCAAGCTGGAGGACTTCTTACTCCAACTCCTGTAACCCTCATTGTACGAGGAGTAAGGGAAGTCAGAGGAAGAGTGCTCTATTTCAAAATGAGTGCTGTGTAGTTGCTTCCAATTTCGAAATAAGCTATTTTGTAATAAGCTATGCAATTGATGTGGCTCAATTTGTGTAGCTTATTTCAAGTTAAACCCTGCTGTGTAGACTAAGTCAAGAGAGCACATCCACATTAAGGGAGACTGCCTTGGACTAATTTTGAGGCTTCCCTGTAGTGTGGACACAATATTTCAAAATAGTTATTTCTGGAGTTATTATTTTGAAATAAGTTATTTTGAAATAATTTCCTAATGTAGACATGCTCTTAGAGACTAACAAAAAAAAATGGGTTTTGCCCACAAAAGCTCATGATACTATATATATATATTTGTTAGTCTCAAAGGGTACATCTACACAGCAGGGCTAAAGTTGAATTAAGCTATGCAACTTCAGCTACGTCAATTGTGTAGCTTAAGTTGAAATAGCTTAACTCAGCTTTTGGCACTTACTACACAGGAGGAAATCGAAGGAAGAACACTCTTCCTTTGACTTCCCTTACTCCTTGTGAAATGAGGATTACAGGAATCGGAGTAAGAAGTCCTCCAGCTCACCATTATTTTGAAATAATGGCTTGCTGTGAAGATGCACTCTTTGTTGTTTCAGAATAATGTCAATTATTCCAAAATAATGCTGCTGTGTAAACACAGCTTAAGATGCTACAGCACTACTTGTTGTTTTTTACTTCACACGTGTAATGTAAAGGTTTTGCAGGACTGTGACTAGACTGATAAAATGGAAAAGTAATTTAACGAAAGAAAAATTATATTGTAATTGACTTTTAAAATAATACAGTATATAGAATACAATAATTTTGATTAATAAATATGTGTCTATTATTTACTCTGTTTGTGAGGATATAACATGCTTTTAAAAATATGACACAGAGTAGTTAACTTGGGATCTGTTCTCAAAAGTTATAGGCCATATCCTGTTCAGTACTAAAAGAACTTTCAATTGCAACAAGTTCCCTCATCAGGCTCTTTAATTACAGTAACTATTTTACCTATTAATCTGCGTGTGATAAATGTGTGTGGCACTGTTTTACAAATATAAATCAGAAGAAAACTACACATATGGGTGTTAACAAAACAAGAAGAGCTAAACCCGTTATTCTTTGAATGCGTAAAATAAACCTCGCATTCATTTCCATGCAGAGTCTGCTGTTTTGGGGAAGTTGTCTGGCGCCACAAAAGGAATTAGGTTTGCAGTTTGAAAAGATATCTCAAGGCAATTAAGTTTATTTTAAGAATGCACTGCCAGAGATCTCATAAATTTACTTATAGCCAGAGGCTATGCATGCATGAAACCTTACTGAGCCAGGTGCTTTTCTTTTTCTTCTTCAGAAGGAGTCTCAGGGTGTGGATGCCTTTGGGGGGAAAAAAAACACATTATGCCCTAGGTAAAATGGATATTATTTAAAAACATATGTGATGGTTAAAATCGTGCAGTTTACTTTTCCTTTTTGATTACTCACAATAGATTTTAAATTATTTTGCCAATCTTGGATTAATAATACTTAATAAAAAACCTGTTTCTTCTAAAAGAGTAAAATTAATGTAACAATTATATCAATACAAATTTAAATGTTAGCTTAGAAATATTTCTAGTTACAAATACAGGTGCCAGTGCATCCTGGTATTTTCTTTTCTTTATTTCTATAGGTCTGTTTATTCTTTTCATGTTGTGACAAAGTTAGGGTCTGATTATACAATGTTTTGAGTGTCTCTGTTGGGGTGCTAAGAACCTTTAGCTCCTTTTGACTGTATGGGAGATTTCCATGACACCCAGTGAGGAAGTATTTTGGGAAGGATCCTCTGTATGTGCAATCATGCAGATTTAATTTGTAAATGTGAATAGATTGTTATTAGCTAATTAGATAATCCATAAAGGACCTGATACTGTCTGGTGCTGAGTTCCTTCAACTACCAGTGAAATTCAATTACCTGCAGTTAAAGATATGCTAGTAGATATTCAAGTTATAGTGGTACCTATGTACTAATATGACAGTATTTGAATGCACTTCTATATAATCTTTCTATGTAATTTAATCCACTAAGGCAGTTGAAGCCTGATAAAAAGCCCATTACAATCAATGGCAATTTTTCCATTAATGTCAGTGGATTTGGGATTTGGAATTTATATGCTGTTCTCAGCTCCTTACCAGTAGCTTTACATATGCTTTTGCATTTGTAAGTAGTATAACAATCTTTGTCGTCTTTGGCTACAAAAGTTGACTAACCAATATATTAATTCTTTCGTTTACCCAACTGTACCTTCTGTGAAATGGCTAAACGTTATAGTACTGAAGCCTTTTTGATTTAACTGTATCCAAGCCCTATCTTCTCACACACTGACTCTTCCATTGGCCTTTGGCCAGAGGTTGCGAGCACATAGCCAAGTTGCAATGTGTACCATATACACAGTCTTTGAGATCATTTGGTCTGTTCGACAGGTGACCACACCAGGAGTGTCTTCCTGCCCCCTGTCTCCATGTTAAGCAAACTCTTAGTGGAATCTCATCCCTGCATGTAGAATTGGCCTCTGTACGGTTCTCTGCTTCTCAGCTCTGTGATGATCTCTGTATCTGTGGAGTAGGTTCCCTCTGAGCATTGCATCTGCTTTCTCATAAGTTCCTCCTGTTCCTTTGAATCACTTGTCCTTGTTTCATAATCATCTTGTCTGACCTGGGTGTTACAGCATCCCTCGTGACTCCTTCAGTCCACTCCTTGTGGTGTCTTTCTAACTGTTAGATTCTCCCAGGCAGGCCTATTTCAAGGTCAGTAGGTTGTTGGCTGCTGGGTCATACTCTAGTACTTGCTTCCTCTGATTGTTGTCTCTCTTTTTTTGGCAGTGTCTATATTTTTCTGGCAGCAACCAGCTTCACTTCATAGGGAGCAGGGTTTGGGTTCTTTTGTCCCCTGAATACCTGGTCTGGTTTGTTTTGGTACATGGGTAAAAGAGTATTTGTTGCCGGCAAGAGTAAGTCTCAGGTCCGACACTGGGTTCTCAAAGTACAAAAACACGCTGCACAAGAATCTGTCAAACACAAGCAGTTTATTTCCAGACAGACTTTAGCTGTACCCCTTAACTAAAGAATAACATGATAGGAAAAGCGGCGTCTTACGTCCCTTCTGCAAGCTGAAAACCGTGTTTCAGCTGTGGACGAAGCGGGAGATCGTCAATGCTTCCGAAGCGCTGGTACCAAAGCCAGGTGAGGTCTAAATTGCTGTGTTCTGGTGCGCTTTAAATACACTGTCTCTGCGTTATTTTGCATCTTGGAAATTTCCAGGAGTTACTTATTACTTGCTCATGTATGGCTTAGCTATTAACTATCGATCTGGTACTGATCTGGTTTTACTTGTCCTTTGACCTTGTTTACATGATCAGTACCAGCGCAGGACATAGGACAGGGCAGGCGGGGCGGCTACCCCGGGCCCCGCGCTTCAGTAGGCCCCGCACCAGTGCCAGGGGCGGACTGGCCTGGTGGGATACCGGGAATTTCCCGGTGGGCCATCCGCCGAAGGGCTGGCCGGCAGCTGCTGCAGGAGGAAGGGGGGGATTGTGGTGGGGCGCCACAGCCCCGCACTTTTGAAATTCCCTAACGCTGGCCAGTACGGGCCACGTGGGGCCGTGGGAGTGCATGCGTGGCGTGCTGAAACGCTGTGCAACTGCTGAGAGGGGAGATGCCTGGGCATGGCGTGGCGTGGCGTGGCGTGACGCCACGGCCCAGGACTTTAAAACCGCGCGGCCCAGCGTTGCACCGCACAGTTCGGCACGTGGCCTGGAGCCTGGGCTGAGGCCACGGCCGCCCTGCACACTGGAAGGCAGAAGGTGGATGGCAGAGAAAGGGGCTTGCGCTGAGGGGAGGGGGGCAGGTCAGGAGAAGAAAGAGGAGGAGAGACAAATGCCAGGGTGCCAAGTGGAAACAATGAGGAAAAGGGCAAGAGGGGAGGTGTTAGTGGAAGGGGGGACAGGGTGATGCTGGGAGAGGAGGGTAAGGGCATTGGGAGCTAAAGGGGGGTGGGGGAGGTGCTGGGAGAAGGCTTGAAAGGAGGGGTAGGCGTGAGGAAGGCAGGGATGGAGCAAGGCATGTGTGAGGGTACAGGAGCATGAGGGGAACGGGGGCAGAGGGTGGTGAGGGGGTGGGCATCAGGGAAAAAGAGGGCAAAGGGTGCAGGGGCAGTGAGAGAAGGGGGAGGCACCAGGAGGGTGCAGGGATAAGGGAAGGTGCAGGTGCCAGGGGATTCTGGGGGTGAAGCAGAAGGGCAGACACCTGCAGGGGAGGGACCAGCACCAGGAGGAGAGAGGCAGGGCAGGTGTATAGAGGGAGGTGTTAGGAGAGGGGATGAGGAGGGGGTAGCTCACATAATCAGTGTGTGGGGCTACTGGTGGAGTGGGCACGGGGGGGACCCCTTTTTTTGTTTTTTCTCCAAAGGGTGGGCCCCGCGATATTGTGCTGCCCTGGGCTCCGCAAAACTCTCATCCGCCCCTGATCAGTACATCTGGGTAAACAGGATTGTTATGTTCCTGCCCTTATCTATAACTTATTTTTGCTACACTGATACAATTACTTATCTTAAATGGCGTATGTTCCTAGAGGCTTGCTTCTGGCTCATCAGATATAGGGAAAAGGAGAAGGGTGGAGTGCATGCCTTACCACCCCTATACTTGCACGTATGCAGTTCTTCCACAATTAACCCTTACAGTATTCCTGTGTTCCAAAAATGCTGAATCTGAATGAGAAGAAACAGTCTCGTGTAATACTCTCTTAATTGTTTTCACATCTTATTCCACCTTACCATTACTCTGTCGGTGTGCTGGGGAGGAGGTGTGGGGGTTATACTCCCGTTTTTGTGAATATTTCTTGAATTCTTCCAAGGCAAATTGGGGTCCATTGTCAGGGATTACAGTGTCTGGGATGCTGTATCTTGCAAAGTGGGCCTTCAGTTTGCCAATTACTTGCTTGTTTCTTGCGTTAGGCAGGACTTCAATCTTCCAAAGATTTGCATAGTGCCCTCTGTAATCAAGACCTGCTTTTCTTTGAAGATAAATAAATCTGCTCCCACATTTTCCCATGGTCGGGTGGGCAGCTCATGTGATAACAGTCTCTTTCTGCTAGTGGGTGTCACATGTCAAGCAGGTATCACACCCTTCCATCATTCTTATGCCCATCTGAGAGAGCTCTCAATCCCTAGGTGTGATGCATCTGGTTTTTTTCATGATATCCTTACATAATGAGGTGGGAACAACCGTTCTCTGTCCTTGAAATATGATTCCCTCCTGCATACTCAGCTCATCCGTAATTTGAAAATATGGTTCTGCTTTAACCCGTATCAGACTTATGTTGTCTGATATCACTTTCCTGACTGTTTGTATAAATGTAAAAGGCTATGGAAAAGGACATTCAAATTGAATGTCCTTTTCCATAGCCTCTTAAATTTAGATGTTGAACTTGGAAGATAGACAAGTTCTTAATAAATTCTGTGTCAGTCTTCTTTCCCCAGCTTGCTTATGCAGTATATATATTCCCTGCTAAGGGGAGGAGCTAACACCTGTAGTCATCTGGGGCACTATCTGATCTCTATGTAGTAGCATTGGAGTCTCATCAACATGCACTGCAGTCTCTTTGGATGTTTGCTTACTGAGCTGCCACCTCAAGGCTAGAGATTGCTCTGCGGGCACTCAGGTCCTGTAGGCCCTTCTTACCAGTTCCTTAAACACATCACGTAATCTCCGTTGTGGCTCACAGCTCGCCTTTCTGAGGGTAGTTTTATATCAGATAAAGCTCACGCAGACCCCAGAGTCCTTAATCACAAAATAATCCTAACAGTCCTCCATGAATCCCCAACAATGAGAGCCCCAAATCACAATTCAACAGTTAATACCTAAGTCTGGTTCTTCTGCCACACCCAGAGCTCTTCCTCTGACTGGCTCTTAAACAACAGTGTCCTAGGGGTTTTCCCTGCCTGGAACTCTTAATTCTTGTATTCTAGTACTACAGGCAGTCCCCGGGTTATGTACAAGATAGGGACTATAGGTTTGTTCTTAAGTTGAATTTGTACGTAAGTCGGAACTGGCTCCAGATTCAGCCACTGCTGCTGAAACTGACCAGAGGCTGACTACAGGAAGCTCGAGGCAGAGTTGCTCTGCCCCCAGCTTCCTGGAATCAGCCACTGATCAGTTTCAACAGCGGCTGAATCTGGAGCCTGGGACAGAACAGCTGGGGCGCTGCCAGGTAGGTCCCCCCAGGACCAACCCGGCAGCACCCCAGCTGCTCTACCCCAGGCGTCCGCAACAAAATCCTGGACTGCTGGGGGGGGCGCACTAACTGCGCCCCCCCCCCCCCCCAGAAGACCAGGGAGACCCGGAGCAATGCCGCGGGGGCGGCGGGGTCCCGCGCCTCTGCGACTTTGCTCCGGGTGTCCCTGGTCTGCTCGAGGTGTCCCTGGTCTGCTGGGAGGGGTCCCCAGCAGACCAGGGACACCGCGAGCAAAGCCGCAGAGGCGGCGGGGTCCCGCACCTCCAAGGCTTTGCTCCGGAGCATAGCCACAGAGGCGAGGGACCCCGCCGCCTCCAAGGCTTTGCTCTGGGTGTCCCTGGTCTGCTCGGGGTGTCCCTGGTCTGCTGGGAGAGGTCCCCAGCAGACTAGGGACACCCCGAGCAAAGCCTTGGAGGCGGCGGGGTCCTGCATCTCCAAGGCTTTGCTCCGGAGCAAAGCCGCAGAGGCGCGGGATCCTGCCGCCTCCAAGGCTTTGCTCGGGGTGTTCCTGGTCTGCTGGGGTCCCCCCCCCAGCAGATCAGGGACACCTGGAGCAGCTTTTCTCACCCTGGAAGATGCGGTGGCGGGACCACTGCGAGTCTGGGTGGTCCCACCGCCCGCGAGTTCCGGGGCGAGAAAAGCCCCGTTCGTAAGTGCGGCTCCGACATAAGTCGGATCCGCGTAACTCGGGGACTGCCTGTAGTCCATTTCCTTGGCATTTGTTCACTCTAATCCCCTGGGAACAGGGGATTTTGAAGGGGCCTTGCTGCGATTGTCTCTAGGGGCTTTGGTCTGATTCCACCATTACTGAGTGGCCATAGAGGCTATGTCTATGCTACTAGATTATTTCGGAATACGTTATTTGGAAATAATAACTCCCAAATAACTATTTCAAAATAAGCTTTTTCCTCTTCACAAACAGGAGTTATTATTTCAAAATAATAAGCCCATTATTTAGAAAAAATAATGGGCTTCAATAGTGTGGATACTCTCCTTGTTAATTTGAAATAAGGGGAGTTATTTTGAAATACTTCACTTCAAATAGTTTTTCGTCTGTTTTGGGGAAGGAGTAAGCCCCCAGGGGTTCAAGGGCTGATGTGAAGCTTATGGCAGTGGTAAATTCAGAAGGCTGCAGAACTCCCTGCCTTATTTCCTAATAAGTTAAAGTAAAAGTTTTGCTTTCCTACTGTTTTGCTTCCCTACCTTGTCCTGCAAGGCCAGATCTGCATACAGCTCTAACTCCTCCTTCCGCTCCTGGGGCATCAAACCAAGTTCCATGGCTCACGGTGCCAGCTGCTGCACTTCAGAGAACTCTCAGCTCAGACACTGCTACCATGTTCCATTAGCAAAGAGATATGCTGAATGCAGATTCTGTTGAGCAAGTGGGACTCTGTTAAAGCCTGTGCACTACTCTGTCTATCTGGATGAGTTCTGTTTTTCAGGTGTCCTGTCCATGGCAGTCTCTGCAAGGAATGATTCCCTGCTTGCTTAGTTGAATTTGTTTACTAGGATCCAGATTTTGACCATTTCTTTGCATATACCTTTATAATTCTCTTTCTCATCTTCCACACATTTTTGTGCATTGCAAATACACAATATACTTCAAATTTAAAAGATTTGCTCATATATTTGCTGATACTGAACATTGACAAGTGTAGCCATTTAAAGCTTGTTTCTAAGTTGTAGACCTAACCCAAAGAAAAAAAATTGCAGTAGCTGTAGACAGCTATCTATTCTTCATATGTCAAGCACTGTGGACACCCAGCAATTATATTCATTCAGGCATAAAGTAAGGTTGTGATGAGAGGAAGTGTATGTTGTCTCCTGAGAATCTGAAAATCCATTGTTTTGAGATAGGAATTAATTAGAGGTTGGGATTCTTCTCTACTCTGAAAATATATTGAGTTGCAGCAGCATATATGAAGCAGACTGAGTTCGGAAGTGGAAACGTCAGAGGGTTAATTTAGAGATGGTGTTTCATGACAGCATGTGAAAGGGACTTGTAAAGATGAAACCGTTTTATGTTTCAAATGACACTATCTGACTCACCTCATGTTAGAGATGGTTAAAATCAATCTCAAAACCCCATTCACAGGAGCATAAATGTATTGGGTTTGCGTGTATATTTTACTAATGCTATTAAAATTTCTAGACCAAAGAAAAGCAATTTTGTAGGATATGTAGGTTCTAATTATGTTCAACAGCAGACAGACAGTGGGTGGCATTGAGCTCCAACTATGAAAAATGAGCATTTGTTACCTATTCTCTAAACATTTCTTCTGGAAAATTCTTCTATATATGGTAGGAGAAATGTTCATTGTAGAGCTGTGTTTTCTTTCATTCTAACACATGGGCACAACACCCATAACATACAACATTATAGTACTGTAGAAAATCATTTAAAATAGACTGAAATATAATTTCTAAACTAAACATAAGAAATCTACTATGTATTTCTCTGCAGTGGACATTGGTCAGAACTGTCTGGGGTTTGATAAACTCTGAACACAGGAAAAGAGAACTGGCATGAAATTATATCAACCCTGCAGGTGGTTCCCCCTCAGATAGGCTCCTGAGATCCCACTTCAGTTGATATCAGTGAGGTTCCATGAAGACCTAATGATCCAACTTCATGGTGTTACGTGAAGGAGTGAGGCCATTAGCATGTAAATCAGGTGGAGAAATACACTTGAATACACTGTAATGATACGTCAATTATTTGTATCTTGTGGCAATAAATATTAATAAGAGGAAACTGAGGAGGAATTTAAAGAAGCAGACAGTTTTAAAATGGTGCTCCTATGATCAGTCTAGAACAATGTATATATAAATCAAAAGTCAATTAGCTTAACTAGTGAGGCTTGACTGAAGAAGTGGAGATGAAAATGGTTTGTAAAAGTTCTGGACTTGGAGACAGGAAGTGCAGGGAACCTCTTACAAGTAAATTGGAAATCATAGTCTTTTTAGGGAGGACAAAGATTTCTGTATTTTTTTTCAGTTGTTACTCTTAATCAAAAATTCCTTTGTGGAAATAGGGAATTAACCTCATACTGATATATAATAAAATCTAACACGTTGTATTTGATAAACAACTCTGGTGAGAGACACGGGGCTTCACTGGAAACAAAGGGTGAGATGTCTGTGCAGATCAGTTAATGGTCAGAGGCAACTGATTTCTAAAGATACAAGTTTTACTTTTTTTTCCTGAGGCTACGCATGACAGATTTAACTCGGACTCAACTGGGGATTTTCCCTTCACCATACTTCACTTTCACACATTCACAAAACTTTGTTAGTGGCACTAATATACTTTAGTGAGCTATAAAGCAGATCTCAAGTGTCTCTTATTGCACATTGCTTCCCCCAAGATAATTGCAATGAAAAAATAAAGCCATGGGCAGTCACAGCAATTGCAGTATGATGGTCGTTCAATCCCTTCCATTCAGCCTAATGGCACCTGTTCCTTTGTCCTATCTTGCTGTCTGTGTGTGTTGACCACCTGAACAGAAGTGAACTTCCAATCTGTCTCTGCTCGACATCCTACTTGCAGTTTGCAATGTACCTCGGTACAGTTTCTCCAGCCGTGGTGGGCACTGTTCTGCTTTATCAAAGACTTATTAAGGAACCTTTTAGTAGATTTCAAACACTCCATTCCAAACCTGTATTTCTAGTCCAACTTTTTGATAAGTCTCAGACACTGCCTTAGTACCTGCAGTTGAATTTTCATTAACATCTTGTTAGGCTATTCTAAAAGTTCAAAGTGGGTAAGTTAATATCTTTTATGCGATCAATTTTTGTTGGTGAGAGAAACAAGCTTTTTTTTCTACCTACGGACTAGGTAGTTCGAATTAAAGCTCCTAATTCGAACTACCGTTACTCCTCCTGAAATGAGGAGTAACGGTAGTTTGAATTGGGAGCTTTAATTCGAACTATCTAGTCCGTGCCACGTGTAGCCACGGACAGGTAGTTCGAACTACGGGGCATTTAAAAATGGCGGCGCCCGGGAACATGCAAATAAAGCCCAGGATATTTAAATCCTGGGCTTCATTTGAAAGTTCGAATGCCTACATTAGCCAGCCTAGTTCGAACTAGAGTGGCAGTGTAGACATATCCCAGGAGTGAATGCTGAGGATCTGACTTAAGGGTTTTATCCTGTATTTTTCATAGATTTATTTCCTTTAAATGCATATAGCCACCTTAGATACGCTGGTGCATCAGAGGAATCAGAAAGATGTTCAATCTTCAAAGCATCTTCTTCAATAAGAATGTTATTTTTTTAACAGTTTCCCCCATATCGTAGTAGAATGATTAGTTTCCTCTTCACTTTTTTTTTAACATAACTTTTTGTATTTGGTAATTGCAAATGGAGATGCTATGTGACTTGATTTTTCTGGAAGTGGCCCTGCTAGAAGTAAAGAAACGTTAATGACTAATTTAGCATCATGCTTATTTAAATGCATTGGTTTTAAGCATAATCATATTTACACCATAGAGGGCAAATTTCATTTAAGTCAAGGGAATTTTCAAGAACTACATCATTGTAACTTGGCCCTCAGCCCTTTTGTTTAGTCTTAAAATCACTGTGGTAATGGCTCCGCTCACTAACCCTCTGATTTATTTGTATTGCAAGCACTCATCTGGGAGAGGAATAAAAGCAAAACTGTCACTGATTTATAGTACCTTAATTATTTGCATAGCAGTTTGGCTTAAACCCAAGGAACGATTGGTGAGGAACACAAACTTCCTAAATTTATTTGTAGATGTTTATTTTATTATTATAGGCAACACAGATAGTGAATTAAAGCTTGAGGCCAAATGAAGATTGCATAGTCTACCTTAATTCTGTCATTTGTTTTCATTTTTGAGTGTTTGACTTTAAAACCTTAATATTCTTTCAACATTGTTTTGGTTTTGATGTGATATTTCAGTATGCTTGAATGGAACATGCATAGTCTCATCCTATTCTGAAAAGGATTTGAAATGAAAATAAAACTCTTTTGTTCTCAGAATAACCTTTGACATTTTAAATTATTTGTATATTTAATTTAATAATTTATGCACAAAATACTTAAAATATACAATTTTATAAATAAATTGTTGTATACATTTATAATCTGTCAATTATTATAGTATAGTGCTGCTCATTTAAATAGAGTTAACAACGTTGTGTATTATAAAAGTAACAATAAGCTTGAATAAGTAAAGTATTTGTTGAAGGCCCTTTGGAAACTTCACCCACAGTTTGTTTGCCTCCAATCAAGTAGTTTAAAATGTGGAGTGTAATGTAAAAAAGAGTGGAAATTAGGCTATAAAATGTTTCATTTTAGTCTTTCCTGAACTTTTTAATTCCATGTTTAATCTAACCTTATGTTTCCAACAGGGTAAGTTTTACCAACATTAAAAATAAAGACAATAAATTAGTTTGGTAGCTGGCCAATTAGTTTTTTCCATGTAAATGTTTTTCCTTGATACCACTTTTTTCTTTCAAGTAATAGTTTCTTTGTGTACAAAAACATGTGCCTGTATACAGAGGTTTTAGCTATTTAAAACAGTGAACAGGAAATTTAAGAGACCCATTACAAAACTACTACTAAGCTGTTTAAAACACCGTGTAAAAGCCTGTGTCTACAAGACAGTATTAAAAATATCCCCATCCATTTTTGTCTTAAAAAGTTAATAAGGGACTTTATCATAGAGATGTACTTCTGAAAAGGTGATTAAGAAGTCATCAAGTACAGCCCACTGCACTGAGGCAGAACCAAGTAAACTTAGAGTCTCTCTGATAAGTGTTTATCCAACCTTCTTCTTAAAAACTTCCAGTAATAGGAATTCCACAGCTTGCCTAGGTAACCTATTGCAGGACTAAACTACCAGTTAGAAAGTTATTTCTAATATCTGCCTTAAATCTCTCTGGCTGCAGACTAAACCCATTACTGCTTATTCTACCTTTAGTGGACATAGAAAACAATTGATTATTGTCCTCTTTATATCAGCTCTGAACATATTTGATGACTATTCATAAAATTCCCCCAACCTTCTCTTCTCCAGAATAAACCTGCCCAGTTTTTTGCCTTTCCTTTAAGAGAGATTTTCTTAACCTTTCTTTATTTCAATACTCAGCTTGAGTTCTGTGATCAGTTCTCCTCTGAACTGTCTCTCATTTGTGCACATATTTCCTAAAGTGTGGCACCCAGAATTAAATACAGCACTCCAGCTGAGACCTCATCAGTTCTGAGTAGAGCTGGACAATTACATTCTGTGTTTTACATATGACACTTTTGTTAATACACACCACAGTTATATTAGCCCTCATTGCAAATGCAACACATTGACTCTCATTGAATTTGCGATCCACTGTAACCCCATGTCAGACAGCTATGTCACACAGCTGTATCCCCCGGCAGGGCTCAGGCCCTTCCACTCAACTGGACCCCAGCCCAAGGCCCTGTTAGTGACTTGTTCGCACCCCTGAGTCAGACTCCCTCTGATTGCCAGTACCAACTGAGCTGAGCTGCTCTTTTTTATATTAGTGCAGCCTGAGCATGCCCAGTAAGCTAAAGGGGTGTGTGGCCTCCTCTGCCCTAAGGGCTGGGTTAACCCCCTCCTGATGAGTGCAGGATGGTTATGCCCCATCTCACCCCAAGATCCTAATCAGCAGTAATATCACTGCTATTTATTCCCCATTTTGTAGTTGTACCTTTCATTCTTTGTTTCTTAAGTGAAGTACTTCGTGCTTGTTTTTATTGAGTTTCCTCTTGATGAATTCAGAACATTTCTCTAACTTATCAAAGTCATTTCAAATTCTAATACTGTTCTCTAAATTGCTTGCAACTCCTCCTAGTTTGGTGTCATCTGCAAATTGTATAGTATAAGCTTACTCTCCACTTCATTATCCAAGTCATTTATGAAAATTTTGAATAATACCAAACCAGGAGTGATTTTGCAGGAGCTCACAAGACACATCATCCCAGGTATACTGTGAACCATTGGATCATTACTCTTTGCGTATCTTTCCACTGTGTTTGTGCCCACTGTAATTTTTTTTTTTTTTTTTTTTGCTTATGAAAGATAATGTAATGTGAACTATGTCAAAAGCTTTATTGAAATAAAAATATATCACATCTTCTGGTTCCTTGCAGAGAAGGAAAAATTTTTTTTTTTTGGCTCGACAAAAATTTTTAGCCCGCGTATTTTGGGAGAGCATCCCTACTTACGGCCCGCAGCTGTTTTCTTTGGAGTAATATGGCCCCGCCGCTTTCCGAGTTGTGCAGGCCTGATTTACACCTTTCATATTGGCTCCTCTTCTTGAAAAATTGCCAGCCCTCCTGAACTCTTTCTGTTAGTATTTCTTCCCATGTGCCTACCTACCAGTTCTCTGAGTTTTGTAAAGTTTACTTTTTTTCAAGTCCGCTGTCCTTATGCTACTGCACTCCCTCCTTTCTTTCCTTCCAGTCATGATATTGACACTGAAATTCACTGAGCTAATTGAATCCTGTTTAAGCTGAAGTAAATACTGGCTTAATTAACACTGAAAATATAACTGTATTTGAGTTTTAACTGTTGTGATCAATGTATAAACACTGTACAGCAATTACTGGTACATACATTTGTTAGACTCTCCTCTCTCCTAAACTCAAAACTCTGGTCATATGAAGAAGTGGGCTGTGCCCACAAAAGGTCATGATAACCATCTACATGTTTTGTTAGTCTGTAAAGTGCTACCAGACCATTTGTTGTTTTTAAGTGTATCCACAACAATTGGTAGAGTTCAAAGGAACAGTAATAATAGGGTAGTAATAATAGGTGATTGCAATGTGATACTCTGTTTTCCTTTCATTTACATAGTACAGTAGCTTTCACATTTTTTTCTGATAGCACCATAAAGTACATATAGAGGCTTATCTGGGGAGCAGCGTGGAAGTAACTTAAAAGGCTGTTTGTTCAAGAGAATAGAGTGGAGCACATTGAAAAAAAAAAACCACACACACTTCCATTTGTCCATTCTTACTGTAGTTACAATTTGTATGAACTAAAACACTTAAAAATATTTCTCTACAATCCAATACAAGATATTTTATTTTCAAATTATGTATAAAAATCTTAAACAACTGTTGCAAAGACAATTTTCTGCTGTTCATTCTGCAGTTATGCCTACAAATCTTGTCCTTCAGCAGCACCTTGTGGGAGTGGAGCCAGAGTATGTACTCTCACAAGAGCAAATAGCCCCAGCAGTCTGTTGATAAGACAGCATTTTTGCTCCTCATGCTAGCTATATATTTTTCCCATGGCTATGCTGATCGCTGCTTTTATCTTGCTCTATAAATGAAGGGGCCCATGGCAAACAGACTCTACCATGACCACTCAATATTGATGGTTTCTGAATTTTTGTCTCTTGCAGTCAGAATACCCGTATTTATTTATAACCAGACATTATGTTGTCCTTTCACCAAGGGTAATCTGTAGAAGATGGAGGTAAACTGTACCTGAGAAAATAATGCTGTGCTATATTTTATCATTGAGTAATGTTTATCTGTTTGTTTGTTTTTTGCTTGTTATATAAATAAATAAGCACATGCAACCTGCATGTAGCTTTCTGCCAGTGATATATATGTTGCCTCCATGCAACTCTTATCTTTCCATTTAAAAATAATTGTGTTCTTATGTAACCCTTGAAGGTGTCATCGGTTTATAGATGTTTCTTCTGAAACACTTTAGGCTACATCTACACTACAGCGGGGATCAACGCTCTGAGATTGATCCACCTGTAGTCAGTGTAGTGAGTCTAGTGAAGACCTGCCAAATCAACCACAGATCACACTCCAGTTGACTCTTTTACTCTACCTTAGACAAGATGAGTAAAAGAAGTCAATGGGTGAATTTCTCCCATCGATCCCTTCGATCATGTTGACCCCACAGTAACTTGACTCTGTGGTATATTGATACCAGCTATGTTATTCACATAGCTGGAGCTGTGTAGCTTAGGTCAATGCAGATGTAGGCTTATTTTAGATCTCTGTCCGGTCTGTCTTTTTCTATAGTGCCTGTCTTCACCATATCTAAGTGCTATATTATTCCAGTTGCATAACCCTATAAGGCCATATAAACTAGTTGCATGTGAGTGTAACTAGTGCTAGGCATGGCGGAGGCTCACACCCAATTTGCAGGTGTGGGTTATACAGATGCTTGTAGTTGAATATGAAAGAAGTTAGGCAAATGTTTTCCCCTTTCCAAGTATTGGTTCTGCTCCTCTTCCTCTTAATCTGAGTCACAAAAGTAGGGTACTCATTTTACGATGAGCAATCTAAGCATTATCCACACAGAAATGGGAGGAAGGGTGCTGTGGAAAGCTCTTTTCATTAATGAGTGTGTAGATATGATCTTCAACTTGATGGCTGTGTCATCAACATATAGAACTGCCAGCCTTCGTGGGCGGCACTGCCATACTGGACTTCACTCGCAGTGTCTGAAGCCATGGCAGTCAGGCTTGCAGAATCCCAGACTGTTCTTAGGAAGTTGTTGTGCTGCTGCTATTTTGGGGAACTTCTGCACTCAGGATTTCAGTTTGCTTCCATGCATGTGATAGTCAGTTGTGTGATAGGATTGTGCCATGTCACAGACACTGTTAAGGGGTATCATCTGATCTGTAAGTATAGTAATTTAAATTTCAAAAAATCCTAGTCTGCTGGGTGATTCAATCTGGGGGCTTAATCAGTAGAATATGTATCAATTGAAAGTCTCAGAAGAAAATAAATGCTGGTGAATCTATCACACACGCATGTGTTTTCTCAGATTCATGGAAGTAACAATAACTACCTGCAGTGCTCTAAATCACCTTAAATTAAGTATGTAAATCATACTTTTGTGAATAAGTCTAGAGTTATTATTTCATCTGCTTTTGAAGTGTATCTTGCATATAAGAAAGACATAATCTTTCTCAAACCATTTGCTGTTAAGATGTGAAAGCTGTATCATAAATATGTTATGTAACACATACCTGTCATATAATCTGTGAGGCAAAAAGGCACTGCATTCAGTGAACAAAACAGTGATCTTTCAAAGCAGGCCATATGGGTAATGATTAATTTCCTAATTAACAGGAGTTAGTCTCTTTTACAACTTTGGAGTTATTTGTCAGAAATTCTTTTGGAATAATTGTGGATATCATCTCTGGTTTCTTAAGATAATACATGCCTATCTTTGCTTGGGGCACTCTGATCACTTCTCAGAAGTTCCACATAATACCTTGTGCAATCTGTGTTTCGGAAGTACAAACTCAGCCTTGAAAACTTTAGGATCATTCATTCATTTGTTGAAAATACAGGGAACTCAAACAGCATTTTAATTAAAACTCAAAATCATTTAATTGACCCATATTCTAATTTGAACATCACCTGTTTGTGTGAATCTAGCATAGAATTTGTTTCTGGTATACGAAATGTGTCCTGGGCTACTTCATTATTAATTTGTCTCGCTGTTAAACTGCCACAATGTTAGGAATTTGAATTTTCAGCTGAAAAGATATGGCTTAGGTAGGAGACATTAATTTGCATTACAGAGAGGAGGAGATGATGATGAAAAGAAAAGAAAGGTAAACAAGCATTTATGTTTCTTTTTTTTTTCAGGAGGCAATAAGCTGAAGAGCCAGCATTTTCGCTTGAGCTGGGCCTGGATCTCTTTAGAGAAGGAATATTATTTGGTAAATGAAGACTCTAAATATCTAGATGTTGTTCTTAAGCGGAGAGGTTACCTGGGAGAAACTTCTTTTATTAGTAAGTTCTAAACCTATAAATTACTTTTGAGCCAAAGACCAGCAAGATTAGCAAAATGTGTCACAATAAATTACATTGGTACTATTGGGTACTTATCCAATAAAGCTACATTTGATCCATTGTACACTGAAAAATAAAAATGCTTAAACTAAAGCATGTACAACAAAAATAATTTAATAAATGTCATTTTATGCATGTTTATCTATATTGTGTACAGCACACCTGTAGATAATACTTTATTTGTGACCAAATATCTGTTAGCCTACTGAATGGAGCTATGATCTCTGATTCTGAGAAGAGTTATTATGCAACTTTCTTAGAAAATTTGGCCCAATTATTCTATACAGGGTCTGTCATACAGCGTATCGGAAGAATGGAAAGAACAA
Organism: Pelodiscus sinensis; assembly: GCF_049634645.1. NCBI lineage: Eukaryota > Metazoa > Chordata > Testudines > Trionychidae > Pelodiscus > Pelodiscus sinensis. The sequence continues at coordinate 293,336,676 of NC_134711.1, read as the reverse complement.
ATTTACCCTTTTTACAGTACGATTTGGTACATGTTATTTCCAAAGGATAGGCCATCGTATGGTATCAGAGAATATAAATTGTGTGTTGTATCTATCCATAATTTTTCTTGAACTTACCAGTCCACACATTAATCTGACCCTTGCTACTTTCTGTACTTTCTGTGCACATGAAATTCCCTTGAATGTCAGTGGGAGTTTATATACATAGAAGGACTGATATGTCATATGAGTTTGAAAGAAGCATATTTCTGTGTTAAAAATCTACAGGCAGTCCCCGAGTTACGCGGATCTGACTTATGTCGGATCTGCACTTACAAACGGGGCTTTCTCGCCCCGGAGTTCGCAGGCAGCGGGACCGACCAGAGCGCAGCGGTCCCGCCACCTTGACCTCTGGGGCGAGAAAAGCTGCTCCAGGTGCCCCTGGTCTGCTGGGGACCGTTTCCAGGAGACCAGGGACACCCGGAGCAAAGCCTGGGAGGCGGAGGGGTCCCGCGCCTCTGAGGCTTTGCTGTGGCAAAGCCGGGGAGGCGCGGCACCCCGCCGCCACTGCTGCTTTGCTCCCGGTGCCTCTGGTCTTCTGGGGACCGTCTCCAGCAGACCAGGGACACCGGGAGCAAAGCCACAGCGGCGGCGGAGTCCCGCACCTCTGAGGCTTTGTCACAGCAAAGCCTCAGAGGCGCGGGACCCCTCCGCCTCCCCGGCTTTGCTCCCGGTGTCCCTGGTCTGCTGGAGACGGTCCCCAGCAGACCAGGGACACCCGGAGCAAAGCCGGGGAGGCGGAGGGGTCCCGCGCCTCTGAGGCTTTGCCACAGCAAAGCCGGGGAGGCGCGGCACCCCGCCGCCGTTGCTGCTTTGCTCCCGGTGCCTCTGGTCTGCTGGGGACCGATCCCCAGCAGACCAGAGGCACCGGGAGCAAAGCCGCAGCGGCGGCGGGTCCCGCGCCTCTGAGGCTTTGCCAGAGCAAAGCCTCAGAGGCGCGGCACCCCGCCACCGCTGCGGCTTTGCTCCCCGTGTCCCTGGTTTGCTGTGGGGGGGGGCGCAGCTAGTGCGCCCTCCCCCCAGCAGACCAGGCTTTTGTTGTGGACCCTGGGGTAGAGCAGCTGGGGTGCTGCCGGATTGGTCCAGCAGGGACCTACCTGGCAGCCCAGCTGTTCTGCCCCAGGCTCAAGATTCAGCCGCTGTTGAAACTGATCAGTGGCTGATTCCAGGAAGCTGGGGGCAGAGCAATTCTGCCTCCAGCTTCCTGTAGTCAGCCCCTGGTCAGTTTCAGCAGCAGTGGCTGAATCTGGAGCCAGTTTCGACTTACATATAAATTCAATTTAAGAACAAACCTATAGTCCCTATCTTGTACGTAACCCAGGGACTGCCTGTACTGTAAATCCAGACTAACTCCACTGATTTCAGAGAAGCTATGAATGAGGTAAGTCAGGCTAGAATTCAGACTCATCTTCTTAATCAGATTGTTCCATTGAGATGGAAATAGCGGGACATTCTTGGTTTATAGAATAGTAATCTATGAAGGAGACACTGCAATAGGCTTATATACTAACCATTGTCTGATGGATTCTTAGGTTAGTGACTCTCTTGGTATGTCTAGTCAGGATAAAAACCCAGTGGTTGGTCTAGGTCAGCTGATTAAGGTACTGAGGCTGAAAAATAACTGTATAGCCATTTTGGCTTGGGCTGTGGTGGAGGGTCCCAGAATTCTAGCTCTAGCCTAAGCCTTGAGCGTCTACACAGCAATTTTTAGTTCCAAGACCCATGGCCCCAAGACAAATAACCTAAGCTGGCCACCAATACATCCTTGTCCAGACTACAGTTTTTTTCGAAAAAAAGTGGCCTTTTTCTGAAAAACTTCACCTGTATCTAGACTGCTGCCGTGTTCTATCGAAATTAAATCGAAAGAAGGTGGAGGTTTTTTCAACAGCGGTAAACCTCATTTTACAAGGAAGAATGCCTTTTTTTGAAAGAGCTCTTTCAAAAAAAGGCATGCTTGACTGCAAACAGGGCTTTTTCGAAAGAGAGCATCCAGATTGCCTGGGTGCTCTCTTTAGAAAAAGCAGATCACTTTTTCAAAAAACGTTGTGGCTGTCTAGACGATCTCTTTCGAAAGCTTCTTTCGAAAGAAGCATGTAGACAAGACATACCCCTGGTGTAGATGTATGCTCTGTGACCACAATTGGGAAGGGAGAAAAATGGTTTTAATCATAGTTCTTCATTTGTTCACACCACAAAACTACAACTGTGTTGAGCACTTTTAGCATGATTGAAGCTCCACAGACTTCCTAGCCTAATACACTGTGGCTGGTCCATATCACTTATTTTTTTTCACCCACAAAATGTGAAATAAGTTACCCATGTTACTCTCAGACCATAACATTAATTGATCTTAGCAAAAAGAAGAGTTTGGGGATTCATACATAACTGAAAGTTCATATTCTCTCCTTTGCACAGTACTAATGGAAAAACTAAATTGCGGAATAAAAGATTGATCTTAATGCAGACTCCAATATACTACTGTAAAGACCAAACTTTTATTCTCATGCCCCTCCTTACTAGTAATGGAAGCTGGGCTGGGGATAGCTCAGCATGGGAATGGAGATGCAGCTCAGGCTTGGAACTGGACTCAAAGCAGAGGTGCAGAAGGGGCTGGAGCTGGACTGGGGCCAGAGTAGGGTTGCCAAGTGTTCGTAGTCTGGTATTTGCACGCTCTGTCTGGTAAAAAAAATATCAGAAAATACCGGACATGTGCAATGTCCAGTATTTTCTGATTTTTTCAGCTGCGCACCAGACGGAAGCCTGACATGGGCAGGGGGAGCGGCTGGGAGTCCCAGCAGGGAGGCGGCACCGAGATTGCTGCCAGGAGCCCTCAGTCGGTTGAGTGTGAGGAGGAGGTGGAGCCTCCTCCTCACTCATGCGTCACCGGGAGCCTGCACAGGACAGGCAGCAAGTGCCCAGGTCAGTTCCACTCCTCATCGGCCAATTTGCTCACCCCTCCCCCACTTCCCATCCTGATCTTCCCCAGCCAGCCCCCTGTACCCTCCCCAGCTCTGCTTCCCGCCAGCCCGTTCCTCTTCCTGATCTCCCCCGGCCAGCCACGTTGCCCCTCCCCCCCCCTCCATTAGCTGTTTCCAGGCCCTCCCTTCCCGGGCAACACCGTTCCCTTCCTGGCCGGTCCTCCCCCTTGAAACGTGTCCATTTTTTAAAATTTTATTATTATTATTAATTTTTTAATGACTACCTGGCGACCCCTAGCAATGATCCAGGTTCTTAGATTCTTAGAATCTTTTTTTTTTGCTCAACAACTTTGGTCCCCCCACCCTCCTTTTTTTTTCCCTTCAACAAAATTTTTTCCCGGTGGTCTTTTGGCGGGTGGGGGGGGGGAAGGTGTTCGTTATTTTTGTTTCAGCCACCTGGCAACCTTACGGCCAAAGCAGGTCTGGAAGGTGCTCCTATCTGCCACCCATGGGCCTTACTGTAAGCCCCTCCCCCCTCAAACTTTCCTCTCACCGTCTTAGGGGTTGTGCCTTACAGTCAGGGAGCCACTGATCTAAATGCTGCAGACACAATTGTACACAAATCACATATATTTGTGTGTGTGATTAATTGCATTTAATAGCTATGTCTCTGCAGCATGTAGGTCAATTAAAATGTGAATATTTGAATTGATAAGGATTGGTCACGCCAGCACAGCAAGCAATATTTGATTTTGGCCTTAAACACAAAGAATTCACACATATTGATTCTGTGACCAATGAAGGAATGCAGAGTTTTCACTAAAGACAGGAACCTATCTTTTTTGGTTGAAGCCATTTATTTTTAGCAGGATACTAAAGAAGAGCATCTCTTGAAGAACTTACATTCATAAAAATGTGTGTTTTATAAATAAAGACCAAAGAATTTGCATTCTTGCTTCCGTTAAATCCTAAAACAGAATTAAGACTTTTCCTGTAAGTTTAGGAATTAAAGTTTGTTTCCTGTGCATTTGTTTTGTAGAACACAGAGGGTAGAAACTATTAAGACAAACATTGACATATATTCTTTACCGGCCACTCTGCGGTGAACTGTCGTGATTGAGTAATTACCAGAATATGCATTAAGAATTGCAGCAAGTAGATTCATTTTCTTCAGTCAGTGTTGGCAGTGATTTATCTAGGTGTTGAAAACTGCTCAGAGTGGATGAGGAGTGAGAAGGGGGGAAATGTGCTATCATCACATTCTACAACCTCACACATATTTCTGGCTTCTTTTTTGTATTATTAGTCTTATTCCAATTCCCTTTGCCCTGGCAGTCATAATACATTTGGACTCTGAAATATTAATTTTGCACAGGTTCAGGTCAAAGCATGTACAGGACTTAAAACTTGTTATAAGAAGAAGAACAGTTTAAGGCCCTGATTCAGCAGGGTACGCTTCAAGCATGAGTAGTCCTACTCAAGTCAATAGGACTCATTCATGCTTAAAGTGAGGCAGGGTCTAAAAATTAACTTTGCTACATTCTTTCTTTTTTTCTTTCACAGAGCAAAGAGTACATCAGAGAATGATATATTATAACAGGAGTGTTGGAACAGTTTTTATAGTGGGAGTGTTGAGAGCCACTGAACCAAATTGCAAACCCTGTAGATGCAGAAATCCAATTTAAGCCAACAAGTGCAGAGGCATCCCAAACACTGCTAGTTCCAGCATCTGTGTATCATAATAAAGGACAAGTTAAAGTTTGTTGATTAGTTTAAATTGTTGATATTGGTTAATAGGTATTGTTTTCATTCAAGATTTGCTGTCTGACCTTTTCAATAACAGTATGTACAACATTTTCTATTTCTGTAAAGGGGAGTCAGTTTAGTTTCTGAACACTTTGGACTTTGATTTTCATAAGGAACTGATCCCAACACTGACTGGTTAACTTGCATCTCACTAATGTAAACCTGCTAAGTGTAATTCCATGATTGTAAAAGAATGAAGACGTTATTAGGGGAAATTCTTATCCCCTTCTTCTGTCTCCATATGCAAAATAAAGGGGCTGGAGCAGGGGTGGGCAAATGGGCCTCCACAGGCCGAATCCAGCCTGCCAAGCGGGTGGATCCGGCCCGTGAGGCCCTGCTGCTCCCCTGCCCTCAGGCCAATTAGGACCTGGGGGCAGGGGAGCACACAAAGCTTCCTCCTGCCCTGCCAGAAGCACATAGCACTTTGAAGTGCCATGCGCTGCTCGCAGGACAGGGGGGAGAGTGGAGGAGGCTTTGTGCGCTCCCCTGCCCCCAGGCCAATCAGGGCCTGGGCATGGGGGAGCTGTGTGAAGCTTCCTTTATCCTGCCCCAGCCCTGCAAGGAGCCTGCAGCACATCAAAGAGCCATGTGCTCCTTGCAAGGCGGGAGGAAGCTTCCCTTGCTCCGCTACCCCCAGACCCTGATAGGCCTAGGGGTGGGATAGCCCCGCCTCTTCCTGTTTAGGTCCTGCCCCTTCCTGTTTAGGCCCCGCCCCTTCTGGGTGGCCTGGGGCTACTTAAACAATTTTTGAAGTGGCCCCCGGACAAAAATTATTGCCTGCCCCTGGGCTGGAGCCAAGGAAAAAGCCCTGGATCTGTCAGAGAGAATTCCCAAAGTGGGAAAGATAGCTGCAAGTAGTATTTTGAGGACCTCCAAAGAAATCTTATTGTGGGGTGGGGAGACATTCCAGTCATGGTGGTACTGTCACTGTATTTCAAGTTTCATCACAATTCATTGTAATTTCTTATGTCTAATCACTGAGACTTTCCCATACTCATCTTTCAAGCTAAAATTTTCCATGCTTAGTCTCTTTCTGAAAGTGATAAGTATGAGTGTCCATTTGTGTGCATGTGCATGTTTAGAAAGTTAAAGAAAAAAGAGTTCAGAGATTTTTGAGTTGCTGAGAATCCATTTTAAAAAAACCAAGAAGAAATAGTTTATTTGAACTGTTACGTAGCTGAAACATCCTGGGGCTAGAAAAGCTGACATTTAGCATAGAGGGTATTGAATTTACCAGCAGTTAGTTTTCATTTGGGTGACAGTCTGGTTAATCTGTGTTTATCTGTGCTGGATGTTCCAACACAAATTAGTAATGGGGTTATGTTGGGTGACTCTTATATATCTATATTTCTGAAGATTTACCCAACAGCCCAAACCCTGTGGTTTAATACTCTCTCTTGGGAAAAATGTGTATTTTCTATTGTTTTTGAATAGCAAACCAGTAATAATTCTAGGTCAAACAGGAATTAATTCAGAGAAGTATTATGGCCTAAGTTGTACAGCTCCAACAATGGTCCCTTCTCACATGAAGATCTGTGAATGACAGAAAAATAGAACTGATCTATTGCTAATGGTCCTACTTTCTGTTTTTCTTGTCAGGTATTAGCACTAGAGATGGTACTGCTCAGAAGGATAAAGACTTTAAAGGAAAAGCCCAGAAGCAGGTGCAATTCAATCCAGGCCAAACATTAGCTACATGGAGAGTTCGGATTTTGAGTGATGGTGAACATGAGCAGTCTGAGACCTTCCAAATTGTGCTTTCTGAGCCTGTCATGGCTGTCCTCGAGTTTCCTGACGTGGCTACAGTGGAGATTATTGATCCAGGAGATGGTAAAGACATTTTAAAAATGTTATTCTTAATCTGCACCCATAACTACAGAGGAAACTGTAAGAAAAGACTGATACTATGATTCTTTTATTTTTGAGGACAGAATTAGGCATCATCCTGATGTTTTGTCATTAATTGCATTCATCTTAGTGGTGACTGGTTTCTCTGAAACATTTGCCTTACGACTTCAGGGCTGCTGGCTCTACAGGAGTGGAAAATGCCCCTCTAGAGCTGAGTGACAGCTGGGGAGATTGACCAGGGCTCACGGACCAAGATAAACTTTCCTGACTGATGCTCCTCAGCAAAGCGCACAGTTTTCCCTACTCAGCCATCCACTCTTGAAGTAGGGGATGAGCAAGTTCCTTCAATGACAGTTGAGCCTCCCAAAAGAGTATAAAGATCCTGCTCCAGTTCCTCGTGCTTAAGGAGCTCTGCATAGGTTGCTGCTGCCTGAGCAAGTACTGTATATAGGGGAGTTGTGTGAGGAATTGTGGTAGCAGTTGAAATTTAGGGAAGAGAAACAATGTTAGCATGCATGTACAGCTGGTTTATTTTCAGGCATAAATTGGACAGCTGAGGTGTGGAGAACAGATAAAATGACTGTTGAATGTAGGTGAGGAGAGAAGTGATAACAGAAGTATATGCTGGAGTAGCAGCCCTGGTAACATTGGGAGGTTTTTCTTTTGAACTGCTTCCAGACACTTGAAGCAAGTGGCCATGGGCACACAAAGACGTCAGTAAGGAATCTTGAGAGAACCAAAGACTGCAACACATTGTTTTATATAGTCTTTTTCAAATTAACACTTGGAGGTGGCTCTACAGGAAAAAAATGTGTTCAACATTTGCTAGTTTTAAATTTAAAATATATCAGAACCAGCGGGTTATCTTGCATCCCTATTTAGTTAGAGGGAAGCACATCTTATAGATCGAGTTCAATGTTAAATCCAGTATATTGAGGATATGGAATTGACTAAGCATGCAGTTTCTGTGACCACCAATGGGAGCTCTGTCAGCATGGTGTGTGGTCCATAATCAATGCCAACTCTCCATTGCCATTTTCTGTATAAAGCAAAACACACAAACACGGCCCTGGGCAGTTTTCCGTAATCCAAATTGTATGTATAGGTCTGGGAGGGTTTGACATGTGAATGGAGCATGGTGTTTGTCATTAGGAGAGTAAAAGGAATTCATATGGTAAGAGAAGGAACTCAGGGGTGGTTTGGCAACTGGAGAGAGGGATTAGGGTTGGATGCTCAACTCATCTTTCAAAATGTTACAGGATCATGTATGTGTAGGTGCTGTAAGAGCCACTGAAGTCTGATTATGCTCATTTACTCAGATGGTTCAGCATTAGATACTAAACTAATGAGACCCTGCTGAAAGCTTAGTTAGCCCTTAGCAAGTGGGGAGGTCAGTTGTGTTTTACAATGGGAAGGTATTAAATAAAGAATTTTTCATATGCTAATTCTAGAGAATATAAACTCAGTCAGCATGAGCTATAGGCAGCTATCATAATACCACAAGTTTTAGACAGTTTTCCCAAATGTTTTTGCTACCACCACATATAAGATTTGTTTATCTGTTGTATGGAACTTTAAACAATACAGTTACATAGCCATACTACAAACATGGAATGCATAAAACATATTGCATCTTTAGCATGTTTTCCTTACAATGTATTTTTCTGCATTAATTTATTTCCACAGAAAAAAACAGTTTTTACAGATTACACTGCTATTACTTTAAAACTTAAAAGGTTGATATGTTGTCATATTTTTTTTTGTCTTTCTGAAGTAATAAAAGCAAATAGATGTTATCAGACCAGTATTACAGTACTTTATAGCAGCCTTTTAACCTTCTGTCATGCTTGCAGCATTTTATTGCAGAAAATGCACGGTGGGACATCCTTTCAAAGAAATCATACTAAACTTTTATAAAATTGCTTACAAAAATATAAATAATACAGGCAGTCCCCGACTTACGTCGGATCTGCACTTACGAACGGGGCTTTCTCGCCCCGGAGCTCGCAGGCAGCGGTCAGCCACCTCGACCTCCGGGGCGAGAAAAGCTGCTCCCGGTGCCCCTGGTCTGCTGGGGACCATCTCCAGCAGACCAGGGGCATCGGGAGCAAAGCCGCAGCCCCGGCGGGTTTGCTCGCAGTGTCCCTGGTCTGCTGGAGACGGTCCCCAGCAGACCACGGGCACCGCGAGCAAAACCGCAGCCGCGGCTGCGGATTTGCTCCCAGTGCCCCTGGTCTGCTGGGGACCGTCTCCAGCAGACCAGGGGCACTGGGAGCAAAGCCGCAGCGGCGGGGTCCCGCGCCAGAGCAAAGCCTCAGAGGCGAGGCAGCCCGCCGCTGCGGCTTTGCTCCCCGTGTCCCTGGTCTGCTTGGGGGGGGGGGGGCGCATCTAGTGTGCCCCCCCACCCCCAGCAGACCAGGCTTTTGTTGTGGACCCTGGGGCAGAGCAGCTGGGGCGCTGCCGGTTGGTCCTGCAGCACCGCTCTGGGCACTACTGGACCAACCCGGCAGCACCCCAGCTGCTCTGCCCCAGGTGTCCTGATTCAGCCGCTGCTGGTCAGTTTCAGCAGCGGCTGAATCAGGACGCCTGGGGCAGAGCAGCTGGGGTGCTGCTGGGTTTGTCCAGTAGCGCCGAGGAGCGGTGCTACTAGAGCAACCCAGCAGCACCCCAGCTGCTCTGCCCCAGGCGTCCCCAAGTCAGCCGTTGCTGAAACTGACCAGCGCTGACTACAGGAAGCCCGAGGCACAGTTGCTCTGCCCCGGGCTTCCTGGAATCAGCGGCTGATGAGTTTCAGCAGCAGCTGACTTGGGGTTCTTAAGTTGAATCTGTATGTAAGTCAGAACTGGTGGTCAGTTTCAGCAACGGCTGAATCTGGACGCCAGTTCCGACTTACATACAGATTCAACTTAAGAACAAACCTACAGTCCCTATCTTGTACGTAACCCGGGGACTGCCTGTAGTCATTTACATTCTACAGAATCATTATAGCAGTTGGAATTTAAAATATGGAGTTGCTTATATGAAAGCAACCTTGATTGAATTACATATAATCTTTGCTGAAATTTGTAAGCATAAATGGGTATTCTGTGTCTACAGCTATCCATTTCTCTAAAATTTTGATGGACATAGAAAATAGTCTGAAATCCAAGGGTACCATAAAAGCCTGTTTATCGGAATGTAGATTAACTAGAATTTTTTTGTTTTCAGTTTGTTCAATGTTTTATTTGCTCTCTCTGAAAAATAGGAAGTGTTATTCTTACACCTGACGGTTTTTAGGAATTTTGAAGAATGCTTAAAAAAAATTTTCAAAGCTAGTGTTGATTTTTTTCCTGTCTGCCCTTCTGGCATCCAGAAGGAAATAGCTAACTTTAATTAACAGAATATACATTCTCAGCCAAAAGAGCAAAACTAGTTACAAGGAAAAAATATGCCTGCAGCACTTATTCAGATAAGAAAAAAGGAATTCCAGAGAACATGAAAGAGAAGTGTATTTATACATATATAAGCCCAAAGAGATAATGGACATGTCCAAATTCTACATGTTTTACAGGATTTTCTGTGATCTCAAACTAATGGTTAGCTTTCTTTTGCAGTCTGTTTTGGTTACACTGTTTCAAGAACAAACAAAATTAGGGATCACTCTTTGACTGGTAAATGTATAACGATTATAAAATTAAATAATATTTGTCTGTATTACTCTTTCACCATGTGCTAGCCATTGTACAGAGTACAAAGAGATGGTCCGTGCACAAAGGGGCATATTACTTCATATAGTGCGGAGTTAGAGTGAAATTCACAAAGGACCCAGTCCTGCATCCTAAGCACCCCAAATGTCAAAGGACTAACAGATGTTTTGGTGTGCAATAAAGTAAGAATGATCTTAACGAACAGCCATCATGGAGGATGCTGGAATGAATGTGTGATGCTCAGTAGTGAAACTTTCACGTCTAACAGCAATTACATATAATTGTCTAGAAATCACTAGAAGAACTTGGATAAAATTCTGGTGCACAATGGAGGTGTGGGTGTAACAGTGGGTGTAACTGGTAGGTGTAACAGTGAATCACATGATTCACCCCATTACAGTAATTAAATCCCAGAGAGTGGAACTACTTTTGTGATTAAGATCTACTTATTTGTAAGGGCTTACATCATCAAGCCTTGGTTCTGGCATTCTTTCTGACTGCAAAATGAAATATTGAAATATTTTACTGTACCACTGAGGAAAGAGTGATTTGTTACACTGTGGGGTTTTCTGAATTCATGATGTGGGGATCCTCTAGGTATTTGTACTGTGACTCTTTGAGTACATAATGTAACACAAATAAATATCTCTGATCTCTGCAGAATCAACCGTTTTTATTCCTCAGTCCATGTACACAATTGAAGAAGATGTTGGGGAACTGCTCATTCCTGTCAGAAGAAGTGGAGATGTGAGCCAGGAATTGATGGTGATCTGCTATACGCAGCAAGGTAACAGAATCTAGCTTAAGTGACAATAATAAACAAAGTTACAATAATTATTATTTCTGTCTGCAGAATATGAAAATGATTTCCAGTACTGGTAATTACTTTCTGCTTATATAATTTCAAGCAGAAAGGATAGTGTTATTCCTCTTTACTTTGTCTTAAATGCTATGTAGTTGTATATTGTTAAATAGATGCCATGTTTCAGCATTTCTGAATCAATTCTTCTAAACTATTCATCTTATGAAAACTTGCAATATTTCAACATTTTGTCCTGAATTTGGAGGAAAGTAAATGTTGAAAGACTTTCCCAAGGGACAGAAAGTCCAGCTTTCAGTCAGTCCTAATTCTGAAACTGGAGAGACCTTTGATTAAAGATATTTGGTTAATGTTTAGTTTGTAAAACCCAATGTGTTCAGCTTTTTGGCCACCTTTTTCAACTGACAGGCGTTTTTTTATACCATGGTGAGGTACTTAAAATTAAAGCCTCTAGCTGAGGACATTATAAAATGCTATTTCAGATCTATTATAGAGCCTATGTTTGAAACTCCCCTCACCCACTCAGCTGCCCACATAGCTGAAAGGTTGGTGATCATCAAGTTAAAGGCACAGAAACGGGGTGGTGATTTGAGATATTCATATATCAAAAGAAATCTGGGTAGTCAGAAAAATTAATGCTTTTCAGAAATCAGCTTGACTACATAGTTGTCTTGCAGGAGAATTAAATGAGGTGTATCTGCAGCTTGTAATGAAATGCTGAAAACAGGACATACACTGCAGTGCTGAGTATTTAAATATTTCTTTTTTCTTGTTATTGCCAAATAAGTGTACATTTACCAAGTGCATGTACATGTACATGTCTTTCAAGAACAAGAATATCTACTTGCTTTTACAGCAGAGTATTTTTGGAAAACCATAACACTTTGAAAACCATTTTCTTCTTAACCAAAAGTTTTTTGGCTATGTTGTGCCCTTGTACTTCACACAATTCCCAGTGATTGACATGTTAAAGGGCACTATGTTTTTCATATGAATTGCACTGCATAAAACCTCTCTCTTTTGTATGATGCCTTATTTATTGGCAGAAATATGTAATATTTTGTCAATACATATTTGGATTACTTATTTTAGTGCAAGTTGAATGGTAATTTTTTTGCAACATTGTAATGTAGATGATACATCAGTTTTGTATATGGAAGTTCCAAAGAGATATAGTTCGTGCACAGTTCTTTGGGAGTGAAAACAAAGATTGCCAGAATTTGTCTCTAAAAATGTAGCTGGAAAGAATTAATACTGTGTTATTTAAGCAGTGACTTTGTAACATTTTTTCAGATGAGAGAAATAATTTGTTTCATTGAGCATAATGAACAATAGTCTTCATTTCTGGAGAGGGGGATTCTTTTTGCTGTCAAGACTCTGAAGAACCCCACAGTACAGAACTGGTAAAAATAAAACAGAGTTTAGATTTATTGCCGTTAGGACCGTTTCTAGACCACCTTCTTACAGAGAACTTAGTCCAATTCCCCTCTAAGATGCATTTGAGGGTGGGGAATCATTCATTTGTTCTTAGTAAGCTTGTTCTGCTGTTAAGAATTTATGTTGTACATCATAATAACAATGTAGCTTTAGGTCAGGGGTTCTCAAACTTTACTGCACCATTACCCTCTCCTGACAAAAATTACTAAATGACCCCAGGCACGAGGAACCAAATCCAAGCCCCGTTGCCTGAGGGGGAGGGAGCCTATAATCTGTTCTCCATCACCAAGAACTGGAGATGAAGCCTATGCCCTGTTGCCCTCAATCTGTGGACCTGAGTGGTGGGTTTGAGTTTTGGGTTCGGCCTCAGACTCCAACAAATCAAATGCCATCCTTGGCGGCCCCATTAAACCTGGTCATGACACAATTTTGTGTCATGACCCACTCTTTAAGAACTATAAATATTTGCGTTCGGGAAGAGATAGTAAACTGTTGCTTCAAGGCTTCAGTCGGAAGAGTTAGAAGGAAACTTTCCCTAGCTATCTACTTCACTCTCTTTTTAACACCTTTCTCACACTCAGCTGATAATGGTATCTCTTGGAGAAAAAATGCCGAGCTACATAGATCACTGGTCTGATTCAATATGGCAAGTCTGATGTTTCTTTGTACAAGCACTTAAATACTCTGCAATGGATAAATCTTATCAGTTTAAAAATAAACAGGAATAAAAAAGGCGAGCTAAAGAGAATAAAATTCAGCCTTAGTAGGGATTCTTTAAAATTATTACCAATGCTTATTTACTTCTGTCTCACAGGAACAGCAACTGGCACTGTCCCAACATCTGTGCTGTCCTACTCGGACTACATATCCAGGCCTGAGGACCATAACAGCATTCTCCGCTTTGACAAAGATGAACGAGAGAAAATGTGCCGTATTGTCATCATAGATGATTCCCTGTATGAAGAAGCTGAGACATTTGATGTTCTGCTGAGCATGCCTATGGGTGGAAGAATTGGTTCCGAATTCCCAGGGACTCAGGTTACTATTATTCCTGACAAAGATGATGGTAAGACTTAATTTATCAAATGGTATTATCAGTGTAGGACAGAAATAGCATATAATATGACCCTCCAATCACAATGTAAGAGCTGGGTTTTGCAGACTTTCTGTGTCTTCCACTTGACACAGATGCATGATTGTGGCCCTCAGAAGTTTTTAAAGCACAATTAATGGGATACTATTTTTTTGTGTTTTAAAATGGTCAGTATTGTTATTATAAACCTCAAGAACATGGAGCCATTGTAAAATTAGCTAGGTGTTGAGAATTCATCTTTCTACCTTCACAGATTTCAAAGTTTCTTAGGGTATAATCTGGGATGTCACCCCAAATGGAAATAAATGATGTCTGGTATCCGTGATTCTTACTCTTCCTAGTATTAGGCGGCTGTTGCCTCCTAATAATCCAGAAGAGTCTTGTTACAAAATATGAATACAATCAATTGTCAAATGTGTCAGAATAATGTTCAGACTTTGTACCAGGAGACTAACACAATGCTACACTTTGTTTCAGACTAGAGAGTGATCCATGACTCTACTTTAAAGGAGCATTCACTAAAAATATGTGATGGGAATGATGTAGGCATGGGGAAGAAGTGGGAGCACAAACTGACACCAGCTTTTGTAGATAATGCACATGAAAATGAATGCAGCCCAAGGCAATGTCTTCTTTTGTGCCATCTTCACAGCAGTAGAAAAGAGTCCCAGGTAACATGGTCCTGGCCTTTAGAGGACTCTACTCTGCGCTCAATGAGTTTTATGGGCTTGAGTGAGTCAAAAAACCCTTTCCTCACTCAGGAGGATTATTCTGCTGTGAATTCTGTGAAAGGAATATTGTGAAGTTTCCCTAATCTCCTTTAGAATGCTTTTCACTGTCACATAGTGATATGGCTTTGTGTCTCATGAAAAAGGGTATCCTTACCATACAGTACAGTGCATGTTCTGTGTAAGGCTGATCTCAGGATAGCTCATTATTATGTGCACAGTGGTTTCTCAGTAGTGAAGGATATAATTAGTTACCTGTTCAAAGCTGAAAACTGATGTCCCTTCTAATTACACCATGAGTACCAAGTCTGCCTGGAATTTCTAATGTGTGACCCTGTGACCGAGAGGATTTGTTTTCAGTGGGGAGGGGAGGGAGATAAGGTAAATACATGCAACATTTGTGAGCTATGGCAAATTGAAAAATCCAGGAATTGCACTTCTTGTAAAATTTCTTAGAGTTGATTAGTTATGTCATATTTCAAATATAAGATGACATGGAATGTTCATACTTAGCAAACTTCGCTGTCCTGGGCCTACACTGATGTCTTGGAGCATTTTTGTAATTTTAATTAGAAAATATCTGAAAAAATAACTAGGGAGGAAGAATTTTGCTTAGTCTGTAAACTTCACAGCCATTATCTGACGGAATAATGTTGGGAGTTGGGACCTGTAGTTTTCAGGCTTATTAAAGACTCCATGCAAACCAGATGGGTATATCAGCTATTAGATATTTGGACTTCTTAAAATTTGAAAAGAAAGCCACGGGCATCCCCTGTAGAGATTATAAAAAAATGCAGGATCTCCTGTACCAGTTATCCTTACTATACAGCATTGTGCATGTTCTGTGTAAGGCTGATCTCAGGATAGCTCATTATTACATGCACAGTGGTTTCTCAGTAGTGAAGGATATAATTAGTTACCTGTTCAAAGCTGAAAACTGATGTCCCTCCTAATTACACCATGAGTACCAAGTCTTCCTAGAATTTATTCTATTTATTGTGACCTTGTGACAGAGGGAATTTTGTCTCTCATGGAGGTTCTAAACATTGACTTCTGTGGCATCTCCACCTGAACTTCTGAGGACATTATTTATCATTTATCCCCATGTGGGGAAATGTTTAGAATGATATAGTCTCTTGTGTTAAGTGCAGCTGCAATTTAGGCAAACACTTTAACACACTGCTCATATGCTATCTGTTACTACCTTCAGAATGACTTTGAGTAGCTAGCTAAGGAGGTAACTCAGATCAAGTTACCTTATATATTGGCCATGCGCTAAAGAAGGAATTAAAAACTGAAATATTTATGTTAAATAAATATTTAACATCAGTAGTCAAAAACAATACACAAGAGCAGTTTGTTTCCTATACCATCTCAGTTTTAACTGTAGAGTTCACTGCATTCATGAATACTATTGCTCCAATCCTGCCAGCATTTACACACATGACTAGTTTTACTCATGAGTAGTCTTGCTGATTTCAATAGGACTACCCATATGCACAAGTGTTGAAAGGATGGGAGCATTATATTACTAATGCAAAATAAGTGGACATTCTACATTGGCAGGCAAAAGAAAAGCAATAGCTGTTTTGGCTGCTAAAAGATAAACTTTCTGTTTAGGTACAAGTGTTCCTAGACACATCCCAATTTATCTATCACAGCCTAATACGTTGCATCTGGCACATCTGAAATATCTTATAGGCCATCCCACACATAGGTAGCTGCATGATGCTTTCTGTGTGAAAAACTTCTCCCAGAACTTGCAGTCTTTTTAAAAAGCTGGCAATAGTTTATTTAGCACATCATTTTTCTGTTTAGAGCTTGACAAAATCTGAATGCACTGTTAAGAAGTACACTAGGGGGATCGATTCAGGAGTATGCGGTTTTTTTTTGTCTGACTTGATAGTGCCCTTTGTTTAATATTTCGTAGGTCACCAAAGATGTACCATTTTAGAAAGTAGCATAAAACGAGGCATATAATTTAAGACACATTGTTATTATTCTGGATGCTGCACCAAACTCCTGTTAATTATGCATGGCCTTTTGATTTGATAACAAAAGGCCACATAAAATAAATAAAATTTTCTCTGGTTTTGTAATATTATAAATTTAACTGAATCTAAAACACTTCTCTAATGGAAATGCGGGTAAGGCTCTGAAGCATTCATAGTAACCTATGAAGTGCAGAAACATTATCATACTAAATCCTGTAGTCAGCCAGAGTCCCATTACTAGACATCTGCAGGAGATCTGGAGCTATATTATCCTTATTGTTTGTTTGGTAATGGGATTTACATTTAGATTACAAAGTTTCTTTGGCCAAAGGTTACAGCCTCTCATTTTGTACTGATTTCCTCTAACACTGTGACTGGATTAGCATTATGCATCAATGTCCGGAGGTCATAAAACACAAACAGGAAAGGTCAGAGTTTAATAATACTACATCAGGTCTTTCCTAAGGAAGTCAAGTCAACACTAGAAACTTTTTGCTTATACCTGCTGGCATTCAGTGCAAGTTAATTAGGAAACATTCATCTTTAAAACCTTTAATCAATTTATTTTCTATATTTTTCTTTCTAGTGCGTGGTCAGAACAAAAATGTGTAAAGAAGTAATTCTAAATGTGACAAGTACTGGTATATTACAAGCTGAGGAAACATGATTTTAAAATCTACAGCACTGTGGGGATATTTTTACTTTGAAACTAATTTTGCCCAATATGACACATACTTGAGAACAGAAAGAGAACACAAAAATTAACCAAAAGAAAACCAGACCAGATCCTCTTCAGATGTCAATAGCATATGGAATTGTTTGTTTCATATGCTACCACAACTGAAATGTTAAATAATAATTACATGGATCTGTTTGAGTCAGAGATTAAAATTGAAAATCATAAAATGCAGAAGGAAGTGCAGTAGATGTAGAAATATACAGAAAGAATATGTACTTAAAATTCCAAAGTAATAAATACAGGCAGTCCCTGGGTTACGTACAAGATAGGGACTGTAGGTTTGTTCTTAAGTTGAATTTGTATGTAAGTCGGAACTGGTACATATTGTAGGGGAAACTCTATCCAAACATTTCTCCAGAGCTCAGTTGTATTCTCCCACACCTCACTTCCCTCAGTCCTTTATTCTCAAGCTGAGATGTCTGCTGAGAAAAGCCGCTCCGCGTCTCCCTGGTCTGCTGGGGGGG